>NC_079195.1:188501818-189101818 GCF_029499605.1 Hyla sarda
TGATATGTGATGCAATGTAATAAATAAATAGTGAAATCCCCTTATTTCATGTCCAATCTCCTCAATTTTACAACTATTCACCCATGTTATGCTCACCGCCCATTTCACATCTCACATCTCCCCCCCTCTTGTCACATTCTGCCCCTCCCCCTCTTGTCATATTCCCCCCTCTTGTCACATTCTAGCTCCCCCTTGTTACATATTCCCCCTCCCCCCCTTGTCACATATTCCCCCTCCCCCCATGTCACATATTCCCCCCCCTTGTCACATATTCCCCCTCCCCCCCCTTGTCACATATTCCCCCTCCCCCCCTTGTCACATATTCCCCCTCCACCCCCCTTGTCACATATTCCCCTTCCCCCCCTTGTCACATATTCCCCCTCCCCCCGTCACATATTCCCCTCCCCTTGTCACATATTCCCCCTCCCCCCTTGTCACATATTCCCCCTGCCCCCCCTTGTCACATATTCCCCCCCTTGTCACATTCTGCCCTCCCTTGTTACATATCCCCCCCCCCTTGTTACATATCCCCCCCTTGTTACATATTCCCCCCTTGTCACATTCTGCCCTCCCTTGTTACATATTCCTCCCCCCCTTGTTACATATTCCCCCCTTGTTACATATTCCCCCCCCATGCTACATATTCCCCCCCCTTGTTACATATTCCCCCCCTTGTCACACTCTGCCCTCCCTTGTTACATATTCCCCCCCTTGTTACATATCCCCCCCCCCCTGTTACATATTCCCCCCTCTAGTCACATTCTGCCCCCTCCACCCCTTGTCACATATTACTGTCACATTCCTCCTTCCCGGCAGCACACACGCTAGGTTTGTGTGTGTTTGCAGACCTTTGAGGACTTTTACCTTTCAGCCAATCACTGGCTTGACATGTGACACCGCTGCGGCCAGTGATTGGCTGAAGGTAAAGGTCCTACAGCTTGTATAGAGACACCGGGACCGCACGGAGGTGTACAGATGCAGGGACCGGGAAGAGGTGAGCATAATGTTATTTTTTATCCCTGTGTCCCTCAATATAGAGAAGACGTCACCTGTAGTCACTGATATCATTGTGTTTTCTCCTCACTATAGAGAAGATGTCACCTATAATCACTGATATCATTGTGTATTCTCCTCTTTATAGAGAAGACGTCACCTGTAGTCACTGATACCATTGTGTATTCTCCTCACTATAGAGAAGATGTCACCTGTAGTCACTGATCTCATTCTGTATTCTCCTCACTATAGAGAAGACGTTACCTGTAATCACTGATATCATCGTGTATTCTCCTCACTATAGAGAAGACTTCACCTGTAGTCACTGATATCATTGTGTATTCTTCTCACTATAGAGAAGATGTCACCTGTAGTCACTGATATTATTGTGTATTGTCCTCATTATAGAGAAGAAGTCCCCTGTAATCACTGATATCATTGTGTATTCTCCTCACAATAGAGAAGACGTCACCTGTAATCACTGATATCATCGTGTATTCTCCTCACTATAGAGAATACTTCACCTGTAGTCACTGATATCATTGTGTATTCTCCTCGCTATAGAGAAGATGTCACCTGTAGTCACTGATATTATTGTGTATTGTCCTCACTATAGAGAAGACGTCACCTGTAATCAATGATATCATTTTGTATTCTCCTCACTATAGAGATGTGACCTGTAGTCACTGATATCATTGTGTATTCTCCTCACTATAGAGAAGACGTCACCTGTAGTCACTGATATTATTGTGTATTCTCCTCACTATAGAGAAGACGTCACCTGTAGTCACTGATATCATTGTGTATTCTCCTCATTATGTCCTATCAGAGCTATAGTCACTTGTAAGTTCTGCAGTTAAGATGAGTAAAACTTAACTCCCAGCATAACCTCACCACTGCTTAAAGGGGTACTCAGCTGCAAAACATTTTCTTTTGAATCAACTGGTGCCAGAAAGTTAAACAGGTTTGTAAATTACTTACTTGAAGGATTCAGATTTTAACTTCCTGGCACCAGTTGATTCAAAAGAAAATAATTTCCAGTGGAGTACCCATTTAAGTAATTCTGGGAGTTGTAGTTTTAAATGGTGAAAACCTTTTTAGCGCTTTTCCATTCCGTGGCAATTGGTATATTTAATTATTATACCAGAATTTTTCACAATGCGCTACACCAGTGGCATCCGTCACAACAGGCTAAAAACTTTATTATGTGGAGGGGGGGTAGGTATGGGGTGACACCATTTTCTACCCCACCGGGTAACACCAACCCTAGCAACGTCACTGCCAATAAGGTGGAGAGTCTGAGGTCATCCCGCTGCCGAATGGTGGCAATTCGGCATTCACTATGCAAGCACCTGAGCATGCATCTTGCCATTTGTGCAAGTGACTCGGAGGGACTCCCTGCCTCCATCTCCACTGCATACTGCCACAGTGTGTCTGGGTACTCTGTCTCACCTTCCTCATAACCCTCTAGCTCCATTGGCTGCTCCTGCTCCTCCTCTCCTGTCAGATGACTAGAAAAACCGCCAATTTGGCGAAACCTTACTGTGCTCCACTGTGCCCCTCCCCGTTCTCCAGTTCAAAACTAACAGGGTTCATGTGGCCGTGAGATGTAAGTGCCACGTCTCCATTGCCCTTACCAGCCATTGTTTCCAACATGTGTTGTAGAAAATGAAGCAGTGGAATGACGTCCTCAAAGGGCCTGAGCAAATGGCAGGTATCACTTATGAGCTGCCACTGGTTGACATTGAAGATACACAGGGGAGTTCCCCTATCTGCTTTGATCATCAAGAAATCGGTGATGGCTTTTCTCTGTTCGTATAGTTGGTCCAACATATGGAGGGTGGAATTCCAACGTGTGTCAACGTCGCAAATCAGGGAGATACCGTTCTGACACTGCAGCTCAAGGAGGGTGTGCTTTGCGGTGTACAAGTGGCTGGAGTGCATGCAAAGTTAACTTCCCATTGGTAGGTAGTCTTGCAAATGGGGGGAACACTTCAGGAACCGCTTGACAACCAGATTGAACACGTGTGCCATGCAGGTTGCATGGCTCAGCCTTCCTTGTCGCAGAGCAGAAAAGATGTTCTTCCCGTTGTCAGTGACCCATTTCCAGTTTTAGTGGAGGAAGCCATTAGAGATGAGCGAACTTTTCAAAAATTTGATTCGGCCGATTCGGCGAATTTTCCCGAAAAGTTTGTTTTGATCCGAATTTGTTCGCGGCGAATCGATATTAAAAAAGGCTATTTCTAGCCTAGATACAGCCTCTATAGGGGTATAGAACACTTTGCTGTGTCCTAAAACACATATGGAGTGTGCTGGGGTAGTGAAATAATGCTGTTATTCAGAATAGCATGCAGTTTACCGGCATCGCTCTTAGAATCACTGCCGCACAGCAGCACAATGACAGAGCCTGGTGGTGGCATCAGTGTCAGGAGACCATATAGTGACTGAATGACATAGCATGGACATGCTGGCAGCAAGAGGAGACCATTTAGTGGCTGAATGGCACAGAGTGGAGTTGGCTGATGCACTAGTACACTACATGCCAGGGCTTCACAACTTTTCAAAGTTTGACAAAGATTTCTCATTGGTAGCACCCGCTATCCAAAAATTTGAAATTAACAGACCCAGGCCCCACCTCTGCAGCATCAGTAACCCATATATTGCCTGAAGGACACAGCCTGGAGTTGAATGATGAACCAGTACACACCAGGGCTTCACAATCCCCCTCCAAAAACAACAGAATGAGAAATTTTTGTCAAAGATTTCTCATTGGTAGCACCCGCTATCCAAAAATTTCAAATTTCCAGAACCAGGCCCCACCCCTGCAGCATCAGTAACCCATATATTGCCTGCATGACACAGCCTGGAGTTGGCTGATGCAAGAGTACACACCAGGGCTTCACAATCCCCCCCAAAAAAACAACACAATATATGACATTTTTGACAAAGATTTCTCATAGGTAGCACCCGCTATTCAAAAATTTGAAATTTCCAGACCCAGGCCCCACCTCTGCGGCATCAGGAACCCATATATTGCCTGAAGGACACAGCCTGGAGTTGGCTGATGCACCAGTACACACCCGGGCTTCACAATCCCCTCCAAAAAACAACAACATTTTAGAAATGTTTTAAAGAAATACCTTTGTGTAAGAACAAGCACATATCCAACAGTTCACAGGACTCTATAATGCAGGACGGTGGACCACCCAAAGACATTCTTCTCAAAAATAATAAACCACACAATGTTTGAAATTTTTTTACAAAAACGAATTCAATATGTATGTAAGTGCATCTGTCTCCAAAAGATCAGATCACCAAAGGACTTTTTTCGCCCAAAATGATGAAGCAGAGTTAATCCCTGTCCATTTTTTTTTTCATTAAAAAATCACACGCAACAAGCGTTCCGTTGTGTAATGATTAACATTCTGGAAAATTCAATTTTATTACTGATAAAATTATCAATGCATTAAAAAAAAAACACTACCCAAGAGTGTTTAATTACCCCATACATTACACCAGGAGCAGCCAGGAGTAGGCCTCAGCAGTACCCAAGAGGATTTAATAACCCCCTACCTTTGCACGAGCAATACCAGGTGTGTTATGCCCTCAGATTTCCGGGGCCGCAGGCGCGCTCCACTGAACGGATTAGCGTGTCTCTATCTTTCATCGACCGGTGCTGGTAACCCGCTAACTCCCGGAAAGGTAAGCTGCCGCGAAGCAAGTGGTCTCCCCCGGAAACGTTTGGCTCCAGAATTTCCACTACTGCCACACCACGCTGACTGCCAACCGTGCTACCACCTTGCTGACTCAAGGGCAACCTGCAACTCTCTTCTCCCGATGATCAACCCCCCTTCTCCTGAGATCGAGCAATAACAGGTGTGTTATGCCCTCAGATGTCCGGGGCCGCAGGCGCGCTCAACTGAACGGATTAGGGTGTGTCCATCTTTTTTGGTAGCACCCGCAATCCAAAAATGTTTTATTCCCAGACCCAGGCCCTTCCTCTGCGGAATCAGGAACCCATAGATTGCCTGAAAGACACAGCCTGGAGTTGGCTGAGTACACACCCGGGCTTCACAATCCACCCCAAAAAAACGCAAAATGTTATTGAAATTGTCTGACAAAATACCAGTTTTTTAAAAACAAGCGCATATAAAGCAGTTCAGAAGACTCTATAATGCAGGATGGCGGACCACCAAAAGACATTCTTCTCAAAAATAATAAACCACACAATGTTTGAAATTTGGTTAAAAAAATTATTACATGTGTGTAAGCGCATCTGTCTCCAAAAAATCAGATGAGAAAAGGATTCTAATTGCCAAAATTGATTAAGCAGAGTTAATCCCTCTCCATCTATTTATTTATTTTTTTCATTAAATAATCACACGCAACAAGCGTTCCGTTGTGTAACGGTTAGCATTCTGCAAAATTAAATTTTATTACTGATAAAATTATCAGTAAATTTAACAATAACACTACCCAAGAGTGTTTAATTACCCCATACATTGCACCAGGAGCAGTCAGGAGTAGGCCTCAGCAGTACCCAAGAGGCTTTAATAACCCCTTACCTTGCCCGATCAATTGCGAGATTGAGCAATAACAGGTGTGTTATGGCCTAAGATGTCCTGGGCGGCACTAACGCTCCACTGAACGGATTAGCGTGTCTCTATCTTTCAAGGACAAGTGCGTGTTGCATGCTGAAACCAGTTCGTGATAGGGATTGCAATTATTTAACCTTAAAACGAGGAATTACCAGTAAGTGAGGGTCATAAGCTGGTGTTGATTAAATCCCTGCCCTTTGTACACACCACCCGTCGCTATAAGCGATTGGATTAGTTAGTGAGTTGGTTAGTGAGGTCCTCGGATTGGCCCAGGCGGGGTAGGAGAAGGCCCTGGCAGAGCACCGAGAATTTAACGATCATTGTTGAAATTTGCATTAAGCATGTATTTAGCTACTGCTAAACATACAAAAATGTAAGGCCCAAGGCCAGAGGCACCAGGGAGGCAAGTAGTTCCTGAAAGACACAGAATGAGTCTGGAGCAGTCATTCGCAGTACCCAAGAGGGTTTCATAACCCCTTACATTTAAAGATCAATGTTGACATTTGCATTAAGCATGTATTTAGCTACTGATAAACTTAAAAAAATTATAGGCCCAAAGCCAGAAGCTTCAGTTTTCCCCATATTAGGAGCATAGTTGTCCCCCAGATTAGGCAGCATAGATGTCCCCCAGATTAGGACCATAGATGTCCCCCAGATTAGGCAGCATAAATGTCACCCAGATTAGGAGCATACTTGTCCCTCAGATTAGGCAGCATAGATGTCCCCCAGATTAGGCAGCATAGATGTCCACCAGATTAGGAGTTTAGTTGTCCCCCAGATTAGGAGCATAGTTGTCCCCCAGATTAGGCAGCATAGATGTCCTCCAGATTAGGAGCATAATTGTCCCCCAGAGTAGGCAGCATAGATGTCCCCCAGATTAGGAGCATACTTGTCCCCCAGATTAGGCAGCATAGATGTCCCCCAGATTAGGAGCATAGTTGTCCCCCAGAGTAGGCAGCATAGATGTCCCCCAGATTAGGAGCATAGTTGTGCCCCAGATTAGGCAGCATAGATGTCCCCCAGATTAGGAGCATAGTTGTCCCCCAGATTAGGCAGCATAGATGTCACCCAGATTAGGCAGCATAGATGTCCCCCAGATTAGGAGCATACTTGTCCCCCAGAGTAGGCAGCATAGATGTCCCCCAGATTAGGAGCATACTTGTCCCCCAGAGTAGGCAGCATAGATGTCCCCCAGATTAGGAGCATACTTGTCCCACAGATTAGGCAGCATAGATGTCCCCTAGATTAGGAGCATATTTGTCCCCCAGATTAGGCAGCATAGATGTCCCCCAGATTAGGAGAATAGTTGTCCCCCAGATTAGGCAGCATAGATGTCACCCAGATTAGGCAGCATAGATGTCCCCCAGATTAGGAGCATACTTGTCCCCCAGATTAGGCAGTATAGATGTCCCCCAGATTAGGAGCATAGTTGTCCCCCAGATTAGGCAGCATAGATGTCACCCAGATTAGGCAGCATAGATGTCCCCCAGATTAGGCAGCATAGATGTCCACCAGATTAGGATTTTAGTTGTCCCCCAGATTAGGCAGCATAGATGTCCCCCAGATTAGGCAGCATAGATGTCACCCAGATTAGGCAGCATAGATGTCCCCCAGATTAGGCATCATAGATGTCCACCAGATTAGGATCTTAGTTGTCCCCCAGATTAGGAGCATAGTTGTCCCCCAGATTAGGCAGCATAGATGTCCCCCAGATTAGGAGCATACTTGTCCCCCAGAGTAGGCAGCATAGATGTCCCCCAGATTAGGAGCATACTTGTCCCCCAGATTAGGCAGCATAGATGTCCCCCAGATTAGGAGCATAGTTTTCCCCCAGATTAGGCAGCAAAGATGTCACCCAGATTAGGCAGCATAGATGTGCCCCAGATTAGGAGCATAGTTGTCCCCCAGATTAGGCAGCATAGATGTCACCCAGAGTAAGCAGCATAGATGTCCCCCAGATTAGGAGCATAGTTTTCCCCCAGATTAGGCAGCAAAGATGTCACCCAGATTAGGCAGCATAGATGTGCCCCAGATTAGGAGCATAGTTGTCCCCCAGATTAGGCAGCATAGATGTCCCCCAGATTAGGAGCATAGTTCTCCCCCAGATTAGGCAGCAAAGATGTCACCCAGATTAGGCAGCATAGATGTGCCCCAGATTAGGAGCATAGTTGTCCCCCAGATTAGGCAGCATAGATGTCACCCAGAGTAGGCAGCATAGATGTCCCCCAGATTAGGCAGCATAGATGTCACCCAGATTAGGCAGCATAGATGTCCCCCAGATTAGGAGCATACTTGTCCCCCAGATTAGGCAGTATAGATGTCCCCCAGATTAGGAGCATAGTTGTCCCCCAGATTAGGCAGCATAGATGTCACCCAGATTAGGCAGCATAGATGTCCCCCAGATTAGGCAGCATAGATGTCCACCAGATTAGGATTTTAGTTGTCCCCCAGATTAGGCAGCATAGATGTCCCCCAGATTAGGCAGCATAGATGTCACCCAGATTAGGCAGCATAGATGTCCCCCAGATTAGGCATCATAGATGTCCACCAGATTAGGATCTTAGTTGTCCCCCAGATTAGGAGCATAGTTGTCCCCCAGATTAGGCAGCATAGATGTCCCCCAGATTAGGAGCATACTTGTCCCCCAGAGTAGGCAGCATAGATGTCCCCCAGATTAGGAGCATACTTGTCCCCCAGATTAGGCAGCATAGATGTCCCCCAGATTAGGAGCATAGTTTTCCCCCAGATTAGGCAGCAAAGATGTCACCCAGATTAGGCAGCATAGATGTGCCCCAGATTAGGAGCATAGTTGTCCCCCAGATTAGGCAGCATAGATGTCACCCAGAGTAAGCAGCATAGATGTCCCCCAGATTAGTAGGATACTTGTCCCCCAGATTAGGCAGCATAGATGTCCCCCAGATTAGGAACATAGTTATCCCCCAGATTAGGCAGCATAAATGTCACCCAGATTAGGCAGCATAGATGTCCCCCAGATTAGGAGCATACTTGTCCCCCAGAGTAGGCAGCATAGATGTCCCCCAGATTAGGCAGCATAGATGTCACCCAGATTAGGCAGCATAGATGTCCCCCAGATTAGGCAGCATAGATGTCCACCAGATTAGGATCTTAGTTGTCCCCCAGATTAGGAGCATAGTTGTCCCCCAGATTAGGCAGCATAGATGTCCCCCAGATTAGGAGCATACTTGTCCCCCAGAGTAGGCAGCATAGATGTCCCCCAGATTAGGAGCATACTTGTCCCCCAGATTAGGCAGCATAGATGTCCCCCAGATTAGGAGCATAGTTTTCCCCCAGATTAGGCAGCAAAGATGTCACCCAGATTAGGCAGCATAGATGTGCCCCAGATTAGGAGCATAGTTGTCCCCCAGATTAGGCAGCATAGATGTCACCCAGAGTAAGCAGCATAGATGTCCCCCAGATTAGTAGGATACTTGTCCCCCAGATTAGGCAGCATAGATGTCCCCCAGATTAGGAACATAGTTATCCCCCAGATTAGGCAGCATAAATGTCACCCAGATTAGGCAGCATAGATGTCCCCCAGATTAGGCAGCATAGATGTCCACCAGATTAGGATCTTAGTTGTCCCCCAGATTAGGAGCATAGTTGTCCCCCAGATTAGGCAGCATAGATGTCCCCCAGATTAGGAGCATACTTGTCCCCCAGAGTAGGCAGCATAGATGTCCCCCAGATTAGGAGCATACTTGTCCCCCAGATTAGGCAGCATAGATGTCCCCCAGATTAGGAGCATAGTTTTCCCCCAGATTAGGCAGCATAGATGTCACCCAGATTAGGCAGCATAGATGTGCCCCAGATTAGGAGCATAGTTGTCCCCCAGATTAGGCAGCATAGATGTCACCCAGATTAGGCAGCATAGATGTCCCCCAGATTAGTAGGAAACTTGTCCCCCAGATTAGACAGCATAGATGTCCCCCAGATTAGGAGCATAGGTTTCCCCCAGATTAGGCAGCATAAATGTCACCCAGATTAGGCAGCATAGATGTCCCCCAGATTAGGAGCATACTTGTCCCCCAGAGTAGGCAGCATAGATGTCCCCCAGATTAGGAGCATACTTGTCCCCCAGATTAGGCAGCATAGATGTCCCCCAGATTAGGAGCATACTTGTCCCCCAGATTAGGCAGCATAGATGTCCCCCAGGTTAGGAGCATAGTTGTCCCCCAGATTAGGCATCACAGATGTCCACCAGATTAGGCAGCATAGATGTCCCCCAGATTAGGAGCATAGTTGTCCCCCAGATTAGGCAGCATAGATGTCACCCAGATTAGGCAGGATAGATGTCCCCTAGATTAGGAGTATAGTTGTTTCCCAGATAGGCAGCATAGATGTCCCCCAGATTAGGAGCATAGTTGTCCCCCAGATTAGGCAGCATAGATGTCCCCCAGATTAGGCAGCATAGATGTCACCCAGATTAGGCAGCATAGATGTTCCCCAGATTAGGCAGCATAGATGTCCACCAGATTAGGAGCTTACGTGTCCCCCAGATTAGGAGCATAGTTGTCCCCCAGATTAGGCAGCATAGTTGTCCCCCAGATTAGGCAGCATAGATGTCACCCAGATTAGGCAGCATAGATGTCCCCCATATTAGGAGCATACTTGTCCCCCAGAGTAGGCAGCATAGATGTCCCCCAGATTAGGAGCATACTTGTCCCCCAGATTAGGCATCATAGATGTCCACCAGATTAGGAGCATAGTTGTCCCCCAGATTAGGAGCATAGTTGTCCCCCAGATAAGGAGCATAGTTGTCCCCCAGATTAGGCAGCATAGATGTCACCCAGATTAGGCAGCATAGATGTCCCCCAGATTAGGCAGCATAGATGTCCCCCAGATTAGGAGCATAGTTGTCCCCCAGATTAGGCAGCATAGATGTCACCCAGATTAGGCAGCATAGATGTCCCCCAGATTAGGCAGCATAGATGTCCCCCAGATTAGGAGCATAGTTTTCCCCCAGATTAGGCAGCATAGATGTCACCCAGATTAGGCAGCATAGATGTGCCCCAGATTAGGAGCATAGTTGTCCCCCAGATTGGGCAGCATAGATGTCACCCAGATTAGGCAGCATAGATGTCCCCCAGATAAGTAGGATACTTGTCCCCCAGATTAGACAGCATAGATGTCTCCCAGATTAGGAGCATAGTTTTCCCCCAGATTAGGCATCATAAATGTCACCCAGATTAGGCAGCATAGATGTCCCCCAGATTAGGAGCATACTTGTCCCCCAGAGTAGGCAGCATAGATGTCCCCCAGATTAGGAGCATACTTGTCCCCCAGATTAGGCAGCATAGATGTCCCCCAGATTAGGAGCATACTTGTCCCCCAGATTAGGCAGCATAGATGTCCCCCAGGTTAGGAGCATAGTTGTCCCCCAGATTAGGCATCATAGATGTCCACCAGATTAGGCAGCATAGATGTCCCCCAGATTAGGAGCATAGTTGTCCCCCAGATTAGGCAGCATAGATGTCACCCAGATTAGGCAGGATAGATGTCCCCCAGATTAGGAGTATAGTTGTTTCCCAGATAGGCAGCATAGATGTCCCCCAGATTAGGAGCATAGTTGTCCCCCAGATTAGGCAGCATAGATGTCCCCCAGATTAGGCAGCATAGATGTCACTCAGATTAGGCAGCATAGATGTTCCCCAGATTAGGCAGCATAGATGTCCACCAGATTAGGAGCTTACTTGTCCCCCAGATTAGGAGCATAGTTGTCCCCCAGATTAGGCAGCATAGTTGTCCCCCAGATTAGGCAGCATAGATGTCACCCAGATTAGGCAGCATAGATGTCCCCCATATTAGGAGCATACTTGTCCCCCAGAGTAGGCAGCATAGATGTCCCCCAGATTAGGAGCATACTTGTCCCCCAGATTAGGCATCATAGATGTCCACCAGATTAGGAGCATAGTTGTCCCCCAGATTAGGAGCATAGTTGTCCCCCAGATAAGGAGCATAGTTGTCCCCCAGATTAGGCAGCATAGATGTCACCCAGATTAGGCAGCATAGATGTCCCCCAGATTAGGCAGCATAGATGTCCCCCAGATTAGGAGCATAGTTGTCCCTCAGATTAGGCAGGATTGTTGTCCCCCAATCAGTGCGGGCCAATCAATAGAGAAAATTTTGTAGTAGGAGCATGGTCAATCTACTCAGAGGCATCTGTCATTGGTGGCTGGAAATCCTGGCTGATCCATCCCTGATTCATCTTGACAAACGTCAGTCTCTCCACATTTTTTGTGGACAGACGAGTTCGCCTTGGGGTGACTATGGCCCCGGCCGCACTAAACACCCTCTCTGATGGCACACTACTGGCCGGGCAGGACAGCTTTTCCAGGGCAAACTCCGCTAGTTGCGACCATAAATCGAGTTTGGCTGCCCAGAAGTCCAGCGGATCTTCAACGGTTGTTGGCAGGGTCATGTCAAGGTAAGCCACCACCTGCTGGTTCAGGTCCTGCTCCATGTCCACCCGCTGCTGATTGCTGATGAGTAGCTTCACTATGCGGCTGAAGGAAGCTGCTCATCAGCGACTGTAGCTGCTGCTGATTGAGCCAGTACTGCTCCTGCCACCCCTCCCCAGCAGCCGTGGCAGTGGAAGGTGAGCGCAGAGGGCCCCCCTAGTCAGACCTGCGAGTCAGACCACGTAGAAGCTCCCTGAAGTAGATTAGTTTGCCCTCCCTCTCAGTGGGTGTAAAAAAGGCCCCCATTCATGGCCGGTAGCGAGGGTCTAATAAGGTGGAGATCCAGAAGTCATCGCGCTGATGAATTTTGACAATTCGGGGGTCACTACGCAAGCAACTCAGCATGCATCGTGCCATTTGTGACAGTGACTCGCTGGGACTACCTGCCTCAATCTCCACTGCATACTGCCACGGAGTCCGCTGTCTCGCCTCCCTCGTAATAACACTCCAGCTCATCTGGCTGCTCCTGCTCCTCCTCTCCTGTCCAATGACCAGAAACACCGGCCATCTCATCCACCGTAAACTGTGCTCCGCTCTGCCCCTCATCATCCTCCTCCAGTTCATCTCCCACAGGACTCACGTAGCCTTCTGTAGGCGCAACATCTCCATTGCCGTGACCAGCCATGTTTTCAATCATTTTTTTGAGTAAATGTAGGAGTGGAATTACATCGTTCATGGTGTAATTCGAGCGACTAACCAAAAATGTGGCTTCCTCAAAGGGCCTCAGCAAATGACAGGTGTCACGTATGAGCTGCCACTCGTTCACATTGAAGTTACACATCAAAAAATCCGTGATGGCTTTTGTTTGTTCGTCTAGTCTGTCCAACATATGGAGGGTGGAATTCCAACGTGTGGCAACGTCACAAATGAGACTATGTTGTGGGATACCGTTCTGACGCTGCAGCTCAAGCAAAGTGTGCTTGGCGGTGTACGAGTGGCTGAAGTGCATGCACAGTTTCCTTGCCATTGTCAGGACGTCTTGCAAATGGGGTGAAGACTTGATGGACTTCTTGACAACCAGATTCAACACGTGTGCCATGCAGGGCGAATGGTTCACACTTCCTTGTCGCAGCGCGGCCACAATGTTCTTCCGATTGTCGGTCACCATGGTTCCCATTTCCAGATTTCATGGAGTAAGCCATACTCGGATTTCTTCCCTAATGAACTTTAGCAGTTCCTCCCCTGTGTGACTCCGTTCGCCAAGGCAAACCATGTGAAGGACGGCTTGACACCGCTGTGCCCTGCACACGTGGTACGATGAAGGGCCACCGAGATTTGGACGTGCAGTGGAGGCCGAGGACACGGGGAGGGGGAGGAGGAGGCGCACACTGTAAAAGGACCAACTGCCTGGGAGCCAGAGCGTGGTGGAGGAAGCGGTGTGACCTGTCCAAGTTGCTGTTGTGGCTGTGCAGGAACAACATTTACCCAGTGGGCAGTGAAAGACATGTATTGTCCCTGCCCGTAGTTACAGCTCCACACGTCGGCGCTGCCGTGCACTTTTGAACACACCGACAGGCTCAAGGACTGGCCCACCTTCTCTTGTACAAACTTATGCAGGGCTGGTACTGCCTTCTTCGCAAAGAAATGACGGCTTGGGACTCTCCACCTCGGCTCGGCACAAGCCATCAATTCCCTGAAAGCTGCAGAGTCAACCAGTTGGAAAGGGAGGGACTGCAACACCAGCAACTTGGACAGGAGCACATTCAACTTCTGCGCCGTTGGATGAGTGGGCGCATAATGTTGTCTCTTGGACATGGCTTCGCCGATCGATTGTTGGCGGAATGGCTGACTACGAGTGGAAGAAGCAGGAGCGCAAGAAGGAGGTTTTGACACAATGCTCCCTTCGGCTGAGGTGGTGGAGCCCTGGCTGGATGACGGAGGGAGCGGATGGCCACTGGGTGATGCGGCATGCTGGACCACTACCTCGGAGCCACGGTTATCCCAGGCCGCTTTATGGTGGCGAATCATGTGTTGACGCAGGTCCGTCGTGCCGAGATTGGGACCCTGGCCACACTTCACTTTCTGCCGACAGATTTTGCATGTGACTACGCTAAGGTCCTCCGGATTCTTTATGAAGAACAACCACAACGCAGAGTAGCTGATTTTCCCACACGCAGTCCGCACTATTTCACTGCTATTGGCGCCGTCTCCAGGAACCCCTGAACTACCTCCCTGAATGGTAGCTTGCCGCGAAGCAGGTGGTCTCCCGCTGGCACGTTTGGCTCCTGAATTTCCACTACTGCCACCACCACGCTGATTGCCAACCGTGCTATCGCCTTGCTGCCTCATAGACAAAGAGCAAATCTCTTCTCCTGATGATGATGAAGCCCAGCTTCTGCACCCGGCTCCCAATTGCGATCGGCTTCATCATCATCAAAAGATGTGTGCACGTCACTGTTCCACAACAGTGTCTGCCTCAGGACGTCACTCTCCGCATCACGTCATCCACATCACTCTCCGCATCACTACTTGCCCACCTTGCGGAGCAAGCGACGCATGTCTCCTCACATTCTTGGCTGCCCATTAGCTGCTGACTGTCCTCTATTGGATCGTCCTCAGTAAATTGTGGAGCTGAACCCAAAGCATGAGATACTTCTTTGGTAGAGGGAACAGCATAGGACAAAGGCAATGGGATTACGGGGACTGCTCCCGGGCCATGCCAACTGAGGGTTGTATCTGAGGAACCCACCGACTCTTGACTGGGGTTGTGAGATGTCGCTTGTGATGATGGGGATGAGTGTGCAAACCAATAGACGAGGAGAGATGGGTCGACGACACGACCACTGGGTGTTAACGGGAGCTCAGGCCTATTGCTGCGACTCCTGCTGCCACTAGCCCCAAGTCTGCTGCCAACTCTGCCTGACGTATGTAGGCCTCTTCCCCTTCTCTGTGCACGTCCTGGCACTTCCCTGCCTGACATACTTAGTGCGTTTATGAGGGTATAGAACAACAGCAGGCGATTACTTACGGCTGTCCTTTCAAAGTATATAGGCCCTAGACAGAATAACAGTTACTAAATAGTACACTCCTTTGTTGTATGTATGCCCTTTGCAATGATGAGCGCACTGGTATGCATATTTCTATGCAGAAAAAACACTTTTTTTTTTTTTAAATACACCAGCAGGTGTATACTAATGTGTGGAATAGCATTGAATTTAGCACTGAGACAGAAATACAGGTACTAAATAGTAGGGATCGACCGATTATCGGTATGGCCGATATTATCCGCCGATAATCACGATTTTGGGCATCCGCGACCGCCCCCCCGATCCGCCGCACCGCACCGCGACTGCCCCCCTGTAGTGCTGGGCGGTATACCGGTATGGATTTTTGCCCATACCGCTCGGACCCCTCCCCCACCCTCCGAGTCAATAGAAAAAAATTAAACTTACCCGTAATGGTGGTGGTCCGGGCCATCCATCCTGTAGTGTCCGGCGGCATTCCGGGTGGAGAGTGAACCGGTCCGGGCTGTCCTTCTTCTCCGGGGGTCCTCTTCTCCACTCCGGGCAGGCTCCGGCCTAGTACGCTGCATAGACGCCGCTACGCCGTGACGTCAGGTGCGTCGCTGTGCGCGGGCGTCACTGCGCAGTGGCGTCTATGCAGTGTACTAGGCCGGAGCCTGCCCGGAGTGGAGAAGAGGACCCCCGGAGAAGAAGGACAGCCCGGACTGGTTCACCCTCCACCCGGAATGCCGCCGGAACCTACAGGAAGGGAGGATGGATGGCCCGGACCACCCTGACAGGTAGGGGGAGAGAAGCGTGTGGTGGTGGTGGCGGCGGCGGCCTATGGCACCGCAAAAGCCACCGCAGTGCATTGATTTAAAACGCCCGCTTTAAATCAATGCTCTGCAGCGGTGTCGAGGGGGGATAAATAGCCGATTACTTATACCAGAATATCGGTGTAAGTTATCGGCTATCGCCCCTAACCTCCACCGATTATCGGTATCGGCCCTAAAAAAACGATATCGGTCGATCCCTACTAAATAGTACACTCCTTTGTTGTATGTATGCCCTTTGCAATGATGAGCGCACTGTTAAGCGTATTTGTTCGCAGGAAAAACTTTTTTTTTTCTTTAATACACCGGCAGGTGTATAACGTGTGGTATAACACTGAATTTAGCACAGAGACAGAAAAAAAGGTAGTATATGGTACGCTATTTGCTTGTATGTAGGTCCTTTGCAATGATAAGGCAACTGAAAAAGCGTATTTGTACGCAGGAAAACCATTGTTTTCTTTAATACACCGGCAGGTGTATAACGTGTTGTATAACACTGAATTTAGCACAGAGACAGATAAAAAGGTGGTATATGGTACGCTATTTGCTTGTATGTAGGCCCTTTGCAATGATAAGGCCACTGAAAAAGCGTATTTGTACGCAGGAAAAAAAAAATTCTTTAATACATCGGCAGGTATATAACGTGTGGTATAACACTGAATTTAGCACAGAGACAGAGTAACAGGTGAAAAATGGTAAAAAGGCACTAAAGTCCACACTAATATGATTTATTTCTGAACAGCAGCAGGACCCAACAGTGCAGCACCACAAAAAAAAAAATCCAGGGATTAAACTCTAAATTGCACCCTGTCACACAATTCTGAGCAGCAAAAGATTTGTGGAGCAAAAAAACTCAATTGGGCTGAAAAATAAGGAGATAAGATGCTTCAGAAAGTTCAGGCATTTAGGAGATCTGTATGAGGCAGCTGACAGCTATCTGCCCCTCTCTGCTGCAATGCTCAATAACGTGAATAGGAGGTTTAGCTATCAATGATCCTTCTCAATGTTACAGCAAAGTACCCTGCACTCCTGTCTTTCCCTAATGCTGATGTGACTAGCAGTTGCAGTGTAACGCTGTGGTATGAGCTATTCACACACACACAGTCCCGTCCTCTCCATCTGAGTGCATAGATGAAATGAAGAGAGGCAAGATGGCCGCCGATTATATAGGGGCTGTGACATCATAGGGGTCAGTGAACACTGATAGGCTGCATCTCACATGTGGTTCAGGGTCAGCCTGCCTACCTTCATTCCCGCCGCTGTTTCCCGCCCTCCAATAATCCCTTGCCCCATGTACTCACATGTGGATCCGCCATCTTAGGTCTCCAATAGCCTGGAACGCTGTAAAATGGAGTTTAATGAAGCGATTCGTGCCATAGAATCGCGGCGATATTCGTATTCGTTGCAAATTGAATTTTTCATGAAATTCGTAACGAATTCGGGTTCGTCAACTTCGATTCGCTCATCTCTAGAAGCCATCCTCCGATTTCATTATGAATGACTTTTAGCAGTTCCTCCCCTGTGTGACTCCATTCGCCAAGGCAAACCATGTGAAGAACAGCGTGACACTGCCATGCCCTGCACACATGGTATGCTGAAGGGGCACTGAGACTTGTCCATGCAGTGGAGGCTGAGGACACTGTGGAGGATAAGGAGGCGGAGTAGCACACAGTAACAGGACCAATGGCCTGAGAACGTGAAGGAGAAAGCGGCATCACTGTTCCAAGTTGGTGTTGTGGCTGTGCAGGAACCACATTCACCCAATGGGCCGTAAAGGACATGTATTGTCCCTGACCATAGTTACAGCTCCAGACGTCAGTGCTGCCTTGCACTTTGGTACACACAGACAGGCTCAAGGACTGGCCCACCTTCTCTTCCACAAAATTGTGGAGGGCTGGTGCTGCCTTCTTTGCAAAGAAATGATGGCTTGGGACTCTCCACCTCGGCTCGGCACAAGCCATCAGTTCTCTGGCCATCAGTTCTCTGAAAGGTGCAGAGTCCACCACTTGAAAAGGGAGGGACAGCAGCACCAGCAACTTGGACAGGAGCACATTCAGCTTCTGTGCAGTTGGATGAGTGGGCGCATACTGTTGTCTCTTGGACATGGCTTTGCCAATGGATTGCTGGCAGAATGACTGACTAAAAGTAGGAGGAGCAGGAGCATCTGGAGCAACAAAATGAGGGTATGACACACAGCTCTCTTTTGCTGAGGCGGTGGAGACTTGGCTGGCTGAAAGAGGGAGAGGCATGCCACTGGGCGATGCAGCAGGCTGGACCACCACATTGGAGCCACGGTTCTCCCAGGCCGCTTTATGTTGGTGCAGCATATGTTGACGTAGGGCCGTGGGGCCAACAATGGAACCCTGGCCATGCTTCACCTTCTGTCGACACATCTTGCATGTGGCTATGTTAACCTCCTCCGGATGCTTGATGAAAAACTGCCACACCACCGAGTAGCTGATTTTCCCACCAACAGTCCATACTAATTGACTGCTGCTGCCACGGTCTCTAGGTATCCCTGTTCCACTACCTCCCGGGAAGGTAGGCTGCCACGAAGCAGGTGGTCTCCCCTGGGCTCGTTTGGATCCTGAATTTCCACTTCTGCCACCATGCTGACTGCCAACAATGCTACCACCTTGCTGGCTCAGCTGCTGCCTCACGGGCAACCTGCAACCCTCTTCTCCTGATGATGATGAAGGCCCTTCTGCACCAGGCTCCCAACTGCGATCGGCTTCATCATCATCAACAAGTGTCTGCACGTCACTGAGGTCCTCCTCAGGTTTGCTAAACAGTGTCTGCTTCAGGACCTTGAACGCTGGCAACACCACCTCCCACGTCACTCTCCTCATCACTACTTCAAATGTCTCCTCCACTTCTTGGCTGGGCAGTAGCTGCTGACTGTCCTCTATTAGATCATCCTCACTGAATAGTGAAGCTGAACCCACAGCATAAGATACTTCTTCTTTTTTTACTTATTTTGCTCCTGGGCCATACCAACTGAGGGTTGTGTCTGAGGAACCCACCGACTGTTGACTGGGGGTATCAGATGTCACTTGTAATGATGTGGATGATCGTGTTAACCATCGATGACGATGACGGCAGATGGGTTGCTGGTCGAGACGCGGCCGCTAGCTGATAGCGGGAAATTAGGCCTCTCGCTGTGACTCCTGCTGCCACTGGCCCCTAGTCTGCTGCGACCTTTGCCTGATGAATTTAGGCCTCTGCCAGTCCTCTGTGCACGTCCTGGCATTTCTCTGCCTGACATACTTAGTGCGTATATGAGGTGAGTACAATATTCTTCACTACGCTTAAAACAGTATTTGTCTAGAGCAGCAGCAGGTGTGTACTTTTGGCTGGACTTTTACAGTAACTAGGCCTTTAAGACTTTATCAGGAACAAAATGGTACAACACTTAGATGTACGTATGTGGTATGCACTTATGAGGGCAGAAAAATGCGCTACAGTACGCTTAAAAAAGTATGTGTACAACACCAGCCGGTGAGTACTTTTGGCTGTCCTTTCACAGTATCTAGGCCCTTGAGACTTTATCAGGAACAAAATGGTACAAAAATGAGTTGTACGTATGTAGTATGCATTTATGAGGGCAGAAAAATGCACCACAGTATGCTTAAATAAGTTTTTTTGTACAACACTAGCTGGTGAGTACTTTTGGCTGTCATTTCACAGTATGTAGGCCCTTAAGACATTATCAAGAACAAAATGGTACAACACTTAGATGTACGTATGTGGTATGCACTTATGAGGGCTTAAAAATGTGCTACAGTACGCTCAAAGAAGTCAGTGTACAACACCAGCCGATGAGTACTTTTGGCTGTCCTTTCACAGTATCTAGGCCCTTGGGACTTCATCAGGAACAAAATGGTACAATTCTTAGATGTACATATGTGGTATGCACTTATGAGGGCAGAAAAATGCGCTACAGTATGCTTAAAAAAGTTTTGTGCACAACACCAGCAGTAGACACCAGTGCTGCAACACACATTCGCTGTGTAGTACAGCCAAAATTGCAATTCTCAATCTCACTCCCTTCCCTATCAGTGCTTCTAGGCAGGATTTGTGCTTGAGCTGAATCACTGCTGTTCTTCTGTGCAACACACTGCTCTCTGATCCTCTCTATAATAGAACGCTGTAGACAGTGACTGGGAGGTGGATCGCTGCAGTAAGAATGCTTTTCTGTGACAAACAAACTGCTCTCTGTCCAACAGAACTCTGACTTGACTAGGAGGTAAATCGCTGCTGGAAAAAGCTTTTCTGTGTAACACACAGGGCTGTCTGTACCTATGTATCTCTCTGCAGTGTAAGGATGAAGTGACTGGCCCGCAATATGGCTGCTGATTATATAGGGCTGTGACATCACAGGGGTGACTGACTGCTGATCGGCTGCATCCTGCATGTAATTCAGGGTCATCCCACCAACCCTTGTTTCCGCCTTCCCAGGATTCCTTGCCCCATGTCCTCACATGTGGATTCGCCATTGTAGATGCCCTGTGTCACGATGCCGGCTGGCAGGTAGTGGATCCTCTGTGCCAGAGAGGGATTGGCGTGGACCGTGCTAGTGGATCGGTTCTAAGTCACTACTGGTTTTCACCAGAGCCCGCCGCAAAGCGGGATGGTCTTGCTGCGGCGGTAGTGACCAGGTCGTATCCACTAGCAACGGCTCAACCTCTCTGGCTGCTGAAGATAGGCGCGGTACAAGGGAGTAGACAGAAGCAAGGTCGGACGTAGCAGAAGGTCGGGGCAGGCAGCAAGGATCGTAGTCAGGGGCAACGGCAGGAGGTCTGGAACACAGGCTAGGAACACACAAGGAAACGCTTTCACTGGCACGATGGCAACAAGATCCGGCAAGGAAGTGCAGGGGAAGTGAGGTGATATAGGGAAGTGCACAGGTGATAACACTAATTGGAACCACTGCGCCAATCAGCGGCGCAGTGGCCCTTTAAATCGCAAAGACCCGGCGCGCGCGCGCCCTAGGGAGCGGGGCCGCGCGCGCCGGGACAGGACTGACGGAGAGCGAGTAAGGTACGGGAGCCGGGGTGCGCATCGCGAGCGGGCGCTACCCGCATCGCGAATCGCATCCCGGCTGGAGGCGGTATCGCAGCGCCCCGGGTCAGTGGATCTGACCGGAGCGCTGCAGTGAGGAGAGTGTAGCGAGCGCTCCGGGGAGGAGCGGGGACCCGGAGCGCTCGGCGTAACAGTACCCCCCCCCTTGGGTCTCCCCCTCTTCTTAGAGCCTGAGAACCTGAGGAGCAGACTTTTGTCTAGGATATTGTCCTCAGGTTCCCAGGATCTCTCTTCTGGACCACAACCCTCCCAATCCACTAAAAAAAAGGTTTTCCCTCTGACCTTTTTGGATGCCAAAATCTCTTTGACGGAGAAGATGTCCGAGGAGCCGGAAACAGGAGTGGGAGGAACAGATTTGGGAGAGAAACGATTAATGATAAGTGGTTTAAGAAGAGAAACGTGAAAGGAATTAGGAATACGAAGAGAAGGAGGAAGAAGAAGTTTGTAAGAGACAGGATTAATCTGGCACAAAATTTTGAAAGGACCAAGATAGCGTGGTCCCAACTTATAGCTAGGGACACGGAAGCGGACATATTTAGCGGAGAGCCATACCTTGTCTCCAGGGGAAAAAATGGGAGGAGCTCTTCTTTTCTTATCCGCGAACTTCTTCATGCGTGATGAAGCCTGTAAGAGAGAATTTTGGGTCTCTCTCCATATGATGGAAAGATCACGAGAAATTTCATCCACAGCGGGCAGACCAGAGGGCAAGGGGGTAGGGAGGGGGGGAAGAGGGTGACGGCCGTACACCACGAAAAATGGGGATTTGGAGGAAGATTCAGAGACTCTGAAATTATACGAGAATTCGGCCCAAGGTAGAAGATCTGCCCAGTCATCCTGGCGGGAGGAAACAAAATGTCGTAAATAATCACCCAAGACCTGGTTAATTCTTTCTACTTGTCCATTGGATTGAGGATGATATGCAGAAGAAAAATTTAATTTAATCTTGAGTTGTTTACAGAGAGCCCTCCAGAATTTAGACACGAATTGGACGCCTCTATCCGAGACGATCTGCGTAGGCAACCCGTGAAGACGAAAAATGTGTACAAAAAATTGTTTAGCCAACTGAGGCGCTGAAGGAAGACCAGGAAGAGGGATGAAATGTGCCATTTTGGAGAATCGATCAACGACCACCCAAATAACAGTGTTGCCACGGGATGGGGGTAAGTCAGTAATAAAATCCATACCAATCAGAGACCAAGGCTGTTCGGGGACAGGCAGAGGATGAAGAAAACCAGCGGGCTTCTGGCGAGGAGTCTTATCCCGGGCACAGATAGTGCAGGCTCGCACAAAGTCCACCACATCTGTCTCTAGAGTCGGCCACCAATAGAAGCGAGAGATGAGTTGCACAGATTTCTTGATGCCCGCATGACCTGCGAGATGGGAGGAGTGACCCCATTTGAGGATTCCGAGGCGTTGGCGTGGAGAAACAAAGGTCTTTCCTGGAGGAGTTTGCCTGATGGAGGCTGGAGAAGTGGAAATCAGGCAGTCAGGAGGAATGATGTGTTGAGGAGAGAGTTCAACTTCAGAAGCATCTGAGGAACGAGAGAGAGCATCGGCCCTAATGTTCTTATCGGCAGGCCGAAAGTGAATTTCAAAATTAAATCGGGCAAAGAACAGAGACCACCTGGCCTGGCGAGGATTCAGCCGTTGGGCAGACTGGAGGTAGGAGAGGTTCTTGTGATCGGTGTAAATAATAACTGGAAATCTTGATCCCTCCAGCAGATGCCTCCATTCCTCAAGTGCTAATTTAATGGCTAGAAGCTCTCGATCCCCGATGGAGTAGTTCCTCTCCGCCGGAGAGAAGGTCCTAGAAAAAAAACCACAAGTAACAGCATGCCCGGAAGAATTTTTTTGTAGAAGGACAGCTCCAGCTCCCACTGAGGAGGCATCAACCTCCAATAGGAAGGGTTTAGATGGGTCAGGTCTGGAGAGCACGGGAGCCGAAGAAAAGGCAGACTTGAGCCGTTTAAAGGCGTCTTCCGCTTGAGGAGGCCAAGACTTGGGATCGGCATTTTTTTTGGTTAAAGCCACGATAGGAGCCACAACGGTAGAAAAATGTGGAATAAATTGCCTGTAATAATTGGCGAACCCCAAAAAACGTTGGATGGCACGGAGTCCGGAGGGGCGTGGCCAATCTAAGACGGCAGAGAGTTTGTCTGGATCCATTTGTAGTCCCTGGCCAGAGACCAAGTATCCTAGGAAAGGAAGAGATTGGCATTCAAACAGACATTTCTCTATTTTGGCATAGAGTTGATTGTCACGAAGTCTCTGAAGAACCATACGGACATGCTGGCGGTGTTCTTCTAGATTGGCAGAAAAAATCAGGATATCGTCCAGATATACAACAACACAGGGGTATAGGAGATCACGAAAAATTTCATTAACAAAGTCTTGGAAGACGGCAGGGGCGTTGCACAGGCCAAAGGGCATGACCAGATACTCAAAGTGTCCATCTCTGGTGTTAAATGCCGTTTTCCATTCATCCCCCTCTCTGATGCGGATGAGATTATAAGCACCTCTTAAGTCCAGTTTGGTAAAGATGTGGGCACCTTGGAGGCGATCAAAGAGTTCAGAGATGAGGGGTAGGGGGTAGCGGTTCTTAACCGTGATTTTATTAAGACCGCGGTAGTCAATGCAAGGACGTAGAGAGCCATCTTTTTTGGACACAAAGAAAAATCCGGCTCCGGCAGGAGAGGAGGATTTACGGATAAAGCCCTTTTTTAAATTTTCCTGGACGTATTCAGACATGGCAAGAGTCTCTGGGACGGACAGAGGATAGATTCTGCCCCGGGGTGGAGTAGTGCCTGGGAGGAGGTCGATAGGACAATCATAAGGCCTGTGAGGAGGTAGAGTCTCAGCTTGTTTTTTGCAAAAAACATCCGCAAAGTCCATATAGGCCTTAGGGAGGCCGGTTACAGGAGGAACCACAGAGTCACGGCAAGGGTTACTGGGAACCGGTTTTAGGCAGTCCTTGGAACAAGAGGGCCCCCAACTCTTGATCTCCCCAGTGGACCAATCCAGGGTTGGGGAATGAAGTTGAAGCCAGGGAAGTCCAAGGAGAATTTCAGAAGTGCAATTGGGGAGGACCAAAAGTTCAATCCTCTCGTGATGAGATCCGATGCACATTAGAAGGGGCTCCGTGCGGAAACGTATGGTACAGTCCAATCTTTCATTGTTTACACAATTGATGTAGAGGGGTCTGGCGAGACTGGTCACTGGGATGTTGAACTTGTTGACGAGAGAGGCCAAAATAAAATTTCCTGCAGATCCGGAGTCCAAGAAGGCCATAGTAGAGAAGGAGAAGGCAGAGGCAGATATCCGCACAGGCACAGTAAGACGAGGAGAAGCAGAGTAGACATCAAGGACTGTCTCACCTTTGTGCGGAGTCAGCGTACGTCTTTCCAGGCGGGGAGGACGGATAGGACAATCCTTCAGGAAGTGTTCGGTACTAACACAGTACAGGCAGAGATTCTCCATGCGGCGTCGTGTCCTCTCTTGAGGTGTCAGGCGAGACCGGTCGACCTGCATAGCCTCCACGGCGGGAGGCACAGGAACAGATTGCAGGGGACCAGAGGAGAGAGGAGCCGGGGAGAAGAAACGCCTCGTGCGAACAGAGTCCATATCCTGGCGGAGCTCCTGACGCCTTTCGGAAAAACGCATGTCAATGCGAGTGGCTAGGTGAATGAGTTCATGTAGATTAGCAGGGATTTCTCGTGCGGCCAGAACATCTTTAATGTTGCTGGATAGGCCTTTTTTAAAGGTCGCGCAGAGGGCCTCATTATTCCAGGATAATTCTGAAGCAAGAGTACGGAATTGTACGGCATACTCGCCAACGGAAGAATTACCCTGGACCAGGTTCAACAGGGCAGTCTCAGCAGAAGAGGCTCGGGCAGGTTCCTCAAAGACACTTCGAATTTCCGAGAAGAAGGAGTGTACAGAGGCAGTGACGGGGTCATTGCGGTCCCAGAGCGGTGTGGCCCAAGACAGGGCTTTTCCAGACAGAAGGCTGACTACGAAAGCCACCTTAGACCTTTCAGTGGGAAACTGGTCCGACATCATCTCCAAGTGCAATGAACATTGGGAAAGAAAGCCACGGCAAAACTTAGAGTCCCCATCAAATTTATCCGGCAAGGATAGTCGTAGTCCAGAAGCGGCCACTCGCTGCGGAGGAGGTGCAGGAGCTGGCGGAGGAGATGATTGCTGAAGCTGTGGTAGTAACTGCTGTAGCATAACGGTCAGTTGAGACAGCTGTTGGCCTTGTTGCGCTATCTGTTGTGACTGCTGGGCGACCACCGTGGTGAGGTCAGCGACAACTGGCAGAGGAACTTCAGCGGGATCCATGGCCGGATCTACAGTCACGATGCCGGCTGGCAGGTAGTGGATCCTCTGTGCCAGAGAGGGATTGGCGTGGACCGTGCTAGTGGATCGGTTCTAAGTCACTACTGGTTTTCACCAGAGCCCGCCGCAAAGCGGGATGGTCTTGCTGCGGCGGTAGTGACCAGGTCGTATCCACTAGCAACGGCTCAACCTCTCTGGCTGCTGAAGATAGGCGCGGTACAAGGGAGTAGACAGAAGCAAGGTCGGACGTAGCAGAAGGTCGGGGCAGGCAGCAAGGATCGTAGTCAGGGGCAACGGCAGGAGGTCTGGAACACAGGCTAGGAACACACAAGGAAACGCTTTCACTGGCACGATGGCAACAAGATCCGGCAAGGAAGTGCAGGGGAAGTGAGGTGATATAGGGAAGTGCACAGGTGATAACACTAATTGGAACCACTGCGCCAATCAGCGGCGCAGTGGCCCTTTAAATCGCAAAGACCCGGCGCGCGCGCGCCCTAGGGAGCGGGGCCGCGCGCGCCGGGACAGGACTGACGGAGAGCGAGTAAGGTACGGGAGCCGGGGTGCGCATCGCGAGCGGGCGCTACCCGCATCGCGAATCGCATCCCGGCTGGAGGCGGTATCGCAGCGCCCCGGGTCAGTGGATCTGACCGGAGCGCTGCAGTGAGGAGAGTGTAGCGAGCGCTCCGGGGAGGAGCGGGGACCCGGAGCGCTCGGCGTAACACCCTGGAGAGTGGACCAAACTAAATGGAGTTTAATGAAGTGATTCGCACAATAGAATCGCAGTGATATTTACATTCGTTGTGAATCAAATTTTTCATGAAATTCGTAACGCATTCGGATTCGTCAGATTCGATTTGCTCATCTCTAGTCATAACTATAGTGTCAGGATCCGGATAGGTATGCAGTGAGGACACTGGTGGTGGATCCTCTGTGTCAGTGGGGTGATGACGTGGGCCGTACCAGGGGAACGGAGTCTAAGGGGTTACTGGTTTTCACCAGAGCCCGCCGCAAAGCGGGATGGACTTGCAGCGGCAGGTAACCCCCAGGTCGTTCCACCCGATAGCGACTCAACCCCAGCTGACAGCTGAGACAGGCGCGGTACACAGGGACAAGGCAAGAGCAAGGTCGGATGTAGCAGAAGGTCAGGGCAGGCAGCAAGAGTCGTAGTCAGGGGCAACAGCAGAAGGTCTGGATACACAGGCTTGGGAACACACTAAACGCTTTCACTGGGCACAAGGCAACAAGATCTGGCAAGGACAGGAAGGGGAAGTGGGTTTTTATAAGGAAGGCACAGGTGCAGGTACTGATTGGGCCAGGCGCCAATCAATGGCGCACTGGCCCTTTAAATCCCAGAGAGCCGATGCGCGCGCGCGCCCTAGAGAGCAGGGCCGTGCGCGCTGGGACTGAACAGACAGAGGACGGGCAGGTGAGGAGATTGGGATGCGACCTACGGGCGGGCACGTCCCGCTACGCGGATCACATCCCTGCCGGCGGGCGCGTCCCGCTACGCGGATCGCATCCCCGCCGGAGACACTAGTGCAGCGCTCCCGGTCAGCGGATCTGACCGGGGCAATGCACGGAGACGAACACCGCGAGCGCTCCGGGGAGGAGCAGGGACCCGGAGCGCTCGGCGTAACATATAGACAGTTGCATCTGAATTCTTTAAAATACTATGATTGTTATAATAGTTTAGAAAATTTACAATACAAACAGTACAATACAAACAGATTTTATCTATTCAGATGTACTTAATTGTATGTGAATGTTTAGGAAGTATCTTGACAAAACTGTCTATGCTCCAAATTTATGACAATGGCCTTGATTTACTAAGAGATGAGTGTAGTTTTCTTTTTTTTTCTCCAACAGATATTTTTCCACAGTATTTACTAATGTTTCCCAAAATCTTGCACTTTTCTCAACATTTTGCTTTTTTGACATATGTTCTGGGATTAAATCCACCACATTTTCAGTGGAAACCTTAGTAAATATGTTGGGATTTTTTTTTAAATGTCGGTGACACACCCCCTTTTCCAGACAGCCAGGCCCCTTTTACGTGTTTTCTCAGTAAAATGGAGAGTTGATCGGGTTTTACTTCAGTTCTGGTGCAAATTCTGGCACAGACAGAATTTCTGGTGAAATGCACAACTGTTGATTTGTAGACCACCTTTTAATCATCTTGGTCAAAGCTACAAATCTGGATACATTTCTGTTACAGCTCTTTTTACTAAAGGCTAGAGATGAGCAAATCGAAGCTGATGAACCCGAATTCGTTACAAATTTCAGGAAATATTCGATTCACAACGAATGCAAATATCGCCACGATTCTATCGCACAAATCGCTTCATTTAACTCCATTTAACAGCATTCCAGGCTCCAGGGCATCTAAAATGGCGGATCTACATGTCAGTACATGGGGCGAGGCACGTTGGGAAAAGGGAAGGCAAGATGGGAAGGGAAGTAGGCGGGATGACCCTGAATCACATGCAGGATGCAGCCCGTCACCCCTGTGATGTCACAGCACTATATAATCGGCAGCCATATTCATTACACTGCAGAGAAATAGGACAGACTGCCTGTGTGGGTGTTACAGCAGAGAAAAGCACATTCCAGCAGAGTTTAATATTTTCCTAGTCACATCAATGTTCTCGTGGACGGAGAGCATTGTTTTTTTTTCACTGAAAAGGATTTTTACTGCAGCTGCAGGCATTAACCACCCAGTCACTTTCTTCAGCATAGTATTACAGAGAGGGGCAGATAGCTGTGTGTTGCCTCATGCATTAAAACAAGCTGCATCAACTTCATAAATCTGAGCAGAGGAGGCAGGAATAATTTTTTCAGTGCAATTCAGTGTCTTTGTGCCACAAAAAAATCATCTACTGGTTATATTAGTCGGTAGACGGTAAAATTCCCAGCAGTCTATTCCTAATAGCCTTTGACAGAGTGCAATTTTGGGTTTAGTACACAGCTTTTTTGGCTACAGCACTGTTGTGTACTGCAGGTATTTTACAAAAATATATATTTTTTAAGGGTACTGTAGCACATTTTTCTGCCCTCATCAGTGCATACCGCATACGTTCATCTAAGTAGTGTAATATTTTGTACCTGTTAATCTGTCAAGGGCCTACATACTGTGAAAGTCCAGGCAAAAGTACTCACTGGCTGGTGTTGTACTCAGATACTTTTTTAAGTGTACTGTAAAGCATTTTTCTGCCCTCATCAGTGCATTCTACATACCTACATCTAAGCAGTGTACTATTTTGTACCTGCTAATCTGTCAAGGGCCTACATACTGTGAAAGTCCAGGCAAAAGTACTCACTGGCTGGTGTTTTACTCAGATTTTTTTTTAGTGTACTGTAAAGCATTTTTCTGCCCTCATCAGTGCATCCTACATGCCTACATCCAAGTAGTGTACTATTGTGTACCTGTTAACCTGTCAAGGGCCTACATACTGTGAAAGGACAGCCAAAAGTAATCACCGGCTGGTATTTTTAAAAAATTACAGAGTTTTTAGGCACATTGTAGCTAATTTTTCTGCCCTCATAAGTGAATACCAAATACGTACATCTAAGTAGTGTACTATTTTGTACCTGTCAATCTGTCAAGGGCCTACATACTGTGAAAGGACAGACAAAAGTAATCTTCTGCTGGTGTTTTACAAAAATACAGAGTTTTTAGGCGTTTTTAGCGCATTTTCCTGCCCTCATCAGTGCATACTTCATACCTACATCTAAGTAGTGTACTATTTTGTACTAGATGTTGGCAGAATGTGAAGCGTGGCCATGGTCCCAATGTTGGCACCACGGCCCTTCATCAACATATGCTTCACCACCATAAAGCGACCTGGGAGAACAGTGGCTCTGATGTAGTGGTCCAGCCTGCTGCATCACCCAGTGGCCATCCTCTCCCTGTTTCAGCCAACCAAGGCTCCACCACCTCAGCCGAAGGGAGCTGTGTGTCATACTCATCTTCTGTCACTCCAGATGCTCCTGCACCTCCCACTTTTAGTCAGCGAATCCACCAACAATCCATCAGCGAAGCCATATCCAAGAGACAACAGTATCATCCAACCGCGCAGAAGCTGAATGTGCTGCAGTCCCCCCTTTTCAAGTGGTGGACTCTGCACCTTTAAGAGAGCTGATGGCTTGTGCCGAGGTGGAGAGTGCCAAGCCGTCATTTCATTGCGAAGAAGGTAGTACCAGCCCTGCACAATTTTGTGGAAGAGAATGTAGTCCAGTCCTTGAGTCTGTCGGTGTGTACCAAAGTGCACGGCAGCGCCGATGTCTGGAGCTGTATCTACGGTCAGTGAAAATACGGCTTTACGGATCACTGGATGAATGTGGTTTCTGCACAGCCACAACCCCAACTTGGACAGGTCACGCTGCTTCCTCCATCACGCTCTAAGGCCGTTAGTCCTGTGACAGTGTGTGACTCCGCCTCCTCATCCTCCACTGTGTCCTCAGCCTCCAATGCCCAGACAAGTCTCAGCATACCATCTGTGCAGGGCACGGTGGTGTCACGCTGTTCTTCACATGGTTTGCCTTGGCGAAAAGAGTCACAAAGGGGAGGAACTGCTAAAAGTAATTCGTAAAGAAATCGGAGCATGGCTTACTCCACGAAAACTGGAAATGGAAATCATGGTAACACTGGGAAGGCTGAGCCATGCGCCGTGCATGGCACACGTGTTCAATCTGGTTGTGAAGCAGTTCCTGAAATGTTCCCCCCATTTGCAAGACATCCTAACAATGGGAAGGAAACTTTGCATGCACTTCAGCCACTTGTACACTGGAAAGCACTCCCTCCTTGAGCTGCAGCATCAGAACGGTATCCTCCAACATAGTCTGATTTGGAACGTTGCCACACGTTCGAATTCCACCCTTCATATGTTGGACTCCATATATGGTATCTTCTCATACTTCAGCCAACTCCAGGCTGTGTTATTCAGCCACTATATGGTCTCCTCATGCTTCAGCTACTTCCAGGCTGTGCCATTCATCCAATATATGGTTTTAGTGATGCTTGAGCCAGCTCCATCACTAATCCATTCACCAAATACATGGTTTAGTGATGCTGCTGGGCCTCATGCATTACCTATATATGTTTATGGTAGCACTAGGTACCATACATCTTCAATGGAAATTTCAAAATTCATCTTTTATTCTTAGAGATTGTGAGGCCCTATTGTCTCCTCATCTGCCGCCAACTCCAGGCTGTGCCATTCAGACACAACATGGTCTCCTCATGCTTCAGACAACTCAAGGCTGTGTCATTAAGGCAGTATATATGGTTTAGTGATGCTGCTGGACCTGGGTCTGGGAATGAAATTTTTGTTATGGGAGCACTAGCTACCCAAAATTTTTTCGGTTTAAATTTCAGAATTCATCTTTTTATCTTAGGGATTGTGAAGCCCTAGTGTCTACTTATGCTGCTGGCATCTCCAGGCTGTGCTATTCAGACACTATATGGTCTCCTCATTCTTCAGCCAACTCAAGGCTGTGTCATTCAGGCAATATATGGTTTACTGATGCTGCTGGGCCTGGACCTAAACATTTTTTATGGTAGCACTAGGCACCATAAATCTTCAATTTAAATTTCAAAATTCATCTTTTAATCTTAGGGATTGTGAAGCCCTAGTGACTACTCATGCTGCTGCAAGCTCCAGGCTGTCTTTCAGCCACTATATGGTCTTCTCATACTGCCAACACCTCCACACTGTGTCATTCAGTCACTATTATGGTCTCCTCCTGCTGCCAACATCTCCACGCTATGTCATTCAGCCACTATATGGTCTCCTCATGCTTCAGCCTAATCCACGCTGTGTCATTCAACCACTATATGGTTTCCTCATGCTGCCAACACCTCCACACTGTGTCATTCAGCCACTATATGGTCTCCTCATGCTAGCCACATCCAAGCTGCGTCATTCAGCCACTATATGGTCTCCTCATGCTGCCAACACCTCCACGCTGTGTCATCCAGCCACTATATGGTCTCCTCATACTGATGCCACTTCCAGACTCTGTCATTGTGCCGCTCTGTGACAGAGATTCTAAAAGCGATGCCTGTAATCTGCATGTCATACTGAATAACAGTATTATTTCACTAACCCAGCAAACTCCATATGCGTGTTGTTGAGTGTTGAACACCCCTATTGAGGCTCTCTGTAGGCCAGAAATAGCCATTTTTAATATAGATTTGCCGCAAATAAATTTGGATCGAACTGAATTTTTCCGAAAAATCGGCCGAATCGAATCTTTCAATAGTTCTTTCATCTATACTGGTTACATTTCTGACACTCAGTATCGTGGTAAAGCCTGCCCTTTACCATGAAGCCACGCTCTTTTTACTCATTTTTGCCCATTGTTGAGTGAGTCCCAAAGGTGTCTAAAAAGTGTCTACAGCTCATGAAACCTATGGTTCAAGGCATATATGCAAATTTAGGCCAGAGATTTGACACAGTTGAAAGAGCAATTCTGACCCAGTGCTTTACAAATGATTGCAGAGAATTTTATATTTTTTGTTTATTTAACCTCTTAAGGACATAGGGCGTACCTGTACGCCCTATGCTCGGTCCCATTATTTAAAACGGGGTCACGCTGTGATCCCACGTCATACCGAGTCGGTCCTGCCGGCCAAGACCCTGGGCTAATAGCGTGTGGCACAGATCATTGTGCCACGCACTATTAACCCTTTAGACACGGTGATCAAAGTTGCTCACCGTGTCTAAAATGAAAGTGAAAGCAGCTCAGTCGGGCTGATCGGGACTATCGCAATAAAATCACGTCTGTGGTTTGCTTGTCTATTTCATTATTTGTATTAAGCAATGCATTATTTGAATAGCACTCTTTTCCACTGACCATGACTATTTCTGCATCTGGTTTATTCTTTTACATTTTGGAGCATTAGTTGTATTGCTGTACTGCATTCAGGGCAGGTTTGGGGTTAGGGGGTTCATGGCCCCTCCTCTAGTGGTTGTGTTAGGCTCAATATTGAGCCTTTTTAATTGATTTTAGATGTATGTGTCTCCCTTGTCTATGTAAGGTTTCCATAATAAAGTTTATTTTTATACTATCTATATATTCTTTGGGTGTGCACTATATGCAGCAAATCCTTTTCTGGTATGTAGTATTTGCTTCTATTTGCTGTGAGTAGCACCCCTATATATTGAGTTATCATACAGGTAGAGCCCTTCTCCCCCTTTGCTGTACTATCGATCAGCTAGCACACGAGCGGGGGTCCCCTTACCTTGCTCCATCGCGTCCGGTCGGCGTTTGATTGCTCCAAGCCTGAGATACAGGTTTGAGCAATCGACCGCCTATAACACTGATCCATGCAAAGCTATGGCTTTGCAGGGATCAGTGTAAAAGATCAGTGTGTGCCGTGTTACAGCCCCTATGGGAGCTATAGCACTGCAAAAAATAAGTGGAAAAAAAGTTAATAAAGGTCATTTAACCCCTTCCCTAAGAAAAGTTTGAATCACTCCGCTTTTCTATAAAAAAAAACTGTGTAAATAAAAATAAACACATGTGGTATGGCCGCATGCAGAAATGTCCAAATGATAAAAATATATCATTAATTAAACCACAGGGTCAATGGCGTATGCGAAAAAATATTCCAAAGTTCAAAATAGCGTAATTTTTGGTTACTTTTTATATCATGAAAAAATTAATAAAAAGTGACCAAAAAGTCAGATCAATACAGAAATGGTACTGAGGGTATCATTTTAACTGTATGGACCTACAGAATAAAGATAAGGTGTCATTTTTTCCAAAAAATGCACTGTGTAGAAAAGGAAGCCCCCAAAAGTTACAAAATGACATTTTTTTTTCAATTTTGTCACACAATGAATTTTTATTTCTGTTTTGCCGTGGATTGTTTGGTAAAATGACTAATGTCACTGCAAAGTAGAATTGGTGGCGCAAAAAATAAGCCATCATATGGAATATTATGTGCAAAATTGAAAGCATTATGATTTTTAGAAGGTGATGAGGAAAAAATGAAAATGTAAAGACGGAAAAACCCTGCATCCTTAAGGGGTTAATTGCTGATTTTAAAATACTCAATGGTAGAATTTATTAATACTTTTACAAGAAAACTGGTGTAAAAGTCAATGTTTTCCAAGCTTTAAATTATGTAAAACACAGAAAAATTGAAAATGTAATCAAAAACAAAACATGGATACACCTCTTTTAACTCGATGTTAAAAAAAACAGAAGATGACATTGCAGAAGTTCTTGCCATATGTAACAATGTGGGTGCATAAAAAAACCAACCAATAACAAAACCTCACAGTAATTTCCCAAAGAAGTGTAGGGACACCCAAAGCACCAATATTAGGGCTAGATTTATATAAGGCCTTGTTTGCAGGATTATCTTAACGAAATTAGAACTGTTGCTAAGCATGTAATAAGAGAGTGTGTTCCCCTTATAGTAACTTCACACAATACCTGTATTTGGTGTTGCTTCCTTTGTCGGTTCTGGATTTGGAAGTTTACCAAATACAAAAGATCCAGAGAATGCACCATAGTTATTGGTACTGATCCCATTACTAGTAGATCCAGTGTAACTGGGCTGACCTGGTGTCTTCTGCACTGTGACTCGGCCTCCAGCATTGGTTATAATGCCAGCATGGATAGCCGCTGGGCAAATGGAAGAATCCTGTGTGAAATAGTTGACAGATAATACATGAAGATTCTATAATAGTATTGTCTATTGTATTTTAGAAACAATATATAAAATTGATATTTTTTTTAATCTTACATCTGTATAGATATTTGTGCCCCAAATACTTCCTCCATTTTTAACACAGTCAGCTGGACATAAAACACTATGGGAAAAAAATATTTTAGTAAATGGAACAAAAAAATAGGAAATGTGTTATGACATTGTATAATAATAATAATCATACTCATCATCATCATTAGCAGTTTATTGGAGTTTAGAGAATGTCTTACTTAGCAGAAGATCCTGTTATTTGTCGTGCAGACATTGTACAAGATGCCGTCACTGTAACATAAAATAAACAGTTGTATGAGACGGTAGATGACATTATTTTAGAGAGGTGGATTGTGATTACAGGTTGGTAAGTTCATTGGAGGTTTTATCCTTGTTTTATCCTTTGTATGTAAATGTTTAGGAAGTGTACACCTTGGTTAGACTGTCTATAAATGCTCCAAATTTATGACAATGGGGGAGATTTATCAAAACCTGTGCAAAGGAAAAGTTGCCCATAGCAAACAATCAGATTGCTTCTTTCATTTTTAACAAGGCCTCTGCAAAATGAAAGAAGTGAGCTCATTGGTTGCTATGGGTAACTGGGCAACTTTTCCTCTGGACAGATTTTAATAAATCTCCCCCAATGTTTTTTTTGCTGTTTGATCATTTTGGTAAACCTTTTGACTCAACTGGTAAATTGTAGACCACCTTTTAATCATTTTGGTTGAAGCCACAAATCTGGTTACATTTCTGACACTCAGTATCGTGGTAAAGCCTGCCCTTTACCATAAAGCCATGTTCTTTTTACTCAAGGCCATGCCCATTGTTGAATGAGTCCCAAAAGTGTCTGCAGCTTATGACACGTATGGATTAAGGCATATTTGTGCAAATTTAGGGCAAACATTTGACACAGTTGAAAGAACAATTCTGCCCCAGTGCTTTAGAAATGATTGCAGAGAATTTAATCATTTTTGTTTTTTTAATTGCTTATTTTAAAATACTCAATGGCAGAATATATTAATGCTTTTAGAAGAAAACTCTCACGCCGAGCGCTCCGGGTCCCGCTGCCTCCCTGGAGCGCTCACGGCGTTCCTCTGTCTGCAGCGCTCCGGTCGGCATTGCTGACCGCGAGCGCTGCTCTCTGGTCCCCGGAGGGGACGCGATCTGAGGCACGGCTCGTGTCCGCCCTCGGATCGCGCCCCGTCTCACTCACCTCTCGCCCCCGTCTGCTTCCTCCAGGCGCGCGCGGCCCCGCTCCGACTTGCTTAAATTTAAAGGGCCAGTGCACCACTAATTGGTGCCTGGCCCAATCACTTCCTATCACTCCCTAACCTATAAAAATCCACTTCCCCTTCCTCTCCTTGCCGGATCTTGTTGCCTTGTGCCCTGAGAAAGCGTTATAGTGTGTCCCAAGCCTGTGTACCTTGACCTTCTGCTGTTGCCCCTGACTACGAACCTCGCTGCCCAGACCTTCTGCTACATCTGACCTCGCCTCTGTCTAGTCCTTGTGTACCGCGCCAGTCTCAGCTGCCAGAGAGGTCGAGTCGCTACTGTGGAACACGACCTGGTAGTTACTGCCGCAGCAAATCCATCCTGCTTTGCGGCGGGCTCTGGTGAACCAGTAACTGCTTAGAACCGATTCCCCAGTACGGCCCGAGTCATCGCCTCTCTGGTACAGAGGATCCACCTCCAGTGTCTTCACCAGCCGCTAGTCCGGATCCTGACAGTAGATTCGGCCATGGATCCCGCTGAGATACCGCTGCCAAGCCTCGCTGATCTCACCTCCGTGGTTGCCCAGCAGTCCCAGCAAATTGCTCAACAAGGACAACAGCTGTCGCAGTTGACCGCCATGATTCAACAGCTCCTGCCTCCACAGCCTCAACTGCCAGCTCCAGCATCTCCTCCTCTCCGAGCTGCTGCTTCTTCTGCTAGAGTCCGCCTGTCTCTCCCAGATAAGATTGACGGGGACTCTAAAAAATGCCGGGGATTCCTGTCCCAATGCTCCCTGCACTTAGAGATGTTGTCAGACCAATTCTCCACAGAGCGGTCTAAGGTGGCGTTCGTCGTCAGTCTACTTTCTGGGAAGGCCTTGGCCTGGGCCACGCCGCTTTGGGACCGCAATGATCCTGCCACTGCCTCCGTCCAGTCCTTCTTTTCTGAAGTCCGCAGTGTCTCTGAGGAACCTGCCCGTGCCTCATCCGCCGAAACTGCCTTACTGAACCTTGTCCAAGGAGACTCTACCGTGGGCGAATACGGCATACAATTCCGGACTTTGCCTCTGAGTTGGCCTGGAACAATGAGGCTCTCTGAGCGACCTTTAACCCCTTCAGGACCAAGCCCATTTTGGCCTTAAGGACCGGAGTGTTTTTTGCACATCTGACCACTGTCATTTTAAACATTAATAACTCTGGGATGCTTTTAGTTATCATTCTGATTCCGAGATTGTTTTTTCGGGACATATTCTACTTTAACATAGTGGTAATTTTTTGTCGATACTTGCATCCTTTCTTGGTGAAAAATCCGTAAATTTGATGAAAAATGTGATAATTTTGCATTTTTCTAACTTTGAAGCTTTCTGCTTGTAAGGAAAATGGATATTACGAATACATTTTTTTTTTGGTTCACATATACAATATGTCTACTTTATGTTTGCATCATAAAATTGACATGTTTTTACTTTTGGAAGACATCAGAGGGCTTCAAAGTTCAGCAGCAATTTTCCGATTTTTCACAAAATTTTCAAACTCGATATTTTTCAGGGACCAGTTCAGGTTTGAAGTGGATTTGAAGGGTCTTCATATTAGAAATACCCCATAAATGACCCCATTATAAAAACTACACCCCCAAAGTATTCAAAATGACATTCAGTCAGCGTTTTAACCCTTTAGGTGTTTCACACGAATAGCAGCAAAGTGAAGGAGAAAATTCACAATCTTCATTTTTTACACTCACATGTTCTTGTAGACCCAGTTTTTGAATTTTTACAAGGGGTAAAAGGAGAAAATTTTTTACTTGTATTTGTAGCCCAATTTCTCTTGAGTAAGCACATACTTCATATGTCTATGTAAAGTGTTTGGCGGGCGCAGTAGAGGGCTCAGAATGGAAGGAGCGACAAGGGGAATTTGGAGAGTACGTTTTTCTGAAATGGTTTTTCGGGGGCATGTTGCATTTAGGAAGCGCTTATGGTGCCAGAACAGCAAAAAAAAAAACACATGGCATATCATTTTGGAAACTAGACCCCTCGGGGAATGTAACATGAGATAAAGTGAGCCTTTATACCCCACAGGTGTTTCACGACTTTTGCAAATGTAAAAAAAAATAATAATAATTTTACCTGAAATGTTTGTTTTCCCAAAAATTTTACATTTTTAAAAAGGGTAATAGCAGAAAATACCCCTACAAGTTTGAAGCCCAATTACTCCCGATTCAGAAAACATGCCATATGGGGGTGAAAAGTGCTCTGCTGGTGCACTACAGGTCTCGGAAGAGAAGGAGTCACATTTGGCTTTTTGAAAGCAAATTTTGCTCTGGGGGCATGCCGCATTTATGAAGCCCCTATGGTGCCAGGACAGCAAAAAAAAAAAACACATGGCATACCATTTTGGAAACTAGACCCCTCAGGAAACGTAACAAGGGGTTAAGTGAACCTTTATACCCCACAGGTGTTTCACGACTTTTGCATATGTAAAAAAAAAAAAAATTTTTACCTAAAATGCTTGTTTTCCCAACAATTTAACATTTTTTAGAAGGGTAAAAGTAGAAAATACCCCCCAAAATTTGTAACACAATTTCTCCCGAGTACGGCCATACCCCATATGTGACCCTAAACTGTTGCCTTGAAATACGACAGGGCTCCAAAGTGAGAGCGCCATGCGCATTTGAGGCCTAAATTAGGGACTTGCATAGGGGTGGACATAGGGGAATTCTACGCCAGTGATTCCCAAACAGGGTGCCTCCAGCTGTTGCAAAACTCCCAGCATGCCTGGACAGTCAACGGCTGTCCGACAATACTGGGAGTTGTTGTTTTGCAACAGCTGGAGACTCCGTTTTGGAAACAGTAGCGTACCAGACGCTTTCATTTTTATTGGGGAGGGGGGCTATGTAGGGGTATGTGTATATGTAGTGTTTTTTACTTTTTTTGTTAGTGTAGTGTAGTGTTTTTAGGGTACAGTCGCACGGGCGGGGGTTCACAGTAGTTTCTCGCTGGCAGTTTGAGCTGCGGCAGAAAATTTGCCGCAGCTCAAACTTGCAGCCAGATACTTGCTGTAAACCTCCGCCCATGTGAGTGTACCCTGTACATTCACATTGGGGGGGGGGGGGGGGAACATCCAGCTGTTGCAAAACTACAACTCCCAGCATGCGCTGACAGACTGTACATGCTGAAAGTTTTAGTTTTGCAACAGCTGTAGGCACACTGGTTATGTATCACTGAGTTTGTGACCTAACTCGGTGTTTCACATCCAGTGTGCCTCCAGCTGTTGCAAAACTACAACTCCCAGCATGTACGGTGCATGGTGTACATTGACTGCTGAGAGTTGGAGTTTGCAACAGCTGGAGGCACACCGGTGGTGAAACACTGTGTTAGGTAAAAAAAAAAACTCTAAGTTTCACAACCAGTGTGCCTTCAGCTGTTGCAAAACTACAACTCTCAGCAGTCACCGACAGCCAACGGGCATGCTGGGAGTTGTAGTTATGCAACCAGCAGATGCACCACTACAACTCCCAGCATGCACTTTAGCTGTTTGTGCAAGCTGGGAGTTGTAGTTATACAACAGCTGAAGGTACACTTTTCCATTGAAAAAATGTGCCTCCAGCTGTTGCAAAACCATAAGTCCCAGCATGCCCATATGGGAATGCTGGGAGTTGTGGTGGTCTGCCTTCTGCTGTTGCATAACTACAGCTCCCAGCATGCCCTTTTTGCATGCTGGGAGCTGTTGCTAAGCAGCAGCAGGAGGCTGTCACTCACCTCCAAAGATCCACGCCCCTCGTCGTCGTCGCCGCCGCTGCTCCTGGGGCCCCGATCCCAACATTGACGCCGGGGATGGGGGTCTCCAGCACCCGGGGTGCACGTCCCGCACCCGCTCACGTCCTCCGGAAGAGGGGCGGAGCGGGTTGCGGGAGTGACACCTGCAGCAGGCTCCCTGATTGGTCGGCCGGTAATCCGGCCGACGAATCAGGGCGATCGTGAGGTGGCACCAGTGCCACCTCACCCCTGCAGGCTCTGGAGACCCGATTGACCCGGAATCGCCGCAGATCGCTGGACTGAATTGTCCAGCGATCTGCGGCCATCGCCGACATGGGGGGGCATAATGACCCCCCTGGGCGATATGCCGGGATGCCTGCTGAACGATTTCAGCAGGCATCCGGCTCCAGTCCCCAACCGGCTAGCGGTGGGGACCGGAATTCCCACGGGCGTATGGATACGCCCTCGGTCCTTAAGGACTCGGAATGCAGGGCGTATCCATACGCCCTATGTCCTGAAGAGGTTAAAAAAGGTTTATCCAGCCATATTAAGGATTGTCTGGCCGCACGAGAGATACCCTCCTCCCTGACTGAACTAATCCACCTGGCTACCCGCATTGATATGCGCTACATTGAGAGACGTCAGGAGCTCCGCCAGGAGAAAGATCTCGTTCGCACCAGGCGATACCCACGCCTGGCTCCTCTCTTCCAGCATCCTTTGCAGTCTGTTACTGTGCCACCCGCTGAGGAGGCCATGCAAGTGGACAGGTCTCGCCTGACCCAACAAGAGAGGACTCGTCGGAGGAACGAGTTCTTATGCCTATACTGTGCGAGCTCTGAACATTTCCTAAAGGATTGTCCTCTTTGTCCTCAGCGTCAGGGAAACGCTCGCACCTAGTGAACGTGGGAGAGGCGTCACTGGGTGTAAATTCCTCCTCTCCACGCCTGACTATTCCGGTGTGGATTTCTCCTGCTGATAAAGCCTCCTTTTCTGCGGATGCATTCTTGGACTCCGGTTCAGCAGGAAACTTCATAAAAGCCTCCTTCATCAACCTGTTTAACATCCCTGTTATCCGTCTAGTCAAGCCCTTCTACATTTCCTCAGTTAATGGAGAACAACTGAATTCTACTGTGCGTAACCGCATGGCCCCTGTACGCATGACCGTGGGGGTTCTCCATCAAGAAAAGATTGAGTTCTTTGTCCTGCCTAACTGCACTTCTGACATCCTTCTTGGCTTACCCTGGCTCCAGCGGCATTCTCCTACCCTCGACTGGACCACGGGGGACATAAAATCCTGGGGCTCTTCCTGCCACTCACGCTGCCTTAAGTCGCTTCCCACCAGCCAAGTCTCTATTGCTTCTCCTTTGCTCGGCCTTCCAAAGGCCTATCAAGACTTTTCTGATGTCTTTTGCAAAAAACAGGCAGAGGTCTTACCACCACATAGGCCCTACGACTGCCCTATTGACTTGCTCCCTGGGACCACGCCGCCCTGTGGCAGGATTTACCCTCTCTCCGCTCCGGAAACTGAGGCCATGACGGAATATATTCAGGAGAATCTCAAAAAAGGTTTCATCAGGAAGTCTTCCTCTCCTGCTGGAGCAGGATTCTTCTTTGTTGCCAAGAAGGATGGGTCTCTACGCCCTTGTATAGACTACCGCGGCCTCAATAAGATCACTATAAAGAACCGCTACCCTCTGCCACTCATCTCGGAACTCTTTGACCGGCTGCGCGGAGCAAAGATTTTTACTAAGCTTGACCTCAGGGGTGCGTACAATCTCCTCAGAATTCGTGAAGGAGATGAGTGGAAAACTGCTTTTAACACTAGAGATGGTCACTTCAAATACCTGGTCATGCCATTCGGTCTTTGCAACGCCCTTGCAGTCTTCCAAGACTTTGTCAATGAGATCTTCCGGGACTTGTTGTATACTTGCGTGGTGGTCTATCTCAATGACATTCTAATCTTCTCCTCCAACCTAGAGGAACACTGCCTCCATGTTCGCCAAGTGCTCCAGCGCCTCCGAGTTAACCATCTCTACGCCAAAATTGAAAAATGCCTCTTTGAACGTACCTGTCTTCCTTTCCTAGGATATCTGGTCTCAGGACAGGGCCTTCAAATGGACCCCGATAAGCTCTCCGCAGTCTTGGATTGGCCATGCCCCTCTGGACTTCGCTCTATCCAGCGCTTCCTCGGATTCGCTAATTACTACCGTCAGTTTATCCCCCACTTCTCCACTATCGTGGCTCCCATTTTGGCTCTGACCAAGAAAGATGCGAATCCGAGATCCTGGCCTCCCCAAGCGGAAGAAGCTTTTACTCACCTTAAGGCCGCGTTCACCTCCGCACCATTCTTGACTAGGCTTGATCCTCTGAAGCCATTCTTCCTCGAGGTGGCCGCCTCTTCAGTAGGAGCCGGGGCGGTTCTTCTTCAGAAAAATGCTAAAGGAAAAAACGTCACTTTTTTCTCTAAAACATTTTCTCCTCCTGAAAAAAATTACGCTATTGGTGACCGAGAAATGCTGGCCATTAAAATGGCACTCGAGGAGTGGAGGCATCTCCTGGAAGGGTCTCTCCACCTGATCACCATCTACACTGACCACAAAAATCTGTCATACCTACAGTCCGCTCAGCGCTTAAATCCTCGCCAGGCCAGGAGGTCATTGTTCTTCGCCCGCTTTAATTTCCAGATACATTTTCGTCCTGCAGACAAGAATGTCAGGGCGGATGCCCTATCTCGTTCCACTGATGCCATGGAGGCAGAAACCTCTCCCCAACACATCGTTCTCCCTGAGTGTCTGATCTCTGCTGATACGGCTTCCCTGGCACCAGTTCCTCCAGGAAAAACCTTTGTCCCTCCACGTCTTCGCCTCCGGACTCTCAAATGGGGTCACTCCTCCCACTTGGCGGGTCACGCTGGAATCAAGAAATCCACTCAGTTGATTGCCAGACACTATTGGTGGCCTTCCCTTGAAAAAGATGTAACTGACTTCGTACGCTCCTGTACTGTCTGCGCACGTGATAAAATTCCTCGCCAAAGGCCCGCGGGTCTTCTTCTTCCTCCGTCAGTACCCGAACAGCCTTGGTCACACATAGTGATGGACGTCGTCACTGACCTTCCTGTATCCCATGGCAACACTGTCATTTGGGTGGTCGTTGATTGATTCTCCAAAATGGACCATTTCATTCCACTCCCTGGCCTCCCTTCTGCGCCACAATTGGCGAAGCATTTTTTTTTTGCACATTTTTCTTCTCCACGGACTGCCTACGCATATCGTCTCTGATAGAGGCGTTCAATTCGTCTCGAAATTCTGGAGAGCACTCTGCACCCAATTAAAGATTAAATTGAATTTTTCCTCCGCCTACCACCCGCAATCTAATGGACAAGTGGAGAGAGTAAACCAAATCCTTGGTGACTACCTGCGACATTTTGTCTCCTCCCGCCAAGATGATTGGGTTGACCTGTTACATTGGGCCGAATTCTCGTACAATTTCAAAGACTCTGAGTCATCCACCAAGTCTCCATTCTTTGTGGTGTACGGCCGTCACCCGCTTCCCGGGACCCACTGACCCGGGACTTTTCCTCTATTTGGAAGGAGACTCAAAAGTCAATCTCGCTGGCCTCCTCTCGTATGAAGAAACATGCAGACAAGAAGAGAAGAATTCCTCCTGTCTTTGCCCCTGGTGACAAAGTGTGGCTCTCTGCCAAATATATTCAGTTCCGTGTCCCTAGCTACAAGCTGGGTCCTCATTACCTCGGGCCATTTAGGGTCAAAAGTCAAATCAACCCTGTCTCTTACAAGCTCCATCTTCCTCCTTCTCTTCGTATTCCTAACTCCTTTCATGTTTCCCTTCTCAAGCCTCTCATTCTTAACCGCTTTTCCCCCAAGGTCACCGTTCCTGCTCCTGTCTCGGGCTCCTCTGACGTCTTCTCGGTTAAAGAAATTCTCGCTTCAAAGATTGTCAGAGGTAAAAAAAAAATTCTTGTTGATTGGGAGAATTGTGGCCCCGAAGAGAGGTCTTGGGAGCCAGAGGACAATATTCTAGTCAAAGAACTCATCTACAGATTCCTCGGTTCCAAGAAGAGGGGGAGACCCAAGGGGGGGGGTACTCTCACGCCGAGCGCTCCGGGTCCCGCTGCCTTCCCGGAGCGCTCACGGCATTCCTCTGTCTGCAGCGCTCCGGTCGGCATTGCTGACCGCGAGCGCTGCTCTCTGGTCCCCGGAGGGGACGCGATCCGAGGCACGGCTCGTTTCCGCCCTCGGATCGCGCCCCGTCTCACCCACCTCTCACCCCCGTCTGCTTCCTCCCGGCGCGCGCGGCCCCGCTCCCTAGGGCGCGCGCGCACCGACTTGCTTAAATTTAAAGGGCCAGTGCACCACTAATTGGTGCCTGGCCCAATCACTTCCTATCACTCCCTAACCTATAAAAACCCACTTCCCCTTCCTCTCCTTGCCGAATCTTGTTGCCTTGTGCCCTGAGAAAGCGTTATAGTGTGTCCCAAGCCTGTGTACCTTGACCTTCTGCTGTTGCCCCTGACTACGAACCTCGCTGCCTGCCCTGACCTTTTGCTACGTCTGACCTCGCCTCTGTCTAGTCCTTGTGTACCGCGCCAGTCTCAGCTGCCAGAGAGGTCGAGTCGCTACTGTGGAACACGACCTGGTAGTTACTGCCGCAGCATGTCCATCCTGCTTTGCGGCGGGCTCTGGTGAACACCAGTAACTGCTTAGAACCGATTCCCCAGTACGGCCCGCATCATCGCCTCTCTGGTACAGAGGATCCACCTCCAGTGTCTTCACCAGCCGCTAGTCCGGACCCTGACAAAAACTGGAGTAAAAAGTCAATGTTTTCCATGCTTTAAATTATGTAAAACACTGAAAAATTGAAAAAGTAATCTAAAACATAACATGGAAACACCTCTTTTAACTCAATGTTAAAAATACAGAAGATGACATTGCAGATGCGCTCTTGCTTTATGTAACAATGTGGTTGCTTAAAAAAAAGACAAACAATAAAAAAAAACTCACAGGAATTTCCTAGCAAAGTGTAGGGATACCCTAAGCCCCAGTATTAGGGCTAGATTTATATAAGGCCTTGTTTGCAGGATTGTCTTAATGAAATTAGAACTGTTGCTAAGCATGTAATAAGAGAGTGTGTTCCCCTTATAGTAACTTCGCACAATACCTGTATTTGGTGTTGCTTCCTTTGTCGGTTCTGGATTTGGAAGTTTACCAAATACAAAAGATCCAGAGAATGCACCATAGTTACTGGTACTGATCCCATTACTAGTAGATCCAGTGTAACTGGGCTGACCTGGTGTCTTCTGCACTGTGACTCGGCCTCCAGCATTGGTTATAATGCCAGCATGGATAGCCGCTGGGCAAATGGAAGAATCCTGTGTGAAATAGTTGGCAGATAATACATGAAGATTCTATAATAGTATTGTCTATTGTATTTTAGAAACAATATATAAAATTTATATTTTTTTAATCTTACATCTGTATAGACATTTGTTCCCCAAATACTTCCTCCATTTTTAACACAGTCAGCTGGACATAAAACACTATGGGAAAAAATATTTCAGTAAATGGAACAAAAAAATAGGAAATGTGTTTTGACATTGTGTAATAATAATAATTGTTACGCCTAGCGCTCCGGGTCCCCGCTCCTCCCCGGAGCGCTCACGGCGTCTTTCTCCCTGCAGCGCTCCGGTCGGTCCCGCTGACCGGGAGCGCCGCACTGTCATGGCCGTTGGGGATGCGATTCGCACAGCGGGACGCGCCCGCTCGCGAATCGCATCCCAGGTCACTTACCCGTCCCGGTCCCCTGCTGTCATGTGCTGGCGCGCGCGGCTCCGCTCTCTAGGGCGCGCGCGCGCCAGCTCTCTGAGACTTAAAGGGCCAGTGCACCAATGATTGGTGCCTGGCCCAATTAGCTTAATTGGGTCCCACCTGTTCCCTGGCTATATCTAGTCTCCTCCCTTGCACTCCCTTGCCGGATCTTGTTGCCTTGTGCCAGTGAAAGCGTTTAGTGTTGTCCAAAGCCTGTGTACCTGAACTTCTGCTACCCATCCTGACTACGAACCTTGCCGCCTGCCCCCGACCTTCTGCTACGTCTGACCTTGCCTCTGCCTAGTCCTTCTGTCCCACGCCTTCTCAGCGAGGTAGAGCCGTTGCTAGTGGATACGACCTGGTTGCTACTGCCGCAGCAAGACCATCCCGCTTTGCGGCGGGCTCTGGTGAAAACCAGTAGCCTCTTAGAACCGGTCCACTAGCACGGTCCACGCCAATCCCTCGCTGACACAGAGGATCCACTACCTGGAAGCCGAATCGTGACAGTAGATCCGGCCATATATCCCGCTGAGGTGCCCCTGCCAAGTCTCGCTGACCTTACCACGGTGGTCGCTCAGCAATCGCAGCAGATTGCCCAACAAGGACAGCAGCTGTCGCAGTTGACCGCCACGTTACAGCAACTTCTGCCCCTGCTACAGCAGCAACCATCTCCTCCGCCAGCTCCTGCACCTCCTCCGCAGCGAGTGGCCGCTCCTAGCCTCCGCTTGTCCCTGCCGGACAAATTTGATGGGGACTCCAGACTCTGCCGTGGATTTTTGTCTCAGTGTTCCCTGCATATGGAGATGATGTCGGACTTGTTTCCTTCAGAACGGTCTAAGGTGGCGTTCGTAGTAAGCCTTCTTTCAGGAAAGGCCTTGTCTTGGGCCACACCGCTCTGGGACCGCAATGATCCTGCCACAGCCACAGTCCAGGCCTTCTTCTCTGAACTCCGGAGTGTCTTCGAGGAGCCAGCCCGAGCTTCTTCTGCCGAGACTGCCCTGTTGAACCTGGTCCAGGGTAATTCTTCCGTTGGCGAGTATGCCGTACAATTCCGTACTCTTGCTTCAGAATTATCCTGGAATAACGAGGCTCTCTGCGCGACCTTTAAAAAAGGCCTATCCAGTCGCATCAAGGATGTGCTGGCCGCACGAGAGATTCCTGCCAATCTGCAAGAACTCATCCATCTAGCTACCCGCATTGACATGCGTTTTTCTGAGCGACACCAAGAGCTCCGCCAGGAAAAAGACTTAGATCTCTGGGCACCTCTCCCACAGTATCCGTTGCAATCTACGCCTGGGCCTCCCGCCGAGGAGGCCATGCAAGTGGATAAGTCTCGCCTGACCCAGGAAGAGAGGAATCGCCGCAGGGAAGAAAATCTCTGTCTTTACTGTGCCAGTACCGAGCATTTCTTGGTGGATTGCCCTATCCGTCCTCCACGCCTGGGAAACGCACGCACGCACCCAGCTCACGTGGGTGTGGCGTCTCTTGGTTCCAAGTCTGCTCCTCCACGTCTCACGGTACCCGTGCGGATTTCTTCTTCAGCCAGCTCCTCCCTCTCAGCCGTGGCCTGCTTGGACTCCGGTGCCTCAGGAAATTTTATTTTGGAGTCGTTTGTTAATAAATTCAGCATCCCGGTGACCCGTCTCGTCAAGCCGCTCTACATTTCCGCGGTCAACGGAGCCAGATTGGACTGCACCGTGCGTTACCGCACAGAGCCTCTCCTCATGTCTATTGGACCCCACCTTGAGAGGATTGAATTCTTCATTCTCCCCAACTGTACCTCTGAGATTCTCCTCGGTCTGCCTTGGCTCCGGCTTCATTCCCCCACCATTGATTGGACCACCGGGGAGATCAGGAACTGGGACTCTGCCTGCCACAGGAAGTGCCTCTCCCCCCCTCCCAGTCCCGTCAGGCAAGCCTCTGTGCCACCCCATGGCCCCCGTCCTGGTGTCACACTGCCCCGTGCCAGGCCTCGCCCTCTGCCCTCCCTCCCCATTCCCACTCCTGCTGTACTGCCTGCCGTTGAGGAAACCCTCCATTCTTTCCCGGTGTCCTCATCCCAGGGGAGGCAGTTACTGGACAAAGAGAAGGGGAGACCTAAGGGGGGGGGTACTGTTACGCCTAGCGCTCCGGGTCCCCGCTCCTCCCCGGAGCGCTCACGGCGTCTTTCTCCCTGCAGCGCTCCGGTCGGTCCCGCTGACCGGGAGCGCCGCACTGTCATGGCCGTTGGGGATGCGATTCGCACAGCGGGACGCGCCCGCTCGCGAATCGCATCCCAGGTCACTTACCCGTCCCGGTCCCCTGCTGTCATGTGCTGGCGCGCGCGGCTCCGCTCTCTAGGGCGCGCGCGCGCCAGCTCTCTGAGACTTAAAGGGCCAGTGCACCAATGATTGGTGCCTGGCCCAATTAGCTTAATTGGCTCCCACCTGTTCCCTGGCTATATCTAGTCTCCTCCCTTGCACTCCCTTGCCGGATCTTGTTGCCTTGTGCCAGTGAAAGCGTTTAGTGTTGTCCAAAGCCTGTGTACCTGAACTTCTGCTACCCATCCTGACTACGAACCTTGCCGCCTGCCCCCGACCTTCTGCTACGTCTGACCTTGCCTCTGCCTAGTCCTTCTGTCCCACGCCTTCTCAGCAGTCAGCGAGGTAGAGCCGTTGCTAGTGGATACGACCTGGTTGCTACTGCCGCAGCAAGACCATCCCGCTTTGCGGCGGGCTCTGGTGAAAACCAGTAGCCTCTTAGAACCGGTCCACTAGCACGGTCCACGCCAATCCCTCGCTGACACAGAGGATCCACTACCTGGAAGCCGAATCGTGACAATAATCATATTCATCATCATCATTAGCAATTCAGTGGAGTTTAGAGAATGTCTTACTTAGCAGAAGATCCTTTTATTTGTCTTGCAGTTGTTGTACAAGATGCCGTCACTGTAACATAAAAAAAGTTAACAGTTGTATGAGACGGTAGATGGCATTATTTTAGAGAGGTGGATTGTGATTACAGGTTGATAAGTTCATTGGAGGTTTTATCCTTGTTTTTTCCTTTGTATGTAAATGTTTAGGAAGTGTACACCTTGATTAGACTGTCTATAAACGCTCCAAATTTATGACAATGGGGGAGATTTATCAAAACCTGTGCAAAGGAAAAATTGCCAAAAGTAAACAATCAGATTGCTTCTTTCATTTTTAACAAGGCCTCTGCAAAATTAAAGAAGTGAGCTCATTGGCTGCTATGGGCAACTGGGCAGATTTTAATAAATCTCCCCCAATGTTTTTTTCTGTTTGATCATTTTGGTAAATCTTTTGACTCAACTGTTAAATTGTAGACCACCTTTTAATCATTTTGGTTGAAGCCACAAATCTGTTTACATTTCTGACACTCAGTATCGAGGTAAAGCCTGCCCTTTACCATGAAGCCACGCTCTTTTTACTCAAGACCATGCCCATTGTTGAATGAGTCCCAAAAGTATCTACAGCTTATGATACATATGGTTTAAGGCATATACCGTTTTTATCGGCGTATAACACGCACTTTCAAAACTTAAATTTAAGGCAAAAAGTCTGCCTGCGTGTTATACGCTGATAAATCTTCTGGTCACTGATTTAAAGCGGCCGCAGCAGCGTCTGTTTGTTAAGTATTAACAGCACGCCCGCGGCCACTTTGAATCAGTGACCAGCGGCGTCTCCTCCCCGCACTGTCACTTGTTTTCTCCCGCACAATCCACAGGTACTGGTGTGGTGGATTGTGCAGGAGACGCTGATTAATATGAGCCCTACCTTGCCCGGATCTGCATTACCTTTTAATCAGCGTCTCCCGCACGATCCACAAGTACCTGTGGATAAAATAAGTGAGTTTCACTTTTACTTCATTCCCCTGCGCTTTGGCAGGTCAGGTCAGGCGGAGGGTCTTGCGGGCAGTGAAGCAGATGAGTTACATCCTCTCCCGGCATCACTCACTTCACTTTTCATTTCCTGTAGTCTCCGCCGAAAAGGGATATGCCGCACAGAGAAGCCGGGAGAGGCCGTAACTCATCTGCTTCCCTGACCCCGCAAGACAGCCAAAGCGCAAACAAGTAAGGAAAGGGGAAGAGTGGTCTTCAACCTGCGGAACTCCAGATGTTGCAAAACTACAACTCCCAGCATGCCCGGACAGCAGCTGGCTGTCCGGGCATGCTGGGAGTTGTAGTTTTGCAACATTTGGAGGTCCGCAGGTTGAAGACCACTGGATGCCATAGGAGGAACATGATGGGGGGATGATGAGGGAGGGAAGGATGGGGGGGGATGATGAGACAGCGGGAAATGATGAGGGGGGATGAGACAGGGGGAAATGATAAGGGGGAGAATGATGGGGGGATGAGACGGGGAAATGATGAGGGGGGAGAATGATGGGGGGATGAGACAGGTGGAAATGATGGGGGGGGATGATGGGGGGAAATGATGAGGGGGGGATGAGGGGGGATGATGAGACAGGGTGGGGGGAATGATGGGGGACATGATGAGACAGGGTGGGGGGATGATGAGAGGGAATGATGGGGACATGATTAGACTGGGTGGGGGGATGATGAGACAGGGGGAAATGATGGTGGGGGAGGCACTAAAGGCTTAATGTCTGTATGGCTAGTGATGGTCTATGACAGGGGGAAATGATGAGACATGGGGGGTGACGATGAGAGGGGTAAATGTGGCACAGGGACTGATAAAAGGGAAGGAATGATGGGGCACTGGAGGGGACGGGACCAAACTGAGGTGCAGAAGAAAAGGAAGTTGGGGGGATGATGTGGCATTTAGTCCAAGTCATTTATTTTACATTTTATCTTTTTTACTTAAATTTCCCTGTTAAAATGGGGGTGCGTGTTACACACCAGTGCGTGTTGTACGCCGATAAATACGTATGCAAATTTAGGCCAAACATTTGACACAGTTGAAAGAACAATTCTGCCCCAGTGCTTTAGAAATGATTGCAGAGAATTTAATAATTTTAGTTTTTTTTAATTGCTTATTTTAAAATACTCAATGGTAGAATTTATTAATGCTTTAACAAGAAAACTAGTATAAAAAGTCAATGTTTTCTACGCTTTCAATGATGTAAAACACAGAAAAAGCTTGAAAATGTAATCTAACACATAACATGGATACACCTCTTTTAACTGAATGTTAAAAATACAGAAGATGACATTGCAGATGCGCTTTTGCCATATGTAACAATGTGGATGCTTAAAAAAACAACCAATAAAAAAACCTCACAGGAATTTCCTAGTAAAGTGTTGGGACACCCAAATCACCAGTATTAGGGCGAGATTTATATAAGGCCTTGTTTGCGGGATTGTCTTAATGAAATTAGAACTGTTGCTAAGCATGTAATAAGAGAGTGTGTTCCCCTTATAGTAACTTCACACAATACCTGTATTTGGTGTTGCTTCCTTTGTCGGTTCTGGATTTGGAAGTTTACCAAATACAAAAGATCCAGAGAATGCACCATAGTTACTGGTACTGATCCCATTACTAGTAGATCCAGTGTAACTGGGCTGACCTGGTGTCTTCTGCACTGTGACTCGGCCTCCAGCATTGGTTATAATGCCAGCATGGATAGCCGCTGGGCAAATGGAAGAATCCTGTGTGAAATAGTTGGCAGATAATACATGAATATTCTATAATAGTATTGTCTATTGTATTTTAGAAACAATATATAAAATTAATATTTTTTTTAATCTTACATCTGTATAGACATCTGTTCCCCAAATACTTCCTCCATTTTTAACACAGTCAGCTGGACATAAAACACTATGGGAAAAAATATATTTAAGTAAATGGAACAAAAAAATAGGAAATGTGTTTTGACATTGTATAATAATAATAATAATAATCATACTCATCATCATCATTAGCAGTTTAGTGGAGTTTAGAGAATGTCTTACTTAGCAGAAGATCCTGTTATTTGTCTTGCAGTTGTTGTACAAGATGCAGTCACTGTAATATAAAAAAAAAAGTAAACAGTTGTATGAGAAGGTAGATGACATTATTTTAGAGAGGTGGATTGTGATTACAGGTTGGTAAGTTCATTGGAGGTTTTATCCTTGTTTTATCCTTTGTATGTAAATGTTTAGGAAGTGTACACCTTGGTTAGACTGTCTATAAATGCTCCAAATTTATGACAATGTGGGAGATTTATCAAAACCTGTGCAAAGGAAAAGTTGCCCATAGCAAACAATCAGATTGCTTCTTTCATTTTTAACAAGGCCTCTGCAAAATAAAAGAAGTGAGCTCATTGGTTGCTATGGGCAACTGGGCAATTTTTCCTCTGGACAGATTTTAATAAATCTCCCCCAATGTTTTTTGCTGTTTGATCATTTTGGTAAACCTTTTGACTCAACTGTTGAATTGTAGACCACCTTTAAATCATTTTGGTTGAAGCCACAAATCTGGTTACATTTCTGGCACTCAATATCATGGTAAAGCCTGCCCTTTACCATAAAGCCATGCTCTTTTTACTCAAGGCCATGCCCATTGTTGAATGAGTCCCAAAAGTGTCTACAGCTTGTGACACGCATGGATTAAGGCATATTTATGCAAATTTAAGCCAAACATTTGACACAGTTGAAAGAACAATTCTGCCCCAGTGCTTTAGAAATGATTGCAGAGAATCTAAAAAATTTTGTTTTTTTAATTGCTGATTTTAAAATACTCAATGGTAGAATTTATTAATGCTTTTACAAGAAAACTAGTGTAAAAAGTCAATGTTTTCTATGCTTTAAATTATGTAAAACACAGAAAAAACTGGAAAATGTAATCTAAAACATAACATGGATACACCTCTTTTAACTCAATGTTAAAAATACAGAAGATGACATTGCAGATGCGCTCTTGTCATATGTAACAATGTGGATGCTTAAAAAAATAAAAAATAAACTCACAGGAATTTCCTAGTAAAGTGTTGGGACACCCAAATCACCAGTATTAGGGCGAGATTTATATAAGGCCTTGTTTGCGGGATTGTCTTAATGAAATTAGAACTGTTGCTAAGCATGTAATAAGAGAGTGTGTTCCCCTTATAGTATCTTCGCACAATACCTGTATTTGGTGTTGCTTCCTTTGTCGGTTCTGGATTTGGAAGTTTACCAAATACAAAAGATCCAGAGAATGCACCATAGTTACTGGTACTGATCCCATTACTAGTAGATCCAGTGTAACTGGGCTGACCTGGTGTCTTCTGCACTGTGACTCGGCCTCCAGCATTGGTTATAATGCCAGCATGGATAGCCGCTGGGCAAATGGAAGAATCCTGTGTGAAATAGTTGGCAGATAATACATGAATATTCTATAATAGTATTATCTATTGTATTTTAGAAACAATATATAAAATTTATATATTTTTTAATCTTACATCTGTATAGACATCTGTTCCCCAAATACTTCCTCCATTTTTAACACAGTCAGCTGGACATAAAACACTATGGGAAAAAATATTTCAGTAAATGGAACAAAAAAATAGGAAATGTGTTTTGACATTGTATAATAATAATAATCATACTCATCATCATCATTAGCAGTTTAGTGGAGTTTAGAGAATGTCTTACTTAGCAGAAGATCCTGTTATTTGTCTTGCAGTTGTTGTACAAGATGCAGTCACTGTAATATAAAAAAAAAGTAAACAGTTGTATGAGACGGTAGATGACAATATTGTAGAGAGGTGGATTGTGATTACAGGTTGGTAAGTTCATTGGAGGTTTTATCCTTGTTTTATCCTTTGTATGTAAATGTTTAGGAAGTGTACACCTTGGTTAGACTGTCTATAAATGCTCCAAATTTATGACAATGTGGGAGATTTATCAAAACCTGTGCAAAGGAAAAGTTGCCCATAGCAAACAATCAGATTGCTTCTTTCATTTTTAACAAGGCCTCTGCAAAATAAAAGAAGTGAGCTCATTGGTTGCTATGGGCAACTGGGCAATTTTTCCTCTGGACAGATTTTAATAAATCTCCCCCAATGTTTTTTGCTGTTTGATCATTTTGGTAAACCTTTTGACTCAACTGTTAAATTGTAGACCACCTTTAAATCATTTTGGTTGAAGCCACAAATCTGGTTACATTTCTGGCACTCAATATCGTGGTAAAGCCTGTCTTTTACCATAAAGCCATGCTCTTTTTACTCAAGGCCATGCCCATTGTTGAATGAGTCCCAAAAGTGTCTACAGCTTGTGACACGCATGGATTAAGGCATATTTATGCAAATTTAAGCCAAACGTTTGACACAGTTGAAAGAACAATTCTGCCCCAGTGCTTTAGAAATGATTGCAGAGAATCTAAAAAATGTTGTTTTTTTAATTGCTGATTTTAAAATACTCAATGGTAGAATTTATTAATGCTTTTACAAGAAAACTAGTGTAAAAAGTCAATGTTTTCTATGCTTTAAATTATGTAAAACACAGAAAAAACTGGAAAATGTAATCTAAAACATAACATGGATACACCTCTTTTAACTCAATGTTAAAAATACAGAAGATGACATTGCAGATGCGCTCTTGTCATATGTAACAATGTGGATGCTTAAAAAAATAAAAAATAAACTCACAGGAATTTCCTAGTAAAGTGTTGGGACACCCAAATCACCAGTATTAGGGCGAGATTTATATAAGGCCTTGTTTGCGGGATTGTCTTAATGAAATTAGAACTGTTGCTAAGCATGTAATAAGAGAGTGTGTTCCCCTTATAGTATCTTCGCACAATACCTGTATTTGGTGTTGCTTCCTTTGTCGGTTCTGGATTTGGAAGTTTACCAAATACAAAAGATCCAGAGAATGCACCATAGTTACTGGTACTGATCCCATTACTAGTAGATCCAGTGTAACTGGGCTGACCTGGTGTCTTCTGCACTGTGACTCGGCCTCCAGCATTGGTTATAATGCCAGCATGGATAGCCGCTGGGCAAATGGAAGAATCCTGTGTGAAATAGTTGGCAGATAATACATGAATATTCTATAATAGTATTGTCTATTGTATTTTAGAAACAATATATAAAATTTATATATTTTTTAATCTTACATCTGTATAGACATCTGTTCCCCAAATACTTCCTCCATTTTTAACACAGTCAGCTGGACATAAAACACTATGGGAAAAAATATTTCAGTAAATGGAACAAAAAAATAGGAAATGTGTTTTGACATTGTATAATAATAATAATCATACTCATCATCATCATTAGCAGTTTAGTGGAGTTTAGAGAATGTCTTACTTAGCAGAAGATCCTGTTATTTGTCTTGCAGTTGTTGTACAAGATGCAGTCACTGTAATATAAAAAAAAAGTAAACAGTTGTATGAGACGGTAGATGACATTATTTTAGAGAGGTGGATTGTGATTATAGGTTGGTAAGTTCATTGGAGGTTTTATCCTTGTTTTATCCTTTGTATGTAAATGTTTAGGAAGTGTACACCTTGGTTAGACTGTCTATAAATGCTCCAAATTTATGACAATGTGGGAGATTTATCAAAACCTGTGCAAAGGAAAAGTTGCCCATAGCAAACAATCAGATTGCTTCTTTCATTTTTAACAAGGCCTCTGCAAAATAAAAGAAGTGAGCTCATTGGTTGCTATGGGCAACTGGGCAATTTTTCCTCTGGACAGATTTTAATAAATCTCCCCAATGTTTTTTGCTGTTTGATCATTTTGGTAAACCTTTTGACTCAACTGTTGAATTGTAGACCACCTTTAAATCATTTTGGTTGAAGCCACAAATCTGGTTACATTTCTGGCACTCAATATCATGGTAAAGCCTGCCCTTTACCATAAAGCCATGCTCTTTTTACTCAAGGCCATGCCCATTGTTGAATGAGTCCCAAAAGTGTCTACAGCTTGTGACACGCATGGATTAAGGCATATTTATGCAAATTTAAGCCAAACATTTGACACAGTTGAAAGAACAATTCTGCCCCAGTGCTTTAGAAATGATTGCAGAGAATCTAAAAAATTTTGTTTTTTTAATTGCTGATTTTAAAATACTCAATGGTAGAATTTATTAATGCTTTTACAAGAAAACTAGTGTAAAAAGTCAATGTTTTCTATGCTTTAAATTATGTAAAACACAGAAAAAACTGGAAAATGTAATCTAAAACATAACATGGATACACCTCTTTTAACTCAATGTTAAAAATACAGAAGATGACATTGCAGATGCGCTCTTGTCATATGTAACAATGTGGATGCTTAAAAAAATTATAAAAAATAAAAAAAACTCACAGGAATTTCCTAGTAAAGTGTTGGGACACCCAAATCACCAGTATTAGGGCGAGATTTATATAAGGCCTTGTTTGCGGGATTGTCTTAATGAAATTAGAACTGTTGCTAAGCATGTAATAAGAGAGTGTGCTCCCCTTATAGTAACTTCACACAATACCTGTATTTGGTGTTGCTTCCTTTGTCGGTTCTGGATTTGGAAGTTTACCAAATACAAAAGATCCAGAGAATGCACCATAGTTACTGGTACTGATCCCATTACTAGTAGATCCAGTGTAACTGGGCTGACCTGGTGTCTTCTGCACTGTGACTTGGCCTCCAGCATTGGTTATAATGCCAGCATGGATAGCCGCTGGGCAAATGGAAGAATCCTGTGTGAAATAGTTGGCAGATAATACATGAATATTCTATAATAGTATTGTCTATTGTATTTTAGAAACAATATATAAAATTAATATTTTTTTTAATCTTACATCTGTATAGACATTTGTTCCCCAAATACTTCCTCCATTTTTAACACAGTCAGCTGGACATAAAACACTATGGGAAAAAATATTTCAGTAAATGGAACAAAAAAATAGGAAATGTGTTTTGACATTGTATAATAATAATAATAATAATCATCATCATCATTAGCAGTTTAGTGGAGTTTAGAGAATGTCTTACTTAGCAGAAGATCCTGTTATTTGTCTTGCAGTTGTTGTACAAGATGCAGTTACTGTAATATAAAAAAAAAAGTAAACAGTTGTATGAGACGGTAGATGACATTATATTAGAGAGGTGGATTGTAATTACAGGTTGGTAAGTTTATTGGAGGTTTTATCCTTGTTTTATCCTTTGTATGTAAATGTTTAGGAAGTGTACACCTTGGTTAGACTGTCTATAAATGCTCCAAGTTTATGACAATGGGGGAGATTTATCAAAACCTGTGCAAAGGAAAAGTTGCCCATAGCAAACAATCAGATTGCTTCTTTCATTTTTAACAAGGCCTCTGCAAAATGAAAGAAGTGAGCTCATTGGTTGCTATTAGACCACCTTTAAATCATTTTGGTTGAAGCCACAAATCTGGTTACATTTCTGGCACTCAATATCGTGGTAAAGCCTGTCTTTTACCATAAAGCCATGCTCTTTTTACTCAAGGCCATGCCCATTGTTGAATGAGTCCCAAAAGTGTCTACAGCTTGTGACATGCATGGATTAAGGCATATTTATGCAAATTTAGGCCAAACATTTGACACAGTTGAATGAACAGTTCTGCCCCAGTGCTTTAGAAATGATTGCAGAGAATCTAAAAAAATTTTTTTTTTAATTGCTGATTTTAAAATACTCAATGGTAGAATTTATTAATGCTTTTACAAGAAAACTAGTGTAAAAAGTCAATGTTTTCTATGCTTTAAATTATGTAAAACACAGAAAAAAATGGAAAATGTAATCTAAAACATAACATGGATACACCTCTTTTAACTCAATGTTAAAAATACAGAAGATGACATTGCAGATGCGCTCTTGTCATATGTAACAATGTGGATGCTTAAAAAAATTATAAAAAATAAAAAAAACTCACAGGAATTTCCTAGTAAAGTGTTGGGACACCCAAATCACCAGTATTAGGGCTAGATTTATATAAGGCCTTGTTTGCGGGATTGTCTTAATGAAATTAGAACTGTTGCTAAGCATGTAATAAGAGAGTGTGTTCCCCTTATAGTAACTTCACACAATACCTGTATTTGGTGTTGCTTCCTTTGTCGGTTCTGGATTTGGAAGTTTACCAAATACAAAAGATCCAGAGAATGCACCATAGTTACTGGTACTGATCCCATTACTAGTAGATCCAGTGTAACTGGGCTGACCTGGTGTCTTCTGCACTGTGACTCGGCCTCCAGCATTGGTTATAATGCCAGCATGGATAGCCGCTGGGCAAATGGAAGAATCCTGTGTGAAATAGTTGGCAGATAATACATGAAGATTCTATAATAGTATTGTCTATTGTATTTTAGAAACAATATATAAAATTAATATTTTTTTTAATCTTACATCTGTATAGACATTTGTTCCCCAAATACTTCCTCCATTTTTAACACAGTCAGCTGGACATAAAACACTATGGGAAAAAATATTTCAGTAAATGGAACAAAAAAATAGGAAATGTGTTTTGACATTGTATAATAATAATAATCATACTCATCATCATCATTAGCAGTTTAGTGGAGTTTAGAGAATGTCTTACTTAGCAGAAGATCCTGTTATTTGTCTTGCAGTTGTTGTACAAGATGCAGTCACTGTAATATAAAAAAAAAGTAAACAGTTGTATGAGACGGTAGATGACATTATTTTAGAGAGGTGGATTGTGATTACAGGTTGGTAAGTTCATTGGAGGTTTTATCCTTGTTTTATCCTTTGTATGTAAATGTTTAGGAAGTGTACACCTTGGTTAGACTGTCTATAAATGCCCCAAATTTATGACAATGTGGGAGATTTATCAAAACCTGTGCAAAGGAAAAGTTGCCAATAGCAAACAATCAGATTGCTTCTTTCATTTTTAACAAGGCCTCTGCAAAATAAAAGAAGTGAGCTTATTGGTTGCTATGGGCAACTGGGCAATTTTTCCTCTGGACAGATTTTAATAAATCTCTCCCAATGTTTTTTGCTGTTTGATCATTTTGGTAAACCTTTTGACTCAACTGTTAAATTGTAGACCACCTTTAAATCATTTTGGTTGAAGCCACAAATCTGGTTACATTTCTGGCACTCAATATCGTGGTAAAGCCTGTCTTTTACCATAAAGCCATGCTCTTTTTACTCAAGGCCATGCCCATTGTTGAATGAGTCCCAAAAGTGTCTACAGCTTGTGACACGCATGGATTAAGGCATATTTATGCAAATTTAAGCCAAACATTTGACACAGTTGAAAGAACAATTCTGCCCCAGTGCTTTAGAAATGATTGCAGAGAATCTAAAAAATTTTGTTTTTTTAATTGCTGATTTTAAAATACTCAATGGTAGAATTTATTAATGCTTTTACAAGAAAACTAGTGTAAAAAGTCAATGTTTTCTATGCTTTAAATTATGTAAAACACAGAAAAAACTGGAAAATGTAATCTAAAACATAACATGGATACACCTCTTTTAACTCAATGTTAAAAATACAGAAGAGGACATTGCAGATGCGCTCTTGTCATATGTAACAATGTGGATGCTTAAAAAAATAAAAAAAAAACTCACAGGAATTTCCTAGTAAAGTGTTGGGACACCCAAATCACCAGTATTAGGGCTAGATTTATATAAGGCCTTGTTTGCGGGATTGTCTTAATGAAATTAGAACTGTTGCTAAGCATGTAATAAGAGAGTGTGCTCCCCTTATAGTAACTTCACACAATACCTGTATTTGGTGTTGCTTCCTTTGTCGGTTCTGGATTTGGAAGTTTACCAAATACAAAAGATCCAGAGAATGCACCATAGTTACTGGTACTGATCCCATTACTAGTAGATCCAGTGTAACTGGGCTGACCTGGTGTCTTCTGCACTGTGACTCGGCCTCCAGCATTGGTTATAATGCCAGCATGGATAGCCGCTGGGCAAATGGAAGAATCCTGTGTGAAATAGTTGTCAGATAATACATGAATATTCTATAATAGTATTGTCTATTGTATTTTAGAAACAATATATAAAATGTATATATTTTTTAATCTTACATCTGTATAGACATCTGTTCCCCAAATACTTCCTCCATTTTTAACACAGTCAGCTGGACATAAAACACTATGGGAAAAAATATTTCAGTAAATGGAACAAAAAAATAGGAAATGTGTTTTGACATTATATAATAATAATAATCATATTCATCATCATCATTAGCAATTCAGTGGAGTTTAGAGAATGTCTTACTCAGCAGAAGATCCTGTTATTTGTCTTGCAGTTGTTGTACAAGATGCCGTCACTGTAACATAAAAAAAGTTAACAGTTGTATGAGACGGTAGATGGCATTATTTTAGAGAGGTGGATTGTGATTACAGGTTGATAAGTTCATTGGAGGTTTTATCCTTGTTTTTTCCTTTGTATGTAAATGTTTAGGAAGTGTACACCTTGGTTAGACTGTCTATAAATGCTCCAAATTTATGACAATGGGGGAGATTTATCAAAACCTGTGCAAAGGAAAAGTTGCCAAAAGCAAACAATCAGATTGCTACTTTCATTTTTAACAAGGCCTCTGCAAAATTAAAGAAGTGAGCTCATTGGCTGCTATGGGCAACTGGGCAGATTTTAACAAATCTCCCCCAATGTTTTTTTCTGTTTGATCATTTTGGTAAATCTTTTGACTCAACTGTTAAATTGTAGACCACCTTTAAATCATTTTGGTTGAAGCCACAAATCTGGTTACATTTCTGGCACTCAATATCGTGGTAAAGCCTGTCTTTTACCATAAAGCCATGTTCTTTTTACTCAAGGCCATGCCCATGGTTGAATGAGTCCCAAAAGTGTCTACATCTTGTGACACGCATGGATTAAGGCATATTTATGCAAATTTAAGCCAAACATTTGACACAGTTGAAAGAACAATTCTGCCCCAGTGCTTTAGAAATGATTGCAGAGAATCTAAAAATGTTTGTTTTTTTAATTGCTGATTTTAAAATACTCAATGGTAGAATTTATTAATGCTTTTACAAGAAAACTAGTGTAAAAAATCAATGTTTTCTATGCTTTAAATTATGTAAAACACAGAAAAAACTGGAAAATGTAATCTAAAACATAATATGAATACACCTCTTTTTTTTTTTTTTCCCAAATTTTTTTTATTAAAGAAGTTTTTTCTTTCATACAAAACAACAAGGAACTTGTGGATCAAGTGTACATAGTCCAAGATGTGGAAATGTGATGTCTGATGACGAACAGGTATATACGTAGGTTTGTCCAACACGTCATTACATACTACAAAATCGCACAAATGACTTGAGAACAAGAACAAAAATCAACAGTTAATAGCAAAACCGGTACCTCTCATTAGTGTGCACTCTTCAGGTGTCAAAGTCTCAATTTGTTGGTTAGATTTTATGCATTTATACAAAAAGGACTTAATCTGCAAAGTTTTATAGTAATGGTCTTATGCAAATATAGAGCAGAGGGGATATATAAAATCATTCACCTAAAGGAGACGAGGATTTAGAAAAGTTCCCTAGAGATAAGGTCAAATATCCCTGCAGTTCGAGGAGGAGGACCAGCCTTCCCATCTTTTAAGGAAAAGCTTGTAAGTACCCGAGCCCCTCGCTTTTATTTTTTCAAACGAGTATGTAGTATTTATTTTACTGATTAACATGTCAATCAAAGGCACAGTCGCGGATTTCCAGTTACTAACTATAGCTATTTTTGCTAGAATGCAAATTATACAAAAAATATCTCTATTGTGGCGTGGGAGTGAATGCAAGCGCAAAAAAAGTAAGACTGAATAGGCATTCCAAGGTATATGTCTGCCTAACAAGTCAGTTAAGAGACGTTTACACGAGGCCCAGAAAGGTCTGATCAAAGGGCATGACCATAGTATGTGGTAAAGGGTACCCCTGCACCCACAACCCCGCCAACAACAAGACGACACATCCGGATATATTCTGGATAACCTGTCAGGCGTATAATACCACCTAAGGATAGTCTTAAGCCCTGATTCCACATGTGTAGTGCACTGAAGTGCCTTATGCATTGTCTTAAAGGCGTGTTGCCACTCCTCACAAGAAAAGGAGAGATCAAGGTCCCTCTCCCACATTCTCATAGGGTATGATTTAGTGAACGTCTTAGTGAGTGATAAATTAGTATAAATCGGCTTCAAACCCCTTAAGGGGGAAGATTGTTGTGTAAGTAATAAACTATCAGTGATTTTCTTGGAGGGCAACAAGCCTTGAAGGAAATGACGGACTCTTAAAAATTTGTAAAACTCTTGTTTGGGTAAGTCATATTTCTCTTGTATATACTGGAACGTATTTAAGGTGGAAGATGTGTAAAGATCCCTAACATGAGATATTCCTTTAAGTAGCCAAAGTCTCAAATCTAAATCTGGGATTATAGCTTGTATCAATGTGAGTGGGAGGTCTCCTTTGTTCGAGGGTCTAGGGGTAGCAGAGTGTGTTACATAGTACACCCACGCATCATAGGATGCTTTGACAAGAGGGTTGCACATTTTAGACAAAGTCACGTTCCAAAAGGGCGCATACAATAGATCCCTAACTGAGAATGGGTGTGTCGATTCATTCTCAATCGACACCCATGGTATATCTTCCCGGTAGTGCCACCAATGCTTCGTCATGGTCACCAACGTGGCAGTATAGTAATGTCTAATATCTGGAGATCCCAGACCACCTGCATATTTAGTTTTGGACAGTATGTTCGTGGACAACCTAGGTCTGCCACCCGCCCAGATAAAGTGAGAAAGAATAGTTTGAGCTCTACGAAAAAAGGAAGCGGGAAGGGAAATAGGTAAATCACGAAAGAGGTAAAGTAGCCTCGGCAATAGAAACATCTTAAAGGTAGCCACTCTGCCCACCCAGGAAACATCTGATTTAGACAGCCGTTCTGCTTCGACTCTCAAGGAGGACAACAAAGGTTCATAATTTTAGCTATAGAGTGTTTTATGTGGGAAGGATAAATGGATTCCTAAATATTTAAGGTGTTTATTTTGCCAATCAAATTTATATTGGGCTTTAAGAGAAGTTTGCAGGGTTGTGTCGATATTTATAGGGAGGGCTTGAGTTTTTACTTCATTTAGCTAATAATAGGAGAGTTTACCAAATAGTGATATATTATCCATTATCGCTGGTAATGAGATTGAGGGGTTGGATAGCATGAGGATAACATCATCCGCATATAGGGATATGATGTGCTCCTTCCTCCCTATAGTGACGCCCGCAATACGCCCATCTTGACGTATAGCTTGAGCCAGCGGCTCTATCGACAAAATATAAATGAGAGGGGACAGCGGGCAATCCTGGCGTGATCCATTCGTGACTGAAAATGGGTCCGATAACGAGCCATTCGCCAGTACCCTCGCCGTCGGATTAGAATACAAAGAAGATAAGGCTGAGATTATCCCCCCTGCAAAGCCCATACATTCCAGGACCGAGAAGACGAATGACCACCGAAGGCGATCAAACGCCTTCTCAGCGTCCAATGCCATAACCAAAGCTGAACTCCCAGTTCGCTCAAGATGATGGAACACATTGAGAAGACGTCTCGTGTTGTCAGAGGTCTGCCGTCCAGCAACAAAACCTGACTGATCGAGATTAATTAACAATGGTAAAATCAGCGACATTCTAGAGGCCAACAGCTTTGCGTATATTTTAATGTCCTGATTCAATAAAGAAATTGGCCTAAAATTTTGGGGTGTATCGGGGGGCTTTCCCGGTTTCGGAAGTGTGACAATAGTAGCTTGTAAGTTTTCAACCGGTAATGTCCCCGCCAGGGTTGCCGCTTGGCAAAATGCATGTAAACGGGATATTAGAGTGTCTTTAAACATTTTATAGTAAGAAGTGACAAAGCCATCGGGCCCAGGTGCCTTTCCAGCAGGAAGTGACCGTATAACTTCTGACACCTCCTCATCGGTGATGTCCCTATTTAAATCTAACAGCTGGGACTGAGAGAGGAGCGGAAGGTAAAGCCCAACAAGGTAATCATGCACAAGAGAGTTGAGGTTATCAGGGGGAGAGATATGGTGATTTAGATTATATAAATTGGAATAAAATTGTTGAAAGCCTTCAGCAATATTGTCAGGAGTGTACAGCTTAGTGTTGTGATGTGGATGTATTAAATATGGGATGCGCGATTTTAGTTGGCGCTTTTTTAAACGGTTTGCTAAAAGTTTACCCGCCTTATTATTTTGGGAATAGTACCTAGCTTGAAGTTTCCTATGGGATTTCTCATAAGAGGAGAGCATGATACAGCGTAAATCCCTTCTCAGGGAGGCTACTTTAGAGGCGTTCTCAGCTGAGGGGAAAGTTTTATTAACGTTTTCGGCTATTTTTAAAGACTGTAGTAACTCATTTACGTGTTTCTCCCTTTCTCTTTTTAGGATAGCACCATATTTTATACAACACCCCCGTATTACCGCCTTGTGACAGTTCCAAACCACAATGGGGTCGGAGATTGAACTAGCATTAAGGCTAAAATATTCCGTGATGTCCTGTTGTAGTCGTTTAGCATAGTGGGGGTGGGACCATAAAAAGGGGTTGCTTCTCCATGTGTAAGCTGGCAAAGAGGAAGCTCTATCCGACAACTGCAGGGTCACAGCTGCATGGTCCGACCATGTAATTTGTTCTATGGAGGACCTGCCTGAGGAGGACAGTAAAGATTTGTCCAGCAAAAACAAGTCTATACGGGAATAGGAGTTGTGCACTCCTGAGTGAAAAGTAAAATTCTTCTCCGTATCATGCTGTATCCTCCATATGTCATACAGATCTTCCTCTAGTAGTAGAGAAGAAAGGGTAGCAGAGGTGTAGCGAGAGGAAGAGGTAATGTCCAGAGAAACCTCCACTATAGTATTAAAATCCCCACAGATAAGTAAAGATCCCCAAGGAGATCCACAAACTTTGTTAAGTAGGCGCTTTAAAAAGCGGAGTTGCCCCTTATTAGGAGCATACACCGACACAATAGTAAATTGAGAAGCATTGATGGTACACCGCAAGATAGCATACCTTCCGTTTTCATCAGCAGTAAAATCTTTCAGCGAGAAAGCGACTGTATTTTTGATGGCGATGGCTACCCCCCTGGATTTTGTGCTGTAATGGGAATGGTAAATGTCAGAGAATGCAGGGTGATGTAATCTATCAACGTCTTTGGACAATAAATGAGTTTCTTGTATACATAAAATATCACACTTCAGAGACTGTGCCTCTTTCCATAAATGAGCTCGCCTATGCGGAGCGTTTAACCCATTTGCATTAAGACTAGCAATAGTTATTACCATTTGTGGAAATTACATATGCAATGACAATAAGTCGTAAAATATGAATCAGAAGGGGACAGAACGCACCTCCCAGCCAGCGTGCGTCTGCCATTGTTATGCAGATCATGTACCTGAGACTTGCGAACATAAAGGTACCAATAGAACAGACAAACAACAATCAACACCAACAACAATAAAAACATGAACAAGGACAATAGGGAAAAGGACACCGTATCCCCTAAGGGGGGTGTCCACAGGTAGGTGGGGGTCAGAGTCCACTCTGAAACCAGAGACCGCCACGAAATCACACAGATGGAAAAATCACCAGCATAGCGTTCATGAAGTAGACCAATCTGTAGCACTCCTAGGGAGACGAGTAGGTTTAGAAGGTCCAGCAACAGAAGGCAGAGGAATGTTCCATTTTTTCAATAAAGCAGTTCCTTCCTCTAATGATCGCACCAGGTGAGAAGTATCATTGCGTCTCACAATTAAACGTACAGGGAATCCCCACCGATATATAATTTTTGCAGATCGCAAGGCAGTAGTTATTGGTAGCAATGTCCTGCGGGCCTGCAGGGTAACGGCTGATAAGTCAGCGTACACAGAAATATGATGATATGGAGCAGGCAAGCCATCGTTGCGCCTAGCAAATTCCATAAACTTTTCCTTAATGTTGTAAAAATGTATCCGTGCTAGTACATCCCGTGGGACAGAGTCATTCAGGTGTTTCGGGCGTGGAACCCTGTGCGCTCTGTCCACATCCAGATCTTGCAGGGAGCTAGCGGGAAGGGTAGCTTGCAGGATGGATTTAACATATGCAGGTATCTCGGCTGGAGGTATTGATTCAGATATGCCTCTTAGTTTAACGTTATTCCTCCTGCTTCTGTCCTCCAAATCCGCCACTTTAGCTTTCAAGAATGTTATCTCATCGTCCATAGAATTATGGGAATCAATCAGGTCATTATGTGAGTCCGCAAACTCGCTGAATTTAGTTTCAATGTGATCGATACGTCCCTCTAGTTCATGCACAGTGGCTTGCAAAGGGTTAACCATTTTTTGCATGTCTTGTAGAAATGAGCTGCGCAGCAGGAGCAGCATATTTTTCATGGCTGTATCAGTTAGAGATTTGTCCCCCACCTGTAAAGCTGCCAGTGGGTCACATCCCTCTGTTATGTCCTCCAGTGTTATGCCCCTGGGTCTTACCTCCTGGTCAGAGACCGGGGTGGAGAGCTGGCTCCTCTGTTTAGTAGAGCTGCCAGAAGGGGATGCAGGAGGGAGACTCTGAGCCGCTCCGGGTGAGTCGCTAGTGCTGCGGGGTGAAGATGGAGCCTCCGCTGCTGTCCCCCGTTTGCTGGAGGGGTCTGGCTGACGGGTGCTCGGCTGCCTGCCCACCGAAGGTGAGTGAAGCTCCGAGCCAGACAGGGTGCGGCGCCGATTAGCCGGGCTGCTGGACTCATTCCTCCTGCTGCGCGGGCCTCGTCTTCCTCTCGGCGGTGTGGAGCAGGCATGGTCGGCGCCATCTTGGGTCCGGGCCTCGCGCGGCTGGAAGCTGAAGCGCGCCAGAGATCCGTGCCGGGTAGGTTTCTTGCGGCGCCCGGGCATAGTGGTAGGGTCCAACGGTATTTCTGTCGGATTACAGCTGTTTTAAGGCTGGCGATTTGCTGTTAATTCGTCGATAGACGGGATCTGTTGCGGAGCTCACTCAGCGTGCGACCATCCGCTCTGGCTGCCAAGCCACGCCCTGCTATGGATACACCTCTTTTAACTCAATGTTAAAAATACAGAAGATGACATTGCAGATGCGCTCTTGTCATATGTAACAATGTGGATGCTTAAAAAAATAAAAAAATATAAAAAAAAAACCCTCACAGGAATTTCCTAGTAAAGTGCTGGGACACCCAAATCACCAGTATTAGGGCTAGATTTATATAAGGCCTTGTTTGCGGGATTGTCTTAATGAAATTAGAATTGTTGCTAAGCATGTAATAAGAGAGTGTGTTCCCCTTATAGTAACTTCGCACAATACCTGTATTTGGTGTTGCTTCCTTTGTCGGTTCTGGATTTGGAAGTTTACCAAATACAAAAGATCCAGAGAATGCACCATAGTTACTGGTACTGATCCCATTACTAGTAGATCCAGTGTAACTGGGCTGACCTGGTGTCTTCTGCACTGTGACTTGGCCTCCAGCATTGGTTATAATGCCAGCATGGATAGCCGCTGGGCAAATGGAAGAATCCTGTGTGAAATAGTTGGCAGATAATACATGAATATTCTATAATAGTATTGTCTATTGTATTTTAGAAACAATATATAAAATTGATATTTTTTTTATTCTTACATCTGTATAGACATTTGTTCCCCAAATACTTCCTCCATTTTTAACACAGTCAGCTGGACATAAAACACTATGGGAAAAAATATTTCAGTAAATGGAACAAAAAAATAGGAAATGTGTTTTGACATTGTATAATAATAATAATCATACTCATCATCATCATTAGCAGTTTAGTGGAGTTTAGAGAATGTCTTACTTAGCAGAAGATCCTGTTATTTGTCTTGCAGTTGTTGTACAAGATGCAGTCACTGTAATATAAAAAAAAAAGTAAACAGTTGTATGAGACGGTAGATGACATTATTTTAGAGAGGTGGATTGTGATTATAGGTTGGTAAGTTCATTGGAGGTTTTATCCTTGTTTTATCCTTTGTATGTAAATGTTTAGGAAGTGTACACCTTGGTTAGACTGTCTATAAATGCTCCAAGTTTATGACAATGGGGGAGATTTATCAAAACCTGTGCAAAGGAAAAGTTGCCCATAGCAAACAATCAGATCGCTTCTTTCATTTTTAACAAGGCCTCTGCAAAATAAAAGAAGTGAGCTCATTGGTTGCTATGGGCAACTGGGCAATTTTTTCTCTGGACAGATTTTAATAAATCTCCCCCAATGTTTTTTGCTGTTTGATCATTTTGGTAAACCTTTTGACTCAAGTGTTACATTGTAGACCACCTTTAAATCATTTTGGTTGAAGCCACAAATCTGGTTACATTTCTGGCACTCAATATCATGGTAAAGCCTGCCCTTTACCATAAAGCCATGCTCTTTTTACTCAAGGCCATGCCCATTGTTGAATGAGTCCCAAAAGTGTCTACAGCTTGTGACACGCATGGATTAAGGCATATTTATGCAAATTTAGGCCAAACATTTGACACAGTTGAAAGAACAATTCTGCCCCGGTGCTTTAGAAATGATTGCAGAGAATCCAAAAATTTTTGTTTTTTTAATTGCTGATTTTAACCCCTTCCCGCAGAGTGTCATATATAAACGCCGGGTTGTGCAGTGCGTTCGCGCATCCCGGCGTTTATAAATGACATTCAGTTAACCCGGCGATGCGCAGCATCGCACGGGTTAACTGGCAGAAGTCCCGCTGTTTCCAGCAGGGGACAACTTCTGCTTCACCCCCAGGACCATCCATTGATGGTCATCGATCACTGTGATTGGTCCCTGTGGACCAATCACAGTGATCTGGGGTGAAAGTTCAGATCTCCCGCACTGCCTGCCCCTGGAAGTCGGGCAGAACGGGGGACGATGGCTGCGGGGGCTCGCGGGGACCTGCAGCATAGGGGGAGGAACACGAGGGGACCGGCAGCCTTACCAGATCCAGCGGCGGGACCGAGGAGCAGCGCGGGACCGGCCACGTGGACGAGCAGCGACGGGTAAGTATGTGGTCCTCAGAGGCAGCAGTGAAGATCTTCACTGCTGCTTCTAGGAGTCTGAAAACTACAACTCCCAGCATGCCTAGACAGCCTTTGGCTGTCTGGGCATGCTGGGAGTTGTAGTTTTACAACATCTGGAGGGCCCCCGTTTGGAGACCATTGTATAATGGTCTCCAATCTGTGCTCTTCCAGCTGTTGCAAAACTACAACTCCCAGCATGCACTGACTGTCCAGGCATGCTGGGAGTTTTAGTTCAGCAACATCTGGCCCTTCAGATGTTGCCGAACTACAACTCCCAGCATGCCCTTCAGCTGTCTGGGCATGCTGGGAGTTGTAGTTTTGCAACAACTGGAGACACACTGGTTGGGAAACATTGTTTCTAACTCAGTGTTTCCTAACCTGTGTGCCTCCAGCTGTTGCAAAACTATAACTCCCAGCATGCACTAACAGACCATGCATGCTGGGAGTTGTAGTTTTGCAACATCTGGAGGGCCCCAGTTTGGAGACCATTGTATAATGGTCTCCAATCTGTGCTCTTCCAGCTGTTGCAAAACTACAACTCCCAGTATGCACTGACTGTCCAGGCATGCTGGGAGTTTTAGTTCAGCAACATCTGGCCCTTCAGATGTTGCCGAACTACAACTCCCAGCATGCCCTTCAGCTGTCTGTGCATGCTGGGAGTTGTAGTTTTGCAACAACTGGAGACACACTGGTTGGGAAACATTGTCTGTTTTTAACTCAGTGTTTCCTAACCTGTGTGCCTCCAGCTGTTGCAAAACTATAACTATGTTGCAAAACTAAAACTATGCACCCCCCCCCCCCCTGTGAATGTACAGGGTACATTCACATGGGCGAGGCTTTTACAGTGGGTTTCTCGCATCTTGAGATGCAGCAAATTTTGCGCTGGGAAACTCGCTGTAATCCCCCGCCCATGTGACTGTACCCTAAAAACACTACACTACACTAACACAAAATAAAATAAAAAGTTAAAAACACTACATATACACATACCCCTACACAGCCCCCCTCCCCCAATAAGAACGTCCGGTACACCACTGTTACCAAAGCAGAGCCTCCAGCTGTTGAAAAACAACAACTCCCAGTATTGCCGGACAGCCGTTGACTGTCCACGCATGCTGGGAGTTTTGCAACAGCTGGAGGCACCCTGTTTGGGAATCACTGGCGTAGAATACCCCTATGTCCACCCCTATGCAAATCCCTAATTTAGGCCTCAAATGCGCACGGCGCTCTCACTTTGGAGCCCTGTCGTATTTCAAGGCAACAGTTTAGGGCGACATATGGGGTATCGCCGTACTCGGGAGAAATTGCGTTACAAGGTTTGGGGGGCTTTTTCTTCTTTAACCCTTCATGAAAAGGAAATGTTGGGGTCTACACCAGAATGTTAGTGTAAAAATATCAGTGCGTTAACATTTTCGGTGTTGGAAGTAATCAGACCAACACAAAGACTTGGAGACCTAGATAAGAAAATTCTATGTAAGGAGGCTGCGTGGATCTATCGGTTTGATTCGCAACAGCCCAAAGGTCTCAATGAGAGATTGACCTATACGTGCTTTCTGTAAATCACATATTGACTTCATAGTAGTAGTATCTTTTATTATACCATTAGGATACCATACCTGGCAAGGGGATATCTCTATGAAATTATAGTAACCCCGATAACTAATTTAATATAGCCCATTTTTTAACCGCCTAGCCATGAGCCGTGATAAGTTTGGGGGGAATGTCCACCATGATAGTTTGTCTAAATAGCAGTAACCTTCTAAAATATGAATGATGTTGAACACATCCTTATGTCTACTGATTTACTAATACAATGAGGAGGGTGTTTCTATTTATTTATTATTTTTTTTTCTCTCTTAATTTCCCCTTTTTGCTTTATCTTTAATTTCCGTAGCGGTCCCCGATTCCCGTACCCCTAATAGAATAGGGTGCAGTAGGGTATAATAGGGAAAGGTTCCGGACGGGGTCGCCCTTATTAGGGCGAGTGCTCCGTGGTTAGGTCTTTAGGGCATCCAAGGGACCAGTAGGGTATATAGCCCCAATTATCTAGTGGGACCGAAAGGGATAGTTTAGATATAGGGTTAACACCTTGTGGGCTAGCACCTCCCACAGGGACAGTAGGGCAGACTAGTCCAAAGGGATAGTAGGCTAAGCTGTCTCTTTCTATTTAGAGCCCACTCATGTTTGGCATCTAATCCATGAAATCCATCTTAGATTTGGTTGGTAGTCTATATGTAGGCCTTTTTGTTAATTTGGTAAATATCTGACAATTGTTCTTTGTGGTGGACTTCTCCCCAAATGCCATGACTCAGGTAAAATCATGGAAGGCTGATAGTGCCCTCATGATAGAGTGCACTATTAATTAATTGTTCGGTTTGACTTTGTTTAATTTTTCTTAAATTTTTATTTTTTTTTTCCATTATCATATACCTGGTTTATTTCAAATATTAAATCATGTGTCCCTACTGGCCTATCATTTAATTTATCTTAATTAGGCTATTATTTAAATGTTTTGGTCCTATATTGAAATGTAATATTGATATTGCTTATTATTTTATGCTGTTATATTATCATGGTATATCTCTAATTGGGATCCATATATCTAATAACTTATATCGTTACTAACCTCGTATTTAGTATAGCGCCTGTACAATTGGGCGCATGCGCAGCCCGGCGAACTATAGCTGTGGACAGCTCCGGTATCTCTATCGGCATTGCTTAAGGCGCCTGTGCGGACGTCTCTGCCGGACCGGAAGTTGTCATACATACACCTCCGATGCTTCGTAGATTCCGGAGCCTTGGCGGGACGTCTGCGCAGATGCAAGGCGAGTACTAAGATGGTAGGAAAATGCCGCCTTCTATTCCATTTTGGCGCCAACCAGCTGTATTTAAACCAGTGATTGTGAGTCAGACCGAGCCTCCATCTGATCATCATAGACGCGGGGTCTCGTGAGTGCTCCATTGTGGAAGCGTTTGTTTATCTTTAATTGCACTGAGCACATCTAATATATGTTTGGGGTATTGTCCCAGATGATGCTTAAGTTTCAATCTGTCATTTTGCATTAATATACTGTATTTGTCCGGTGTCTCTCCTGAGGATCCCCGATAATAGCAGGGTGAAACGCGTTGAGAGTTGTTTTTTTTTCAAATAGCAATTATTATTTGTGTGTGCATTTGAAATTTTCTTGGTGTATAGCCGGAAAATGTGTGTTGGGATCCTACCAGTCCATTGTTTTATTCATGTTGGACTGGGGGCTCCACACGCTTCTTGTACACTTGATGGAGATATGTTACTTTTATCTTGAGTATCATAATTGATTATATATGCACGGGGCTTTTTTCTTTGAATAATTTTAATAGTAGAGAATAAAAGTAAAATTTTAATATAAAGGGTGTTCTTCAGTGAAAATGATGTTGCCCTATATTTTACATTTTCACAAGAGGTAAAAGGGAAAAAAGCCCCCCAAAATTTGTAACGCAATTTCTCCCGACTACAGAGATACCCCATATGTGAGCGCAAAGTGCTCTGGGGGCGCACAACAAGGCCCAGAAGGGAGAGTGCACCATGTACATTTGAGGTGATTTGCACAGGGGTGGCTGATTGTTACAGCGGTTTTGACAAACGCAAAAAAACCAAAACCCCACTTGTGACCCCATTTCGGAAACGACACCCCTCACGGAATGTAATGAGGGGTGCAGTGAGAATTTACCCCCCACAGGTGTCTGACGGATCTTTGGAACAGTGGTCCGTGAAAATGAAAACTTGTACAGCCCACTGTTCCAAAGATCTGTCAGACACCAGTGGGGGGCAAATGCTCACTGTATCCCTTGTTACGTTCCTCAAGGGGTCTCGTTTCCAAAATGGTATGCCATGTGTTTTTTTTTTTGCTGTTCTGGCACCATAGGGGCTTCCTAAATGCGATATGCCCCCCTGAGCAAAATTTGCTCTCAAAAAGCCAAATATGACTCCTTCTCTTCTGAGCATTGTAGTTCGCCCATAGTGCACTTCAGGTCAACTTATGGGGTACCTCCATACTCAGAAGAGAAGGGGTTACAAATATTGGGGGGTATTTCCTGCTATTAACCCTTGGAAAAATGTGAAATTTGGGGGGAAACACACATTTTAGTGAAAAAAATTATTGTTTTTTACATATGCAAAAGTCGTGAAACACCTGTGAGGTATTAAGGCTCACTTTATTCCTTGTTATGTTCCTCAAGGGGTCTAGTTTCCAAAATGGTATGCCATGTGAGGGTTTTTTGCTGTTCTGGCACCATAGGGGCTTCCTAAATGCAACATGCCCCCCAAAAACCATTTCAGAAAAACGTACTCTCCAAAATCCCCTTGTCGCTCTTTCCCTTCTGAGCCCTCTACTGCGCCCGCCGAACAATTTACATAGACATATGAGGTATGTGCTTACTCAAGAGAAATTGGGCTACAAATATAAGTACACATTTTCTCCTTTTACCCCTTGTAAAAATTCAAAAATTGGGTCTACAAGAACATGCGAGTGTAAAAAATGAAGATTGTGAATTTTCTCCTTCACTTTGCTTCTATTCCTGTGAAACACCTAAAGGGTTAAAATGATGACTGAATGTCATTTTGAATACTTTGGGGGGTGCAGTTTTTATAATGGGGTCATTTGTGAGGGGATTTCTAATATGAAGACCACTTCAAACCTGAACTGGTCCCTGAAAAATAGTGAGTTTGAAAATTTTGTGAAAAATTGAAAAATTGCTGCTGAACTTTGAAGCCCTCTGGTGTCTTCCAAAAGTAAAAACTCGTCACTTTTATGATGCAGACATAAAGTAGACATATTGTATATGTGAATAAAAATTTTTTTTATTTGTAATATACATTTTCCTTACAAGCAGAGAGCTTCAAAGTTAGAAAAATGCAAAATTTTCAAATATTTCATCAAATGTTAGGATTTTTCACAAGGAAAGGATGCAAGTTACCACAAAAATTTACCACCATGTTAAAGTAGAATATGTCACGAAAAAACAATCTCGGAATCAGAATGATAACTAAAAGCATTCCAGAGTTATTAATGTTTAAAGTGACAGTGGTCAGATGTGCAAAAAACGCTCTGGTCCTTAAGGCCAAAATGGGCTTGGTCCTGAAGGGGTTAAAATACTCAATGGTAGAATTTATTAATGCTTTTACAAGAAAACTAGTGTAAAAAGTCAATGTTTTCTATGCTTTAAATTATGTAAAACACAGAAAAAAATGGAAAATGTAATCTAAAACATAACATGGATACACCTCTTTTAACTCAATGTTAAAAATACAGAAGATGACATTGCAGATGCGCTCTTGTCATATGTAACAATGTGGATGCTTAAAAAAATAAAATAAAAATAAAAAAAAACTCACAGGAATTTCCTAGTAAAGTGTTGGGACACCCAAATCACCAGTATTAGGGCTAGATTTATATAAGGCCTTGTTTGCGGGATTGTCTTAATGAAATTAGAACTGTTGCTAAGCATGTAATAAGAGAGTGTGTTCCCCTTATAGTAACTTCGCACAATACCTGTATTTGGTGTTGCTTCCTTTGTCGGTTCTGGATTTGGAAGTTTACCAAATACAAAAGATCCAGAGAATGCACCATAGTTACTGGTACTGATCCCATTACTAGTAGATCCAGTGTAACTGGGCTGACCTGGTGTCTTCTGCACTGTGACTCGGCCTCCAGCATTGGTTATAATGCCAGCATGGATAGCCGCTGGGCAAATGGAAGAATCCTGTGTGAAATAGTTGGCAGATAATACATGAATATTCTATAATAGTATTGTCTATTGTATTTTAGAAACAATATATAAAATTGATATTTTTTTTAATCTTACATCTGTATAGACATTTGTTCCCCAAATACTTCCTCCATTTTTAACACAGTCAGCTGGACATAAAACACTATGGGAAAAAATATTTCAGTAAATGGAACAAAAAAATAGGAAATGTGTTTTGACATTGTATAATAATAATAATCATACTCATCATCATCATTAGCAGTTTAGTGGAGTTTAGAGAATGTCTTACTTAGCAGAAGATCCTGTTATTTGTCTTGCAGTTGTTGTACAAGATGCAGTCACTGTAATATAAAAAAAAAAGTAAACAGTTGCATGAGACGGTAGATGCAATTATTTTAGAGAGGTGGATTGTGATTACAGGTTGGTAAGTTCATTGGAGGTTTTATCCTTATTTTATCCTTTGTATGTAAATGTTTAGGAAGTGTACACCTTGATTAGACTGTCTATAAATGCTCCAAATTTATGACAATGGGGGAGATTTATCAAAACCTGTGCAAAGGAAAAGTTGCCCATAGCAAACAATCAGATCGCTTCTTTCATTTTTAACAAGGCCTCTGCAAAATAAAAGAAGTGAGCTCATTGGTTGCTATGGGCAACTGGGCAATTTTTCCTCTGGACAGATTTTAATAAATCTCCCCCAATGTTTTTTGCTGTTTGATCATTTTGGTAAACCTTTTGACTCAACTGTTAAATTGTAGACCCCCTTTTAATCATTTTGGTTGAAGCCACAAATCTGGTTACATTTCTTACACTCTGTATCGTGATAAAGCCTGCCCCTTAGGCTAGGTTCAGACTACGGAATTTCCGCCGGAATTTTTGCTTTGAAATTTCTGGCAGAAATTCCGCCTACTATAATGCATAGTGTAGTGAAGCAGAAAATCCGGATGAAAAATCCGCTAGGAAATTTCCGCCTGAAGAAAGGGGTTGCTCTTTCTTCAGGCGGAAATCCTAGCGGACCTTCTAGCAGTCTATTGGAGACTGCAGTGTCCGCGCGGTCCTAGCGCCGACTAATTTAGTCGGCGCTGACGGAACTCGGAATCTCTGGGCGGAAATTTTCTGCCCGGAGATTCCGTAGTCTGAGCCTAGCCTTACCATGAAGCCACGCTCTTTTTACTCAAGGCCATGCCCGTTGTTGAATGAGTCCCAAAAGTGTCTACAGCTTATGACACATATGGTTTAAGGCATATATATGCAAATTTAGGCCAAACATTTGACACAGTTGAAAGAACAATTCTGCCCCAGTGCTTTAGAAATGATTGCAGAGAATTTAATGATTCTTTTTTAAATTGCTTATTTTAAAATACTCAATGGTAGAATTTATTAATGCTTTTACAAGAAAACTGGTGTAAAAAGTCAATGTTTTCCATGCTTTAAATGATGTAAAATACAGAAAAAAAATGTAAAATGTAATCTAAAACATAACATGGAAACACTTCTTTTAAATCAATGTTAAAATACAGAAGATAACATTGCAGATGTGCTCTTGCCATATGTAACAATGTGGTTGCTTAGAAAAAAAAACAACCAATAAAAAAAACTTCGGGGGCGGAGCCTAGCCGCTGAACGGGATGCATGCGTGAGCTCTCCTCTTCCGCCTTGCAGCCGCTAATCACACTATTTTTAGCTTACCTACCGGGTCTGAAATGGTCAAATACGGTAAACATCAACCCAGTGAGGTGCCTGGCACACCGTTAGCTCGAAAAAACACTGTGGACGTCTCGAAATTCTTCACCAGTAAGTCCGAGCGCTCCCCAGCTAGAGGCTCCAAGATGGCGCCGGAGCCTGTGGCGCAGAAACACACAGATGAGGAGGACGGAGGGAGCGACTCCGAGGATACCTCCACCTCGACCTGGACCCCGGCCCTCCTCAAATCTGGTATGAAGAAGACCCTGACGCAGGCATTGAAGCCGGTAAGAGCTGACTTGGCAGACATAAAGTCGGAGGTCCAAGCTATAGGCTTCCGGACAGAGGCCCTGGAGTCTGCGGCCTCGGAGCTTCTGACCCATGCTATGGCACTGGCAACCGAAACGGACTTGCTAGAGACTCACCTGAATAACGCCCTCACGCTGATTGAAGATCAGGAAAACAGGAGCAGGCGGAAAAATGTAAGATTTAAGGGCAAACCTGAATCCTGGGCCCCAGACGCTCTTCCCTCAGTAGCGAAAGAAATCTTCGCAGGCCTGCTTGGTACGGAAAGAGCCTCCACCATAGTAATTGAACGTATTAATAGAGCTCTTCGCCCGAGGCCTAAACCTACGGAACCGCCGAGGGATGTGATCTGTGGTCTCCTCTCCTTTGTAGATACCGCAGCTATCCTTAATTTGCCAGAGAGAAAAGGCCAATCTACTACAGTGAGGCAGAAGTTTCGCTATACCAGGACATTGCGCCCACGACCTTACTGAAGAGACGCCTGATGAGACCACTGTTGGATAAGCTACGGGATGCAGGTATACCATACGCATGGCTGTTCCCGTTTGGACTGTCGGTGATCAAAGACGGCAAGAGGATTGCGATTCGGACACTGTCAGACCTAGCTGGTGCCTGGGAGCAGATCGGTATTGAGCCAGTAGAGATACCTTCATGGCTCCCGGCTGCCGTGGCGGAACCGATGCCGCCGCTCCCGATCATCGGCGAATGGAAGAAACAAGCCCTTGCCTCTAACGCATAAGATGTGCGGTCCTGGAATTTACCTGTATGGCGCCCCTGGAACCACAGGACATTGATGGAGTTTGTTGACGGAGCTTACTCGTGGTTAAGATGGGATTACGGTCCACACCTTGGAATCTCCAAAGAGGACGGCACCTCTACAGACTAGATAAACTCTCTTAGCCCATCTCTCTATTCCCAGGGGTTGCGGAGGTGAGATACCTGGCACCATTTGCTATCCAGAGACGGATGTTGCCCTTGCGAACTGGCCAACCCCCCCCCCCCCCCATTGCAACTCAAGTACCCTGCCAACTGAATTCTGCTCCTGCACTCTCCCATTCAAGGGTTCCATAGCTACCGGGACTTGTTTGAACTGCATACTGGACTATGATGCCCTGATAACCCTGGTCCTCTGGTCCCAGATTTTCCATTCCCTCCCCCCCCCCCTCCTCCTATGGCTACCGGGACTTGTTTGGACTACGTACTGGACTATGATCGCCTTCACAGCGAGCTAAGGTCGTCACAACGAACTAGCATATTCTGAGTCCCCCCCCTCCCCCCCCTCAGCTATTGCTCCAAGCCAGGACCCTGATAATCCCGGTCCTCTGGTCCCGTCTCTCCCTTTCTCCCCCCCCCCACCCTGTGGCCAGATGAACCAATGAATACGCCCAGGTCTACGGTACTCACATCTGCCCTTGCCTTCCCCCTCAACGACGTGAAATTTGATGTGTACCTTCGTCTCTCCTGTAATCTGTTACTGTGTGCTATTTGGGGACGCTGATTGGGTTGTTACTCTTACTCTCCGGCATAGTAACTGATCTTCAATGTTCACAATGTATTTACTGGTTGTATTTTCACAAAATTTCCCCGCCCGGCTGGGATGTTTCATGTTATTTTGATGTTAAGAGTGCATTAGTGTGCACCACAGGCTAGGATCTCCTATCATTTCCTACTTCTCTCCCCCCCACTGGCACTCTCCGTACCGATTTTGGTGCTAGGTACCTGAGTGCACCTGTTACCTGTAACGACTTTCACCCTCAGATCGTTTGAACTATAGCCCACTTTTACATATTGAATCGCTGACCTTTTTCGAATCTTCCTTTTCTCACCTGTATTTCTTTACCCACCGTCTCTTTTCTCATTCTCTTCTCTTATCTTACTTTCTCCTCTCCTCCTCCCCCCCTTCCCTCTCCATTCCGCTCCCAACATTTTCCTCTGATCCACTCTTCTCACCTGCCTACTACTCTACCTCTTAACCCTTTCCTCCCCCCTCCCCATCCCACATTTCTTCTCCATTGCTTCTTTCTGCTCTACTTGCATATCCTTTTTTTTTCTTCCATATACCCTCTCTACTTCTTCCGTTCCCACACCCCATTCCCTCTCCACCCTTTTCCTCCTCAGCACAGACAACTCTCTCCATTTCCCTCTTCCCTCAGAGCCATACTCTGGACTCGCCTACACTTCGCCTCTGTCATGGGCTCTCATTCAGGCATACCTACTCTAACAGTACCCCCCCCACCTCAATTTAGACCCCCCTTTGCTGCAGCTCAGGTCTGTACACTTCCTCAGACAGGGATTGTTGAATATTTTCAATCCATCCCCGAGTGTTCACTATGTCTGACAGAGCTCTCACGACCTTTGTCTCCTTTAATGTACGGGGACTGAACACTCCCCACAAGAGAAGCCATGTACTGAAGATTCGCCATAGGTTGAAACCATCCATAGTTTATTTTCAGGAAACTCATTTTAAGTTGCACAAGATACCAAATTTACCTCGCCGCTACTATGACCAGTTGTTCCACTCTTGCCATGACGCCTCGGCATCCAAAGGTGTATCTATAGCCATACACAAAAGCTGCCCGATTAAGGTTCTGCAGACTCTCTCTGATTCTGAGGGAAGGTATCTTTTCCTAAATGTCCTATTGTACAATCGCAAGTTAACTCTGGCAAATTTATATGCCCCTAATAATGCCCAGGTGTCATGGTTTTTGGGGGCACTGGAAGACCTCCGGGTATTTGCTGATGGTCCGGTGATATTAGGTGGTGATTTGAATGTTTCACTTAATCCGCTTTTGGACACCTCTCAAGCACGTACTGCTATTCCAAAGAGAGCACTTGCCAAACTACACTCCAAACTAACTGATTTATCTCTTATAGATGCATGGAGACAGAAAAATCCTTCCGTCCGGGACTACTCCCATTACTCGTCAGTACACGGATCCTACCACAGACTTGACTATCTATTACTCCACAAGTCTCTCCTCCCGATGCTCACGACCACAGGTATTGACTCTATAACCATCTCCGACCATGCTCCTGTACATCTTTCCTTGTCTCTGTCCTCTTTCCCCTCAAATTCTTGGTGCTGGAGATTGAATGAACGGGAACGTCGCCTCCGGTAGTTTGGGAGGCCCATAAGGCCTTCATGCGAGGGATATTTATTTCCTGGGGTTACAAGCTGAAGAAGTAGAGGCAGCGCAGGATCACTGACATTTTGTCTGAAATCTCCGCCATGGAGAGGATACACAAGCGTACTGAGGCAAGAGCAACTCAGGAGACACTTAAATCCCTACGCACCACCCTTAACACTCTTCTCACCGAAAAATCGGCAAAGGCCTACCTCCACCACAGGCACCGTATTTATGCACACGGGGACAAGGGGGGTAAGCTTATGTCCACACTTATAAAGAAGGCGAGAACAAAACAATACATTCATGCAGTGAGAGATGAGAGAGGCCACCGATCTACAGACATGCCCTCCATAGCTAAAGCTTTCCAGAAGTTTTACACCTCTCTGTATAATCTATCAGAAGGAGAGTCCCTGGAATCTGCTTTCAACCGTAGAGAGGAGACGAAAAGATTTCTGTCATCACTACACCTCCCTACTTTGGACGAAAACATGCAGAAGGAACTCATGCTACCCATTACCCCAGAAGAAGTGCAGAGAGTGATCTCTTCCTTCCCACCGTGGAAAAGTCCGGGCCAAGACGGTCTTCCACTGGAATACTATCGTAAATTTGCGGACATTCTGATTCCCCACCTCACCTCTGTTTGCGAGGCTCTATTCGGTGGATCTCCTATCCCTAAACAGTCCCTTGAAGCACATGTCACTCTCATTCACAAGGAGGGCAAGGATCCAGAGGACTGTGGGAGCTACAGACCTATATCACTTCTGAACTTGGACCTCAAAATCTGGGCTAAATTGCTCTCCTTGAGAATCAAGAGACATCTTCCCCACTTAGTAGACGTGGACCAGTCGGGATTTGTACCTGGTAGGGAAGGTCGCACGAACACGTTGAGACTGCTAACTGCGATCCAACATGCTCACATGAAAAAACCGCCCCTTGTCCTTCTCGGCGTTGATGCTGAGAAGGCATTTGATAGGGTCAATTGGGAATATATGAAGGAAACGCTACTCCGCTTCGAATTCCCCCCACAGTTTATAACAGCTCTTATGTCCCTTTACACACAACCGTATGCTTCGTTGCTGGTCAACGATGACATATTCCCCCCTTTCCAAATCACAAACGGGACCAGGCAGGGATGCCCCCTGTCTCCAACTCTCTTTATACTAATGATGGAGACGCTTTTGCAGAAAGTTCGACAGCTGACCAATATCTCAGGATACAAAACTCCGAGGGGAGACCTTAAAGCTCTAGCCTTCGCAGACGATTTATTATTTCTCTTAAGTGACCCTGCACAGGGACTACCTAGTTTGTTAGACCTGTTCAGGAAGTTTGGCTCGCTGTCGAACTTTAAAGTAAACGTTTCTAAGTCGGAATTATTAAACATTACCTTACCTGCAGCTAAGGTTAAGGAGATTGGCTCCCTGTCCCCTTTCCCCTGGGCTAAATCGTCACTCACGTATCTGGGTGTTAAAATACCTAGCTCGCTCACAAACATTTTTCAACTTAACTTTAAACCTTTACTAGCGGAGATAAAAGAGGCGTTGGCGGGATATGATCTTCCCCTGATCTCATGGATGGGTAGGAAAAACTTGATTAACTGCTATGTACTCCCTAAGGTTAGATACACATTACAGATGCTACCGATCGCATTGCCTGCCTCCTTCTTCTCCAGCGTCAAGTCACTCTTTTCTAACTTTATTTGGAAACAAAAGAGATCTAGATTAGCATATTCGCTACTTTCTCACACAAGCGCCCAAGGGGGAATGGATGCACCAGATGTGGAGAAATTCTACAACCTGATACAGCTCCGCAGATGGATAGATTTAGCTAATCCCCTACCGAACTCACCAATCACTCTAGAAGTGGCATCAATCGCCTACTCTGGTGATCTCTTGATTAACCTATGGCTCCCTCCTACAACACGTAGCCTCGCACGTAACAAAGACGTCTTGTTCTCTGGTGTTTTGTCTACTGCTCGTCTCTTGCTTCCCTCACTTTCCCCCTCTCTTTCCCCTCTACTATCTTCCTCTGTGCTGCCTGTGGTCGTGGGCGGTGGGGTGAAGGATCACCCAGATATGTGTAATAAATTGACCCACATTCCCTTATCACAACTGTTCCCAAACGGAAGGATTCTAACAGAGACGGAAATCAGGCTGCTTTTCCCAGGTACCAGTTTAAATTTTCTACACATAGCTCACTTTCAGAAATGCAGTAGACTCTTTATAGAAGGCTCTGTGCCCCTCAGGGAACTTACAGACTTTGAGTCAGCTATAACCTCCCTTGACGTGAAACGTAGGAAGCTCTCAGTCTTACGCAAACTGTATGATGATTGCTCCCCGTTCCGTCCCCTGGGTTTCCTGCAGTCTTGGGAGAAAGAATTAGACATATCTTTTATGAGAGAGGAGCAGAGGTTCATGCTGACTCACAGTAAGGGGTTCTCGAGATGTGTCCGACTTCAAGAATTACAATACAAACTAACCTCGAGATGGTACAGGACGCCTGATTTCCTATACGCTCACAAGTTAGCAGACTCCGCTCTATGTTGGAGATGTAAGCGTCACATCGGTACCCACCTCCACATCTGGTGGACGTGTCCGCTTATTGCCCCGTATCGGAGGGAGGTGGAGGACACATGCTCCAAAATCATTAGCAAGAAAATCTCACTATCCCCGGCGTCTGCGCTATTGGGATGCCCAACCATTTCGTACTCCCCAGGCAAGTCCTCATTGATCACACATTTGATCATGGCAGCCAAACAACTGATTCCCCTAAATGGCTACAACCCTCCCCCCCCCCCCCCCCTCAATTGCGGAGTGGCTGACAAAAGTCCAACAGATCCATATATTTGAAGAGATGTCCAGCAGAGCTAGTAGAACATTAGATGCTCACCGAGTTGTCTGGGGACCATGGAGAGAGTACTCAGTAAACTGATGGTTGACGAGGGACTACCGAGGGGTTTTCCTCTACCCTTTTTATTTACATTTTTTTGTATGGTTTCAATGATAAAGAAATGTATTCTACACTATGTGGTTTTACTGCATTATGAATGTCATTCCCTGCCACAAGAGCCCCCCCCCCCAACCTTTCTCCTCTTCTGTTGCAGCTCAGGTGTTAATATGTGCAGGTCAATTGTTTTTGATACCTGATATGTAATATTATCTATACTATAATAGGAGAAGGCTCTGCTGTGACAGTGACCCCTTCGCCTATCTCTGTTCCTGTTTTCTCAGTATTCTGTGTTACTGACTTTACTATAAAATAAAAACTTATTTGAAAAAAAAAAATAAAAAAAACTCACAGGAATTTCCTAATAAAGTGTAGTGACACCCAAAGCACCAGTATTAGGTCTAGATTTATATAAGGCCTTGTTTGCAGGATTGTCTTAATGAAATTAGAACTGTTGCTAAACATGTAATAAGAGAGTGTGTTCCCCTTATAGTAACTTGGCACTATACCTGTATTTGGTGTTACTTCCTTTGTGGGTTCTGGATTTGGAAGTTTACCAAGCACAAAAGATCCAGAGAATGCACCAAAGCTGCTGGTACTGATCCCATTACTTGTAGATCCAGTGTAACTGGGCTGACCTGGTGTCTTCTGCACTGTGATTCGGCCTCCAGCATTGGTTATAATACCAGCATGGATAGCCGCTCGGCAAATGGAAGAATCCTATTAAATAGTTGACATAAAATATGTGAAGTTTTTAAAATAGTACTGTCCATTGTTTTTGAGAAACAATATATAATAATAGAATATAGGTTTATCTTACATCTGTATAGACATTTGTTCCCCAAACAGTTTTTCCATTTGTAACACAGTCAGCTGGACATAACACACTATCGGAAAAAAAAGTTTTTTAGAAATAAAAAATAAAGTAGTAAATTATTTTGCCATTGCATTATAGTAGAAATAATAATAATAATAATAATAATAATAGTGATACTAATAAAACAGTAATAAAGATAATAATGATACATATTAACAACATCAACATAATACCCATCATCATCATATTATTTGAATTTAGGAAATTTCTTACTTGGCAGAAGATCCTGTAATTTCTCTTGCAGTTGTTGTACAAGATGCCTTCACTGCAACAAACAAATTAATAGTTGTGTGAGATGTCATATGGCATTATTGTCTTAAAGGACAACTGTAGTGCAAAACTTTTATATATTCCTGTGCCAGGGCCTCAAAAATAAACAAAATAAACTTATACATGCCTTCCTACGAGCCCCCATTGGTCCGGCACAGGCCTCACTGTCTGGCAGTGCTGACCTCATTCCACTTACTGGGGACGGGGATTCCGATTATGAAAAGTTTATTACCTTCTCAACCAGGGGTCACATTTGCAGGTCACCTAATCTTAGAAATGTAATAGCACCTAGTAAATAAAAAATGTCTAGGATCATTACCGACCAGGCAGCGACAGGTACACTGGGCACCTTTCCAGGTAAGCGAGCCTGGTGTAGGTGCTGTTACCTGATCGGTAACCCAACATCGTATTTTTCTTCCTATGTTATTAAAAAATCTTTTTCGATTTAAGGACATCATACCTGTGATAGTTCCTTTGCTGTATACCTCTTGAGCTGTGTGTGTGGGCTTCAGTACATCAGCTGCACAGTTCAGACTGTGCGCTCGCACATGAATAAGCACAGATTTAATATGAAAAAATGGATTTATGCTACACAGCGTGTCTCATAATTTTTTGTTTAAACACAATAAATGTATTGATCAGTTGAAACTTATTATTCTTGAAACCATTCCCCAACATTTTCCTAACCGAATCCAAAGATTAAAGAGTTATTCCGGGCAAAAACATCTTATCCTCTATCGAAAGGATAGGGCATAAGATGTCTGATTGCGGGGGGCCCGCCGCTGGGACTCCCTGCGATCTCCCTGCAGCAGCCCGCATTCTATGCGTAGCTGCGAGAGATGAGCGAATCGAAGTTGACGAACCCAAATTCATTACGAATTTCATGAAAAATTTGATTTGCAACGAATACGAATATCGCCGCGATTCTATTGCACGAATCGCTTCATTAAACTAAATTTTACAGCGTTTCAGGCTATTGGGTACCTAAGATGGTGGAGTACATGGGGCAAGGGATTATGGGAGGGTGGGAAACAGCGGCGGGAATGAAGGTAGGCGGGCTGACCCTGAACCACATGTGAGATGCAGCCTATCAGTGTTCACTGACCCCTGTGATGTCACAGCCCCTATATAATCGTCGGCCATCTTGCCTCTCTTCATTTCATCTATGCACTCAGATGGAGAGGACGGGACTGCGTGTGTGTGAATAGCCCATACCACAGTGTTACACTGCAACTGCCAGTCACATCAGCATTAAGGAAAGGCAGGAGTGCATAGTGCTGTGCTGTTACACTGAGAAGGATCATTGATTGCTAAAACTCCTATTCACGATATTGAGCATTGCAGCAGAGAGGGGCAGATAGCTGTCAGCTGCCTCATACAGATCTCCAAGCTGCCTGAACTTTCTGAAGCCTCTTATCTCCTCATTGTTCAGCCCAATTGAGTTTATTTTTATTTGCCCCACAAAACTTCTGTTGCTCAGAATTGTGTGACAGAGTGCAATTTAAGGTTTAATCCCTGGATTTTTTTTTTGTGGTGCTGCACTGTTGGGTCCTGCTGCTGTTCAGAAATACGTGATTGTTCAGTGGACTGTAGTGCATTTGCACCATTTTGTACCTGTTAATCTGTCACGGGGCTGGCTACATACTGTGCAAGTCCAAAAGATACTATTCACCGGCTGTTTTTTTTATTTTTTATAAACAGTCTTTTTCTGCGTATAATTACGCATATATAACCGACCTCATGAGTGAATACTGCATAGGTACATGCAAGTGTTGTACCATTTAGTAACTGTTAAGCTGTCAAGGTGCTCCATACCATCAAAGTCCAAACAATAGTATCCACCGGCTGGTGTATTACAAAAATACTGAGTTTTTTCTGCTAATAGGCCCTCATCAGTGCATACCGCATACGTACATCCAAGTATTGTACCATTTAGTACCTGTTAAGCTGTCAAGGTGCTCCATACCGTCAAAGTCCAAACAATAGTATTCACCAGCTGGTGTTTTACAAAAATACAGAGTTTTTCTGCAAATAGGCATATTACTGCCCTCATCAGTGCATACCGCATAGGTACATCCAAGTATTGTACCATCTAGTACCTGTTAAGCTGTCAAGGTGCTCCGTACCGTCAAAGTCCAAACAATAGTATCCACCGGCTGGTGTTTTACAAAAATACAGAGTTTTTTTCTGCGTATAGTTAGGCATATTACTGCCCTCATCAGTGCATACCGCATAGGTACATCCAAGTATTGTACCATTTAGTACCTGTAAAGCTGTCAAGGTTCTCCAAACCGTCAAAGTCCATACAATAGTATCCACCGGCTGGTGTTTTACAAAAATACAGAGTTTTTTCTGCTAATAGTTAGGCATATTACTGCCCTCATCAGTGCATACCGCATACGTACATCCAAGTAGTGTACCATCTAGTACCTGTTAATCTGTCAAGGGCCTACATACTGTTCAAGGACAGCCGTAGGTAATCAGCTGCTGCTGTTCTAGACAAATACTGTTTAAAGAGTAGTGTAGCGTATTGTAATACCCTCAAAAACGCACTAAGTATGTCAGGCAGAGAAGTGCCAGGACGTGCACAGAGGAGTGGCAGAGGCCTAAATACTTCAGACAGAGTTGGCAGCAGACTTGAGGCAAATGGCAGCAGGAGTCGTAGCGAGAGGCCTGAGCTCCCGTTATCAGCCAGCGGTCATGTCTCCACCAGCAACCAATCTGCCATCGTCGATTGGTTAACACACTCATCCACATCATCACAAATGACATCTGACACCCCCAGTCAACAGTCGGTGGGTTCCTTAGACACAACCCTCAGTTGGCATGGCCCGGGAGCAGTCCGTGTCCTCCAATTGCCTTTGTCCTATGCTGTTCCCTCTCCTAAAGAAGTATCTTATGCTGTGGGTTCAGCTCCACTATTTACTGAGGACGATCCAATAGAGGACAGTCAGCAGCTACTGGACAGCCAAGAAGGGGAGGAGACATGCGCTGCTTGCTCCGCTAGGCGGCCAAGTAGTGATGCGGAGAGTGACGTGGGAGGCGGTGTTGCAAGTGTTCAGGGTCCTGAAGCAGACACTGTTGGGGAACCTGAGGAGGACATCAGTGACTTGTACACAAATGTTGATGATGATGAAGCCGATCGCAATTGGGAGCCAGGTGCAGAAGGGGCTTCATCATCTTCAGGAGAAGAGAGTTGCAGGTTGCCCTTGAGGCAGCAAGGCGGTAGCACGGTTGGCAGTTAGCGTGGTGGCAGTAGTGGAAATTCAGGAGCCAAACGTGCCCAGGGCAGATCACCTGCTTCGCGGCATCCTACCTTTCCGGGAGGTAGTGGAACAGGGGTTCCTGGAGACGGCGCCAGTAGCAGTCAATTAGTGTGGACTGTGGGTGGGAAAATCAGCTACTCGGCAGTGTGGAAGTTTTTCATAAGGCATCCGGAGGAGGTTCAGGTAGCCACATGCAAGATCTGTTGGCAGAAGGTGAAGCGTGGCCAGGGTCCCAATGTCGGCACCACGGCCCTGCGTCAACACATGCTTCACCACCATAAAGCGGCCTGGGAGAACCGTGGCTCCGATATAGTGGTCCAGCCTGCTGCATCACCCAGTGGCCATCCGCTCCCTCCTTCATTCAGCCAAGGCTCCACCACCTCAGCCGAAGGGAGCTGTGTGTCAAACCCTCCTTCTGTCGCTCCTGCTTCTCCCACTTTTAGTCAGCCATTCCGCCAACAATCCATCGGCGAAGCCATGTCCAAGAGACAACAGTATGCGCCCACTCATTCAACGGCGCAGGCATGAATGTGCTCCCGTCCAAGTTGCTGGTGGTGCAGTCCCTCCCTTTTCAAGTGGTGGACTCTGCACTTTTCAGAGAATTGATGGCTTGTGCCGAGCCGAGGTGGAGAGTCCCAAGCCGTAATTTCTTTGTGAAGAAGGCAGTACCAGCCCTGCATAAGTTTGTACAAGAGAAGGTGGGCCAGTCCTTGAGCCTGTCGGTGTGTTCAAAAGTGCAAGGCAGCGCTGACATGTGGAGCTGTAACTACGGGCAGGGACAATACTTGTCTTTTACGGCTCACTGGGTAAATGTGGTTCCTGCACAGCCACAACAGCAACTTGGACAGGTCCCACCGCTTCCTCCTCCACGCTCTCTCTCACAGGCAGTTGGTCCTGTTACAGTGTGCGACGCCGCCTCCTCATCCTCCATCGTGTCCTCGGCCTCCACTGCACGTCCAAATCTCGGTGGCCCTTCATCGTACCATGTGTGTAGGGCACGGCGGTGTCAAGCTGTTCTTCACATGGTTTGCCTTGGCGATCAGAGTCAGACAGGGGAGGAACTGCTAAAGTTCATTCGTAAAGAAATCCGAGTATGGCTTACTCCACGAAATCTGGAAATGGGAACCATGGTGACCGACAATGGGAAGAACATTGTGTCCGCACTGCGACAAGGAAGTGTGAAACATGCGCCCTGCATGGCACACGTGTTGAATCTGGTTGTCAAGCGCTTCCTCAAGTCTTCACCCCATTTGCAAAACATCCTAAAAATGGCAAGGAAACTGTGCATGCACTTCAGCCAATCGTACACTGCCAAGCACACCTTCCTTGAGCTGCAGCGTCAGAACGGTATCCCACAACACAGTCTTATTTGTGACGTTGCCACACGTTGGAATTCCACCCTCCATATGTTGGACAGACTATACGAACAAAGAAAAGCCATCACCGATTTCTTGATGATCCAAGCAGATAGGAGTACTCCCCTGTGTAACTTTAATGTGAACCAGTGGCAGCTCATACGTGACACCTGCCGTTTGCTGAGGCCCTTTGAGGAAGCCACATTATTTGTGAGTCGCCTGGATTACGCCATGAACAACGTAATTCCACTCCTACATTTCCTACAATAAATGATTGAAACCATGGCTGGTCACGGCAATGGAGACGTTGTGCCTACATCTCCAGGCTACATGGGCCCTGTGGGGGCTGAACTGGAGGAGGAGGATGATGAGGGGCAGAGCGGAGCACAGTTTAAGTTGGATGAGATGGCCGGTGTTTCTAGTCTTCGGACAGGAGAGGAGGAGCAGGAGCAGTCAGAGGAGCTGGAGGGTTATGAGGAAGTTGAGACAGAGGACCCAAACACACCGTGGCAGTATGCAATGGAGATGGAGGCAGGTAGTCCCTCCGAGTCACTGGCGCAAATGGCACGATGCATGCTCAGTTGCTTGCGTAGTGACCCCCGAATTGTCAAAATTCATCAGCGGAATGACTTCTGGATCTCCACCTTATTAGACCCTCGCTACCGTCCCAAAATGGGGGCCTTTTTTACACCCACTGAGAGGGAGGACAAAATGACCTACAACAGAGAGATTATACGTAGTCAGTTGGCTGATGCCTATCGGCCACATGGGCCATCCACTCGCAGGTCTGACTCGGGGGGCCCTCTGCGCTCACCTACCACTGCCATGGCTGCAGGGGTGGCAGGAGCATTACCAGCTCAATCAGCAGCAGCCTGAGTCTACAGTAGCTGATGAGTAGCTTTCTTAACCCGCATAGTGAAGCAACTCATCAGCAGCAGGTAGACATGGAGCAGGACCTGAACCAGCAGGTGGTGGCATACCTTGACATGGCCATGCCAACAACCATTGAAGATCCGCTGGACTTCTGGGCAGCCAAACTTGATTTATGGCCACAACTAGCAGAGTTTGCCCTGGAAAAGCTGTCCTGCCCGGCCAGTAGTGTGCCATCAGAGTGGGGGTTTAGTGCGGCCAGGGCCATAGTCACCCCAAGGCTAACTCGTCTGTCAACTAAAAATGTGGAGAGACTGACGTTTGTCAAGATGAATCAGAGATGGATCAGCCAGGATTTCCAGCCACCAATTCCAGATGGCTGTGAGTAGATTGACCATGCTCCTACAACAAAAAATTCTCAAATATGGTTGGTTATGAAACCCTCTGGGGCAGACCTGGGAATTGTATGGCCCGCTTGCCATATACGGCCCTTTGATTTGCTCTGACCGGCCCGCGCTGACTGGGGGACAACTATGCTGCCTAATCTGGGGGACGTCTATGCTGCCTAATCTGTGGGACATCTATGCTGCCTAATCTGGGGGACAAGTATGCTGCTAATCTGGGGGGCATCTATGCTGCCTAATCTGGGGGACAACTATGCTGCCTAATCTGGGGGACATCTATGCTCCTAATCTGGGGGACAACTATGCTCCTAATCTGGGGGACATCTATGATGCCTAATCTGGGGGACAACTATGCTCCTAATATGGGGGACAACTATGCTGCCTAATCTGGGGAACATCTATGCTGCCTAATCTGGGGGACAACTATGCTCCTATTCTGGGCGAGATCTATGTTGCCTAATCTGGGGGACAACTATGCTCCTAATATGGGGGACAGCTATTCTCCTAATCTGGGGGACAACTATGCTCCTAATATGGGGGGAAACTGATGCTTCTGGCCTTGGGCCTATAATTTTTTGAAGTTTAGCAGTAGCTAAATACATGCTTAACCCCTTCATGACCCAGCCCATTTTCACCTTCATGACCTGGGCATTTTTTGAAAATCTGACCACTGTCACTTTAAACATTAATAACTTTGGAATGCTTTTACTTATCATTCTGATTCCGAGATTGTTTTTTCGTGACATATTCTACTTTATGTTATCGGTAAAATTTCACTGATATTTGTATCCTTTCTTGGTAAAAAAATCTAAAAATTTCATGAAAATTTGGAAAATTTAGCATTTTTCTAACTTTGAAAGTCTCTGCTTGAAAGGAAAATGGATATTCCAAATAAATTACATATTGATTGACATATACAATATGTCTACTTTGTGTTTGCATAAAAAAATTTACAAGTTTTTACTTTTGGAAGACACCAGAGGGCTTCAAAGTTCCGCAGCAATTTTCCAATTTTTATCAAGATTTTCAAAATCGTAATTTTTCAGGGCCCAGGTCAGGTTGGAAGTGGATTTTAAGGATCTTCATATTAGAAATATCCCATAAATGACCCCATTATAAAAACTGCAACCCCCAAAGTATTCAAAATGACATTCAGTAAGTGTTTTAACCCTTTAGGTGTTTCACAGGAATAGCAGCAAAGTGAAGGAGAAAATTCTAAATCTTCATTTTTTACACTCGCATTTTCTTGTAGACCCAATTTTTGAATTTTTACAAGGGGTAAAAGGAGAGAAATCACCCTAAAATTGGTAACCCAATTTCTCTTGAGTAAGGAAATACCTCATATGTCTATGTAAAGTGTTCGGCGGGCACAGTAGAGGGCTCAGAAGGGAAGGAGCGACAATGGGATTTTGGAGAGTGAGTTTTTCTGAAAGGGTTTTTGGGGGGCATGTCCCATTTAGGAAGCCCCTATGGTGCCAGAACAGTGGACCCCCCCACATGTGACCCCATTTTGGAAACTATACCCCTCACGGAATGTAATAAGGGGTACAGTGAGCATTTACACCTCACTGGCGTTTGACAGATATTTGAAACAGTGGACTGTGCAAATCAAAAATTTTATTTTTCATTTTCACAGACCACTGTTCCAAAAATCAATCATACACCAGTGGGGTGTAAATGCTCACTGCACCCCTTATTACATTCCATGAGGGGTGTAGTTTCCAAAATGGGGTCACATGTGGATATTTATTGTTTTGCGTTTGTCAGAACTGCTGTAACAATCAGCCACCCCTGTGCAAATCGCCTCAAATGTACATGGTGCACTCTCCCTTCTGGGCCTTGTTGTGCGCCCCCAGAGCACTTTGCGCCCACATATGGGGTATCTCCGTACTCGGGAGAAATTGCGTTACAAATTTAGAGGGTCTTTTTTCCCTTTTACCTCTTGTGAAAATGAAAAGTATAGGGCAACACCAGCATGTCAGTGTAAAAAATTTATTTTTTTACACTAACATGCTGGTGTAGACCCCAACTTCACCTTTTCATAAGGGGTTAAAGAAGAAAAAGCCCCCCAAAATTTGTAAGGCAATTTCTCCCGAGTACGGCGATACCCCATATGTGTCCCAAAACTGTTGCCCTGAAATACGACAGGGCTCCAAAGTGAGAGAGCGCCATGCGCATTTGAGGCCTGAATTAGGGATTTGCATAGGGGTGGACATAGGGGTATTCTACGCCAGTGATTCCCAAACAGGGTGCCTCCAGCTGTTTCAAAACTCCCAGCATGCCTGGACAGTCAATGGCTGTCCGGCAATACTGGGAGTTATTATTTTGCAACAGCTGGAGGCTCCGTTTTGGAAACAGTAGCGTACCAGACGTTTTTAATTTTTTGGGGGGAGGGGGGCTGTGTAGGGGTATGTGTATATGTAGTGTTTTTTACTTTTTATTTTAGGTTAGTGTTAGTGTAGTGTAGTGTTTTTAGGGTTCAGTCACATGTGCAGAGGTTCACAGCAAGTTTGCCGCTGGAAGTTTGAGCTGCAGCGCAAAATTTGCGCCATCTCAAACTTGCAGCACTCACTGTAAACCTCCGCCCATGTGAGTGTACCCTGTACATTCACATTGGGGGGAGGGGGCAAACATCCAGCTGTTGCAAACTCCGAGCATGCCCTTTGGCTGTCCGTGCATGCTGGGAGTTTGCAACAGCTGGAGGCACACTGGTTTGGAAACACTAAGTTAAGTAATAAACTTTCAAGTGTTTTGCAACCAAACTTAGTGTTTCCAAACCAGTGTGCCTCCAGCTGTTGCAAAACTACAACTCCCAGCATGCATGGTCTGTCAGTGCATGCTGGGAGTTATAGTTTTGCAACAATTGCAACAGCTGGAGGCACTGAGGTAGGAAACGGACAATGTTTCCCAACTAGTGTGCCTCCAGTTGTTGCAAAACTACAACTCCCAGCATGCCCAGACTGCCAAGGCATGCTGGAAGTTGTAGTTCGGCAATATCTGAAGGATCAGATGTTGCCGAACTACAACTTCCAGCATGCTTGGGCAGTCTGGGCATGCTGGGAGTTGTAGTTTTGCAACATCTGGAGGTCCACAGTTTGGAGACCACTGTATAATGGTCTCCAATCTGTGCTCTTCCAGATGTTAGAGAACTACAACTCCCAGCATGCCTGGACAGACTGAGCATGCTGAGATTTGTAGTTTTGCAACATCTGGAAGAGCACAGATTGGAGACCATTATACAGTGGTCTCCAAACTGTGGACCTCCAGATGTTGCAAAACTGCAACTCCCAGCATGCCCAGAAAGCCAAAGGCTGTCTGGGCATGCTGGGAGTTGCAGTTTTGAAACTCTCAGAGGCAGCAGTGAGATCGCTTTACGGCGATCTCACTGCTGCCAATGAAGATGCCGCCCTGCTGCCGGAAACTCACCTCCGGGACGCAGCGCAGCCAGGACCGCACGGAGGACGCCGGGACCGCACGGAGGACGCCGGAACCGCTCGGGACACCGCTCCGACGGGTAAGTGACGCCGGGGGACGGGTCAGGGACACTTAGCAGAGCGGTGTGTGTCCCGATCCCCGTGATCCGGACTTACACACCGCGCTGCTAAGTATTCTGATAGCGAAACGCTGCTATCAGCTAGTAAGATTTGACCAGCTGATAGCAGCGATCGCTGGGGGGGGGGGGTGGGGGACGAAACCCCCCGTGGTCGCATGGTAAGATGGCTGGCTATCAGTGATAGCCACCATCTTTCCGGGCGCTGCGGGATGCCGCGAGTAGCGGCAGTAATGTCCATGACGTACCTGTATGTCATGGGTCGGGAACACCTTGCCACCCATGACGTACAGGTATGTCATAGGTCGGGAAGGGGTTAATGCAAATGTCAACATTGATCTTTAAATGTAAGGGGTTATGAAACCCTCTTGGGAACTGCGAATGACTGCTCTAGAATCATTCTGTGTCTTTCAGGAACTACTTGTCTCCCTGGTGCCTCAGGCCTTGGGCCTATAATTTTTTGAAGTTTAGCAGTAGCTAAATACATGCTTAATGCAAATTTCAACAATGATCGTTAAATTCTTGGCGCTCTGCCAGGGCCTTCTCCTACCCCGCCGGGGCCGATCCGAGGACCTCACTAAACCATCCAATTGTTAGTAGAGACATGCGGTGTGTACAAGGGACCCTAGCTTATGACCCGCACTCAGTTGTGATTCTTCTTTCCTGGCAAAAATTATCCCTATCGCCAACGGGAGACGGTTGCAAAGGGGCTTAATCATCATCAGGAGAAGAGAGTTGCAGGTTGCCCTTGAGTCAGCTGGGCGGTAGCACGGTTGGCAGTCAGCGTGGTGTGACAGTAGTGGAAATTCAGGAGACAAACGTGCCCGGGGGAGACCACCTGCTTCGAGTCAGCTTACCTTTCAGAGAGGTAGTGGGTTACCCGCACCTGTCCGTGAAAGATAGAGACACGCTAATCCGTTCAGTGGAGCACTAGTGCGGCCCAGGCATCTGAGGCCATAACAAACCTGTTATTGCTCGATCTCGCAATTGATTGTGCAATGTAAGGGGTTATTAAAGCCTCTTGGGTACTGCTGAGGTCTACTCCTGACTGCTCCTGGTGCAATGTATGGGGTAATTAAACACTCTTGGGTAGTGTTATTTTTAAATTTACTGATGATTTTATCAGTAATAAAATAGAATTTTGCAGAATGCTAACCGTTACACAACGGAACGCTTGTTGCGTGTGGATTTTTTAATGAAAAAATAAAAATAAAAATACGGAGAGGGATTAACTCTGCTTAATCATTTTTGGCGAAAAAACTCCTTTGGTGATCTGATCTTTTGGAGACAGATGCGCTTACAACACATATGTCATAATTTTTTATTTTTTTATTTCAAACATTGTGTGGTTTATTATTTTTGAGAAGAAAGTCTTTGGGTGGTCCATCGTCCTGCATTATAGAGTCTTCTGAACTGTTGGATATGCGCTTGTTTTTACACAAAGGTATACATTATTTTTTATTATACAATTTTGTTGATTTTGGGGGGGGATTGTGAAGCCCTGTGTGTACTGGTGCATCAGCCAACTCCAGGCTGTGTCCTTGAGCCAATATATGGGTTACTGATGCAGCTGTGGTGGGGCCTGGGTCTGGTAATTTCAAATTTTCTCATAGGTAGCACCCACTATCCAAAATCTTTTTTTAAAAATTCTAAAATTGTGGTGTTTTTTGGGTGGGATTGTGAAGCCCTGGTGTGTACTCGTGCATCAAGCAACTCCAGGCTGTGTCATTCAGGCAATTTATGGGTTACTGATGCCGCTGTTGGGCCTGGGTCTGGGAATTTCAAATTTTCTCATAGGTAGCACCCGCTATCCAAAATCTTCGGTTTAAATTTCTTAATTCATCTTTTAATCTTAGGGGTTGTGAAGGCCTAGTGCCTACACATGCTGCTGGCAACTCCGGGCTGTGCCATTCATCCACTATATGGTGTCCTCATGCTGCCAACACCTCCACACTGTGTCATTCAGCCACTATATGATGTCCTCATGCTGCCAACACCTCCACGCTGTGTCATTCAGCCACTATATGGTGTCCTCATGTTGCCAACACCTCCACGCTGTGTCATTCAGCCACTATATGGTGTCCTCATGCTTCAGCTTCATCCAAGCTGTGTCATTCAGCCACTATATGGTGTCCTCATGCTGCCAACACCTCCACGCTGTGCCATTCAGCCACTAAATGGTGTCCTCATGCTTCAGCTTCATCCAAGCTGTTTCATTCAGCCACTATATGGTGTCCTCATGCTGCCAACACCTCCATGCTGTGTCATTCCGCCACTATATGGTGTCCTCATGCTGCCAACACCTCCACGCTGTGCCATTCAGCCACTATATGGTGTCCTCATGCTTCAGCTTCATCCAAGCTGTGTCATTCAGCCACTATATGGTGTCCTTATGCTGCCAACACCTCCATGCTGTGCCATTCAGCCACTATATGGTGTCCTCATGCTTCAGCTTCATCCAAGCTGTGTCATTCAGCCACTATATGGTGTCCTTATGCTGCCAACACCTCCACGCTGTGTCATTCAGCCACTATATGGTGTCCTCATGCTGCCAACACCTCCACACTGTGCCATTCAGCCACTATATGGTCTCCTCATGCTGACAACCTGTCCATGTTGTGTCAATCAGCCACTATATGGTGTCCTCATGCTTCAGCTTCATCCAAGCTGTGTCATTCAGCCACTATATTGTGTCCTCATGCTGCCAACACCTCCACGCTGTGTCATTCAGCCACTATATGGTCTCCTCATTCTGCCAACACCTCCACACTGTGTCATTCAGCCACTATATGGTCTCCTCATGCTACCAACATATCCACGCTGTGTCAGTCAGCCACTATATGGTGTCATCATGCTGCCAACACCTCCACGCTGCATTGTGGGAATAAAGAAAATTTAGCTTTTATCCTGGTCTCAAGCACCTGTTTAACTCTGCTGGATTTGGAGGACTTCTACTTTATATCTACATTTGCATGAGGTGGAGTGGCTGCAGAGACCTCACTATATCACACCCTTATCAATGGTTGTACTTGGACGGAGTACAACTACCTCTGGTAAGTGCATATTTACATGTTGCGTTACCATTGTACCCTAAGATATCACACTATGGAGAACATCCTGTTGTTCTTTTACTTTTCAGATTAATATTTAATGAAATGAATTGTGATTACTTGTTGGGGAGTTCATTTGAGGTTATATCTTTGGTTATTGCGCAGGTAGTGGTGAGCTGACATAACTTCATTCCATGTGAAAATTTAGGAAGTGTAAATTTTGTCTAGGCTGTCTATAAATGCACCAAGTGTATCTGGTCTTATAATATTTGCAGATTTTTGTGCATCTTTGTACAAAATTGTGTAGCCCAGCTATTAGGCTAGGTCCACACTGCCATTGTGCTCTGCTAAAGGGAGCTCTGTCGCTTACTTCCTGTTAGCCAGGCACGTCACATGGAGCTTCAGCCTATCACCGGCCGCACCGATGTCCCGCCTCGGCCAGTGATAGGCTGAAGCTCCGTGTGACGTGCCGGGCTAACAGGATGTAAGAAGAATACAGCCCGGGGACCGAACACCTGTACCGGAGCTCCAGGGGCTCGTTGGCAGGTAAGAGAAAGTGTGTTTTCTTTTATTTTGCAGCCCGAACGGGATAAAATGAAAAAAGTGTGCGCTGGACTATTCCTTTAAGTGATTAAAACATTACTGTATGTTCAGTCTTTTTTCTCCACTCAACAATCCTGTAAAATAAAAATCAATAGGAATCGGTGGGACTCAGTTGTGTCTGTTGTGCAAAGGGTTCCCTTAACTTTGCTATTTGGTGCCAAACGTACCTTATAAAGCCAAATGGCAATGTTAATGAGCCCTCATTTTAATTTTATGCCAGAATTTTGGTTGCATTTCTGATGTTCAGTACTAGGGATGAGCATATCGAATCTGACGATTCCGAATTCGTTACGAATTTTATGAAAAATTTGCTTTGCAACGAATGCGAGTATCACCACAATTCGATCACGCAAATCGCTTCTTTAACCTCCATTTAGTGCAGTCAAGGCTCCAAGGCATCTAAAATGGCAGATCCACATGTGAGGACATGGGGTAAGGAATCCTAAGAAGGCGGGAACAATGGTAGGCAAGATGACCCTGAATCACATGCAGCATGCAGCCTATCAACAGCCAGCTACCCCTGTGATGTCACAGACCTATATAAACAGCAGCCATCTTGAGGCCAGTCGCTTAGAGAGGGACATACAAAGCTGTGTGTTGCACAGAAAAGGATTTTTCCAGCAGCGATTCACCTCCCAGTCACATCAGCATTCTGATGCACAGAGAGAAAAAGTACCAGTGCCAGGCAAAAGTACACACCGGCTGGTGTTGTACACAAATACTTTTTAAGTGTACTGGAGCACATTGTCCTCCCCTCATAAGTGCATACCACATAGGGTACATCTAAGTGGTGTACTATTTTTGTTTCTGCTAAAGTCTTAAGGGCCTAGATACTGTGAAAGGCCAGCCAAAAGTACACACCAGCTGGTGTTGTACACAAATACTGTTTTAAGCGTACAGGAGCGCATTGTCCTCCCCTCATGTCTTGACCAGCAACCCATCTGCCGTCAACAATTGGTTAACACGATCATCCACTTCATCACAAGTGACATCTGACACCCCTGGTCAACAGTCGGTGGGTTCCTCAGACTCAACCCTCAGTTGGAATGGCCCAGGAGCAGTCCCTGTCCTCCCATTTCCTCTTTCCTATGCTGTTCCCTCCCCCACAGGAATATCCTATGCTGTGGGTTCAGCTCCACTATTTAGTGAGGACGATCTAGAGGACAGCCAGCAGCTACTGCCCAACCAAGAAGTGGAGGAGACATCTGCCGCTTCCTCCGCTAGGTGGGCAAGTAGTGATGAGGAGAGTGGTGTGGGAGGTGGTGTTGCGAGCATTCAGGCTTCTGAAGCAGACACTGTTGAGGAACCTGAGGAGGACATCAGTGACGTGCAGACAAAACTCGATGATGATGAAGCCGATCGCACTTGGGAGCCGGGTGCAGAAGGGGCTTCATCATCATCAGGAGAAAAAGGTTGCAGGTTGCCCGTGAGGCAGCAGCTGAGCCAGCAAGGTGGTAGCAAGGCTGGCAGTCAGCATGTCCAATAAACTTGTTATTTTACATAATTGGTTCTTCTATTGGTATATAATGGTTGAAGAAGTGGAGCCAAACGTGCCCGGGGTAGACAACCTGCTTTGTTGCAGCCTACCTTCCCGGGTGCTAGTGAAACAGGGGTTCCTGGAGTCGGCGGCAGTAGCAGTCAATCAGTGCCGACTGTTGATGGGAAAACTAGCTACTCGGTAGTGTGGCAGTTTTTCATCAAGCATCCAGAGGAGGTTAACATGGCCCCATGCAAGATGTGTCGCAGAAGGTGAAGCGTGGCCAGGGTCCCAATGTAGACAACCTGCTTCGTGGCAGCCTACCTTCCCGGGTGCTAGTGAAACAGGGGTTCCTGGAGTCGGCGGCAGTAGCAGTCAATCAGTGCCGACTGTTGATGGGAAAATTAGCTACTCGGTGGTGTGGCAGTTTTTCATCAAGCATCCGGAGGAGGTTAACATGGTCCCATGCAAGATGTGTCGCAGAAGGTGAAGCGTGGCCAGGGTCCCAATGTTGGCACCACGGCCCTGCTTCAACATATGCAGCATCATCGAGAAGCGGCCTGGGAGAACCATGGCTCCGAAGTGGTGGTCCAGCCTGCTGCATCACCCAGCGGCACTCCGCTCCCTGTTTCAGCCAGCCAAGGCTCCACCACCTCATCCGAAGGGAGCAGTGTGTAATACCCATCTTCTGTCGCTCCAGGTGCTCCTGCTACTTCGAGTCAGTCATTCTGCCAACAATCCATTGGCGAAGCCATATCCAAGAGACAACAGTATGCGCCCACTCATCCAACGGCGCAGAAGCTGACTGTGCTCCTGTCCAAGTTGCTGATGCTGCAGTCCCTCCCTTTTCAAGTGGACTCTGCCCCTTTAAGAGAACTGATGGCTTGTGGAGAGTCCCAAGCCGTCATTTCTTTGCGAAGAAGGCAGTACCAGTCCTGCACAATTTAGTGAAACAGAAGGTGGGCCAGTCCTTGAGCCTGTCGGTGTGTACCAAAGTGTACCGACGCGTGGAGCTTTAACTATGGTCAGGGACAATACATGTCCTTTACGGCCCACTGGGTGAATGTGGTTCCTGCACAGCCACAACAGCAACTTGGACAGGTCATGACGCTTCCGCCTCCACGCTCTCAGGCCATTGGTTCTGTGACAGTGTGTGACTCCGCCTCCTCATCCTCCACTATGTCCTCAGCATCCACTGCACGGACAAGTCTCAGTGCCCCTCCAGCATACCATGTGTGCAGGGCACGGCGGTGTCAAGCTGTTCTTCACATCGTTTGCCTTGGTGAACGGAGTTACACAGGGGAGGAACTGCGAAAAGTCGTTCATGAAGAAAATGGAATCATGGCTTCCTCCATGAAAACTAGAAATGGGAACCATGGTGACCGACAATGGGAAGAACATTTTGCCTTCGCTGCAACAAGCAAGGCTGAGCCATGCGCCCTGCATGGCACACGTGTTCAATCTGGTTGTCAAGCAGTTGCTGAAGTGTTCCCCAAAACTGCAAGACATCCTAACAATGGGAAGGAAACTTTGCATGCACTTCAGCCACTCGTACACTGCAAAGCACGCCCTCCTTAAGCTGCAGCATCTGAACGGCATCCCCAAACATAGTCTGATTTACGAGGTTTCCACACATTGGAATTCCCCCCTTCATATGTTGGACTGACTATACAAACAGAGAAAAGCCATCACCGATTTCTTGATGATACAAGCAGATAGGGGGACTCCCCTGTGTAACTTCAATGTCAACCAGTGGTAGCTCATACGTGACATCTGCCGTTTGCTCAGGCCCTATGAGGAAGCCACATTATTAGTCAGTCGGCAGGATTACGCGATGAACAACATCATTCTACTGCTTCATCTACTACAACACGTGTTGGAAACGATGGCTGGTCAGAGCACTGGAGACATGGCGCCTACATCTCATGGATATGAACTGGAGGAGGAGGAGGGAGAGACACAGTGGAGCACAGTTTAGGTTTCACGAAATGAGCGGATTTTCTAGTTATCTGACAGGTGAGGAGGAGCAGGAGCAGCTTGAGGGTTATGATGAAGACGAGACAGAGGACCCAGACACACCGTGGCAATATGCAGTGGAGATGGAGGCAGGGAGTTTCTCCGAGTCACTTGCACAAATGGCTTGATGCATGCTCGCTTGCTTGCATAGTGACTGCTGAATTGTCACCATTTGGCAGTGGGATGATGTCTTGCTCTCCACCTTATTGGACCCGGCACAAAATGGGGGCCTTTTTTACTCCCAGGGGGAGGAAAAACTGACTTTCTACAGAGACATCCCACGTAGTCATTTGGCTGATGCCTATCAGCGCCATCGGACATCCTCTCGCAGGTCTGAATCGGGGGGCCCTCTCCTCTCACCTTCCACTTCCATGTTTGCTGGAAGGGGTGGGGTGGCAGGAGCAACACCAGCTCCATCAGCAGTAGCCTGAGTCTACAGTTGCTGATGAGCAGCTTTCTTCACCCGCATAGTGAAGCAACTCATCAGCAGAAGGTAGACCTGGAGCAGGACCTGAACCAGCAGGTGGTGGCCTACCTTGACATGACCATGCGAACACACCTTGAAGATCCGCTGGATTTATGGGCAGCCAAACTTGATTTATGGCCACAACAAGCAGAGTTTGCCCTCGAAAAGCTGTCCTGCCGGCCAGTAGTGTGCCATCAGAGTGGGTGTTTAGTGCAGTGGGGGCAATAGGAACCCCAAGGAGAACTTATCTGTCCACAAGAAATGTGGAGAGACTGACCTTTGTGAATATGAATCAGGCATGGATCAGCCAGGATTTACACCCACCAATGCCTGATGCATCAGAGTAGATTGACCATGGTGCCACACCAACACTTCACAAATATGGATAGTGAAAAACATATTTAAGGTGGTGCTCCCCAGTTACAGACATTCCTCTGCATCAGACCACAAGTAAGTATTGAGGATATGCATTACGTGAAACTTAACTTTTAATTATATGCTTAGGATAAAATACATGGACCAAACATTTTTTTTTTTTAATCAAACAAAAGGAATGGTGTTAAAAAAACACCATGTGCCACCTACACCACCAAGTATTAATGTGATGCAAAGACCTCTAAAAGGTGGAAGGGAACGACTTATGGTCCATTTTAACCGGTGGGGGTAAAAACTTCCCCTGTAAGGCCCTACTTTCGCAATATTAATTCCCTTCTTGGCAAGTGTTCCTCGCCTTAAATAGTGCAGCCCCACACAGGAATCTCTCCATATTTCCCCCCTACAAACACTGCCATTTCCCAGGGTTTTTAGGTGGAAATAGAGCTTCCTGTGTGGAGCTGCCCTTTTTAGGGTGAGTAACAATTGCAAAGCAGGGAATTATTAAGGAGATAATAGGGCCTTACAGGGGAAGTTTTTATCCCCACCTGCTACAATGGACAATACGCTGTTCCTTTCCACCGTTTCAAGGAAAGTGTTACACGTCTTAAAGAGTGCGCCCCCACACAGGAACCGATCCCTATTTCCACCTAAATACCCTAGGCAGTGTTTATAGGGGGAAATAGGGAGAGGTTCCTGTGTGGGGCTGCCCTTTTTAGGGCGAGTAACACTTGCCAAGAAGGGAATTAATAATGTGAGAGTAGGGCCTTACAGGGGAAGTTTTTACCCCCACCGGTTACAATGGACCATACGTTGTTCCCTTCCACCTTTTTAGAGGTCTTTGCATCACATCTAGAGATGAGTGAATTGAAGTTGACGAACCCGAATTCGTTACGAATTTCATGAAAAATTTGATTTGCAACAAATGCGAATATCGCCGCGATTCGATTGCGCAAATCGCTTCATTAAACTCCATTTTACAGCGTTCCAGGCTATTGGAGACCTAAGATAGCAGATCCACATGGGGCAGGGGATTATGGGAAGGCGGGAAACAGCGGCGGGAATGAAGGTAGGCGGGCTGACCCTGAATCACATCTGAGATGCAGCCTATCAGTGTTCGCTGACCCCTGTGATGTCACAGCCCCTATATAATCGGCGGCCTTCTTTCCTCTCTTCATTTCATCTATGCACTCAGATAGAGAGGACGGGACTGCGTGTTTAATCCCTGGATTTTTTGTTTTTTTGTGGTGATGCACTGTTGGGTCCTGCTGCTGTTCAGAAATACGTGATTGTTCAGTGGACTGTAGTGCATTTGTACCATTTTGTACCTGTTAATCTGTCAAGGGGCTACATACTGTACATGTCCAAACAATAGTATTCACCGGCTATTTTTTTTTTTAAATACAGAGTTTTTTTCTGCGTATAGTTACGCATATTACTGCCCTCATCAGTGCATACCGCATAGGTACATCCAAGTATTGTACCATTTAGTACCTGTTAAGCTGTCAAGGTGCTCCATACCATCAAACTCGAAACAATAGTATTCACCCGCTGGTGTTTTACAAAAATACAGAGTTTTTTCTGCGTACAGTTACGCATATTACTGCCCTCATCAGTGCATACCGAATAGGTACATCCAAGTATTGTACCATTTAGTACCTGTTAATCTGTCAAGGTGCTCCATACCGTCAAAGTCGAAACAATACTATTAACCGGCTGGTGTTTTTAAAAAATACAGAGTTTTTTCTGCCTATAGTTCCGCATCTTACTGCCCTCATCAGTGCATACCGCATACGTACATCCAAGTAGTGTACCATCTTGTACCTGCTAATCTGTAAAGGGCCTACATACTGTTAAAGGACAGCCGTAAGTAATCACATGCTGCTGTTCTAGACAAATATTGTTTAAACAGTAGTGTAGCGTATTGTAATACCCTCATAAACGCACTAAGTATGTCAGGCAGAGAAGTGCCAGGACATGCACAGAGGAGTGGCAGAGGCCTAAATACTTCAGGCAGAGTTGGCAGCAGACTTGGGGCAAGTGGCAGCAGGAGTCGCAGCGAGAGGCCTGAGCTCCCGTTATCAGCCAGCGGTCATGTCTCGACCAGCAACCCATCTGCCGTCGTCGATTGGTTAACACGCTCATCCACATCATCACAAGTGACATCTCACACCCCCAGTCAACAGTCAGTGGGTTTCTCAGACACAACCCTCAGTTGGCATGGCCCGGGAGCAGTCCCTGTGCTCCAATTGCCTTTGTCCTATGCTGTTCCCTCTCCTAAAGAAGTATCTTATGCTGTGGGTTCAGCTCCACTATTTACTGAGGACGATCTAATAGAGGACAGTCAGCAGCTACTGGACAGCCACGAAGGGGAGGAGACATGCACCGCTTGCTCCGCTAGGTGGCCAAGTAGTGATGCGGAGAGTGATGTGGGAGGCGGTGTTGCAAGGGTTCAGGGTCCTGAAGCAGACACTGTTGGGGAACCTGAGGAGGACATCAGTGACGTGAACACACCTGTTGATGATGATGAAGCCGATCACAATTGGGAGCCTGGTGCAGAAGGGGCTTCATCATCATCAGGAGAAGAGAGTTGCAGGTTGCCCTTGAGGCAGCAAGGCGGTAGCACGGTTGGCAGTCAGCGTGGTGGCAGGAGTGGAAATTCAGGAGCCAAACGAGCCCGGGGAGACCACCTGCTTCGCGGCAGCCTACCTTTCCGGGAGGAAGTGAAACAGGGGTTCCTGAAGTCGGCGCCAGTAGCAGTCAATTAGTTTGGACTGCAGGTGGGAAAATCAGCTACTCGGCGGTGTGGAAGTTTTTCATAAGGCGTCCGGAGGAGGTTCACGTAGCCACATGCAAGATCTGTCGGCAGGTGAAGCGTGGGCAGGGTCCCAATGTCAGCACCATGGCCCTGCGTCAACACATGTTTCACCACCATAAAGCGGCCTGGGAGAACCGTGGCTCCGATGTAGTGGTCCAGCCTGCTGCATCACCCAGTGGCCATCCGCTCCCTCCTTAATCCAGCTAAGGCTCCACCACCTCAGCCGAAGGGAGCTGTGTGTCAAACCCTCCTTCTGTTGCTCCTGCTTCTTCCGCTTTTAGTCAGCCATTCTGCCAACATTCCATCGGCGAAGCCATGTCCAAGAGACAACAGTACGCGCCCACTCATCCAACGGCGCAGAAGTTGAATGTGCTCTTGTCCAAGTTACTGGTGTTGCAGTCCCTCCCTTTTCTAGTGGTGGACTCTGCACCTTTAAAAGAATTGATGGCTTGTGCCGAGCCGAGGTGGAGAGTCCCAAGCCGTAATTTCTTTGCGAAGAAGGCAGTACCAGCCCTGTATAAGTTTGTAAAAGAGAAGGTGGGCCAGTCCTTGAGCCTGTCGATGTGTTCAAAAGTGCACGGCAGAGCCGACGTGTGGAGCTGTAACTACGGGCAGGGACAATACTTGTCTTTTACAGACCACTGGGTAAATGTGGTTCCTGCACAGCCACAACAGCAACTTGGACAGGTCACACTGCTTCCTCCTCCACACTCTCGCTCCCAGGCAGTTGGTCCTGTTTCAGTGTGCGACGCCGCCTCCTCATCCTCCACCGTGTCCTCGGCCTCCACTGCACGTGTGTGTAGGGCACAGTGGTGTCAAGCTGTTCTTCACATGGTTTGCCTTGGCGAACGGAGTCACACAGGGGAGGAACTGCTAAAGTTCATTCATAAAAAAAATCTGAGTATGGCTTACTCCACAAAATCTGGAAATGGGAACCATGGTGACCGATAACGGGAAGAACATCATGTCCGTGCTGCAACAAGGAAGTATGAAACATACGCCCTGAATGGCACACGTGTTGAATCTGGTTGTCAAGCTCTTCAAGTCTTCCCCCCATTTGCAAAACATCCTGAAAATGGCAAGGAAACTGTGCATGCACTTCAGCCACTCGTACACCGCCAAGCACACCTTCCTTGAGCTGCAGCCTCAGAACGGTATCCCACAACATAGTCTTATTTGTGACGTTGCCACACGTTGGAATTCCACCCTCCATATGTTGGACAGACTATACGAACAAAGAAAAGCCATCACCGATTTCTTGATGATCCAGATAGGAGTACTCCCCAGTGTAACTTCAATGTGAACCAGTGGCAGCTCTTACGTGACACCTACCGTTTGCTGAGGCCCTTCGTCAGCGGGATGACTTTTGGATCTCCACCTTATTAGAAACCTCGCTACCGTCCCAGAATGGGGGCCTTTTTTACACCCACTGAGAGGGAGGAAAATTTGACCTACTACAGAGAGATTCTACAGCCACATGGTCCATCCACTCGCAGGTCTGACTCGGGGGGCCCTCTGCGCTCACCTTCCACTGCCAGGGCTGCTGGGGAGGGGAGGGGTGGCAGGAGCAGTACCACCTCAATCAGCAGCAGCCTGAGTCTACAGTCGCTGATGAGTAGCTTTCTTCACCCGCATAGTGAAGCAACTCATCAGCAGCAGGTAGACATGGAGCAGGACCTGAACCAGCAGGTGGTGGCATACCTTGACATTACCATGCCAACAACCATTGAAGATCCGCTGGACTTCTGGGCAACCAAACTTGATTTATGGCCGCAACTAGCAGAGTTTGCCCTGGAAAGCTGTCCTGCCCGGCCAGTAGTGTGCCATCAGAGCGGGTGTTTAGTGCGGCCGGGGCCATAGTCACCCCAAGGCGAACTCGTCTGTCCACTAAAAATGTGGAGAGACTGACGTTTGTCAAGATGAATCAGGGATGGATCAGCCAGGATTTCCAGCCACCAATGCCAGATGCCTCAGAGTAGATTGACCATGCTGCTACACCAACATTTCCCAATTATGGTTGGTTATGAAACTCTCTTGAGTTATCAGTTAGGGTTATGACACCCTCTTTGGTACTGCCATTGCCTGCTCCTGGCTCATCCTGTGTCTTTCAGGAACTACTTGCCTCACCGATGCTTCTGGCCTTGGGCCTTTAATTTTTCGAAGTTTAGCAGTAGCTAAATGTATGCTTAATGCAAATGTCAACATTGATCTTTAAATTAACATCGAAAAAAAAGAAACACCTTACTATGAAAAGTAAGTGAGAGTGCACTTTCTAAGCTAGAACCCCGATAACGTGTACCAATCAGTGCACACAAATGCATAAAATCATTATAAATCCATATACTTTATTAAACTCACAAAGTTAATACATACATAGAAAAGTACAGAATACATAAAATGAGAGGCACTGGATCACTATAGAAAGGCAGGTATAGGTCTGTATATGATATAGTTATATCCGAAAAAGTATACAAGAATAGCCACATGTATATATGGCAATAAGGGCTAAGGATACAAGTAAACCACAGTATAAGACTGTAACAGACGTATGTCAAAATGAAAGGAACATAGCCCAATGCCCAAGCAAATTATCAAGGGGTTGGTAGGTATGGTCTGCCATTCTTGATAATTTGCTTGGGCATTGGGCTAGGTTCCTTTCATTTTGACATACGTCTGTTACAGTCTTATACTGTGGTTTACTTTTATCCTTAGCCCTTATTGCCATATATATACATATCACTATTCCTGTATACTTTTTCTGATGTAACTATATCATATACAGACCTATACCTACCTTTCTATAGTGATCCAGTGCTTCTAATTTTATGTATTCTGTTCTTTTCTATGTAAGTTTTAACTTTATGAGTTTAATAAAGTATATGGATTTATAATGATTTTATGCATTTGTGTGCACTGATTGGTAAACGTTATCGGGGTTCTACCATTGATCTTTAAATGTAAGGGGTTATGAAACCCTCTTGGGTACTGCAAATGCCTGCTCCTCACTCATCCTGTGTCTTTCAGGAACTACTTGCCTCCCTGATGCCTCAGGCCTTGGGCCTTCAATTTTTCGATGTTTAGCAGTAGCTAAATACATGCTTAATGCAAATTTCAACATTGATCTTTAAATGTAAGGGGTTATGAAACCCTCATAGGTACTGTGAATGCCTGCTCCTGACTCATCCTGTGTCTTTCAGGAACTACTTGACTCACTGACGCTTCTGGCCTTGGGCCTTTAATTTTTGGATGTTTAGCAGTAGCTAAATACATGCTTAATGCAAATTTCAACATTGATCTTTAAATGTAAGGGGTTCTGAAACCCTCTTGGGTACTGCGAATGACTGCTGCTGACTCATTCTGTGTCTTTCAGGAACTACTTGCCTCCCTGATGCCTCAGGCCTTGGGCCTTCAATTTTTGGATGTTTAGCAGTAGCTAAATACATGCTTAATGCAAATTTCAACATTGATCTTTAAATGTAAGGGGTTGGTTATGAAACCCTCTTGGGTACTGCGAATGACTGCTCCTGACTCATTCTGTGTCTTTCAGGAACTACTTGCCTCAGGCTTTGGTCCCTCAATTTTTGGATGTTTAGCAGTAGCTAAATACATGCTTAATGCAAATTTTACATTGATCTTTAAATGTAAGGGGTTATTAAACCCTCTTGGGTACTGTGAATGCCTGCTCCTGACTCATCCTGTGTCTTTCAGGAACTACTTGCCTCACTGACACTTTTGCCCTTGGGCCTTTAATTTTTGGAAGTTTAGCAGTAGCTAATACATGCTTAATGCAAATTTCAACAATAATCTTTAAATTCTCGGCGCTCTGCCAGGGCCTTCTCCTACCCCACCAGGGACGATCCGAGGACCTCACTAAACCATCCAATCGGTAGTAGAGACAAGCGGTGTGTACAAAGCGCAGGGACTTAGTGAACCCAAGCTTATGACCCGCACTTAGTTGTGATTCTTCTATCCTGGCAAATAATTGCAATCCCTGATCCCTATCATGAAAGGGGTTCAGCGGGTTACCCGCACCTGTCGGTGAAAGGTAGACACACGCTGGTCCGTTCAGTGTAGCGCGCGTGCAGTCCCGGACATCTGAGGGCATAACACACCTGTTATTGCTCGATTTCGCGATTGATCGTGCAATGTAAGGGGTTATTAAAGCCTCTTGGGTACTGCTGATGCCTACTCCTGACTACTCCTGTGTCTTTCAGGAATTTCTTGACTTCATGATGCTTCTGGGCTTGGGCCTTTAATTTGTAGGATTTTTTAAATACATACATACATACATACATGCTTAATTTAAATTTCAACATTTATGGTGCAATGTATGGGGTTATTAAACACTCTTGGGTAGTGTTTTTTTCAAATTTTCTGATAATTATCACAGTAATAAACTTGAATTTTCCAGAATAATAACCATTACACTATTGAACACTTGTTGCGTGTGATTTTTTTAAGTAAAATTTTCAAAAAAAAAAGGGAGGGATGAACTTTGCTTCTTTATTTCATAAAAAAAATATTTTATAGAAGAATGTCTTTTGGTGGTCCACCGTCCTGCATTATAGAGTCTTCTGGACTCTTGGATATCCGCTTGTTCTTAAACAAAGGTACAAAAACCAAAAATGGCCGGTCAGGGCTATGGAGACGTTGCGCCTACATCTTACGGCCACATGAGCCCTGTGGGTGCTTGTGAGATTAGGTCCTTTGTACCCACACGGCGGGGTCCGGGACATAAATTTTTATTTAAATTTCAAATAAAAAAATAACACATTTCAATGGTCTCCTCATGCTGCAGCCAACTCCAGGCTGCGTCATTCTGGTAATATATAGAGAGCACTCGCTGTCCTAAATTTTTGTTAAAATGTTTCCTCAAAAATGTTTGTCTTTTTTATTAGGGATTGTGAAGCTTTGGTGCGTACTCATGCATCAGCCAACTCCAGCCTGTGTCATTCAGGTAATATATGGTTTACTGATGGCGCTGCTAGGCCTAGGTCTGGGAATTTCAAATTTTCTCATAGGTAGCTCCCGCTATCCAAAAGTCTTCTTCAGAAATTTCTACAATTGTTGTGTTTTTTTGGGGGGATTGTGAAGCCCTAGTGTGTACTCATGCATCAGCCAACTCCAGGCTGTGTCATTCAGGCAATATATAGGTAGCATCCGCTTTCCTAAATATTCTAAATAAAAAAAAAAATAAAAAAAAAATGGTTGTTTTTTCTTTGGGATTCTGAAGCCCTGGTGTGTACTCAATGCTGCTTCCTGCTACACTCTGTCAGCCGTTGGTCCTGTGACAGTGTGCTACTCCGCCTCCAAATCCTCCACTGTGTCTTAAGCCTCCACTGCCCGGAAAAGTCTCAGTGGCCCTTCAGCATACCATGTGTGCAGGTCACGGCGGTGTCACACTGTTCTTCACATGATTTGCCTTGGCCAGAAGTCTTGGAAACAATGGCCGGTCAGGGCAATGGAGATGTTGCGCCTACATCTCACGGCCACATGAGCCCTGTGGGGGCATGTTGGATTTGGTCCTTCGTACCCACACGCGGGGGCCCGGGACACGCAAAGGTTGTTTTACATTTTAAATCGAAAAATGATGGCGCTGCTGGGCCTGGGTCTGGGAATTTCAAATTTTCTCATAGGTAGCACCCACTATCCAAAATCTTTTTCAAAAATTTCTAAAATTGTGGTGTTTTTGGGGGGGAATTGTGAAGCCCTGCTGTGTACTCGTGCATCAGCCAACTCCAGGCTGTGTCATTCAGGCAATATATGGTTTACTGATGCCGCTGTGGGTCCCCGGGTCTGGGAATTTTACATTTTCTCATAGGTAGTACCGCTATCCAAAATCTTCGGTTTAAATTTCTTAATTCATCTTTTAATCTTAGCGATTGTGAAGGCCTAGTGCCTACTCATGCTGCTGGCAACTCCGGGCTGTGCCATTCATCCACTATAGGGTCTCCTTATGCTGCCAACACCTCCATACTGTGCCATTCAGCCACTATATGGTCTCCTCATGCTGCCAACACCTCCATGCTGTGTCATTCAGCCACTATATGGTCTCCTCATGCTGCCAACATGTCCATGCTGTGTCATTCAGCCACTATATGGTGTCCTCATGCTGCCCACACCTCCACGCTGTGCCATTCAGCCACTATATGGTCTCCTCATGCTGCCAATACCTCTACGCTGTGTCATTCAGCCACTATATGATCTCCTCATGCTGCCAACACCTCCACGCTGTGTCTTTCAGCCACTATATGGTGTCCTCATGCTGCCAACACCTCCACGCTGTGCCATTCAGCCACTAAATGGCCTCCTCATGCTGCCAACACCTCCACGCTATGTCATTCAGTCACTATATGGTCTCCTGACACTGATGCCACCACCAGGCTCTGTCATTGTGCTGCTGTGCGGCAGTGATTCTAAAAGTGATGACGTTAATCTGCATGTTATTCTAAATAACAGTATTATTTCACTAACCCAGCACACTCCATATGCGTTTTAGAACACAGCAAAGTGTTCTATAACCCTATAGAGGCTGTATGTAAGCTAGAAATAGCCTTTTTTTAATACAAATTCGGATCGAAACTAACTTTTTCGGAAAATTCGGCAAATCGGCCGAATCGAATTTTTGAAAAGTTTATCATCTCTAATCACATCATTACTTGGTGGTGTGGGGTGCACATGGTATTTTTGCACATCTTTCCTTTTGCTTGATTTAAAAAAAAAATTCGGTCCATATATTTTATCCTTAGTATATTTTTAAAAGTTACGTTTTACGTAATGCATATTCTCAATAATTACTTGTGCACACTAATACTTTTACAAAAGATACCATTTTCTTCTGCCTACCTGCCTCAGCTACTATTCTGATCTTGCCACCCGCCTGATGCCACACATCTGATGCCAAGTTCTCCTTTTATCACCCACCTGCGTTACTGGTATTGCCACCAACCGCACGACTCTGTCCCCGGGTCACTTTCAGGACTCCTGATGCTGCTGCCTCCTTCAGGCTGTCTCATTCTGCCACCATATGTTTTCCTCATGCTGATGCCAGCTCCAAGCTGTCTCATACTGCCACCATATGTTCTCCTCATGCTGCCGCCACCTCCACGCTGTGTCATTCAGCCACTACATGGTCTCCTCATGCTGCTGCCCCCTCCACACTGTGTCATTCAGCCACTATATGATCTCCTCATGCTTCTGCCACCTCCAGGCTGTGTCATTCAGCCACTATATGTTCCCTTCATGCTGCCGCCAACTCCAGGCTGTGTTATTAAGCCACTATATGCTGCCAACAACTCCCACCTGTGTAATTTTGCCACTATGTGGGATCCTCATGCTGCTGCCACCTCCACGCTGTTTTATTTCAGCACTATATGGTCTCCTCATTCTGCCGCCACCTCCTCGCTGTGTCCTTCAGCCACTATACGGTCTCAGCATGCTATTGCCACATCCAGGCTGTGTCATTCAGCCACTATATGTTCTCCTCATGCTGCTGCAAACTCCAGGCTATGTCATTCAGCCACTATATGCTGCCGCTAACTCTAGCCTGTGTCATTTAGCCATTATGTGGTCTCCTCATTCTGCTGCCAACTCCAGGCTGTGTCATTCTCCCACTATATGGTCTCCTCATACTGATGCCACCTCCATACTCTGTCATTGTGCAGCTCTGTGACAGTGATCCTAATAGCGACGCCTCTGATCTGCATGTCATACTGAATAAGAGTATTATTTCACTAACCCAGCACATACCCTTTGCGTGTTACAGCAAGGCAAAGTGTTCTACACCCCTATTGAGGCTCTCTGTAGGCAAGTAATATACGTTTTCAATAGCGATTTGCCACGAATAAATTCAGACCGAAACAAATTTGGGGGGAAAAATTCGGCAAATCGGCCAAATCGAACTTTTCTAAAATTCTCTCATCTCTACTCAGTACTGCAATAAGACCTGTTATTTACCATAAAATCAGGCTCTTTTTACACTAGGCCATATCTATTGTCTAGTGAGACACAAACATGTTTAATAAGTGTGTACAACATCCAACACATGTGGCACCAGGCATTTCTACCAGTTTATGCTAGAAATTTGGCACATTTGCAATCATTAATATGTCCTAGACCTTAGAAAGGTTTGCAAAGATTTTAATAATTATTGTTTATTTAACCCCTTAAGGACTCAGCCCATTTTGGCCTTAAGGACTCAGACAGTTTAATTTTTACGTTTTAATTTTTTCCTCCTCGCCTTCTAAAAATCATAACTCTTTTATATTTTCATCCAGAGACTAGTATATGAGGGCTTGTTTTTTGCGCGACCAGTTGTCCTTTGTAATGACATAACTCATTATATCATAAAATTTATGGCGCAACCAAAAAACACTATTTTTGTGGGGAAATTAAAAAGAAAAACGCAATTTTGCTAATTTTGGAAGGTTTCGTTTTCACGCCGTACAATTTATGGTAAAAATGACATGTGTTCTTTATTCTGAGGGTCAATATGATTAAAATGATACCCATTATTACCTACTTTTCTATTATTGTTGTGCTTAAAAAAAATCACAAACTTTTTAACCAAATTAGTACGTTTATAATCCCTTTATTTTGATGACCTCTAACTTTTTTATTTTTCCGTATAAGCGGCGGTATGAGGGCTCATTTTTTGCACCATGATCTGTACTTTTGTTTGATACCACATTTGCATATAAAAAACTTTTAATACATTTTTTCAAATTTTTTTTAAAATAAAATGTATTAAAAAAGTAGCAATTTTGGATTTTTTTTTCGTTCACGCCGTTCACCGTACGGGATCATTAACATTTTATTTTAATAGTTCGGACATTTACGCACGCGGCGATACCAAATATGTCTATGAAATGTATTTTTTACGCTTTTTGGGGGTAAAATAGGAAAAAATGGACGTTTTACTTTTTTATTGGGGGAGGGGATTTTTCCCTTTTTTTTTTACTTTTACATTTTTTTACATTTTATTTTTACACTTGAATAGTCCCCATAGGGGACTATTCATAGCAATACCATTGTTACGCCGAGCGCTCCGGGTCCCCGCTCCTCCCCGGAGCGCTCGCTACACTCTCCTCACTGCAGCGCTCCGGTCAGATCCACTGACCCGGGGCGCTGCGATACCGCCTCCAGCCGGGATGCGATTCGCGATGCGGGTAGCGCCCGCTCGCGATGCGCACCCCGGCTCCCGTACCTGACTCGCTCTCCGTCAGTCCTGTCCCGGCACGCGCGGCCCCGCTCCCTAGGGCGCGCGCGCGCCGGGTCTTTGCGATTTAAAGGGCCACTGCGCCGCTGATTGGCGCAGTGGTTCCAATTAGTGTTATCACCTGTGCACTTCCCTATATCACCTCACTTCCCCTTCACTCCCTCGCCGGATCTTGTTGCCATCGTGCCAGTGAAAGCGTTTCCTTGTGTGTTCCTAGCCTGTGTTCCAGACCTCCTGCCGTTGCCCCTGACTACGATCCTTGCTGCCTGCCCCGACCTTCTGCTACGTCCGACCTTGCTTCTGTCTACTCCCTTGTACCGCGCCTATCTTCAGCAGCCAGAGAGGTTGAGCCGTTGCTAGTGGATACGACCTGGTCACTACCGCCGCAGCAAGACCATCCCGCTTTGCGGCGGGCTCTGGTGAAAACCAGTAGTGACTTAGAACCGATCCACTAGCACGGTCCACGCCAATCCCTCTCTGGCACAGAGGATCCACTACCTGCCAGCCGGCATCGTGACAGTAGATCCGGCCATGGATCCCGCTGAAGTTCCTCTGCCAGTTGTCGCTGACCTCACCACGGTGGTCGCCCAGCAGTCACAACAGATAGCGCAACAAGGCCAACAGCTGTCTCAACTGACCGTTATGCTACAGCAGTTACTACCACAGCTTCAGCAATCATCTCCTCCGCCAGCTCCTGCACCTCCTCCGCAGCGAGTGGCCGCTTCTGGACTACGACTATCCTTGCCGGATAAATTTGATGGGGACTCTAAGTTTTGCCGTGGCTTTCTTTCCCAATGTTCATTGCACTTGGAGATGATGTCGGACCAGTTCTCCACTGAAAGGTCTAAGGTGGCTTTCGTAGTCAGCCTTCTGTCTGGAAAAGCCCTGTCTTGGGCCACACCGCTCTGGGACCGCAATGACCCCGTCACTGCCTCTATACACTCCTTCTTCTCGGAAATTCGAAGTGTCTTTGAGGAACCTGCCCGAGCCTCTTCTGCTGAGACTGCCCTGTTGAACCTGGTCCAGGGTAATTCTTCCGTTGGCGAGTATGCCGTACAATTCCGTACTCTTGCTTCAGAATTATCCTGGAATAATGAGGCACTCTGCGCGACCTTTAAAAAAGGCCTATCCAGCAACATTAAAGATGTTCTGGCCGCACGAGAAATCCCTGCTAATCTACATGAACTCATTCACCTAGCCACTCGCATTGACATGCGTTTTTCCGAAAGGCGTCAGGAGCTCCGCCAGGATATGGACTCTGTTCGCACGAGGCGTTTCTTCTCCCCGGCTCCTCTCTCCTCTGGTCCCCTGCAATCTGTTCCTGTGCCTCCCGCCGTGGAGGCTATGCAGGTCGACCGGTCTCGCCTGACACCTCAAGAGAGGACACGACGCCGCATGGAGAATCTCTGCCTGTACTGTGCTAGTACCGAACACTTCCTGAAGGATTGTCCTATCCGTCCTCCCCGCCTGGAAAGACGTACGCTGACTCCGCACAAAGGTGAGACAGTCCTTGATGTCTACTCTGCTTCTCCACGTCTTACTGTGCCTGTGCGGATGTCTGCCTCTGCCTTCTCCTTCTCTGCTGTGGCCTTCTTGGACTCCGGATCTGCAGGAAATTTTATTTTGGCCTCTCTCGTCAACAGGTTCAACATCCCGGTGACCAGTCTCGCCAGACCCCTCTACATCAATTGTGTAAACAATGAAAGATTGGACTGTACCATACGTTTCCGCACGGAGCCCCTTCTAATGTGCATCGGATCTCATCACGAGAGGATTGAACTTTTGGTCCTCCCCAATTGCACTTCTGAAATTCTCCTTGGACTTCCCTGGCTTCAACTTCATTCCCCAACCCTGGATTGGTCCACTGGGGAGATCAAGAGTTGGGGGCCCTCTTGTTCCAAGGACTGCCTAAAACCGGTTCCCAGTAACCCTTGCCGTGACTCTGTGATTCCTCCTGTAACCGGTCTCCCTAAGGCCTATATGGACTTTTCGGACGTTTTTTGCAAAAAACAAGCTGAGACTCTACCTCCTCACAGGCCTTATGATTGCCCTATCGACCTCCTCCCGGGCACTACTCCACCCCGGGGCAGAATCTATCCTCTGTCCGTCCCAGAGACTCTTGCCATGTCTGAATACGTCCAGGAAAATTTAAAAAAGGGCTTTATCCGTAAATCTTCCTCTCCTGCCGGAGCCGGATTTTTCTTTGTGTCCAAAAAAGATGGCTCTCTACGTCCTTGCATTGACTACCGCGGTCTTAATAAAATCACGGTTAAGAACCGCTACCCCCTACCCCTCATCTCTGAACTCTTTGATCGCCTCCAAGGTGCTCACATTTTTACCAAACTGGACTTAAGAGGTGCTTATAATCTCATCCGCATCAGAGAGGGGGATGAATGGAAAACGGCATTTAACACCAGAGATGGACACTTTGAGTATCTGGTCATGCCCTTTGGCCTGTGCAACGCCCCTGCCGTCTTCCAAGACTTTGTTAATGAAATTTTTCGTGATCTCCTATACTCCTGTGTTGTTGTATATCTGGACGATATCCTGATTTTTTCTGCCAATCTAGAAGAACACCGCCAGCATGTCCGTATGGTTCTTCAGAGACTTCGTGACAATCAACTCTATGCCAAAATAGAGAAATGTCTGTTTGAATGCCAATCTCTTCCTTTCCTAGGATACTTGGTCTCTGGTCAGGGACTACAAATGGATCCAGACAAACTCTCTGCCGTCTTAGATTGGCCACGCCCCTTCGGACTCCGTGCCATCCAACGTTTTTTGGGGTTCGCCAATTATTACAGGCAATTTATTCCACATTTTTCTACCGTTGTGGCTCCTATTGTGGCTTTAACCAAAAAAAATGCCGATCCCAAGTCTTGGCCTCCTCAAGCGGAAGACGCCTTTAAACGGCTCAAGTCTGCCTTTTCTTCGGCTCCCGTGCTCTCCAGACCTGACCCATCTAAACCCTTCCTATTGGAGGTTGATGCCTCCTCAGTGGGAGCTGGAGCTGTCCTTCTACAAAAAAACTCTTCCGGGCATGCTGTTACTTGTGGTTTTTTTTCTAGGACCTTCTCTCCGGCGGAGAGGAACTACTCCATCGGGGATCGAGAGCTTCTAGCCATTAAATTAGCACTTGAGGAATGGAGGCATCTGCTGGAGGGATCAAGATTTCCAGTTATTATTTACACCGATCACAAGAACCTCTCCTACCTCCAGTCTGCCCAACGGCTGAATCCTCGTCAGGCCAGGTGGTCTCTGTTCTTTGCCCGATTTAATTTTGAAATTCACTTTCGGCCTGCCGATAAGAACATTAGGGCCGATGCTCTCTCTCGTTCCTCAGATGCTTCTGAAGTTGAACTCTCTCCTCAACACATCATTCCTCCTGACTGCCTGATTTCCACTTCTCCAGCCTCCATCAGGCAAACTCCTCCAGGAAAGACCTTTGTTTCTCCACGCCAACGCCTCGGAATCCTCAAATGGGGTCACTCCTCCCATCTCGCAGGTCATGCGGGCATCAAGAAATCTGTGCAACTCATCTCTCGCTTCTATTGGTGGCCGACTCTACAGACTGATGTGGTGGACTTTGTGCGAGCCTGCACTATCTGTGCCCGGGATAAGACTCCTCGCCAGAAGCCCGCTGGTTTTCTTCATCCTCTGCCTGTCCCCGAACAGCCTTGGTCTCTGATTGGTATGGATTTTATTACTGACTTACCCCCATCCCATGGCAACACTGTTATTTGGGTGGTCGTTGATCGATTCTCCAAAATGGCACATTTCATCCCTCTTCCTGGTCTTCCTTCAGCGCCTCAGTTGGCTAAACAATTTTTTGTACACATTTTTCGTCTTCACGGGTTGCCTACGCAGATCGTCTCGGATAGAGGCGTCCAATTCGTGTCTAAATTCTGGAGGGCTCTCTGTAAACAACTCAAGATTAAATTAAATTTTTCTTCTGCATATCATCCTCAATCCAATGGACAAGTAGAAAGAATTAACCAGGTCTTGGGTGATTATTTACGACATTTTGTTTCCTCCCGCCAGGATGACTGGGCAGATCTTCTACCTTGGGCCGAATTCTCGTATAATTTCAGAGTCTCTGAATCTTCCTCCAAATCCCCATTTTTCGTGGTGTACGGCCGTCACCCTCTTCCCCCCCTCCCTACCCCCTTGCCCTCTGGTCTGCCCGCTGTGGATGAAATTTCTCGTGATCTTTCCATCATATGGAGAGAGACCCAAAATTCTCTCTTACAGGCTTCTTCACGCATGAAGAAATTCGCGGATAAGAAAAGAAGAGCTCCTCCCATTTTTTCCCCTGGAGACAAGGTATGGCTCTCCGCTAAATATGTCCGCTTCCGTGTCCCTAGCTATAAGTTGGGACCACGCTATCTTGGTCCTTTCAAAATTTTGCGCCAGATTAATCCTGTCTCTTACAAACTTCTTCTTCCTCCTTCTCTTCGTATTCCTAATGCCTTTCACGTTTCTCTTCTTAAACCACTTATCATTAACCGTTTCTCTCCCAAATCTGTTCCTCCCACTCCTGTCTCCGGCTCCTCGGACATCTTCTCCGTCAAAGAGATTTTAGCATCAAAAAAGGTCAGAGGGAAAACCTTCTTTTTAGTGGATTGGGAGGGTTGTGGTCCAGAAGAGAGGTCCTGGGAACCTGAGGACAATATCCTGAACAAAAGTCTGGTCCTCAGGTTCTCAGGCTCCAAGAAGAGGGGGAGACCCAAGGGGGGGGGTACTGTTACGCCGAGCGCTCCGGGTCCCCGCTCCTCCCCGGAGCGCTCGCTACACTCTCCTCACTGCAGCGCTCCGGTCAGATCCACTGACCCGGGGCGCTGCGATACCGCCTCCAGCCGGGATGCGATTCGCGATGCGGGTAGCGCCCGCTCGCGATGCGCACCCCGGCTCCCGTACCTGACTCGCTCTCCGTCAGTCCTGTCCCGGCGCGCGCGGCCCCGCTCCCTAGGGCGCGCGCGCGCCGGGTCTTTGCGATTTAAAGGGCCACTGCGCCGCTGATTGGCGCAGTGGTTCCAATTAGTGTTATCACCTGTGCACTTCCCTATATCACCTCACTTCCCCTTCACTCCCTCGCCGGATCTTGTTGCCATCGTGCCAGTGAAAGCGTTTCCTTGTGTGTTCCTAGCCTGTGTTCCAGACCTCCTGCCGTTGCCCCTGACTACGATCCTTGCTGCCTGCCCCGACCTTCTGCTACGTCCGACCTTGCTTCTGTCTACTCCCTTGTACCGCGCCTATCTTCAGCAGCCAGAGAGGTTGAGCCGTTGCTAGTGGATACGACCTGGTCACTACCGCCGCAGCAAGACCATCCCGCTTTGCGGCGGGCTCTGGTGAAAACCAGTAGTGACTTAGAACCGATCCACTAGCACGGTCCACGCCAATCCCTCTCTGGCACAGAGGATCCACTACCTGCCAGCCGGCATCGTGACAACCATGATTGCTAATACTGATCTGTTCTATCGGTCATCTTCTGCTCTGGTCTGCTCGATCTCAGACCAGAGCAGGAGACACCGGGAGCCGGAAGGAGGAAGGTGAGGGGACCTCCGTGCGGCGTTCTGAATGATTGGATCCCCGCAGCAGCACTGCGGGCGATCCAATCATTCATTGAAATCGCGCACTGCCGCAGATGCCGGGATCTGTATCGATCCCGGCACCTGAGGGGTTAATGGCGGACGCCCGCGAGGCAGCCGGGATCAGCCGCGCATGACATGGGCATCGCTCCGATGCCCGCGGTTATGCACAGGACGTAAATGTATGTCCTGGTGCGTTAAGTACCACCGCACCAGGACGTACATTTACGTCCTGCGTCCTTAAGGGGTTAATTGCTCATTTCATAATACGCTATGGTGGGGGGTTCATGGTGAGACTCCATTGAATTTATCATTTTCTTTCACCATAAAACTGCTATTATAAAAATTCTAAATGTTTTGTACATTTGCACATATATACATTTGTATGCAAATAGGGAAAAAAATCACACATTTTTGCACAAATAAGTGATGGTCAAATCAAATCCCCACAAAAAAACAAGAGGAGATGACTAGTGTTGAGCGGCATAGGCCATATTCGAATTCGCGAATATTCGCGAATATATGGACGAATATTCGTCATATATTCGCGAATATTCGCATATTCGTTATATTCTCGTTTTATTTTCGCGTACGCGAAAATACGCGCATGCGAAAATTAGCATGTGTGGAAATTCGCATATGCGAATATTAGCATATGCTAATTTTCGCATATGCGAAGTTTCGCACGCCAGTCTCACACAGTAGTATTAGAGCCTTCTTTACACCACACAAGCTGGAAGCAGAGAGGGGTGATCACTGTGATGTGTACTGTGAAGAAAAAAAAAAAAAAAAAAAAAAAAAAAAACGAATATTCGTAATTACGAATATATAGCGCTATATTCGCGAAATTCGCGAATTCGCGAATATGCGATATTCGCGAATAATATTCGAATTGCGAATATTCGCGAGCAACACTAGAGATGACATTGCAGAAGCTGTCCTCCCATGCGTAAGAACATAAGTGGGTAAATATTCCATGATTTCTCTCAAGTTTCTATACTGGACAATGAAAAGGAAACTCTTATAATGATACTACAATAGGGAAGTTCTGAAACATTAAATATAATACTGCTGATTTTTGGTCACATAATGTATCATACAAAACTGAATAAAAAGTGATCAAAAAGTCCCATCTACTCTAAAGTGGTACTGATAAAAACTACAAAGATGGTGCAAAAAAAGTGGACCCTCCCCCCAAATAATCAAAAAATTTTTTTTTTCATTTAATACCCCAAATATATATATATATATATATATATATATATATATGCAATGGATAAAGGCAGCACACCACGATAATGTAATCCAAAAACTGTGAATTTATTCCATGATGTAGAAAACAACATTTCGGGGATCTCTCACCGCCATTTTCAAGTGCATACAAGTGATACAGATGCACTTGAAAATGGCGGTGAGAGATCGCCGAAATGTTGTTTTCTACATCATGGAATGAATTCACAGTTTTTGGATTACATTATTGTGGTGTGCTGCCTTTATCCATTGCATATTCAGTAAGAACCGGAGCACCGAGGTTCAATAGGCTTGCACCCATTCCACTATTCTGGATGTGCTGCTTTTTATGCACTAAATATATATATATATATATATATATATATATATATATATATAGTAAAGAACAGTCCTTGGGGATAGCTCTGGGATCGTCCTGATCACTGCCATGGGACACGTTTCCTTGCAATAATTCGGCAGACAGTTCAGGATGCAAGTCTGGCACCTCACCAGCTTTATTTACACAGGTTGCAGGTAAAAAAAAACATAACTCAGGAACAAACCAAAGTCCTAGACCGTCTGGTCAGTGACTACACATGTAAGCATGCCCTGACTACTGACTGGAGAGCTACCCTCAGCCAGCATAAAACATTTTCCCCTGCAACCTGTTTTACTCACAGTTCACACTGTCACTTGGGCCACTCACAGATCCAGCTGTGTGCTTCCTCAACAGGGCCCGAGTGTCTCCCCCTACAGCGACATGCTGTTTCCCAGGGAGAGCCCAGATCAGACTGAGCCTCTTCCTTTTGATCACCTCCCCTGTCTACTGCCTGACTACTTAGGCCCCAGGTGAGGGATCTTTCAGAGTCAGTGAAGGAAATGCACCCTTTCCTTGCAACTTTATCATATATATATATATATATATATATATATATATATATATTCAATTATTACTACAAAAAGCTCTCCCTAATATAACTTTGTAGAGTTATGGAATAGAAGGTGAAGAGGAAAAAATTAAATAAGGAAAATGTTCCTGTTTGCAAGGGGTTAATGTTACAACTAATATGATTAGCTACAGTTTAAAATTTAGGCCCCACTCCAAGACCACAAGGGACTTACCCCAAAATATCTAGGGACACCCAAAATACCCAAATTTGGGCTGGGTTTAAATGACAGACACTCCTCTTGTGGGCTGGTTGGTGGAGTTGTCCCAATGAAATAAAAACTGTTGCTAAGCATGTAATAATAGAGCATGTTCCTCTCATAGTCACTTGGAAGAATACCTGCTGGATTTTGAGTTGTTTTCTTTGTTGGTTCTGGGGTCACTGGGTTATGAAGATTACCAAATACAAAAGATCCAGAGAATGCACCATAGTTATTGGTACTGATCCCGTTACTAGTAGATCCAGTGTAATTGGGCTGACCTGGTGTCTTCTGCACTGTGACTCGGCCTCCAGCATTGGTTATAATACCAGCATGGATAGCCGCTTGGCAAATGGAAGAATCCTATGTGAAATAGTTTACAGATAATACAGAATTTTTTTAAGTATTATTGTCCATTGTGCCAGAAATTCTGTCTGCGCCAGAATGTGTGCCAGAATTGGAAAAAAACCCGACTAACTTTCCATTTTACACAGAAAACCTGAAAAAGGGGAGTGGCCATCGGGAAAATGGGACTTTTTCACAAAAACCCAACATATTTACTAAGGTTTCCAAAGAAAATGTAGTGGATTTGAGGTGAGGAAAACCCTACAGATCACTGCATGTGTAAAAGAAGCAAAATGTAGGGAGAATGGAAAATGTAGGGAAAAAAATTGTAGGGAAATAAAACCCACAAAGAAAACTACACTCCACTCTTAGTAAATCAGGGCCATTGGGTAAGTTCCCAAACCTTTTTTCCCTGGACTTGACCCTTGCCTATAACACAATAATAAATACAATGAACATGTCCAGAACCTGTTCTTTGTATGAGGCAGACATACTCTGGTGTCACCTTTCACTGTATAGCAGCCTCCTCCTTATATTCACAGATAGAACAGGAAGTCTCAGAATAGATTTCTAAGATTTCATTAGAAAAAAAAAACACCAAAAATTCTTAAAATTTTTTTAACCTAAAAACTTTATTTAATCAGTAGGTCAATTTCTGATGACACATACCCCTTATGCATTGCATTTAGTACTTTTGTCTTTCTATTTTAGTACTACATTAGGCTTTCCTATCTCAAATCTTTAACCCCTTTCCTCTCAGGCCATTTTTCATTTTTGCACTTTTGTTTTTTCCTTCTCACCTTCTAAAAATCATAACACTTTAAATTTTCCACTTACAGATCCATATGAGGGCTTGTTGTTTGCACCACTAATTTTACCAGCAAATCTACAGCAAAACAAGGAAAAAAAATATTTGTGGGGCAAAATTGCGAAGAAAAAAAACCCTGCCATTTTGTAAATTTTGGGGACTTCCGATTCTAAGGAGTGCACTTTTCAGTACAAATGACACCTTATCTTTATTCTGTAGGTCAATACAGTTACAAGGATACCTAATTTATGTAGGTTTTTTTTTTTTCTTTTTTACTACTTAAAAAAAATTAAAACTGCACCAAAATGAGTATGTTTAAAATTGTCCACTTCTGACCCCTATAACTTTTTTTTCCGTATATAGGGATGTATGAGGGCTCATTTTTTGCGCCATGATCTGAAGTTTTTATCTAGACCATTTTTGTTTGGATTGCACGTTTTGATCACATTTTATAAAAAATTTTCTAGCATATTAAGTGACCAAAAATACAAATTTCTGGACTTTGGAATTTGTTTTACGCTTGTGCCTTTGACTGTGCAGTTAAATTAACATTATATTTTAATAAATTTACGCACAGGGCAATACCACACATGTTTAGTTTTTTTTTTTTTTTACATTTTTTTTATTTGAAAAATGGGAAAAGGGGGATGATTTAAACTTTTATTAGGGAAGGGGTTAATGCATATTTATTTTTATTTATTTTTATTTTTTACACTTTATTAGTCACCATAGGGGACTATAACATGCTATCTTTAGATTGCATACAGTGATCAATGCTTCTCCATAGGAGAGCATTGATCAGTGTTATTGGTAGTCGATTGCTTCAGCCTAGCATAGCTGAACGCAAGGCTGGAGCAGTGATTGGACAGCAGAGAGGAAGGTAAGACACCTCCCCCATCCTCTGATCGGGATGCCGTGCTTTTGCCACGGCGTTCCTGATCAGCCCACTGAGCTAGCTGGGAGCGGGATTAACTGCTATTAGATGCCACAATCAACTTTGATTGCGATGTGTAAAGGGATAATGCCAGACATCAGCTCAATCGGTGACAGGGACCAACCGCGTATGATGCGGAAGGGGTTAAGCCCTAATGTTCTGTTCTCAATTAAGTAAAGTTTTACCTGCCTTTTTAGCTATACAGTTTTTGCTATGCAACTATGGCAGTGAGGGGTTGTGGTGTCCACTGATTATTTTCTGCCTAAAGAAACATGAACTTTTGTACAATACCTTTCAGCCTTTGTCTTAACTCTTTTGTACATTTAGGAGTCACTGGGCTTTCAGTACTTAAATGAGTCAAAATACACAAGTTAGGTACCTCTAGCTGTATGCTACACTTTCTTACTCCATGTTGCACATTTAGGACAATACATTAGTTATTTTCCACAATTTTGGACGCATTATTTCTTGTATGCTTTATATGTAATAGGTACAAGATTATAATGCGGGTGACACTGATGAAAATCATACTTACTAATCTTCTGGCTCTTTTGCATATGATAATAAGCCTGCTTGGGGGTGTTCCCAAGCCCCATCTGTACTGTGACATCTGGTGTTTATAAGAACTGTGTGCACTAGCTTCTTCATTGGAACACCATCTACCTCTGTGCAGAGCCTGCTATGGCGTAGAATGGAGCTCCACCCTGCAGAATAACAACTCACCTCGGGATGCACAATAGACACGGCCAGAGTCCATTTGGCAGCATAGCAAGCTCAACACAGATTGAGGAGACATTACAATGAAGAAGCTAGCAACACATGTCTTTAGATCACCAGATGTCACCATCCGGGGGGGGGGGGGGGGGGGCAGTTGTGAATGACCCCTGTGCACCAAGCAGCATTACCATATTCAGAAGACAGGATTACCAGAGAATGGAGCCATGGACTGGACAGAAGATTGGTAAGTATGGTTTTATCAGTGTCACCGGCACTATAAACCTATGCCAACAGATTAGTGCAGGTGATACTGATCACAGATTCCCTTAAAAATAATATACCACTTTTTATGATAGCTCACAGTTTACATTAGAACACTTTTACTGAATTATTCAGTACAAAAATGATTTGTAAAATACCTGGAGGGCCTTGTGTTGTTGTTTCTGGAATCACTGGACTTTTAGAGTTAAGAAATTTAAAAGATCCAGGCCATTCTCCATAGTTGACGGAAGTGATCCCGTTTTTTGTGGATCCAGAGTAACTGGTCTGACCTGGTGTCTTTTGCACTGCGACTTGGCCTGAAGCACTGGGTAGTATTCCAACATGGAAAGCTGCTCGGCAAATAGAGGAATCCTAAGAGAAATTATGAATACAGTAATGGAATACATTTTTTTAAATATTTTTTTCTTCAAAATGTATGCAATTATTTATTTTGTTTGATCTTACATCTGTATAAACATCAGTCCCCCAAACAGATCCTCCATTGGTTAGACATTCAGCTGGACATACGACACTAAGAAATATAAAAGCAAAACAAAAACAATATATATATATATATATATATATATATATACAGCAACAGAAGAATGCAGCAGCACACTGCCAGCACAAGGATATAGGTGAAACATGAAAATGCAGTTAAAACATGGAGAGCTATAAAGCCATGGTGTAATAGATGCAAATGTGAAACTATGAAATAGTGAGGCACTTAGCTCGCAAATTTGTCGCACACTGTGAATATGCCTCTGTGTGAACAGTTCAGTAAGCATGGCAGGATCTGGAACATCCAAGACACCTTATATACACACCTGATAGAGGTGGGTGGGGTGCAAGGCCAATATGGAGGTAGCCACTCCCCCGTATGTGCAATACAGACAAAGAATGAGTCAGCCAGCACTTTAGTTGATACCAAACTATTATATGGACCTGGCCTACAGGTGCACGCTACTAGGCTAGATATACAGCAAGAGAAGAATGCAGCAGCACACTGCCAGCACAAAGATATAGGTGAAACATGAAAATGCAGTTAAAACATGGAGAGCTATATAGCTATGGTGTAATAGATGCAAATGTGAAACTATGAAATAGTGAGGCACTTAGCTCGCAAATTTGTCTCCGCCGGCGGTCAAATAGCTTGGACCGTCCCACCGCGATAAGGTAGCCTCCTTGGGACGGACTCTACACTGTGAATATGCCTCTGTGTGAACAGTTCAGTAAGCATGGCAGGATCTGGAACATCCAAGACACCTTATATACACACCTGATAGAGGTGGGTGGGGTGCTAGGCCAATATGGAGGTAGCCACTCCCCCGTATGTGCAATACAGACAAAGAATAAGTCAGCCAGCACTTTAGTTGATACCAAACTATTATATGGACCTGGCCTACAGGTTCACGCTACTAGGTTAGATATACAGCAACAGAAGAATGCAGCAGCACACTGCCAGCACAAGGATATAGGTGAAACATGAAAATGCAGTTAAAACATGGAGAGCTATACAGCTATGGTGTAATAGATGCAAATGTGAAACTATGAAATAGTGAGGCACTTAGCTCGCAAATTTGTCTCCGCCGGCGGTCAAATAGCTTGCAACCGTCCCACCGCGATAAGGTAGCCTCCTTGGGACAGACCCTACACTGTGAATATGCCTCTGTGTGAACAGTTCAGTAAGCATGGCAGGATCTGGAACATCCAAGACACCTTATATACACACCTGATAGAGGTGGGTGGGGTGCAAGGCCAATATGGAGGTAGCCACTCCCCCGTATGTGCAATACAGACAAAGAATAAGTCAGCCAGCACTTTTTCTTTGTCTGTATTGCACATACGAGGGAGTGGCTACCTCCATATTGGCCTTGCACCCCACCCACCTCTATCAGGTGTGTATATAAGGTGTCTTGGATGTTCCAGATCCTGCCATGCTTACTGAACTGTTCACACAGAGGCATATTCACAGTGTAGAGTCCGTCCCAAGGAGGCTACCTTATCGTGGTGGGACGGTCCAAGCTATTTGACCGCCGGCGGAGACAAATTTGCGAGCTAAGTGCCTCACTATTTCATAGTTTCACATTTGCATCTATTACACCATAGCTGTATAGCTCTCCATGTTTTAACTGCATTTTCATGTTTCACCTATATCCTTGTGCTGGCAGTGTGCTGCTGCATTCTTCTGTTGCTGTATATCTAGCCTAGTAGCGTGCACCTGTAGGCCAGGTCCATATAATAGTTTGGTATCAACTAAAGTGCTGGCTGACTTATTCTTTGTCTGTATTGCACATACGGTGGAGTGGCTACCTCCATATTGGCCTTGCACCCCACCCACCTCTATCAGGTGTGTATATAAGGTGTCTTGGATGTTCCAGATCCTGCCATGCTTACTGAACTGTTCACACAGAGGCATATTCACAGTGTAGGTTCCGTCCCAAGGAGAATACCTTATCGCGGTGGGACGGTCCAAGCTATTTGACCGCCGGCGGAGACAAATTTGCGAGCTAAGTGCCTCACTATTTCATAGTTTTACATTTGCATCTATTACACCATAGCTGTATAGCTCTCCATGTTTTAACTGCATTTTCATGTTTCACCTATATCCTTGTGCTGGCAGTGTGCTGCTGCATTCTTCTGTTGCTGTATATCTAGCCTAGTAGCGTGCACCTGTAGGCCAGGTCCATGTAATAGTTTGGTATCAACTAAAGTGCTGGCTGACTTATTCTTTGTCTATATATATATATATATATATATATATATATATATATATATACATATATAAATAGAAGGTCAATAGAAACAGCACATCCAGAAATTTTTTAAAAAGGAATTGGGGTGCACGCATTTTTTCTATATATATATATATATATAAATAATATTACCAAATCTTATTTAATTAACTTTAAAAAAAAAATGGTGAACATAGGGAAATTCTTACATTGCTGAGGATCCTGGGATGTCTCTGGCTGTTGTTGTACAGGATACCCTAACTGCAGTAAAATAAGGACAGTTATAGTAGTGTATGAGATGTCATATGCAGTTATTATTGTTAGTAACATGATTATACATGATTATACTTGATTATACTTTTGATTATACTTTTCTATTTACAAAGAATATTAATACAGTATCTCACATAAATATTTGTAAATATTTTATTATATTGTTTCATGTGACAGCACTGAAGAAATTACACCCTGCTGCAATGTGAGTACACAACCTGTAGAAAAACACAGCTACTTTCTATCAACAAGCGCTCCCCGTCTGTCTCCAGGTTGGGTGTGGTTCTGCAGCTCAGTTCTATTGAAGTGAATGGAACCAAGTTACTATATCAAACCACACTCAACCTGAAGGCAGACATAGAGCTGTTTTAGCATTTTTGTTTTTCCTCTTTACTTTTTAAAAATCATAACCCTTTTAATTTTGCACCTACAGACTCATATGAGGGCTTTTTTTGCACCACCAATTCTACTTTGTAATGACATCAGTCATTTAATGCAATAATCTATGGCAAAACAAAACAAAAAAATCATTATGCGACAAAATTGAAAAAACAAACTCCATTTTGTAACTTTTGGGGGCTTCCGTTTCTACACAGTGCATTTTTCTGTTAAAATGACACCTTATCTTTATTCTGTAGATCCATATGAATAATATGATACCCTATTTAAATAGGTTTGACTTTGTCATACTTCTGGAATAAATCATAACTACATTCACAAAAATGAATACGTTTAAAAATGTCCTCTTCTGACCCCTATAACTTTTTTATTTTTCTGCATACAGGGTGATATAAGGGCAAATTTTTTGTGCCGTGATCTGAAGTTTTTATCAGTACTATTTTTGTTTTGATTGAACTTTTTGATCGCTTTTAATACATTTTTTTATGGTATAAAAAAGACAAAAAAATGCTATTTTACAGGCACGCCATTGACCATGCAGTTTAATTAACAATATATTTTTAGTTTGAATTTGGACATTTGAGTTATTTAAGTTTGGACATTTACGCATGTGGCAATACCACATATGTTTATATTTATTTTTATTTACATAGTTTTTTTTAATGGAAAAAGGGGGGTGATTCAAACTTTTATTAGCAAAGGGCTTAAATCACATTTATTACTACTTTATTTTAACTTTTTTTTTTTTTTGCAATGTTATAGTCCTCATAGGGGACTACACTGCTCAAAAAAAGTTATCTGAATGAATGAACTAATCGCATGAAATACTTTCATTTTTACATAGTTAAATGTGCTGACAGCAAAATCACAGAAAAATTATCAATGGAAATAAAATTTATCAACCCATGGAGGTCTGGATATGGAGTCACACTCAAAATCAAAGGGGAAAACCACACTACAGGCTGATACAACTTTGATGTAATGTCCTTAAAACAAGTCAAAATGAGGCTCAGTAGTGTGTGTGCCCGTATGACCTCCCTACAATGCCTGGGCATGCTCCTTGTCACGATTCGGCTTCCAGGTAGTGGATCCTCTGTGTCAGCGAGGGATTGGCGTGGACCGTGCTAGTGGACCGGTTCTAAGAGGCTACTGGTTTTCACCAGAGCCCGCCGCAAAGCGGGATGGTCTTGCTGCGGCAGTAGCAACCAGGTCGTATCCACTAGCAACGGCTCTACCTCGCTGACTGCTGAGAAGGCGTGGGACAGAAGGACTAGGCAGAGGCAAGGTCAGACGTAGCAGAAGGTCGGGGGCAGGCGGCAAGGTTCGTAGTCAGGATGGGTAGCAGAAGTTCAGGTACACAGGCTTTGGACAACACTAAACGCTTTCACTGGCACAAGGCAACAAGATCCGGCAAGGAAGTGCAAGGGAGGAGACTAGATATAGCCAGGGAACAGGTGGGAACCAATTAAGCTAATTGGGCCAGGCACCAATCATTGGTGCACTGGCCCTTTAAGTCTCAGAGAGCTGGCGCGCGCGCGCCCTAGAGAGCGGAGCCGCGCGCGCCAGCACATGACAGCAGGGGACCGGGACGGGTAAGTGACCTGGGATGCGATTCGCGAGCGGGCGCGTCCCGCTGTGCGAATCGCATCCCCAACGGCCAAGACAGTGCAGCGCTCCCGGTCAGCGGGACTGACCGGGGCGCTGCAGGGAGAAAGACGCCGTGAGCGCTCCGGGGAGGAGCGGGGACCCGGAGCGCTAGGCGTAACAGTACCCCCCCCCCTTAGGTCTCCCCTTCTCTTTGTCCGGTAACTGCCTCCCCTGGGATGAGGACACCTGGAAAGAATGGAGGGTTTCCTCAACGGCAGGCAGTACAGCAGGAGTGGGAATGGGGAGGGAGGGCAGAGGGCGAGGCCTGGCACGGAGCAGTGTGACACCAGGACGGGGACCATGGGGAGGCACAGAGGCTTGCCTGACGGGACTGGGAGGGGGGGAGAGGCACTTCCTGTGGCAGGCAGAGTCCCAGTTCCTGATCTCCCCGGTGGTCCAATCAATGGTGGGGGAATGAAGCCGGAGCCAAGGCAGACCGAGGAGGACCTCAGAGGTACAGTTGGGGAGAATGAAGAACTCAATCCTCTCAAGGTGGGGTCCAATAGACATGAGGAGGGGCTCTGTGCGGTAACGCACGGTGCAGTCCAATCTGGCTCCGTTGACCGCGGAAATGTAGAGCGGCTTGACGAGACGGGTCACCGGGATGCTGAATTTATTAACAAACGACTCCAAAATAAAATTTCCAGAGGCACCGGAGTCCAAGCAGGCCACGGCTGAGAGGGAGGAGTTGGCTGAAGAAGAAATCCGCACGGGTACCGTGAGACGTGGATGAGCAGACTTGGAACCAAGAGACGCCACACCCACGTGAGCTGGGTGCGTGCGTGCGTTTCCCAGGCGTGGAGGACGGATAGGGCAATCCACCAAGAAATGCTCGGTACTGGCACAGTAAAGACAGAGATTTTCTTCCCTACGGCGATTCCTCTCTTCCTGGGTCAGGCGAGACTTATCCACTTGCATGGCCTCCTCGGCGGGAGGCCCAGGCGTAGATTGCAACGGATACTGTGGGAGAGGTGCCCAGAGATCTAAGTCTTTTTCCTGGCGGAGCTCTTGGTGTCGCTCAGAAAAACGCATGTCAATGCGGGTAGCTAGATGGATGAGTTCTTGCAGATTGGCAGGAATCTCTCGTGCGGCCAGCACATCCTTGATGCGACTGGATAGGCCTTTTTTAAAGGTCGCGCAGAGAGCCTCGTTATTCCAGGATAATTCTGAAGCAAGAGTACGGAATTGTACGGCATACTCGCCAACGGAAGAATTACCCTGGACCAGGTTCAACAGGGCAGTCTCGGCAGAAGAAGCTCGGGCTGGCTCCTCGAAGACACTCCGGAGTTCAGTGAAGAAGGCCTGGACTGTGGCTGTGGCAGGATCATTGCGGTCCCAGAGCGGTGTGGCCCAAGACAAGGCCTTTCCTGAGAGAAGGCTTACTACGAACGCCACCTTAGACCGTTCTGAAGGAAACAAGTCCGACATCATCTCCATATGCAGGAAACACTGAGACAAAAATCCACGGCAGAGTCTGGAGTCCCCATCAAATTTGTCCGGCAGGGACAAGCGGAGGCTAGGAGCGGCCACTCGCTGCGGAGGAGGTGCAGGAGCTGGCGGAGGAGATGGTTGCTGCTGTAGCAGAGGCAGAAGTTGCTGTAACGTGGCGGTCAACTGCGACAGCTGCTGTCCTTGTTGGGCAATCTGCTGCGATTGCTGAGCGACCACCGTGGTAAGGTCAGCGAGACTTGGCAGCGGCACCTCAGCGGGATCCATGGCCGGATCTACTGTCACGATTCGGCTTCCAGGTAGTGGATCCTCTGTGTCAGCGAGGGATTGGCGTGGACCGTGCTAGTGGACCGGTTCTAAGAGGCTACTGGTTTTCACCAGAGCCCGCCGCAAAGCGGGATGGTCTTGCTGCGGCAGTAGCAACCAGGTCGTATCCACTAGCAACGGCTCTACCTCGCTGACTGCTGAGAAGGCGTGGGACAGAAGGACTAGGCAGAGGCAAGGTCAGACGTAGCAGAAGGTCGGGGGCAGGCGGCAAGGTTCGTAGTCAGGATGGGTAGCAGAAGTTCAGGTACACAGGCTTTGGACAACACTAAACGCTTTCACTGGCACAAGGCAACAAGATCCGGCAAGGAAGTGCAAGGGAGGAGACTAGATATAGCCAGGGAACAGGTGGGAACTAATTAAGCTAATTGGGCCAGGCACCAATCATTGGTGCACTGGCCCTTTAAGTCTCAGAGAGCTGGCGCGCGCGCGCCCTAGAGAGCGGAGCCGCGCGCGCCAGCACATGACAGCAGGGGACCGGGACGGGTAAGTGACCTGGGATGCGATTCGCGAGCGGGCGCGTCCCGCTGTGCGAATCGCATCCCCAACGGCCAAGACAGTGCAGCGCTCCCGGTCAGCGGGACTGACCGGGGCGCTGCAGGGAGAAAGACGCCGTGAGCGCTCCGGGGAGGAGCGGGGACCCGGAGCGCTAGGCGTAACACTCCTGATGAGGTGGTGGATGGTCTCCTGAGGGATGTCCTCCCAGACCTGGACTATAGCATCTGTCAACTCCTGGACAGATTGGTGGATGCAGCGAGACATGATGTCCCAGATATGCTCAATCAGATTCAGGATTGGGGAACGAGTGGGCCAGTCCAAAGCATCAATGCCTTCCTCTTGCAGGAACTGCTGACACACTCCATCCACATGAGGTCTAGCATTGTCTTGCATTAGGAGGAACCCAGGGCCAACCGCACCAGCATATGGTCTCACAAGGGGTCTGAGGATCTCGGTACCTAATGGCAGTCAGGCTACCTCTGGCAAGCACATGGTGGGCTGCACGGCCCCCCCAAAGAAATGCCACCTGACACCATTACTGACCCACCGCCAAACCGGTCATGCTGGAGTACTTTCTCCACAGTGTCTCCAGACTCTGTCACGTCTGTCACATGTGCTCAGTGTGAAACTGCTTTCATCTGTGAAGAGCACAAGGAGCCAGTTGCGAATTTGCCAATCTTGGTGTTCTCTGGCAAATGCCAAACGTCCCCAGCACAACACCGCTGTGGCCCCAGCATAACCCCCAGCTGTGGCCCCAGCACAACCCCCAGCTGTGGACGTCGGGCCCTCATACCAACCTCATGGAGTCTGTTTCTGACCGTTTGAGTGGACACATGCACATTTGTGGCCTGCTGGAGGTCATTTTGCAGGGCTCTGGCAGTGCTCCTCCTTAAACATAGGCAGGGGTAAGGGTCTTGCCACTGGGTTGTTGCCCTCCTGCGGTTTCCTCCACATCTCCATGTGTACTGGCCTGTCTCCTGCTAGCGCCTCTGTTCTCTGGACACTACACTGACAGACACAGCAAACCTGCTTGCCACAGCTCATATTGATGTGCCATCCTGGATGAGCTGCACTACGTGAGCCACTTGTGTGGGTTGTAGACTCCATCTCATGCTACCACTGGAATGAAAGCACCGCCAGCATTCAAAAGTGGCCAAAACATCAGCCAGGAAGCATAGGAACTGAGAAGTGGGTTGTGGTCACCACCTGCAGAACCACTTTATTGTGTGTGTCTTGCTAATTGCCTATATTTTCCACCTGTTGTCTGTTCCATTTGCACAACAGCATGTGAAATTGATTGTCAATCAATGTTGCTTCCTGAGTGGACAGTGTGATTTCACAGAAGAGTGATCGACTTGGAGTTACATTGTGTTGTTTGAGTGTTCCCTTTATGTTTTTGCAATACTTTGATCTCTTACACTGATCATGCCATAGCATGGCATTGATCAGTGTTATCGCTGCTCGACTTCTCCTGCCTGGATCTCAGGCACGGAGAAGTCATTCGGCAATCGACACCGAGGAGGCAGGTAGGGACCCTCCTCGCGTCCTGCAAGCTGATTGGGATGGTCCCGATCAGCCCGACTGAGCTGCAAAGAAGAGGTTTTTAACATTTTAGACGTGACTTTGATCGCCGCGTCTAAAGGGTCAATACCGGACATTACCGCGATCAGTGATGTCCGGTATTAGCGACGGACCCCAGCTTTCATTAGCTGCTGTGACCAGCATGACCCCGTGTTTTAGAACGGGAGTGGGCGCAGGGTGTACAGGTATGCCCTGCATCCTTACGAGGTTAATATTGCTGTTCCCTTAAAATAACTCAATGCACAGTCAATAAAGGGGTACTCCGGTGGAAGTTATTTTTTTTTAAATCAACTGGTGCAAGAAAGATTTGTAAATTACTTTTATTAAGAAATCTTAATCCTTCCAGTACTTATCAGCTGCTGTATGCTCCTGAGGAAGTTGTGTAGTTCTTTCCAGTCTGACCACAGTGCTCTCTGCTCACACCTCTGTCCATGTCAGAACTGTCCAGAGTAGGAATAAATTAGATAGCAAACCTCTCCTGCTCCGGACAGTTCCTCAGGGACTTCTTTGCAATGAGGTGCCATATTGAACTTGCAGGGACCAGTATTAGAGAGTGTGAGAGCGATAATACCAATTTTAACCCCTTAACGATCACGGACATAAATGTACGTCCTGGTTTGGCGGGACTTTCCACACCAAGACGTACATTTTTCGTCCTGGTATGACCGCGATCATCGGAGCGGAGCTCGCGTCATACATGGCAGGTTCAGGCTGCTAACAGCAGCCGGGGACCCGCCAGCAATTGCCGACATCCGTGATCGCGCGGATGTCCGCCATTAACCCTGCAGATGCCGTGATCTGTACAGATCACAGTATCTGCGGCAATGCGCATAATAAAATAGATGATCGGATCGCCTGTAGCGCTGCCGAGGCGATCCGATCATCTGTAATGGCGGCCGGAGGTCCCCTCACCTGGCTCCGGCCGTCTCCCGGGGTCTCCTGCTCTGGTCTGAGATCGAGCAGACTAGAGCAGGAGAGAGCCGATAATACTGATCAGTGCTGTGTCCTATGCATAGCACTGAATAGTATTAGCAATCAAAGGATTGCTATAGATAGTCCCCTATGGGGGGACATGAAAAATCCCCTCCCCCAATAAAAATAAAAATTGTCAGTTTTTCCCATTTTACCCCAAAAAGCATAATTTTTTTAAATAAACATATTTGGTATCGGCGCGTGCGTAAATGTCCGAACTATCAAAATATAATGTTAATGATCCCGTACGGTGAACGGCGTAAACGTAATTTTTTTTTAAAAAGTCCAACAATGCAGCTTTTTTGTCATATTTTAATAATCAAACCATGAAGCTTTATTGTTGCTCGAGGTCAAAGTACAAATATATCAGTTTAGTATAACCAGTAACAAAGGCCACAGCAGCCTTAACTCAAAACAATAATAATAAAGGAAAACAACAAAGAAAGAAAAAAGGAAAAAGGGAAGGGAATGACAAAAATAAATCCATAGGTACTTTTACAGCATAAGGTAGATAATAATGACATAGGGTAATATTGAACTGTTATGTATGAGCAATATAAGGCAGAGCTCAAGTAAAACATTTCTGCATATTTAAATGAACATACATATACACAGCCAGACTCCTATAGCATAAGGCCATCTCACCCCCCCCAAGCCCCCCCACTCCCCCCCCTCAGATCAGTAAGTGGTGAGACAGTGACGGACTGGACAGTGGTTAGAATCAAGCCAGGGTTTCCACAACAATTCGAATGCCTCCACCCCGTCCTCCCTGATAGCCATCAATTTCTCATTAAGCATCAACACATTAATTCGATCAATCACTCTAGAAAAATCCAGACTAGATTGCTTCCATTGGGAGGCTATATAAATCCTAGCCGCCATCATAATAAATTGGGTAAAGCGGAAAGTACGAAATTGCATTCTAGAAGGCTTATGTCCCAACAGACAGAACTCTGGAGTTCGAAGTACAGTACCTGGGATCAGGGATACAATAAGATCCAACACTCTCGTCCAGAGGCCCACCACCGTGGGGCATCCCCACCACACATGAAACATCGTACCCCTCTGGTTACAGCCTCTAAAACACAGTGGTGAGCATTCCGGAAAGACAGCGTGGAGTCTCGTGGGAACCATGTAAGTACGGTGTAGGACCTTCAAAGCCGTCTCTGCAATGGAAACCTGCCAACTGCCTTTACTAAGTGTGGTGCAACAGTCCGACCATTGGTTTGATGTCAAAGTTATATGCAGATCCCCCTCCCACTCCTCCATAAATTTTAATTTCCCCTCGTGAGGCGGGCTGTTGAGGTGAGCATATAGTAATGAGAGGAGTCCAGATGATGTAGGTCTATATAGAAGGAATGCCTCTAGAAAGGTGGGAGAAGTATAAGGGACCTTGTCTGTCAATGTATGAAGAAAGGAGAGTATTTGAAGAGCCCTGAATGTCTCCCGATCAGGTAAACCTTTAGAGGACTGAAGGGAGGGGATGGTGTGTAAATTACGGCCATCACGAAGGTCATGTAATCTCACCAGTTTGTTATCAATCCACCACTGAAAAGAGGAGCGATGTAGGCCAGGAAGAAAAGAGGGGTTAGAGAGGAAAGGGAGCAGAGGGGAAGAAGGAGATTGTAAGGAGAATTTAAAGCGAGCCCGACGCCAGAGAGAGAGTGAGTACAGCGCAACTAATGCAGAACTCGGAACCTTCGTCCCTATAGGGCCAGTCGTCCACATCAAAGCCATATAGGAATAGGGTGACAGAAGCCGATCCTCCAACCTCGTCCACCTAGGAGCCCCTCCCCCCGCAGCCACCTGTGTCAATTGTGCTATGCTTGCCGCATAATAGTATTTCAATAGATTGGGAACTGACAGGCCTCCCCTCTTTTTATTTTAGTGCATCACCGTCCGGGATATTCTATGCCTCTTATCGTTCCAGATGTAATCAAAAATGTCTCGCTGCATGGCGTCTAAATCTTTTCTATTCACTGGAATGGGCAGGGAGCGAAACAGGTATAATAATTTGGGCAGGGCCATCATTTTAATTACGTTAATTCTACCAATCCATGAGATATACGGGAAATTCCATCTTGCTAAATCGGATCTAATTAATTTATAAATCGGGATATAATTCAATTTATAGAGGGTGTGTATAGATGTGGACAATTTCACTCCCAAATAGGAAAGACCCGAGGTGGCCACTGTAAAGTGAAAGGATTGATGAATCGAATGTTGGACCTCTAATGGAATACCACAGTATAGAATTTCCGATTTGGTCACATTCACTTTAAGGCCAGAGGAAATGGCAAATCCTTCCAGAACCTTAAAGAGATTAGGCATAGATATTAAAGGATTCGTCAATGTCAACAACAGGTCATCAGCAAACAAATTCAACTTATACACCGAGGACCCAATCGTCATCCCTCCAATATCAGGATTGTCCCGTATCGCCTGCGCCAAAGGTTCCGTCGCTAGGGCAAAAAGAGCAGGCGACAGGGGACAACCCTGCCGAGTGCCTCTCCCAACTGTGATTGATTGAGGTGCAGTCGAGGGCAATTTCAGGTAAGCTGTCGGGTGGGAATAGAGATATTTGAGTATCAATATAAATGGGCCAGAGAAACCGAATTTCGACAGCACGGCGAACAAGTAAGGCTACGTCACACTGTCGAAAGCTTTCTCTATGTCAAGGGCTAACAGCGCCATAGGAATCGAGTTCTCCCTTGCCCAGTGAATTTGGTCTACAACTTTCCTAATATTATCTGGGGCCTGGCGACCCGGTATAAATCCAACCTGGTCTTGGTGAATCAGGCCAGACAAATAGGGATTAAGACGTTGGACCAGTATAGAAGTGAGTAATTTCGTGTCTACGTTCAACAACGATATTGGACGATAATTGGAGACATTAAGGTGGTCACGGTTGGGTTTAGGTATAACTGTGATCATAGCGTCTAAGAATTCGGGAGGTAGAGAAGTCTCAGAGCGCAGTGCATTAAAGAAGGTTAGTAAGTGCGGGGCAAGGATTGTTACAAATTTCTTGTAATATGCAGCAGTAAGGCCGTCCGGCCCCGGGGACTTCCCTAATTTTAATCGTGCTATGGCATCCTGCACCTCCTCAAGTGTGAATGGTGAATTTAGAGTCTCTCTGGCTTCAGGACTCAAAGAAGGTAAGTTCACAGAAGATAGGAAAGAGTTCAGGGAAGAGGAGTCAGCAGAGGAGCCCGAGGGAGCAGCATACAAACTAGAGTAGAACTGATGAAATGCAGCGTAGATCTTGTCAGGATGAGAGGTTTTGAGACCAGGACGCAACTGTAGGCAGTGAACTCGATTAAACGATACAGTTTTCTTCAACATCATGGCTAACAGGCGATCAGGCTTATTAGCGTATTTGTAGTAAGTGGCCTTAGTCCACCTAATTGCTTTCTCAACAGAAACTGACTTTAGTGCGTCCAGTCTCGTCCTGGTCTCTTTTAGTGAAGTGTATAAGGACTGAGAGGGGTCCTGTTGATGAGCATAGGTCAGCCTATTTAGTTTAGCCTCCAATGCTGCCCTCAGATGCGTACGATCTCTTTTAAGACCAGTAGCAATAGAAATAATACGACCTCGGATGTAAGGCTTATGAGCCATCCATACCCAAGCTGGTAAGGCATCTGGGGTAGAATTCTGGCTAAAGTAAAGGGTGAGGTCAGCCTCTAGCTGATCTCTCACTCGGGGCATGGTGAGTAAAGCTTCGTTCAGACGCCATCTGAATGGACAGCGAAAAGGTGATAGAAAGTCAATCATAGGATACACCATGTCGTGATCAGACCAGACAGACGGTACATGTTTAGTGAATAATAAGCTCGGCAATAGCATCACATTCAACAATATCCAGTCTATTCTGGTATAATGACTTTGAGCCGGAGAATAATACGAATATCCCCTAGTAGTCCCATTATGTTCACGCCAAGCATCAGTTAGACTAAGATTAACAAAGGATTGGCGTAATAAACGTTGCTGGCTGGCCGGCCTGCGGAGAGGAGCCATATTGGATCTGTCTAACCTCCCATCATATACCATGTTAAAATCACCAGCCCATACCAATTGTTCGTATTCTACCTTTTCAAGCATTCTACAAGCATCCAAGAAAAATTGCATAGGGGTATCGGTGGGTGCATACACATTAAATAAGCATAATTTTTTGTCATACAACGTTCCCAATATCAGCAAAAATCTCCCCTCGGGATCCGTCCGTACCTGATCCACTATAAATGGAAAGGAGTCACGCATCAAAATCATGACTCCCCTACACTTAGACGTGAACGAGGAGATGTAGAATCTACGGTATGACTTATGAAAAAATGAAGGACTGGACGACTGAGTGAAGTGCGTTTCCTGTATATAAATCAGGTCAGGTTGCAATTTAGTATAATCTAAAAAAGCTTTCTTACGTTTAAGTGGTGAGTTAAATCCCCGGACATTATGAGATATAACCTTAGCCATGGACAAGGCAGAAGATAGTTACGCTTGTTAAACATAACAATGGTATAGCATTGTAACCAACATCTAAAAGGGAGTCTGGCTGTATATTACCCCGCTTACACCCCACGTCCAGTAAGTCATGCAGGTGCGTACCTAAAAGGAAAACAAAAAACAGACAAACAGATACACATATATAAAACAAAACAAAACAAACAGAAGTCCAGATCCTAGGACCACCAGGCAGCCACCAGTGACTGTCTAGTAAGGCTCCTAAACCCCCCATGGAGGGATGAGGCACACTGGTCCGACATGCGGCCTGGCCATAACCAAACGAAATCGGAGACTGTCCCGAGTAGAACATAGTCCTAAGCAAGTAGGAGGTAGTGTCCCTTCACGGCAGTCCTTAACAGATATACATTAAATGCAGTCCCCAAGCAAGGAGGTATCATTCCAGGGTACGAAATAGGCACGCAGATGGTCATCTAGTCACTCAAGTCATATAGGCGGCCGAGTGCCTTTCTGTTGTTTAGATGCACGGCCATCCTTGCCAACTGGTGTCCAGGCACGGGAAGCCCTGCTCGGGTGCTGCGGGAGAGGGGGTTGATCAACAAGGGGTATGCGTGCCCGGGTGAGTACCTCTTGTGCCTCTGAGTATGTGCGGACAGTGTGAGAGTGCCCCTTTATCTGAAAAGATAGCGAGAAGGGGAATCCCCATCTATAACGGATCCCCTCCTTCTGGAGTGCTAGGGTGACAGGCCTAAAGTCCCGACGTCTTGCCAGGGTGGAGGGGGCCAAATCAGAATAGATATGTACCGTAGCAGGAACTCCCGGCAGGGCAGCGACATTCCTGGCAGCCTGTAAAATCATGTTTCTTACCTCCGGGTAATGTAGTTTCAAGATGACGTCTCGGGGGAGATCCGGATTTTTGGGGCGTGAGAGCGCTCTGTGAATCCTATCGAACCGCAGCATCTCCGGTTCCAGATGCGGGACCAGCTCGAAGAACAGAGAAGTGATGGTCTTAGTCAGGTCCGTCACCTCCTCCGGCAACCCTCTTATGCGCAAGTTGGCGCGGCGCGACCTGTTTTCTAAGTCCTCGAGTTTCAGCTCGAGGGCCTGAAGCTGCGATGAGTGATCCTCCAGCTCCTTCTTGTCGGCTTCCACCGCCTCCGCCAAGTCATCCACCCGTGCCTCTGTATCCGCAACTCTCTGCCCCAATTCCTGCAATTGAGAGGAGAGGTCAGTCACGGCCTTGGTAAGTTCGGTGCGGAACATGCGCTGTATATTCTTAAACATGGAGGCAGGCGTAAGGTCCCCCGGGTCCGGAGTCTCCTCCTCTGAGTGCTCCACAGGCGAGCTCGAGCGGGACGCCGCCATCTTGGAACGCGAGCTGGTCCGGAATAAGTCGGGGATAGACTGTGATAAACGCTGAGTCAGGTGATGCTTTTTCTTCTGCTGCGACCGGGGCATATTCCCCGAGGCTTTAGTGGGGTCTCCGGGTCTGAGGAGCCGTTTTCCGGCGCTTAGAAAGGCTAGTAGGCCACAGTCAGCACGGAGCTCACATCAACACCGTCCTCCTGCGTGAGCCGCGCGCATGCGCCCCTCTTTTTGTCATATTTTATTAAAATTTTATATAAAAATGATATAAAAGTTTTATGTATGCAAATGTGGTATCGATAAAAAGTTCAGATGACGGTGCAAAAAATTAGCCCTCATACCACCCTATATACGGAAAAATGAAAAAGTTATAGGTGGTCAAAATAGGGTGATTTTAGATTACTAATTTTGTACAAAAAGTTTTAGATTTTTTTTTAAGCGGTACAAAAATATTAAAGTATCTAGCCATGGGTATCATTTTAATTGTATTGACCCACAGAATAAAGAACACATCATTTTTACCGTAAATTTTACAGTGTGAAAACGAAACCCTCCAAAATGTGCAAAATTGTGGTTTTCATTAAAATTTCCTCCATAAAAAAATATTTTTTTGGGTTCGCCGTACATTTTATGGTAAAATCAGAGGTTTCATTACAAAAAGTAAAATTGGTCACGCAAAAAACAAGCCCTTATATGGGTCTGTAGATGGAAGAGTTATGGATTTTAGCAGGTGAGGAGGAAAAAACGAAAATGCAAAAATAAAATTGGCCTGGTCCTTAAGGTGAAAATGGGCTTGGTCCTTAAGGGGTTAATACACCTGCTCCCCATTTACATCCGAAACCTTTTAACACTAACCAGTCACATGATACAGGAGAGGGAAAATAGTGTTCTCATTTTTGTTGCCAAGACATTAATGGCTTTGTTTGAGTTATTTTGAGGGGACACTGTTAAACAATGTTATACAGGCTGTGCACTTTTTTGTCATATTTTATACATTGCAGCAGAGTGTCATTTCTTCATTCTTGTCACATAAAAATATATATTAAAATATTTTTTTAAAAATGTGAGAAATGGACACACTTATGCATAACTAGGAAGTTGCATAAAGCCCCCTCTGGTCCAGCTGGCCAGTCTGATATTGAGCTTACAGGACATCACAGTTATCCATTTATTGGATCCTGTCTTGTACATTGGTCAGCAGTAGTGATAAGCTAATGTAGACAATTCACCTTGTCAGGGATTTGTCAATGGGCAATTTTTACAAAATCAGTGGAGGCTGAACTATAAGTTTCCATTGGTAAAAGACTGACAAATTGTCATGAACTTATGTGTTGTGCTCCTGAGGTATCTATCTTCTCTCCTGGCAGCCATTGCTCCATTCTGTGCGGTGGTGCCAGGAGACAGCATCCTAGCATTGCCATGGGGGTTTTCAGCACGGTGGGTCAGCCAATCGAGAATCAGGAATGACAAGCCAATCAGGGCTCAAGCTCAGTGTCCATTTATCAGTTTGGATGGGGGATTTACAGCTGTCACGCCCCCTCCATAGGCTTGTATTGAGGGGGCGGAGCGTGATGTCACACGGGGGTGGAGCCGTGACGTCACTATGCTCCGTCCCCGTGATCACTAGTAATCAGACTGGGCTGATTCTAAAGGGGTGCAGCGTTGAAGATCATGGGGGTCCCCAGCGGTGGGACCCCCGCAATCAGGCATCTTATCCCCTATCCTTTGGATAGGGGATAAGATGTCTTAGCGCCGGAGTACCCCTTTAAGGCAGGCTCTGACACCTAGTCAGATCCTATGACATAGGTTCCTGGCTCGCTTTCTGTGCAGCATTTTTAGTGGATATTCTGTTACTGTCTTGGATCACCCAATCCAATTCAATCCAATTTTTTTGATTTTCTGGGATATCTGAGCCCTTGTCTAGTCTATTACTCTCTGTTGTCCATTCCAGGCTCTGGATTTGTTTGCTGCCATTTCTCTGGACACTGATAGTCTTTCAACTGACTCACAACCTGCCAAGTTAATCCTGCTTCACAGAAGGCTCTGGCAAAGTTTTATACGTATCCTGGTATCACACTTGGTAAATACTTGTTACTATTTTGGTCATATTTCACCTTTTCATCAAACTATGAAAATTTTAAAAGATCTATAGTACATATTAATTTGGTAGATGATTCATTTCATCAACTTTAAATGCATATTTATTTAAAAAGTCTTCTATCTATCTATCTATATATCTATCTATCTGAAACTCATTGGCCCTGATTTACTAAAAGTGGAGTGTAGTTTTCTTTGTGGTCCCCCCCCCCCCAACAGATATTTTTCCACAGTATTTACTAATGTTTCCCTCCATTTTGCCTTTTCCCTATGTTCTGCTTTTTTTACACATGCTCTGAGCTGTGGGGTTTTCCAGAGCTCAAATCCACCACATTTTCTGTGGAAACCTTAGTAAATATATTGGGATTTTTCAAAAATGTTGAGGACATGCTCCCTTTTTGTTGACCACGTCTCCTTTTCCTTGCAGCCATGCCTCTTTTTTGGGTTTTCTCAGTAAAATGGAGAGTTGGTCGGGGTATTTATTTTTTTGGCACACATTCTGGCACACAACCCAACAAAACAGGTCAGGTTTACATTGTAAATCAGGGCCAATGTATGTGTGTGTGTGTGTGTGTATGTATGTTCCAGTATCACTTCCAAATGGCTGGATTTTTGTCAATGATTCTTGGCACACATTTTACTTACATGTCAACAAAAAATATAGGATAGTTAAATAACCCTCACCCACCCCCATTTACGAGTGTCGCAAATGCATGTGTATATGTGTGTTCCAGCTTAACTTCCATACTTCTGTAGATAGTTTGATGAAACTTGTACACATGTTACTGTCAACTAACAATAGAGTAGAGTTAAATTAACTCTAACCCACTTGCATTTTCAAGGGTCAGGTTTTGTTTTGTCTAAAATCTCATGCAAGTCTATGGGACTTCTGGTATCTTACTCTACAAACTCCGCTCTGCATCACTAGGTTGGGTGTATTGTTCCAACCTGCAAACTGTGCGCCTACAGAAAGCCCCTCCCACATGTCACACCCCTTCTATTTTCTGCCCTTTTTGTTTCAGCTCAAGGCAAAAAATACCCTTTTCTTCAGATAAACCCAGACCACAGGTCCTGTAACCAAAATCTCTTACTAACAGCGCAGCCCCACGTGACTCATCAAGCTCCCTTAAGCTGAAAGCATGTGTCAGTCTGGCTTGTAATCCATGTCCACTTCCATAAGCCTCACCCCCTTCTATTTTGGTCCTTAATTGTGTGTTGGTCCTGCTTGAAAGCCACACACCTCCCACAAAGCCATGACCCCTGCCGCAAAGCCATATTTCCTTCAATTTTCGACCCAATTTTTGCATCTGTCTGGCTTGCAAGTCACACCCACTCCCACAAAGCCATGCACCCTGAAAAACCAAGCCCCACTTCTATTTTCAGCCTACAATCTTTTCATCACAACTCAGCCCCACCTGAGGACGGAATATAAGGACAGGATATGTGGTCAGGATATAAGGATGGGATATAAGGACGGGATATAAGAACGGTACATGAGGTTGGGATAAGAGGACAAGACTGTCCTCCTATGTTCTTTTTCTCTCCCACAAGGATTAGGTAGGAAAAACTGGGCAACACTGAGTACTTTGGTAGTGTGTAATAAAACAATGTGTATTATGCCCCTATAGTGCCAAGTGAAAACATTGCCCTATCAAGTTGTTTGCAGTATTAATTACAACAATTTATGATATTTCACTCTTTTTGAGTTACTTTTGCAGAAAAAAAATATTTGTAGAATACCTGGAGTGCTTTGTGAATTTTCTTTTGTAGGATCTGGATTCACTGTTCTTGTAAAGTTTACGAATATAAAAGATCCACACCATTCTCTATAGTTGATAGTAGTGATCCCGTTCCTCGTGGAACCAGAATAACTGGCCTGACCTGGTCCCTTCTGCACTTTGACTTTGCCTCCACCATTGGATATTACTCCAGCATGTATAGCCGCTCGGCAAATAGAGGAATCCTACAAGAAATTATGGATAAAATAATGAATAAACTTTAAATAAATTATTATTTTACACCTTTTTTACTCACAGTTTATGCAATTATTCATTTGGTTTGATCTTACATCTGAATAAAGATCAGTCCCCCAAACAGATCTTCCATATATTTGACACTCCGATGGGCATATGACACTATGAAAAAAAAAAAAAGATATATATATATATATATATATATATTATTCTACAAAAATTTAATTTAAAGAAATTTTGTAAATTTTGTAAAATCAAAAATAGCTGTATTTGAAGAAATTCTTACACTGCGGAGGATTCTGTTATATCCCTTGCTGTTAATAAGCATGATGCCTTCACTGCAGTAAGAAAAGAACAACATTATGAAACATTATATGGAATTATTGAGGGACATTTATCAATGTTTGCTTATGTATTCTTTTTTTTTAGTAATTTTTTCCTTACTTTTTTTTTGCTTATGTGTGACTTATTTATCAACTGGTTTCAGCCTGTTGATAATTTTCTTTCACGTAAGCAATTTTTCCTTTTTTACTTTGGTAGTAGCTTTTTCTGCTCCATGTTTGAGCTGGAGTAAATTTAGTAAATTTTTAACCCTGTTGCGACTTTTTTTTTGCGCAGTTGTGACTGTCGCAGTTAATAAATACCTGACTACCCATAGTCCATTTTAAAATTATTACTACGTAGTTAATTTTTGGAAAACTTGCTTTTCTCGCTTTCCAGTCACAATGTTGCACGAAAAATCGCGAAGTCGCAGTTGCGACAATTTTGCGACAATTATAGTAAAGAAAACCTGACTAAACCCGTTGATAAATGTCCATAATTATCTTCAGTAACTACAGAGACATGAATATGCTATTCTATTTACACTGGGTGTTAATGCAGTTATCTCACCTCCGCCATGTCTGATATAAGGCACATGGTGAAGGGGTGACCGGGAGCACTGCTCTGTGTCCTCCGGCGGGGATGCGATCCACGCAGCGGGACGTGCCTGCCCGCGGGTCGCATCCCGATCATCTCACCTGCCCCGTCCTCCTGCTCAGTCCCAGCGCGCGCGGCCCCGCTCTTTAGGGCGTGCGTGTCGGGTCTCTCAGATTTAAAGGGCCAGTGCACCATTAATTGGTGCCTGGTCCAATCAGTTCCCAAGCACTCCCTACACTATCAAAAACCCACTTCCCCTTCCTGTCCTTGCCGGATCTTGTTGCCCTAGTGCCCTTAGAAAGCATTTACTGTGTATCCCTAGCCTGTGTATCCAGACCCTTGCTGTTGCCCCTGACTACTAATCTTTGCCGCCTGCCTTGACCTTTTGCTACGTCTGACCTTGCCTTGTCCTTGTGTACCGCGCCTATCTCAGCAGTTAGTGAAGTCGAGTCGCTATCAGGGGATACGACCTGTGAGTTACCGCCGCAGCAAGTCCATCCTACCTTGCGGCGGGCTCTGGTGAAAACCAGTAACTTCTTAGAACCGGTCTCCTGGTACGGCCCACGTCATCGCCTCACTAACACAGAGGATCCACTACCCATATCCTACCCACATACCAGTCCGGATCCTGACAGGTGTACTTGTCTTTAGAGATTTTTTTGCTTATATTTGGTGAATAAAATGTCACATATGCGTCACATTTTATGGCAACTTTTCATAGTAAGAAAAAGCTAGAAACACAGTGGTAACGGATTTATCAAGTGTAAATGTAGCAAAAAAACACTGCAAACACTGCAAACCCTTCTAAAACACTGCAAATCTACACAAGCCCAGACCTGGCTTAAAAAACTTGTCTTTGAAGAGAACTTTTAAAAAGTAAAAAAAAAGTGGCTTTTTGTGCAGAAAAGTCGCAGAGAAGAGGAATCATACATAATGGTGTTCTAAAGTTATTTGCTTTTTTTTCTTATGTAAAAAACTCGCTGAAATGTCTCTGTCGCACATAATTTGTGCCATTTTTGGCTAAAGTGATTTTGACTAAAATGACTTTGGTGCACACTTTTGCTTTTTCACTTTGCAGTGGTAGCTGATATATGAAGTGCAACTTTTCTACAAAAGTTGCAGATTTGTCGCAAAGCCTCGATTACACTACAAACAGACACCAGCCAAGACCTGGCTTACAAAACTGGCTGTAGATAGTATTTTTAAAAGTCATGCAAAAGTCACAATGAGTGAAAAAGGCTCAGAAAAGTCACAGTGGTGTTCTGCAGTAAAAAAAAGTGTACTGGCCCCATATTTATCACATGTCCTGCACCATTTCATAAATGTGGTGCATGTACACTCCAACTAAACCATCAAAACCTGTGTATTACATAAGTGCACCCACACTGACTTTCATAAATATCCCCAACTGTGCCTAGTAGAGCCATTTTTATTGACTTTTATGAAGGATCCTCAGGTCAATGTAGGTGTAAGTGCCTACGGCAGGGAAGGGGGGCTGCCATAGGCACTTTGACTGCCCTGGGACCTTGCATGATTTACAAAAACTTACACCTACACACAGGTATGAATGTAAGCTGAAATCTCAAATGGGCCTGGATTTATGATGGAGCATGCATGTCTTGATAAACCTGGCACAAACATACCCTGGCGAAAGTTTACTTGCCCTGGCATATCAAATGTGAAAAGTGTCTGGTAAAAGGACTGAGCTAATATATCACTAATACCACAAAACTGATCAAATATCACTAATATTTATTTGCAACAGGTCTGTGTTACCTGACACAAAGGACCAATATCCTTGTGATACTTGGGTGGTATCCAATCATATAATGTATACAGAACTTAAGCTTTTTTGTTTATTAAATAAGAATGAGTGTGAAAGTGTCCCTATAGTAAGTTAAAAATTACCATGCTTTATAACTTACTGATATGTACTACGAACCATACACCTAGCCACACTGATATTCATCCCTATTGTTCTCCTGGTTGATATGGAGTTAAGTGGGTACTCCATTGCTAGAAATGTTATCCATACCAGACACCTGGCGTTCTAAACATTATGTTCAGAACACTGGGTATGGGAGGTCGTGGTCGTAACGTCACACCACGCCCACTCGTGACGTCACTCCATGGACCCTTCATTCATTGCGGGGGGGGGGGGGGGGGGATGGGGTTGTGAACCAGCAGAGTGCCACCTTAATTTGATTCCCAATATGCCCCAGTTGCCATTACTGTGAACAATGCCTTCTTACATGTTATTATAAATTTACAGGGGTGAGATCTTAAATGTATGATTTCTTACACTACAGCTTCAGATCCCTTACAATTTAGAACCAAGATAATGGTATAGCAGCACTGCGATGGATCACAGCTCTAGTGTTTTGACAGTCGGGCAGCTATGTATATTGTTCAAAGTGCATATCGATGAGTTATAGAGCATGGTTATTTTTAACTTACAATAGGGACACTTTCACACTCATTCTTATTCAATAAACAATAAAGGTTAAGTTTTATATATATATATATATATATCATTATTTGATACCTCCCTAGTAGGGATGGGCGAATCGAATATGGCGAATGCGAATTTGTTATGAATTTCATGAAAAATTCAATTTGCAGCGAATGGGAATATCGCCGTGATTCGACTGCACAAATCACTTCATTAAACTCCATTTAGTGCGGTCCAGGCTCCAGGGCATCTAAAATGGAGGATCCACATGTGAGGGTAGGCGGGATGAACCTGAATCACATGCAGCCTATCAGCAGCCAGTCACCCCTGTGATGTCACAGCCCTATATAATCAGCAGCCATCTTGTGGCCAGTCACTTCAGCCTTTTATTGCAGAGAGAGAGAAAGGGACAGACAGCGCTGTGTGTTGCACAGAAAAGCATTTTTCCAGCAGCGATTCACCTCCAAGTCACATCAGTGTTCTGTTGCACAGATAGAGGGATAGAGAGCAGTGTGTGTTGCACAGAAAAGCGTTTTTTTCAGGAGCAATTCACCTCCCAGTCACTACAGCATTCTATTAAAGAGAGGAACAGAGAGTAATGTGTTGCACAGTGTGTTGCACAGAACAGCATCGATTTACTTCAAGCCAAGATCCAGCCTAGAAGCACTGATAGGGAAAGGAGTGAGATTAAGAGAGAAAGTGCAATTTTGGGTGTAGTACACAGTGACTGTGTGCTGCAGCACTGGTGTGTACTGCTGGTGTTGTACACAAATACTGTTTTAAGCGTACTGGAGCGCAATGTCCTCCCCTCATAACTGCATACCACATACGTACATCTCAGTGGTGTACTATTTTGCTCCTGTTAAAGTCTTAAGGGCTTAGATACTGTGATAGGTCAGGTAAAAGTACACACTATCTGGTGTTGTACACAAATTTATTTTTTAAACGTACTGGAGCACATTGCCCTCCCCTCATAAGTGCATACCACATACGTACATCTCAGTGATGTACTATTTTGTTCCTGTTAATGTCTTAAGGGCCTAGATACTGTGAAAGGCCAGCCAAAAGAACACACCGGCTAGTGTTGTACACAAATACTGTTTAAGCGTATTGGAGCGTATTGTCCTCCCCTCATAAGTCCATGCCACATACGTACATCTAAATGGTGCACTATTTTGTTCCTGTTAAAGTCTTAAGGGCCTAGATACTGTGAAAGGCCAGCCAAAAGTACACACCGGCTGGTGCTGTACACAAATAAGGTTTTAAGCGTAATGGAGCGTATTGTACTCCCCTCATATATGCACTAAGTATGTCAGGCAGAGAAGTGCCAGGGCGTGCACAGAGGAGTGGCAGAGGCCTAAATTCAGCAGGCAGAGGTCACAGCAGTCTAGGGGCGAGTGTCAGCAGGAATCGCAGCAAGAGGCCTGAGCTCCCGGTATCAGCTAGAAGTCGTGTCTCCACCAGCAACCCATCTGCCTTCATCGATTGGTTAACACGGTCATCCACTTCATCACAAGTGACATCTGACACCCCCAGTCAACAGTTCATGGGTTCCTCAGACACAACCCTCAGTTGGCATGACCCAGGAGCAGTCCCTGTCCTCCCATTGCCTCTGTCCTATGCTGTTCCCTCCCCCACAGAAGTATCTTATGCTGTGGGTTCAGCTCCACTATTTAGTGATGACGATCTAGAGGACAGTAAGCAGCTACTGCCCAGTCAAGAAATGCACGAGACATCCTCCGCTTCCTCCGCTAGGTGGGCAAGTAGTGATGAGGACAGTGGCATGGGAGGTGGTGTTGAAAGCGTTCAGGCTCCTGAAGCAGACACTGTTAAGGAACCTGAGGAGGATATCAGTGACGTGCAGACAAAACTCGATGGTGATGAAGCCAATCGCACTTGGGAGTCGGGTGCAGAGGTGGCTTCATCATCAGTAGAAGAGGGTTGCAGATTGCCCGTGAGGCAGCAGATGAGCTAGCAAGGTGATAGCATGGTTGGCAGTCAGCATGGTGGCAGAAGTCGAAAGTCTGGAGCCAAACGTGCCCGGGGTAGACCACCTGCTTCGCCGCAGTCTACCTTTCCGGGAGGTAGTGAAACAGGGGTTCCTGAAGTCGGCGGCAGTAGCAGTCAATCAGTGCAGACTGTTGGTGGGAAAATCAGATTCTCCGCAGTGTGGCAGTTTTTCATCAAGCATCCGGAGGAGGTTAACATGGCCACATGCAAGATGTGTCAGCAGAAGGTGAAGCATGGTCAGGGTCCGAATGCTGGCACCAAGGCCCTGCATCAACATATGCAGCATCACCATAAAGCAGCCTGGGAGAACTGTGGCTCCAATGTGGTGATCCAGCCTGATGCATCACCCAGCGGCACGCTGCTCCCTGTTTCAACCAGCCAAAACTCAACCACCTCAGCCAAAGGGAGCTGTGTGTCAACCCATCTTCTGTCGCTCCAGATGCTCCTGCTCCTTCTACTTCAAGTCAGTCATTCCGCCAGCAATCCATTGGCGAAGCCATGTCCAAGAGACAACAGTATGCACCCACTCATCCAATGGCGCAGAAGCTGAATGTTCTCCTGTCCAAGTTGCTGGTGCTACAGTCCCTCCCTTCTCAAGCGGTGGACTCTGCACCTTTCAGAGAACTGATGGCTTGTGCCAAGCCGTCATTTCTTTGCAAAGAAGGCAGTACCAGCCCTGTAAAATTTTGTGGAACAGAAGGTCGGCCAGTCCTTGAGCCTGTCGGTGTTTACCAAAGTGCACGGCAGCACCGAGGTGTGGAGCTGTAACTATGGTAAGGGACAATACATGTCCTTTACAGCCCATTGGGTGAATGTGATTCCTACACAGCCACAACAATACCTTGGACTGGTCACGCCGCTTCCACCTCCACGCTCTGAGGCTGTTGGTCCTGTGACAGTGTGCAACTCCGCCTCCTCATCCTCCATATTCTTCACTGCACGGACAAGTCTCAGTGTCCCTCCAGCATACCATGTGTGCAGGGCACGGCGGAGTCACGCTGTTCTTCACATGGTTTGCCTTGGCGAATGGAGTCACACAGGGGAGGAACTGCTAAAAGCCATTCATGAAGAAATTGAATCATCACTTCACGAGAACTGGAAATGGGAACCATGGTGACCGACAACGGGAAGTACATCTTGTCTGCGCTGTGACAAGGAAGCCTGAGCCATGCGCCCTGCATGGCACACGTGTTTAATCTGGTTGTCAAGCGGTTCCTGAAGTGTTCCCCACATCTGCAAGACATACTAACAATGTGAAGGAAACTTTGCATGCATTTCAGCCACTCGTACACCGCAAAGCACACCCTCCTAGAGCTGCAGCGTTAGAACACCATCCCCCAACATAGTCTGATTTGCGACATTTCTACATGTTGGAATTCCATGCTGGACCGACTATCCGAACACAGAAAAGCCATCACTGATTTCTTGATGATCCAAGCAGGGTAGGGGGGCTCCCCTGTGTAACTTCAATGTCAACCAGTGGCAGCTCATACGTGACACCTTCCGTTTGCTTAGGCCCTTTGAGGAAGCCACATTATTAGTCAGTCGCCAGGATTACGGGATGAACGACGTCATTCCACTGCTTCATCTACTACAACATGTGTTGGAAACTATTGCTGGTCAGGGCACTGGAGACATGACGCCTACTAGACACATGAGCCCTATGGGGGCTGAACTGGAGGAAGAGGAGGAGGGGGGGCACAGTGGAGCACAGTTTAGGTTTCGCGAGATGGGAGGTTTTTCTGGTCATCTGACAAGAGATGAGGAGTATTGGCAGCTAGAGGAGCTAGAGGGTTATGAGGAAGGCAAGACAGAGGACCCAGACACACCGTGGCAGTATGCAGTGGAGATGGAGGCAGGGAGACCGTCGAATTGTCACTATTTGGCAATGGGATGACTTCTGGCTCTCCACCTTATTGGACCCTCGCTACCGGAAAATAATGGGGGCCTTTTTACACCCACTGAGAGGGAGGACAAACTGACCTACTACAGAGACATCCTAAGTATTCCGTTGGCCGATGCTTATCTGTTCCATTGTCCATCCTCTCGCAGGTTTGACTCGGGGTAGCTTTTGATGAGTAGCTTTTTTCACCCGCATAGAGAAGCAACTCATAAGCAGAAGGTAACTGGAGTAGGACCTGAACCAGCAGGTGGTGGCATACCTTGACCTGACCATGCCAACACACCTTGAAGATCCGCTGGACTTCTGGGCAGCCAAACTTGATTTGTGGCCGCAACTAGCAGTTTGCCCTGGAAAAGCTGTCCTGTCCGGCCAGTAGTGTGCCATCAGAGCAGGTGTTAAGTGCGGAGAGGGCCATAGTAACCCAAGGAGAACTCCTCTGTGCATGAAAAATGTGGAGAGACTGACCTTTGTGAAGATGAATTAGGAATGGATCAGCCGGGATTTCCACCCACCAACGCCTGATGCATCAGAGTAGATTGACCATGGTGCTACACCAACACTGCACAAATATGGATAGTGCTTAACATATTTAAGGCGCTGCTCCCCAGTTACAGACATTCCGTCGCATCAGACCACAAGTAAGTATTGAGCATATGCATTACATAAAAAGTAACTTTTAATAATATGCTTAGGAAAAAATATATGGACCCGAAATTTTTTTTTTTAAATCAAACAAAAGGAAAGGTGTGCAAAAAACACCATGTACCACCTACACCACCAAGTATTGATGTGATGCAAAGACCTCTAAAAGGTGGAAAGGAACAACATATAGTCCATTGTAACAGGTGGGGGTAAAATCTTCCTCTGTAAGGCCCTACTATCTAATTATTAATTGCCTTCTTGGCAAGTGTTGCTCGCCAAAAAAAGGGCAGCCCCACAGAGGCACCTCTTCCTATTTCCCCTACAATCACTGCTAATTCCCAGGCTTTTAAGTGGAAATAGAGAGTTTCCTGTGTGGGGCCGCCCTATTTAGGGTTAGTAACAATTGCCAAGAAGGGAATTAATAGGGCAAGAGTAGTACCTTACAGGGGAAGTTTTTACCCCCACCTGCTACAATTGACAATACTTTGTTCCTTTTCAAGGAAAGTGTTACTTGTCTTAAAAAGTGCAGCCCCACACAGGAACCAATCCCTATTTCCACCTAAAAGCCCTGGGAAATGGCAGTGTTTTTAGGTGGAAATAGGGAGAGGTTCCTGAGTGGGGCTGCCCTTTTTAGGGCATGTAACACTTGCCAAGAAGGAAATTAAAAATGCGAGAATAGGGCCTTACAGGGGAAGTTTTTATCCCCACCGGTTACAATGGACCATACGTTGTTCCCTTCCACCTTTTAGAGGTCTTTGGATCACATCAATACTCAGTGGTGTAGGTGACACATGGTGTTTTTTGCACACCTGTCCATTTGCTTGATTTAAAAAAGAATTTGGGTCCACATATTTTATCCTAAGCATATTATTTAAAGTTAAGGTTTATGTAATGCAAATCCTCTATACTTACTTGTGCACACCAACACTTTTACAAAAGAGACCGTTTTCTTCTGCCTACCTGCCTCAGCTACTATTCTGATCCTACCACCCGGCTGATGCCACACATCTGATGCCAAGTTCTCCTTTTTTCACCCACCTACCTCACTGGGTACTGGTATTGCCACCCACCGCACCACTCTGTCACCGGCCCACTTTCAGAACTCCTGAGGCTTCTGCTGCCACCGTATGTTCTCCTCATGCTGATGCCAGTTTCAGGCTGTCTCATTCTGCCACCATATGTTCTCCTGATGCTGATGCCAACTCCAGGCTGTGTCATTAAGCAACTATATGGTCTCCTCATGCTGCCGCCAACTCCAAGCTGTGTCATTAAGCCACTATATAGTCTCCTCATGCTGCCGCCAACTCCAAGCTGTGTCATTAAGCCACTATATAGTCTCCTCACGTTGCTGCCAACTCCAGGCTGTGTCACTTAGCCACTATATGGTCTCCTCATGCTACCGCCAACTCAAGTCTTTGTCATTAAGCTTCATGGTCTCCTCCTGCTGCCGCCACCTCCATGCTGTGTCATTCAGTCACTATTATGGTCTCCTAATGCTGCTGCCACTAGATCTTCTCATGCTATCGCCAACTCAATGCTGTGTCACTAAGCCACTATATGGTCTCCTCCTGCTGCCGCCAACTCCAGGCTGTGTGATTCAGCCACTGTATGGTCTCCTCATGCTGCCGCCATCTAGGCTGTGTCATTCAACCACTATACGTTCTCCTCCTGCTGCCGCCACCTCATTTAGGCACTATATGTGTCATTTAGGCACTATATGGTCTCCTCATTCTTCCGCCACCTCCAGGCTGTGTCATTCAGTTACTATATGCTGCCACCAACTCCAGGCTGTGTCATTCAGCCACTATGTGGTCTCCTCATGCTGCCGCCAACTCCAGGTTGTGTCATTCAGCCACTATGTGGTCTCCTCATGCTGCCGCCACCTCCAAGCTGTGTCATTCAGCCACTATATGGTCATCTCTACTCCCTAGTATTACTAGGAAATTAGCCCTTTGTGTCTAATATCATAGACCGTTTGTAAATAAACATGAGATAAAATATCAGGCACATCCTATGGAGAAATATGGCAATGTTTTTGGAAGAAATCAGAAACATGTGCAACCGTACACTAGACTCATGTACACTTCTTGAATTATGGTCCTGTGCACAAGCCATTCTCCCTGCTTTTATGGTGCATTTTTCATTAGAAATTATGGTGTATATCATGTGCAATTGTGTGTCACTATGTAATTGTTTTTAACTCAAAGTTAAAGAAGATATCCCATGCAGCAAAGAAAAAAAAAATACCAAGCCATTCCATAGTATATTCACCTACCACCTCTCTGACATGTTTGTGATTTTTTTTCCGGCCCCCATTCACCGGCTATTCAGCTCATAAATTCCAGTTACTTCCTGGTTATGGTGGCTATGCCTGTGATCTCAAAGACTACATTTCCCTGCATGCACTGCTCACATTTCCTGTTCTCAGCTGCCTGAGCAGAGAGCTTGTTACCACCCCTAACTTATGTTAGTCACTCCCACATCTCTGCTAGCTCACTTCCACATAACACTGAGCTCCAATCATAGCCCTATACAGCAGGGTGGCCACGAGGAAACAAAATGTAATCTCAGCGCTCAGAGAGAGGGAGCCTGGAGTTGAAGCTGCAGTTTTACACTGTAAAATCTCTCCCCAAACAGCTTTACAGTGGCACAATCACCTCCCCCCTTCTCTGCCCTGCACTCCTCTCTCCCCAGTGCTCAGTGTGACAGCTCTACGCTGGCAGCTCCCTCCCCTCCCCCCTCTCCTCCGTTCTCAGTGAAAAACATTAGCAAGGAGAGGAGAGAGAATCAGCCTGTTTACTGGGGCTGCTATGATCTGAATCAGCCGGCATATAGGCAGTGCTGCTCAGTCAATCACTGCAGAACAGAGGGAGGACAGTGTGAATATTCATCAGATGGGAGGGGCTAAGGCCGAGCACAGGGAGCTCTCTGCAGCACAGGGGTTTTCTGGGTAATTGTCATGTCACGGCCCCGGGATGCTGCTGATAACAGCCTGAATAGGGGGTCGCAAGTCATGAAAACCTGGAACAGCTGAATTTCCTGTCAGACAGAAGAATGCAGAAAAAGCACGTTTCTAAGCAGCATTGGTAATGGAAGTGATTTACAAACCTATATAACTTTACCTTCTGCACTAAAAGCAGAACAATTTTTTACTGTGAGACTTGTCCTTTAAGGCTAGGTTCACACTACGAAATTTCCGCCTGCAATTCCGCTTTAAAATTGCAGGCGGAAATTCCGCTTACTAAAATGTACAGTATAGTGAATGGTTTCCGTTCAAAAATTCAGACTTCAGAATTTGTGAAGCGGAATTTTTGAACGGAAAATCCGCTTTAAAATTTCCGACAGAAGAATGGTGTTTCTCATTCTTCAGGTGGAAATACTCACGGAACACATTGCAGTCTATTGGAGACTGCAGTGTCGGCACGGTCCTAGCGCCGACTGATTCAGTCGACACTGGCCGCACTCGGAATCTCTGGGAGGAAATTCTGCTCGGAGATTCCGTAGTGTGAACCTAGCCTAACAGGTGTTTTTCAAGCTGTAGTTGGCTGAGAAAAAGAGAATGTCAATTCAGACCGAAAAACTAATGTGCAAGTGCCATTATAGTGTAAACCAGTAATTTATGGCCCCAAAATGGGCAAAATATATTTGCCCAGATGTACTATCAGGGCTGCCGTCAGGGGGGTGCAACCCATACTCGGGTAAGGGGCCGGAGACCTGGACTTTTTTTTGTGTGTGTCAGTGAGTGACTGTCTGTCACTGACTGACCACTGGGGGGTGCACCCTTCCGCAGCCACAGTTTAGTTTTTGTTAGGAAGCCCTAAGACAATACTGGTGGGTCTGAGCTCCTCTATCTAGTTACCTAATACTAGTTACGTAGCTGTCAGGAGCGCAGTGCTGCCACATTAACGCCCTCCCTCCGCGGCCTAGACGCTGATGGTATAGGACCTGTGATGATGTCACTATCATGTGACCATCATGTGACTGTGCAGGATAGATGTAATAGTGGTTGAAGGACCTGTGATGCTGTGGAGGAGGCGGGGCTGAGCTGAGCTGGAGTGGAGGTCGCATGTCACCCCAGTAGTATGTTAATAACATGAGGATTGAGTTTGTTACAGTGTGTCACCCCAGTAGTATGTTAATAACATGAGGATGGAGTTTGTTACAGTGTCACCCCAGTAGTATGTTAATAACATGAGGATGGGCTTTGTTACAGTGTGTCACTCCAGTAGTAAGTTAATAACATGAGGATGGGGTTTGTTACAGTGTGTCACCCCAGTAGTAAGGAGATTACATGAGGAAAGAGGTTTGTTACAGTGTGTCACCCCAGCAGTAAGGAGATTACATGAAGAGGAGGCTTGTTACAGTGTGTCACCCCAGTACTAAGAAGATTACATGTGGAGAAGGTTTGTTACAGTGTGTCACCCCAGTAGTAAGTTAATAACACGAGGATGGGGTTTGTTACAGTGTGTCACCCCAGTAAGGTAATTACATGAGGAGAAGGTTTGTTACAGTGTGTCTCCCCAGTAGTAAGGAGATTACATGAGGAGGAGGTTTGTTACAGTGTGTCACCCAAGTAGTAAGGTGATAACATGAGGAGGAGGTTTGTTACAGTGTATCACCCCAGTAGTAAGGAGATAACATGAGGAAGGGGTTTGTTACAGTGTGTCACCCCAGTAGTAAGTTAATAACAGGAGGATGTTTATTTTTTTTATTTTTTACAGTGTGTCACCCTAGTAGTAAGATTACATGAGGAGGAGATTTGCTACAGTGTGTCACCCCAGTAGTAAGGAGATAACATGAGGAGGAGATTTGTTACAGTGTGTCACCCCAGTAGTAAGGAGATTACATGATGAGGTTTGTTACAGTGTGTCACCCCAGTAGTAAGGAGATAGCATGAGGAGGAGGTATGTTACAGTGTGTCACCCCAGTAGTAAGTTAATAATATGAGGATGTGATTTACTACAGTGTGTCACCCCAATAGTAAGGAGATAACATGAGGAGGGGGTTTGTCACAGTGTGTCACCCCAGGCCTTGAGCTGTGTAAGGTGCCCCAGAATTTCTGATGGCAGCCCTGTGTACTATCAAAATTGGTGTCCCTACTTCTAAGTTGTAAAGTTTGGCAGTATTGTTCAGGTTATTTTTGATTTTGGCACATGATGCTGTGAATTTGGTACTCTTTCTTTTAAAAGGTATAAAAATGCCAGAATTTGTAAACAAAATAAATGAAAAAAAAAAATCAACAAATGATGCTTACATTTTTTTTTATTTGACTATGCTACAGGGGCTGTAAAGTTAGTGTAGTTCATAATATAGTGTCTGTACCTGTGTGTGACGGTTTTCTCACAATTCTTATGTGATTTTCACCCCAATATTTATTTTTAACAGCATACAAAATGACTGTTGTCTCAGATTTTTCCCAGGTTGCAATGCGGCCGAGACCTGACTCACTAGTCAGCTGATGACAGGGAGCCTGTCTGCTTCAATGGGTGGAGGGATCGCTTGGTGGGAGAGAGATCAATCTACAACTAATGCAACAGCTGTAGGCACCCTGATTGAAAACACAGGTCTTTTGAAGGGATGCAGGTCATTTATGTTTCAATGGGTGGGGTGGCTGATGTGTGGGAGGGAGGAAAATGGAATTATGTGATTTGTAGGCAAAGAAAAAAACTCAAAAAGTTCACAAAAAGCTAGCCACAGTGTTATTGTAATCTCACATCACAGCCATTTAGCCCCAAGACAAGCACAGATCCTTCCTAAACATAGTAAAGGGTGGGCCATTTATATGGATACACCTTAATAAAATGGGAATGGTTGGTGATATTAACTTCCTGTTTGTGGCCCATTAGTATATGTGAGGGGGGGAAACTTTTCAAGATGGATGGTGAGTGACCCTGGCGGTCATTTTGAAGTTGGCCATTTTGAATCCAACTTGTGTTTTTTCAATAGGAAGAGGGTCAAAATTATTGGGAATTTCACAAAAAAAACAATGATGTGCTTGGTTTTAACGTAACTTTATTCTTTCATCAGTTATTTACAAGTTTCTGACCACTTATAAAATGTGTTCAATGTGCTGCCCATTGTGTTCGATTGTCAATGCAACCCTCTTCTCCCACTCTTCACACACTGATAGCAACACCGCAGGAGAAATGCTAGCACAGGATTCCAGTATCCGTAGTTTCAGGTACTGCAGAATGGGCAAAACAAAAATTGGAACAGGAGCCTCAGTTTACGCAGAAGATTTAGTTCAGTGATGAGGCAAACTTTTATGTGAAAGGTGAAGTTAACAACCAAAACAACCGCTATTGGTCTGACACAACCCACATTGGATAGATCCCACCAAGACTGTTGGAACACAAAAATTGATGGTATGGTGTGGTATATGGGGTACAAAGATAGTGGGGCCATTCTTTATCAATGGAAACCTCAAGGCCGCTGGATATGCAAAATTGCTACATGATGATGTGTTTCCCTCTTTATGCACTGAAGCTGGCACGTTCCCTGAGATTTTCCAGCAAGATGGTGACCACCACATTATGGGTGTCAGGTCCGAGCATTCCTAGATGAACAGTTTCCTGGAAAGCGGATTGGTCGTCGTGGGCCAGTTGAATGGTAAAGGAGGAGAGCATATTTAAAAGAAGAAAAACTACCACAAGAGGACATAGTTTTAAATTAGAGTAGTGAGAGAGTAGTAGATGCATGGAATAGCCTTCCTGCAGAAGTGGTCGCTGCAAATACAGTGAGGGAGTTTAAACATGCATGGGATAAGCATAAGGCTATCCTTCAGATAGGGCCAGGGATTCAGATTATTGGGCAAACTAGATGGGCCAAATGGTTCTTATCTACATTCTATGTCTTTATGAATGGCCCCCAAGGTCTCCCAATCTGACCCCCTTAGACTTTTATCTTTGGGGTCATCTGAAGGCAATTGTCTATGCTGTGAAGATACGAGATGTGCAGCACCTGAAACTACGGATACTGGAAGCCTGTGCTGGCAGGTGTACTATGGTTTCATACCTATACCTCAGGTGTTATATGTAAAATGAAGTAGCAAATTTGTAACCATATACCTCAAGGGGAATACCAGGGTTACTGGTACATGATGGAAATAATAAAAATATTGATATATGAGACCGTGCTTCAATTAATATATTTTAATAAAATTCAATGTATATAAAGTTAGTGCTTCCTGTCACAGGGCCCTTGTGGCAGAAGTAAATGCACTACTATAAAATTATAGATTGGCACAATTATTAGCACATATAATATAAGGACATAAAATAAAATATAATACATAGAGGACACTTAGTACTTAGAATTCAGCATGTGTAGAAATAAGCATATGTAGAAATAAAGCATATGTAGCAATAAACTGTTCTATTAATTGTCTTGATAGACAGTTCTTATGCAGGGGTTTCCCCTGTAGATGGTAAGTAATAGTTTTTTTTTCTCAATAAACTATTTATTGCTTTCCAAACTCTTAAAACATAGAAGTTCCAGATTACAATTTTGAGGAAACATTCCATAACATTGATAGCTGTCCATGAAAACATATGCAATAGATCATGCAGGTTACAAATTGAACCTCAGGAGGTATCATGCATAAACAAAGTGGGTAAACAGGGGAAGGGAAAGAAGAGACAGAGATAAAGGGTAGAGGGGGGGGGTAGGAGGAGGAAAGTATAGGAGGGAAGGGGGGGGGATAGGACGACATCAATGGTTGACCTGGTGTAGCAGCCACGGAGACAAATCCGTAGATATTTATCATGCGTTCTATTCGCTCTATGGGACATCTCCTCAAATCGACAGATCTGATGAACCTTAGCCTTCCACTCGTTCAGGGAAGGTGGGGTAGGACTCAACCACTTTAAAGGTATCAAGGACTTTGCGGCCGCTAGCAGGTGAGTTAACAAGAGGTCTCTGTGAGGACGATACAAGTCGGATGGTCTACCTAGGAGAACCATCTCTGGGTTCAGTGTAAGCGAGGTATGCAAAATAGCGTTGATTTCTCCCTCAATCTCCAGCCAGTACCCAGCTATGGTGGCGCAAGTCCACCATATGTGGGTGTGGGTGCCCGTGTGCTTCTCACATCTCCAGCAAAGCCCGGAGGAGGAGAGACCATGAAGGTGCAAGAACTCAGGAGTCCTATGCCATCTAGACAGCAATTTGTAATGCATCTCTCTCAGCCTAATACATCTGGAGAAGCCTTGGGAATGAGTGAGAATGTATTCGGTCTCCTCGGTGGAGAGAGAAATGTTCAGCTCTCTCTCCCACGAGATGAGGTAGGTTGGTTTATTGGTCGTCAAAATATCAGCTAGTAGTTTCCTAATAGAAGATAATTTGTATAGTCTCGCTGATTGAGCAGTGAGAGATCTCTCGAATTCAGTGGGCTCCCTAAGCCTTCCCACTGTTCGCAAGAAATGCGTACAGCAATGTTTCATGTGTACTAGATGAAGGAAGGAGAGACGGCAAGAGGGTAGGAGTGATCGAAATTCATCTGTTGTCGGAACCCTCCCGTCCACAAAGACTTGTTCGACTGTGTAAGAATTTAATTTCCCCCATAGAGAGCAATATGTCGAGTAGTCACAACCTCCAATCAACGGTATCAGACCAGCGGGGAGAATAGGAGAGACAGGAGGGGAGAGAGCTGGAGCTAGAGAGTGCCAAACAGATAAAAGACCAAGAAATAGGTGGGAGCAGGATGACCGAGAGAGCTGTTTGTGCTTGGTGACCCATAGCGCTTTGATGAAGTCGTCTCCACAAACCCAACGGGCCCACTCCCACTCAGAAAAGTGATGTGAGTCGGAGGAAGTCCGGAGATGTGGTTGGGAGTGAATCCATCTTCTAAGCTGTATTGTTTTGTAAATAGCTGAAATGTCGGGAATCCCTATTCCTCCTTTAACAGATGGTTTGGACAAGAGAGAGTGTGCTAGTCTAGGTGTTTTGTGTTTCCATAAGTATGAGGAGAGCAACTTCCTGATCGCAGAGAAGAAGGCTGGGGGAAGGGCTATCGGAAGCATTTGGAGTTTATATGTTATTTTGGGAACAACATAAGTCTGGAGGACATTTCTTCTTCCTATCCAGGAGATGAGGGGAAAGTCATATTCCTTCAATAGGGCTTGGATATCCTCCAGTAGAGGTTTAAAGTTGGCATTGTACAGTTCAGCTAGTGTAGGAGTTACACAAACACCCAAATACTTCAGGGAGGAAGGCGCCCACGGGAATGGGGAGAGCAGTTTGAGGTCTTTGACTCTTGCTGCTGGGAGAGTAATATTTAAGAGTTCCGATTTAGTTATATTGATTTTGTAGTTAGATATGCGACCAAATTCTGTGAATAGCGAGACCAGGCAGGGGAGACCCTCCTCTGGACAAGTTAGGAGGAAGAGTAAGTCATCTGCGAATGCTAGGGTTTTTAGTTCACCATCAGGTGTAAGTACACCCCTCACCCCCTCATGCTGTCTTATTTTTTGAAGAAGGGATTCCATAACTAAAATAAACAAAGTAGGGGACAGGGGACACCCCTGCCTGGTGCCGTTGGTGATGTGAAAGGGTAGGGACAACGTGTCATTAACCATTAGAGAGGCGTAGGGGCTAGAGTACAGGGAAAAGATAGCAGCAATAAAGGGTGGGGGGAAGCCAAATTTCCAGAGAACATCCTTCATAAACGACCAGCTAACTCTGTCAAACGCCTTCTCGGCATCTACACCGAGAAGGACCAGAGGTATACGTTCGTCATGAGCATGTTGTATGGAAGCCAAGAGCTTGAAGGTGTTAGACCTACCTTCGCGGCCTGGGACAAAGCCGGACTGGTCTGGTGCAATCAAGTGTGGGAGAAGCTTTTTAATGCGCATAGAAAGTAATTTGGCCCATATCTTCAAATCTATGTTGAGGAGCGATATGGGTCTGTAGCTACCACAATCGCTCGGGTCTTTGCCCTCTTTAGCGATAAGTGTGATGTGGGCCTCTTGCGACTGTTTTGGCCAAGATCCCCCTCCCAGGAGTGAGTTGCATGTGTCAGTGAGATGTGGAAGTAAGGTATCGATGAATTTCTTATAGTATATTAATGACAGACCATCGGGTCCAGGGCTTCTTCCCGGGGGAAAAGATAGTATCACCTTTCTATCTTCTTCGGGGGTAATAGGGTCTAAGAGGGTCGATGACATTGCTGAGGGCAAGGAGGGCAAGTCTAAGTCGGCCAGGAAGCGAGACCGAGCTTCCGAGAGAGTCTGGTCAACATCTGCACCCTGAGGGGGTTGAAGGTTATACAGGGATTCATAAAAGCTATGGAAAGCCTTCGCAATAAGGGGAGTGGATGTCTGTGTTAAGCCATTCCTCTTTTATTTCATGTATGTGTTGCTTGGTTCTAGCCTTTTTGATGAGTGTGGACATTAGGCGGCCTCCTTTGTCTCCGTGTGCGTATCATTTATGTCTGTGGTGCAGGTATGCCTTAGAGGAGCGCTCATATAGATGTTTAATAAGCTCCTCCCTCAACGCCCTAAGTTCTGTCAAAGTGGCCTCTAGCTGGGAACGTTTATGGACCCTCTCAAGAGTGGAGATGTCGTGTAATAATTTATCTAACTTCTTCCTGTAATCTTTGTTTAGTTTGGATCCCCAGGAGATGAGGATGCCTCGTATGTAGGCCTTGTGGGCCTCCCACACCATCGGCGGTGGAGGTCCAGAACCTGCATTTTCAGTAAAATACATCTGCACATGTTTTAGAATGTCAGGGAAAGCTAGTGGGTGCTCAAGGATCCTCTCGTTCAGTCTCCAGGTGAAAGTGGGAGGAGTGCTGTTAGTGAGAGATATAGTTAGAAAGATAGGGGCATGGTCTGATATCGTGATCGGTTCAATACCTGTGGACACAACAGTCGGCAGGAGGGAGGTGTGGATGAGCAGGTAATCCAGTCTTTGGTATGTCCTGTGCGTAGCCGAGTAATACGAATAATCTTTGACGGAAGGGTTCCGAGTTCTCCAGGGATCTAAAAGGGATAAATCAGACAGTTTAGTGAGCAGTCTAGCTAGCAGTCTCTGTGAAATGTGGGACACACCAGACGATGAGTCCAAGCAGGGGTTCAGAGCTACATTAAGATCCGACCCCAGGATGATTGGCCCCTCTGCGTACAGTTTGAGGTCAGCTAAGGTTTGAATCAACCAGGGGACCTGAGCGTGGTTGGGGGCATAAATGTTAGCCAGCGTGTACTTAGACTGGTGTATCTGGATACGTAGAAAGAGGAGTCTACCCTCTGAGTCTGTATGCTGATGAAGCACCTTAACTGGCAGGGATTTGTGAATCGCAATTGACACCCCTTTAGACGCTGAGGTCCCGTGGCAGGAATGAAACCATTGGTTAAAATATTTAGTGGGTAGTTTGGGGAGTTTATCCCTTCTAATGTGGGTCTCTTGGAGAAAAGCCATGGAGGCCTTTAGTCTTCTAAGCTGATCTACAACATGGTGGCGTTTTTCAGGGGAATTCAAGCCTCTGACATTATAGGAGACTAGTGTGACATCAACCATTACACGTCGACAGGAGGGATTGGGGTAGGGGGGGGGGGTGGTGAACAAAGGGCAGCAGGCAGAGGGTCAGGGGTAGAGAGGGGTAGAGAAGCAGCAAAGGGTCAAAGGGGGGGGGGTAAAAGAGGGGGGGGAGTAAAGAAAAGGGGGGGGGAAGTAAAGTAAGAGAAAGATCCCACTCGTGTGAGTGGGGTGAAGAGAGGCAAGTAACTGAGATACGGTGAGTTACCTAATCTCAGGGGGTGGCAACAGGTACGCCTAGTCTGTGATAGACTAGAGAAATGTGCACCTTAAGGCACTAAGTGGTCAAACACGGTCGTTGTTTAAAACTGGGATACCCGATCCATAGTGTATGTCAGACTGCATTGCCGAGTCCACGGGGCTGTAATAAATCTGGATGGGGAAGGCGATGGGAGGTTGCATCAGGTAAGAAGTCAGTTATCAAGGGGTAATGGGAAATATAGGACTCCAGAGGAGGGGTCTATGAGGGGTGTAGTCGAGCCGCACCGTAGGACAATGGGATATTGGGATATTGGGAGTGGTTGGGAGAGAGGGGGGGGGGAGATTAGGTTAGGGTCGGAGGGAAGGAGGAAGGAGAGATAGGGGAAGTAGGGAGAAGGTGGGGAAAGGTGGGGAAAAGGGGGGGGGGGTTCAGACATAAAGCATTAGAAAACACCTCGAACCTAATACAGTACGTGGAATAAGCAATAGTATACCAATAATCTCTTAGTGTCGTCTGAGAGCTCGAGGGTAACCTGCAGTTCGAGCGTGTATTACAAGCAACCAATCTAAGACGTGAAGAGGGAGGGGGAGGGGTGGGGAAGGGGTGACATGGGAAAGGAAAAGGGGGGGGGAGGAAAGGTATCTATTGCGATGCATAGCAATATGAAAGTTAGTGGCAATCAACTTGGCGCTCGAATGCAGGAACGAGGGTCAGGAGAAGTCTCTGAAGGAAAGGCAAGTAGGCATCCGTATCGGTGGTAAATTTCAATGTCTCTGTCCATCCTCTGAATGTCCTGCATGAGTTCACCGAACAGGAAAAGGGGGGGGGGGGCTTGTGGGGTAGAGAGAAGCCAAGATCCCTCAGCAGGATTCAACGTGGTGGAGGGGTCTCCTTCTGCGGGGTCTTCTTTAATTTTCCTGCTTTAGTGCGGGAGACCACCTTCCAGTCCTCTGGTCGCGGCAGGTCCGGGAGAGGGCGCAGATCAGAGATCGGGAGCCAGGAGGGAACCTCGACAGGCGGAATGTCTAGGATGGCCCATATCTCCTGCAGGTCTGCCGGGGTTCGTACTATGAGTCTACGGCCATTGTGATTAATAGATAGCCCAAATGGAAAGAGCCACGCATATTGGAGGCCCCGGGCTCTCAAACTCTCAAGGAGCGGTTTTAGCAATCTCCGCTTTGCAAGGGTTGAGGGAGCAATATCTTGGTAAAGGGCAATCTCTTCTCCTTCATATTTCACTGGGTGTTGTACCCTGGCAGCTTGGAGGATGGCCGCAGTGTCCACGTAGGACAGGAGGCCACAAATGACATCCCTTGGTGGGTCTGCTGGTCTTGGCTTCGGTCGCAGGGCCCTGTGGATCCTCTCTATCACAACGTGGTCTGCCCGCTCCTTCCCTAGGAGAGTCGCAAAGATGTCAAGCGCGACTTTACGGAGCGCCTCGTTAGCCCAGGTCTCGGGGATTCCTTTAAATCTAATATTCTTCCTGCGACTCCGATTCTCCTGGTCTTCTATTAAGGCATATGCGGAGTTGATGTGCATCTCCAGTTGTTCCGTGCGGTCTGCAAGGGCTGAGGAGTGCGAGGCGAGTGAGGAGCAGGCAGTCTCCAGCGCCGCCGTTCTGTGGCCGATCAATAGTACTTCCGCCTTGATATCAGCACGCTCCGCAAGGACCGGCTTCACTGCCTGGGCGAGGGCCTTCTTCATGAAGGACTTTAAGAATTGCTGGGTCACCATCGCAGGAGAGGTTCCCTCTGTGTCGGTGTCTTGTTCCGCCTCCTCCATGGAGTCTCTCTGGCTGCTCGTGTCCGGCGCCATCTTGGGCTGCCTGGCGGGAGAGATGCCTCCTTTCTTTTTAAAGAATTTGGCCATCTCTGCCTGTCCTCTTCCAGGTCTGGGTGAGTCACCAGGGTCAGCAGTGGCTTGTTTGCCGTATTTGACCATCGCAGGCTAGAAATGGATGGAGTTATAGGTGCTTTCTCTTAGTCGGACGGGAGAGCTGCAGGCTCAGACGTCCATACCAGTCCGCGGCTAGGCTCCGCCCCCGATGGTAAGTAATAGTTGTGCCGGAATGTGGGGAGCGCGGGCAGGCGTTGGTGGTTAGGCTGGGTCCTGTAGTTGGTATAGTACAGATCGTGGATAGCACTGGCAGGCTCTGAAAATCTGGCTGGGTCCCGTAGCTGCTGCACCTGATCCCGTGGCTGCTGCGTTTGGATAGATGGAATAGCACAAGAGAACCCTCGTGGCTGGGCGACTGACGTCAGCGGCAGTTCAAAGATTTCCGGATAAGTTTAGGTACAGTCCCAAAATGTGGATGGCTGGACTATATGAGCTGATACTCATGCTGGATAAAAATATATAGTATAGTGTCCATAAATTCCTAGATGTGTTTCAGGGTGCTTAAGAATGCATAATGACCCTTTCCTCAGTAGGTATGAATCATTTTGGGACTGTTCCTAAACTTATACGTAAATCTTTGAACTGCCGCTGGCGTCAGACGCCCAGCCACAAGGGTTCTCTTGTGCTATTCCATCTATCCAAGCACAGCAGCCATGGGATCAGGTGCAGCAGCTACGGGACCCAGCCAGATTGTCAGCGCCTGCCAGCACTATCCACGATCTGTACTATACCAACTACGGGACCCAGCCTAACCACCAGCACCTGCCCGTGCTCCCCACATCCTGCACGGGCTCTCTGGATTTCATCTATCTGCGGTACACTTAGGATCCTGTGCATTCGGACCAAGTGCCTGCCAGGGCTACCTATCCATCGTGCCGGACTATGGGGGAGATTTATCAAAACCTGTGCAAAGGAAAAGTCAACCAGTTGCCCATAGCAACCAATCAGCTCGCTTCTTTCATTTTGCAGAGGCCTTGTTAAAAATGAAAGAAGCGATCTGATTGGTTGCTATGGGCAACTGGGCATCTTTTACTCTGGACAGGTTTTGATAAATCTCCTCCTAAGTGACTAACATCATCTCCTCACACTGAGCGTCTATCTCTGAAGGTAATATTGGCAGACAACTATTACTTACCATCTACAGGGGAAATCCCCTGCATAAGAACTATCAAGACAACTTATAGAACAGTTTATTTCTACATATGCTTATTTCTACACATGTTGGATTCTAACTACTAAGTGTCCTCTATATATTATATTTTATTTTATGTCCTGAAATGATATATGCTAATAATTGTTTCAATCTATGGTTTTATAGTAGTGCATTTATTCCTGCCACAAGGGCCCTGTGACAGGAAGCACTAACTTTATTAACCCCTTAAGGACTCAGGGTTTTATCCGTTTTTGCACTTTCGTTTTTTCCTCCTTTTCTTTTAAAAATCATAACCCTTTCAATTTTCCACCTAAAAATCCATATTATGGCTTATTTTTTGCGTCGCCAATTCTACTTAGTCATTTTACCCAAAAATGCACGGTGAAACGGAAAAAAAAATCATTGTGCGACAAAATCGAAGAAAAAATGCCATTTATAACTTTTGGGCTTTCGTTTCTACGCAGTGCATATTTCGGTAAAAATGACACCTTATTATTCTGTAGGTCCATACGGTTAAAATCATACCCTACTTATATAGGTTTGATTTTGTCGCACTTCTGGAAAAAATCATAACTACATGCAGGAAAATTTATACGTTTAAAAATGTCATCTTCTGGCCCCTATAACTTTTTTATTTTTCTACGTACAGGGCGCTATGAGGACTCATTTTTTGTGCCGTGATCTGAAGTTTTTATCGGTATGATTTTTGTTTTGATCGGACTTTATGATCATTTTAATGGTATAAAAAGTGACCAAAAATGCGCTTTTTTTTTACTTTGGAATTTTTTTGCACGTACGCCATTGACCGTGCAGTTTAATTAATGATATATTTTTATAGTTCGGACATTTACGCACGCGGCGATACCACATATGTTTATTTAAATTTTTTTTTACACTGTTTTATTTTTTTTATGGGGAAAGGGGGGTGATTCAAACTTTTATTAGGGAAGGGGTTAAATGAACTTTATTAACACTTTTTTTTTTACTTTTTTTTTGCAGTGTTATAGACACACTGGGGGACATGTATCAAAGATTTTACCTGTTTTGTGTGTATTTTTTAGCGCAAAATTTTGCGCAAGCCCTTTTTTTGCGCATTTTTTGCGCACGTTTTGGTAGAGCATGTCGTCCAGATGTGGCTGAATCAGGGTACCTTGGAGCTGCATATATAGTACACATGGATTTATTACCTGCGTTCTTTTCCTTTGCACCAAAAATTTTGACGCAAGTGCGTCTTTTTCCCCGTAAATATAAGCCAACTTTAACTGCACGTAGCGATCCTTTCTATTTCTGAAGGAAAGTTCTACTAAGGAACCACCAGAATGTTTTAACTTTCCTATCTCATTTCCGCATTTGGTTTGCTTTATATTGCTTTTTACTCCTTGGTTATTCCAAAGCACTTTTAAAATAATTTGCATATAGAATATTTGTTTACAGTTCAGTTATTCACTAGATCACTTGTATATTGGTATTGTTATTTTATGATCCAACAATTTAATACATTTACATAGGAAATGTTTGATAGCTTACTTATCATTGAAGAAGCTCCGTCACATTAAAATAGCTTTGTAATCCCCTTAACACTGTAGATCATTCTCCTTTTATTTTTGCAATTTACTGCTTTCCATTATACTTTTCCCCAGCGCCCGGTAAGATGGTGGCTATCACTGATAACCAGCCATCTTACCATGTGACCACGGGGGGTTTCACCCCCCCCCCCCCAGCGATCGCTGCTATCAGCTAGTCAAATCTGATTAGCTGATAGCAGCGTTTCGCTATGAGAATACTTAGCAGCGAGGTGTGTGAGTCCGGATCACAGGGATCGGGACACACACCGCTCTGCTAAGTGTTCCTTACCCGTCCCCCGGCGTCACTTACCCGGCCATGCGGTGTCCCAAGCGGTCCCGGTGTGAGCGGCGTCCTCCAGGCGGTCCTGGGGGTGGTGCGTCCCGGCAGTGAGTTTCTGGCAGCAGGGCGGCATCTTCATTGGCAGCAGTGAGATCGCCGTAAAGCGATCTCACTGCTGCCTCTGGGAGTTTCAAAACTGCAACTCCCAGCATGCCCAGACAGCCTTTGGCTTTCTGACATGCTGGGAGTTGTAGTTTTGCAACATCTGGAGGGCCACAGTTTGGAGACCACTGTATAATGGTCTCCAATCTGTGCTCTTCCAGATGTTCCAAAATTACAAATCTCAGCATGCCCACTCTGTCGAGGCATGCTGGGAGTTCTAGTTCTGTAACATCTGGAAGACCACAGATTGGAGACCATTATACAGTGGTCTACAAACTGTGGACCTCCAGCTGTTGCAAAACTACAACTCCCAGCATGCCCAGACTGCCCAAGCATGCTGGGAGTTGTAGTTCGTCAACATCTGACCCTTCAGATATTGCCGAAATACAACTTCCAGCATGTCTGGCCATGCTGGGAATTATATTTTTGCAACAGCTGGAGGCACACTAGTTGGGAAACATTGTTCGTTTCCTAACTCTTTTTCCCTTTTTCTCAGCTGTGCCTCCAAACTATAACGCCCAGCATGCACTGACAGACCATGCATGCTGGGAATTGAAGTTGTGCAACAGCTGGAGGCACACTGGTTTTGAAACACTAAGTTAAGTAAAAAACTTTCAAGTGTTTTGCAACCAGTGTGCCTTCAGCTGTTGCATAACTACAACCCTCAGCATGCACGGACTGCCAAAGGGCATGCTGGGAGTTGTAGCAGTATGCCTCTAGCTGTTGCATAACTACAAGTTCCAGCATGTCCTTCTGCTGTCACTGCATGCTGAGATTTGAAGTTTTTGCAACAGCTGAAGGCACACTGGTTGCGAAACACTCAGTCTGTTTCCGTGTTTCGCAACCAGTGTGCCTCCAGCTGTTGCAAAACTACAACTCCCAGCATGCACGGACAGCCAAAGGGCATGCTCGGAGTTGCAGTTTTGCAACAGCTGGATGTTTCCCCATCCCCCCAATGTGAATGGACAGGGTACACTCACATGGGCGGAGGTTTACAGGGAGTGCTGCAAGATTGAGATGCAGCAAACTCGCTGTCAACCCCCGCCCGTGTGACTGTACCCTAAAAACACTACACTACACTACACTTAAATAAAATAAGTAAAAAACACTATATATACACATACCGCTACACAGCCCCCCTCCCCAATAAATATGAACAACGTCTGGTACGGCACTGTTTCCAAAATGGAGCCTCCAGCTGTTGCAAAACAACAACTCCCAGTATTGCCGGACAGCCATTGACTGTCCAGGCATGTTGGGAGTTTTGCAACAGCTGGAGGCACCCTGTTTGGGAAACACTGGCATAGAATACCCCTATGTCCACCCCTATGCAAAACCCTAATTTAGGCCTCAAATGCGCATGGCGCTCTCACTTTGGAGCCCTGTCGTATTTCAAGGCAACATTTTAGGGTCACATATGGGGTATCGCCGTACTCGGGAGAAATTGCCTTACAGATTTTGGGGGGCTTTTTCTCCTTTTACCCATTATGAAAAGGAACAGTTGGAGTCTACACCAGTATGTTAGTGTATAAAAATAAAATTATTTACACTGACATGCAGGTGTTGCCGCATACTTTACATTTTCACAAGAGGTAAATGGGAAAAAAGATCCCCATTTTTTGGGACACAATTTAGCCAGAGTACGGAGATACCACATATGTGGGCGCAAAGTGCTCTGCAGGCGCACAACAAGGCCCATAAGGTAGAGTGCACCATGTACATTTGAGGTGATTTGCACAGGGGTGTCACAGATGTTAAATGAAGAATAAGGACATAAGGTATAATTGATGTGTTATAATTGGGTGCAAAAAGTGGTATTATTGTGAGATTAAAACTCTACATAATGAAGAAAAAAAATTCTAAAACTAATAACGAGGACACACTTACTGTTTAGGTGCAGATACGCTGCAGACAAAGCTCCTACTAAATAGAGCTGCAGTGTAAATTTATGCTCTGAGGAGAATTCTAAATTTAAACGCAATTCAAGAAAGTAGCTGCACAAGAATGATAAATTTAACGCAGCTGCGCCAAATTTAGACAACAGGCAGAGGGGTAAAAAAACTTCTATTATACACTGGAAATGATACATGTCCCCCACTGATCTTTTACACAGATCACAGGCGTTTATTAACACGCCTGTGATCAGTGTTATCGGCGCTTGACTGCTCCTGCCTGGATCTCAGGCACGGAGCAGTCATTCGCCGATCGGACACCGAGGAGGCAGGTAGGGGCCCTCCCGGTGTCCTGTCAGCTGTTCGGGACGCCGTGATTTCACCGTGGCGGTCCCGAACAGCCCGACTGAGCAGCCGGGTCACTTTCACTTTAGAAGCGGCGGTTAGCTTTGACCGCCGCTTCTAAAGGGTTAATACCGCACATCGCCACGATCGGCGATGTGTGGTATTAGCCGCGCGCCCCGGCCGACGCGATATGATGCGGGATCGCGGCGCGATCCCGCTTCAAATGGCGGGAGCAGGCGCAGGACGTAAATATACGTCCTGCGTCGTTAAGGGGTTAATTGAAGCACGGTCTCTTACATCAATATTTTTATTATTTCCATCATGTACCAGTAACCCTGGTATTCCCCTTGAGGTATATGGTTACAAATTTACTCCTTCCTAAACATGTCCATTACTGTCAGGCAGGTACATGCTAAAATCACTTCATGGTGGATAACCCCTTTTAACATGAAGTCTTTTCCATGAATATGCCAAAGTCACAAAACTTGCGCAAAATAATAATAAGTCACACTTTAACCCCTTAAGGACAATGGACGTACTCCTACGCCCCCGTTTCCGAGTCCTTAAGGACCGAGGACGTAGGAGTACGTCCTGTCCTTTCCCGGCCCCCTGCCGCTAGCCGGAGGGGAGCCGGTGCCCGATGCCTGCTGAAATCGTTCAGCAGGCATCGCGGCATATCGCCCAGGGGGGTCATTATGCCCCCCCATTTCGGCGATGGCCGCAGATCGCTGGACAATTCAGTCCAGCGATCTGCGGCGATTCCGGGTCAATCGGGTCTCCAGTGACCCGGTGACCCGGAATTACTGGCTGATCGGGGCCGTCAGAGACGGCCCCGAACAGCCAGAGCCTGCAGGGGTGAGGTGGCACTGGTGCCACCTCACGATCGCCCTGATTCGTCGGCCGGATTACCGGCCGACGAATCAGGGCGCCTGCTGCGGGTGTCACTCCCGCACCCGCTCCGCCCCTCTTCCGGAGGACGTGAGCGGGTGCGGGACGTGCACCCCTGGTGCTGGGGACCCCGATCCCCGGCGTTAATGTTGGGATCAGGGCCCCAGGAGCGACGACGGCGGCGGCGGCGAGACTGACCTGTGCGGCGATCAAGCAGCAGCAGGAGGTGAGTGACAGCCTCCTCCTGTTGCTTAGCAACAGCTCCCAGCATGCAAAAAGGGCATGCTGGGAGCTGTAGTTATGCAACAGGAGGAGGCAGACCACCACAACTCCCAGCATGCACTTATGGGCATGCTGGGACTTATGGTTTTGCAACAGCTGGAGGCACATTCTTTCTATGGAAAAATGTACCTTCAGCTGTTGTGTAACTACAACTCCCAGCTTGCACAAACAGCTTAAGTGCATGCTGGGAGTTGTAGTGGTGCATCTGGTGGTTGCATAACTACAACTCCCAGCATGCCCGTTGGCTGTCGGTGACTGCTGAGAGTTGTAGTTTTGCAACAGCTGAAGGCACACTGAGTTAAGTAGCAAACCAGTGTGTCTCCAGCTGTTGCATAACTACAATCCCCAGCATCCCCAGCCAAAGTAGTATGCCTCCCGCTGTTGCATAACTACAACACCCAGCATGCCCTTCCACTGTCCGTACATGCTGGGGGTTGTAGCTTTTGCAACAGCTGAAGGCACACTGGTTGCAAAAGACTGAGTTTGTTGCCAAACTCGGTGTTTCACAACCTGTGTGTCTCCAGCTGTTGCAAAACTACAACTCCCAGCATGCACTGATAGACCGTACATGCTGGGAGTTGTAGTTTTGCAACAGCTGAATGTCCCCCCCCCCCTCAATGTGAATGTACAGGGTACACTCACATGGGCGGAAGATTACAGTAAGTATCCGGCTGCAAGTTTGAGCTGCAGCAAATTTTCTGCTGCAGCTCAAGCTGCCAGCGAGAAACTACTGTGAACCCCCCGCCCGTGCGACTGTACCCTAAAAACACTACACTACACTACCACACAATAAAATAAAAAGTAAAAAAACACTACATATACACATACCCCTACAATAAAAATGAAAAACGTCTGGTACGCCACCGTTTCCAAAACGGAGCCTCCAGCTGTTGCAAAACTACAACTCCCAACATGCACTGATAGACCGTACATGCTGGGAGTTGTAGTTTTGCAACAGCTGGATGTTCCCCCCCCCCCCAATGTGAACGTACAGGGTACACTCACATGGGCGGAGGATTAAAGTAAGTATCCGGCTGCAAGTTTGAGCTGAGGCAAATTTTCTGCCGCTGCTCAAACTGCCAGCGAGAAACTACTGTGAACCCCCGCCCGTGCGACTGTACCCTAAAAACACTACACTACACTAACACAAAAAATAAAATAAAAAGTAAAAAACACTACATATACACATACCCCTACACAGCCCCCCTCCCCTCCCCTCCCCAATAAAAATGAAAAACGTCTGGTACGCCACTGTTTCCAAAACGGAGCCTCCAGCTGTTGCAAAACAACTACTCCCAGTATTACCAGATAGCCACTGACTTTCCAGGCATGCTGGGACTTTTACAACAGCTGGAGGCACCCTATTTGGGAATCACTGGCGTAGAATACCCCTATGTCCACCCCTATGCAATCCCTAATTCAGGCCTCAAATGCGCATGGCGCTCTCACTTTGGAGCCCTGTCGTATTTCAAGGCAACAGTTTAGGGACACATATAGGGTATCGCCGTACTCGGGAGAAATTGTGTTACAAATTATGGGGGGGTATTTTCTGCTATTACCCTTTTTAAAAATCTAAAATTTTGGGGAAACCAACATTTTAGGTAAAAATTTTTTTTTTTTTTTACATATGCAAAAGTTGTGAATCACCTGTGGGGTATTAAGGTTCACATTACCCCTTGTTACGTTCCCCGAGGGGTCTAGTTTCCAAAATGGTATGCCATGTGTTTTTTTTTTGCTGTCCTGGCACCATAGGGGCTTCCTAAATGCGGCATGCCCCCAGAGCAAAATTTGCTTTCAAAAAGCCAAATGTGACTCCTTCTCTTCTGAGACCTGTAGTGCGCCAGCAGAGCACTTCTCTCCCCCATATGGGGTGTTTTCTGAATCGGGAGAAATTGGGCTTCAAATTTTGGGGGGTATTTTCTGCTATTACCCTTTTTAAAAATGTAAACATTTTGGGAAACCAAGCATTTTAGGTAAAAAAAAAATTTTTTTTTTTAACATATGCAAAAGTCGTGAAACACCTGTAGGGTATTAAGGTTCACTTTACCCCTTTTTACGTTCCCCGAGGGGTCTGGTTTCCAAAATGGTATGCCATGTGTTTTTTTTTTGCGGTTCTGGCACCATAGGGGCTTCCTAAATGCGGCATGCCCCCAGAGCAAAATTTGCTTTCAAAAAGCCAAATGTGACTCCTTCTCTTCTGAGACCTGTAGTGCGCCAGCAGAGCACTTCTCACCCCCATATGGGGTGTTTTCTGAAACAGGAGAAATTGGGCTTCAAATTTTGGGGGGTATTTTCTGCTATTACCCTTTTTAAAAATTTAAAAATTTTGGGAAACCAAGCATTTTAGGTAAAATTTTTTATTTTTTTTTAACAGATGCAAAAGTCGTGAAACACCTGTAGGGTATTAAGGTTCACTTTACCCCTTTTTACGTTCCCCGAGGGGTCTGGTTTCCAAAATGGTATGCCATGTGTTTTTTTTTTGCGGTTCTGGCACCATAGGGGCTTCCTAAATGCGGCATGCCCCCAGAGCAAAATTTGCTTTCAAAAAGCCAAATGTGACTCCTTCTCTTCTGAGACCTGTAGTGCGCCAGCAGAGCACTTTTCACCCCCATATGGGGTGTTTTCTGAATCGGGAGAAATTGGGCTTCAAATTTTGGGGGGTATTTTCTGCTATTATCCTTTTTAAAAATGTAACATTTTTGGGAAACCAAGCATTTTAGGTAAAACATTTATTTTTATTTTTTACATATGCAAAAGTCGTGAATCACCAGTGTGGTATTAAGGTTCACTTTACCCCTTGTTACGTTCCCTGAGGGGTCTAGTTTCCAAAATGGTATGCCATGTGTTTTTTTTTTGCTGTCCTGGCACCATAGGGGCTTCCTAAAGGTGACATGCCCCCCAAAAACCATTTGTCGCTCCTTCCCTTCTGAGCCCTCTACTGCGCCCGCTGAACAATTAACATAGACATATGAGGTATGTGCTTACTCGAGAGAAATTGGGCTACAAATACAAGTAAAAATTTTCTCCTTTTTACCCCTTGCAAAAATTCAAAAATTGGGTTTACAAGAACATGCGAGTGTAAAAAATGAAGATTGTGAATTTTCTCCTTCACTTTTCTGCTATTCCTGTGAAACACCTAAAGGGTTAATACACTTATTGAATGTCATTTTGAATACTTTGGGGGGTGTAGTTTTTATAATGGGGTCTTTTATGGGGTATTTCTAATATGAAGACCCTTCAAATCCACTTCAAACCTGAACTGGTCCATGAAAAATAGCGAGTTTGAAAATTTTGTGAAAAATTTCCAAATTGCTGCTGAACTTTGAAGCCCTCTGGTGTCTTCCAAAAGTAAAAACTCATAAATTTTATGATGCAAACATAAAGTAGACATATTGTATATGTGAACCCAAAAAAAATATATTTTGAATATCCATTTTCCTTACAATCAGAGAGCTTCAAAGTTAGAAAAATGCTAAATTTTCATTTTTTTCATAAAATTTTGGGATTTTTCACCAAGAAAGGATGCAAGTTACCATAAAATTTTACCACTAAGTTAAAGTAGAATATGTCACGAAAAAACAATCTCGGAATCAGAATGATAACTAAAAGCATTCCAGAGTTATTAATGTTTAAAGTGACAGTGGTCAGAATTGCAAAAAACGCTCTGGTCCTTAAGGTGTAAAATGGCCTGGTCCTTAAGGGGTTAAGGATGTGTGCCATATTTTGATGCATCAAGAGACGAAATTGTGGGGCACAATCACCAAAAAATCTGCTCTATTGTGTGAACTTTTGTGTGGAAGGTGGGGGATAGTGCTCTTGGTCGGGACAGATGGCCCGTTCTAAAGCTCGTGGGGAGTCCCAGTGGCTGGAACCTGTGCGATCATACACCTATCTCCTATCCTTCAGTTAGGTGATACCTTTTGTTAGCTGGATAACCCATATGACTGCAATTAACAACAGTAGCAGACCGGCAAAAAATAGAATCCACAAAACTAAACAACATCTTTTTCAATATCAAATAGAACACTAAAAATATTTGTTGCAAAATCTAAAAAAAAAATAAAATAAAAGTCTAAAAAAGGCTAGAAAGAAAGAAAAACTTCAGAATACAACTTGCACAGAATACACTGATATTGATACATGGACATTTTGTGTCATGCACGATTTTGGTAAATTTCTCTCAATTCGCCAAATGAAAACACTCTCTAATAAACAGCTGGCATAAATACTTTGATAAAGATACTTTGATTTGGACCAATGAATAATTTCCCTAATTTGTATCTCTGTTTACATGGGTAAAATTGTTTGTAATAGAAAAGTAAAAAAAAAACTTACCTCTGCTGCTGAGACCAAGAATTATAAGCGTCAACACAGTGTAACCCTTCATTGTGTAGTTCTGCATTCATCTCAGCCAAAGATGGGTGAAATGACAGCTGCTACTTATATTGCTAGTAAACCACCATTCACCTCCCACAAGGTAAATTGTAATATTGATTTTCCAGTTTTTCACTATGCTTTACAACCAATTTCTCCAGAATCCAAACAAATGATTCTGAAGAACTGAAACAAAGCAAACACTTAAACAATGTAGTTAGCTATCTAGAAGTTATTTCTGCCTCTGGTGTTGCTAGAGGGTATAGAAGATATAAAATAGTTATTATGTAGTCTATATTCTACAAGCAAATTTTTATTTATCTGTACTTTTATAGCAGTGTTTCCCAAAACAATACAATCCCAATCCATCTTTTGAGAGACAAAGTAGCATGCACATCCTCAGTATACATTTTAAAAATGGGAAAGGTTAAACTAGACTAATACGTTAGTATGATGTTCTGCTGGTTAACCCTCTGGGCTGTTTTGTGTCCAACAGGAACACCCAGTAGCTTTCCCTATTAACCTCTCAATGCACCAGGACGTACATTTACATCCTGTACATGAGGCGAGCGCCTGAGCGGTGCTCGCATTATGCACAGCAGGTCCCGGCTTTTATCAGCAGCCAGGGACCAGCCGTAATGAGGGACATCAGCGATTGTGCTGATGTGCACCATTAACCCCTCAGAAGCTGTGCTCAATAGAGATCACGGCATCTGCATCTGGGTGTTTCAATGGATGATTAGATCACCCGATGGTCCCCCGATGGGTCAATACAATTAAAATGATACTCATGATTACATACTTTTCTATTATTGTACAGCTTTTTAAAAAAATCACAAACTTTTTAACCAAATTAGTACGTTTAAAATTCCTCAATTTTGAAAATCCAGTGGCGTACCAAGGGGGGCACTCTCAAGGGGGGTGCCAGGGGCGGACTGACCCGCTGCTGAGGTCCGGGACACTCGTCCCAGATCCCCAGCAGTAAGCGCTACCTTCTCCTGTATGCGCGATACAGGCACATACAGGAGAAGGCGTCCCCTCTGTGTGAGCCGCATCTGCAGCTACACAGAGGAGACGTGACCTCCGCCCCCATGCAGCACGCAGTACAGGCGCCGGTGACGGCACTCATCCAGCGCCTGTACTGTGGAGGGGAGAAGACGTGGGCCCTGCAGCTGAGGAGATCGCTGCGTGGGATATCAGGTGAGCATCCTTTTTTATTTTAATTTTTTGCTCTACATTTACCTATGGGGAAGGGGGGGGGGTTACTCTACATATACCTAGAGGGAGGGGGGGGGTGCTCCTCTACATATACCTAGAGGGGGGGGGGTGCTTGGCATTTACCTATAGGGAAGGGGGGGAGAGGGAGGGGAGGTGTGTGCTCTGCATTTACCTATAGGGAAGGGGGGAGAGGGGGGGTGCTCTGCATTTACTTATAGGGAAGGGGGAGAGAGGGGGGGTGCTCTGCATTTATCTATAGGGAGGGGGGGGGGAGAGTGCTCTGCATTTACCTATAGGGAAGGGGGGGAGAGGGAGGGGGGGTGCTCTGCAATTACCTATAGGGAAGGGGGAGAGAGAGGGGGTGCTCTGCATTTACCTATAGGTATATGGTTACAAATTTGCTCCTTCCTAAACATGTCCATTACTATCAGGCAGGTACGTGCTAAAATCACTTCATGGTGGATAACCCCTTTTAACATGGAGTCTTTTCCATGAATATGCCAAAGTCACAAAACTTACGCAAAATAATAATAAGTCACAATTTAAGGATGTGTGCCAAATTTTGATGCATCAGGAGACGAAATTGTGGGGCACAATCACCAAAAAATCTGCTCTATTGTGTGAACTTTTGTGTGGAAGGTGGGGGATAGTGCTCTTGGTCGGGACAGATGGCCCGTTGTAAAGATCGTGGGGAGTCCCAGTGGCTGGAACCCGTGCGATCATACACCTATCTCCTATCCTTCGGTTAGGTGATACGTTTTGTTAGCTGGATAACCCATATGACTGCAATTAACAACAGTAGCAGGCCGGCAAAAAATAGAAGCCACAAAACTAAACAACATCTTTTTCAATATCAAATAGAACACTAAAAATATTTGTTGCAAAATCTAAAAAAAAATAAAAATAAAAATCTAAAAAAGGCTAGAAAGAAAGAAAAACTTCAGAATACAACTTGCACAGAATACACTGATATTGATACATGGACATTTTGTGTCATGCACGATTTTGGTAAATTTCTCTCAATTTGCCAAATGAAAACACTATCTAATAAATAGCTGGCATAAATACTTTGATAAAGATACTTTGATTTGGACCAATGAATAATTTCCCTAATTTGTATCTCTGTTTACATGGGTAAAATTGTTTGTAATAGAAAAGTAAAAAAAAAATTACCTCTGCTGCTGAGACCAAGAATAATAAGCGTCAACACAGTGTAACCCTTCATTGTGTAGTTCTGCATTCATCTCAGCCAAAGATGGGTGAAATGACAGCTGCTACTTATATTGCTAGTAAACCACCATTCACCTCCCACAAGGTAAATTGTAATATTGATTTTTCAGTTTTTCACTATGCTTTACAACCAATTTCTCCAGAATCCAAACAAATGATTCTGAAGAACTGAAACAAAGCAAACACTTAAACAATGTAGTTAGCTATCTAGAAGTTATTTCTGCCTCTGGTGTTGCTACAGGGTATAGAAGATATAAAATAGTTATTATGTAGTCTATATTCTACAAGCAAATTTTTATTTATCTGTACTTTTATAGCAGTGTTTCCCAAAACAATACAATCCCAATCCATCTTTTGAGAGACAAAGTAGCATGCACATCCTCAGTATACATTTTAAAAATGGGAAAGGTTAAACTAGACTAATACGTGAGTATGATGTTCTGCTGGTTAACCCTCTGGGCTGTTTTGTGTCCAACAGGAACACCCAGTAGCTTTCCCTATTAACCTCTCAATGCACCAGGACGTACATTTACATCCTGTACATGAGGCGAGCGCCGGAGTGGTGCTCGCATTATGCACGGCAGGTCCCGGCTTTTATCAGCAGCCAGGGACCAGCCGTAATGAGGGACATCAGCGATTGTGCTGATGTGCACCATTAACCCCTCAGAAGCTGTGCTCAATAGAGATCACGGCATCTGCATCTGGGTGTTTCAATGGATGATTAGATCACCCGATGGTCCCCCGATGGGTCAATACAATTAAAATGATACTCATGATTACATACTTTTCTATTATTGTACAGCTTTTTTAAAAAATCACAAACTTTTTAACCAAATTAGTACGTTTAAAATCCCTCTATTTTGAAAATCCAGTGGCGTACCAAGGGGGGGGCACTCTCAAGGGGGGTGCCAGGGGCGGACTGACCCGCCGCCACCGCTGCTGAGGTCCGGGACACTCGTCCCAGATCCCCAGCAGTAAGCGCTACCTTCTCCTGTATGCGAGATACATGCACATACAGGAGAAGGCGTCCCCTCTGTGTGAGCCGCATCTGCAGCTACACAGAGGAGACGTGACCTCCGCCCCCATGCAGCACGCAGTACAGGCGCCGGTGACGTCACTCATCCAGCGCCTGTACTGTGGAGGGGAGAAGACGCGGGCCCTGCAGCTGAGGAGATCGCTGCGTGGGATATCAGGTGAGCATCCTTTTTTATTTTTATTTTTTGCTCTACATTTACCTATGGGGAAGGGGGGGGGTTACTCTACATATACCTAGAGGGAGGGGGGGGGGTGCTCCTCTACATATACCTAGAGGGAGGGGAGGGTGCTCGGCATTTACCTATAGGGAAGGGGGGGAGAGGGAGGGGGGGTGTGCTCTGCATTTACCTATAGGGAAGGGGGGAGAGGGGGGTGCTCTGCATTTACTTATAGGGAAGGGGGAGAGAGGGGGGGTGCTCTGCATTTATCTATAGGGAGGGGGGGGAGAGTGCTCTGCATTTACTTATAGGGAAGGGGGGGAGAGGGAGGGGGTGCTCTGCATTTACCTATAGGGAAGGGGGGGAGAGGGGGGGGGTGCTCTGCATTTACCTATAGGGAAGGGGGAGAGAGAGGGGGTGCTCTGCATTTACCTATAGGTATATGGTTACAAATTTGCTCCTTCCTAAACATGTCCATTACTGTCAGGCAGGTACGTGCTAAAATCACTTCATGGTGGATAACCCCTTTTAACATGGAGTCTTTTCCATGAATATGCCAAAGTCACAAAACTTGCGCAAAATAATAATAAGTCACAATTTAACCCCTTAAGGACCGAGCCCTTTTTCACCTTAAGGACCGGAGCGTTTTTTGCAATTCTGACCACTGTCACTTTAAACATTAATAACTCTGGAATGCTTTTAGTTATCATTCTGATTCCGAGATTGTTTTTCGTGACATATTCTACTTTAACTTAGTGGTAAAATTTTATGGTAACTTGCATCCTTTCTTGGTGACAAATCCCAAAATTTGATGAAAAAAATGAAAATTTAGCATTTTTCTAACTTTGAAGCTCTCTGCTTGTAAGGAAAATGGATATTCAAAATAATTTTTTTTTGGGTTCACATATACAATATGTCTACTTCATGTTTGCATCATAAAATTTATGAGTTTTTACTTTTGGAAGACACCAGAGGGCTTCAAAGTTCAGCAGCAATTTTGAAATTTTTCACAAAATTTTCAAACTCGCTATTTTTCATGGACCAGTTCAGGTTTGAAGTGGATTTGAAGGGTCTTCATATTACAAATACCCCATAAAAGACCCCATTATAAAAACTACACCCCCAAAGTATTCAAAATGACATTCAGTAAGTGTATTCACCCTTTAGGCGTTTCACAGGAATAGCAGCAAAGTGAAGGAGAAAATTCAAAATCTTTATTTTTTACACTCGCATGTTCTTGTAGACCCAATTTTTGAATTTTTGCAAGGGGTAAAAAGGAGAAAATTTTTACTTGTATTTGAAACCCAATTTCTCTCGAGTAAGCACATACCTCATATGTCTATGTTAATTGTTCGGCGGGCGCAGTAGAAGGCTCAGAAGGGAATGAGCGACAAATGGTTTTTGGGGGGCATGTCACCTTTAGGAAGCCCCTATGGTGCCAGGACAGCAAAAAAACACACATGGCATACCATTTTGGAAACTAGACCCCTCAGGGAACGTAACAAGGGGTAAAGTGAACCTTAATACCCCACAGGTGTTTCACGACTTTTGCATATGTAAAAAAAATATTTTTTTTTTACCTAAAATGCTTGATTTCCCAAAAATTTTACATTTTTAAAAAGTGTAATAGCAGAAAATACCCCCCCAAAATTTGAAGCCCAATTTCTCCCGATTCAGAAAACACCCCATATGGGGGTGAAAATTGCTCTGCTGGCGCACTACAGGTCTCAGAAGAGAAGAAGTCACATTTGGCTTTTTGAAAGCAAATTTTGCTCTGGGGGCATGCCGCATTTAGGAAGCCCCTATGGTGCCAGGACAGCAAAAATACACACATGGCATACCATTTTTGAAACTAGACCCCTCAGGGAACGTAACAAGGGGTAAAGTGAACCTTAATACCCCACAGGTGTTTCACGACTTTTGCATATGTAAAAAAAAATATTTTTTTTTACCTAAAATGCTTGGTTTCTCAAAAATTTTACATTTTTAAAAAGGGTAATAGCAGAAAATGCCCCCCAAAATTTGAAGCCCAATTTCTCCCGATTCAGAAAACACCCCATATGGGGGTGAAAAGTGCTCTGATGGCGCACTACAGGTCTCAGAAGAGAAGGAGTCACATTTGGCTTTTTGAAAGCAAATTTTGCTATGGGGGCATGCCGCATTTAGGAAGCCCCTATGGTGCCAGGACAGCAAAAAAAAAAAACACATGGCATACCATTTTGGAAACTAGACCCCTCGGGGAACGTAACAAGGGGTTAAGTGAACCTTTATACCCCACAGGTGTTTCATGACTTTTGTATATGTAAAAAAAAAAAAAATTTTTTTACCTAAAATGCCTGTTTTCCCAAAAATTTTACATTTTTAAAAAGGGTAATAGCAGAAAATATCCGCAAAAATTTGAAGCCCAATTTCTCCCGAGTACGGCGATACCCCATATGTGTCCCTAAACTGTTGCCTTGAAATACAACAGGGCTCCAAAGTGAGAGCACCATGCGCATTTGAGGCCTAAATTAGGGACTTGCATAGGGGTGGACATAGGGGTATTCTACGCCAGTGATTCCCAAACAGGGGGCCTCCAGCTGTTGTAAAACTCCCAGCATGCCTGGACAGTCAGTGGCTATCTGGCAATACTGGGAGTAGTTGTTTTGCAACAGCTGTAGGCTCCGTTCTGGAAACAGTGGCGTACCAGACGTTTTTCAATTTTTATTGGGGAGAGGGGCTGTGTAGGGGTATGTGTATATGTAGTGTTTTTTACTTTTTATTTTATTTTGTGGTAGTGTAGTGTAGTGTTTTTAGGGTACAGTCGCACGGGCGGGGGTTCACAGTAGTTTCTCGCTGGCAGTTTGAGCAGCGGCAGAAAATTTGCTGCAGCTCAAACTTGCAGCCGGATACTTACTGTAATCCTCCGCCCATGTGAGTGTACCCTGTACGTTCACATTGGGGGGGGGGGGAACATCCAGCTGTTGCAAAACTACAACTCCCAGCATGGACGGTCTATCAGTGCATGCTGGGAGTTGTAGTTTTGCAACAGCTGGAGACACACAGGTTGTGAAACACCGAGTTTGGTAACAAACTCAGTGTTTTGCAACCAGTGTGCCTTCAGCTGTTGCAAAAGCTACAACCCCCAGCATGTACGGACAGCGGAAGGGCATGCTGGGTCTTGTAGTTATGCAACAACCGGAGGCATACTACATTGGCTGGGGATGCTGTGGATTGTAGTTATGCAACAGCTGGAGACACACTGGTTTGCTACATAACTCTGTGTGCCTTCAGCTGTTGCAAAACTACAACTCTCAGCAGTCACCGACAGACAACGGGCATGCTGGGAGTTGTAGTTATGCAACCACCAGATGCACCACTACAACTCCCAGCATGCACTTTAGCTGATTGTGCAAGCTGGGAGTTGTAGTTACACAACAGCTGAAGGTACACTTTTCCATAGAAAGAATGTGCCTCCAGCTGTTGCAAAACTACAAATCCCAGCATGCCCATAAGGGCATGCTGGGAGTTGTGGTGGTCTGCCTCCTGCTGTTGCATAACTACAGCTCCCAGCATGCCCTTGTTGCATGCTGGGAGCTGTTGCTAAGCAAGAGCAGGAGGCTGTCACTCACCTCCAACGATCCACACAGGACTGTCCATCGCCGCCGCCGCCGCTCCTGGGGCCCCGATCCCAACAGGGACGCCGGGGATCGGGGTCCCCAGCACCCGGGGTCGTCTTCCCGCACCCGCTCACGTCCCCCGGAAGAGGGGCGGAGCGGGTTGCGGGAGTGACACCCGCAGCAGGCGCCCTGATTGGTCGGCCGGTAATCCGGCCAACGAATCAGGGCGATCGTGAGGTGGCACCAGTACCACCTCACTCCTGCAGGCTCTGGCTGTTCGGGGCCATCTCTGAAGGCCCCGATCAGCCAGTAATTCCGGGTCATCGGGTCACTGGAGACCCGATTGACCCGGAATCCGCCGCAGATCGCTGGACTGAATTGTCCAGCGATCTGCGGCAATTGCCGACATGGGGGGACATAATGACCCCCCTGGGCGATATGCCGAAAGCCTGCTGAACGATTTCAGCAGGCATCCGGCTCCGGCTCCCCTCCGGCTAGCGGTGGGGGACGGAAATGCTCAGGGCGTATCCATACGCCCTCGGTCCTTAAGGACTTGGAAACGGGGGCGTATGGATACGCCCTATGTCCTTAAGGGGTTAAGGATGTGTGCCAAATTTTGATGCATCAGGAGACGAAATTGTGGGGCACAATCACCAAAAAATCTGCTCTATTGTGTGAACTTTTGGTTGGAAGGTGGGGGATAGTGCTCTTGGTCGGGACAGATGGCCCGTTCTAAAGATCGTGGGGAGTCCCAGTGGCTGGAACCCGTGCGATCATACACCTATCTCCTATCCTTCGGTTAGGTGATACGTTTTGTTAGCTGGATAACCCATATGACTGCAATTAACAACAGTAGCAGGCCGGCAAAAAATAGAAGCCACAAAACTAAACAACATCTTTTTCAATATCAAATAGAACACTAAAAATATTTGTTGCAAAATCTAAAAAAAAAAAAAAAAAGTCTAAAAAAGGCTAGAAAGAAAGAAAAGCTTCAGAATACAACTTGCACAGAATACACTGATATTGATACATGGACATTTTGTGTCATGCACAATTTTGGTAAATTTCTCTCAATTCGCCAAATGAAAACACTCTCTAATAAACAGCTGGCATAAATACTTTGATAAAGATACTTTGATTTGGACCAATGAATAATTTCCCTAATTTGTATCTCTGTTTACATGGGTAAAATTGTTTGTAATAGAAAAGTAAAAAAAAAACTTACCTCTGCTGCTGAGACCAAGAATTATAAGCGTCAACACAGTGTAACCCTTCATTGTGTAGTTCTGCATTCATCTCAGCCAAAGATGGGTGAAATGACAGCTGCTACTTATATTGCTAGTAAACCACCATTCACCTCCCACAAGGTAAATTGTAATATTGATTTTCCAGTTTTTCACTATGCTTTACAACCAATTTCTCCAGAATCCAAACAAATGATTCTGAAGAACTGAAACAAAGCAAACACTTAAACAATATAGTTAGCTATCTAGAAGTTATTTCTGCCTCTGGTGTTGCTAGAGGGTATAGAAGATATAAAATAGTTATTATGTAGTCTATATTCTACAAGCAAATTTTTATTTATCTGTACTTTTATAGCAGTGTTTCCCAAAACAATACAATCCCAATCCATCTTTTGAGAGACAAAGTAGCATGCACATCCTCAGTATACATTTTAAAAATGGGAAAGGTTAAACTAGACTAATACGTGAGTATGATGTTCTGCTGGTTAACCCTCTGGGCTGTTTTGTGTCCAACAGGAACACCCAGTAGCTTTCCCTATTAACCTCTCAATGCACCAGGACGTACATTTACATCCTGTACATGAGGCGAGCGCCGGAGCGGTGCTCGCATTATGCACGGCAGGTCCCGGCTTTTATCAGCAGCCAGGGACCAGCCGTAATGAAGGACATCAGCGATTGTGCTGATGTGCACCATTAACCCCTCAGAAGCTGTGCTCAATAGAGATCACGGCATCTGCATCTGGGTGTTTCAATGGATGATTAGATCACCCGATGGTCCCCCGATGGGTCAATACAATTAAAATGATACTCATGATTACATACTTTTCTATTATTGTACAGCTTTTTTAAAAAATCACAAACTTTTTAACCAAATTAGTACGTTTAAAATCCCTCTATTTTGAAAATCCAGTGGCGTACCAAGGGGGGGGGACACTCTCAAGGGGGGTGCCAGGGGCGGACTGACCCGCCGCCACCGCTGCTGAGGTCCGGGACACTCGTCCCAGATCCCCAGCAGTAAGCGCTACCTTCTCCTGTATGCGCGATACATGCACATACAGGAGAAGGCGTCCCCTCTGTGTGAGCCGCATCTGCAGCTACACAGAGGAGACGTGACTTTCCGCCCCCATGCAGCACGCAGTACAGGCGCCGGTGACGTCACTCATCCAGCGCCTGTACTGTGGAGGGGAGAAGACGCAGGCCCTGCAGCTGAGGAGATCGCTGCGTGGGATATCAGGTGAGCATCCTTTTTTATTTTTATTTTTTGCTCTACATTTACCTATGGGGAAGGGGGGGGGGTTACTTTACATATACCTAGAGGGAGGGGGGGGGTGCTCCTCTACATATACCTAGAGGGAGGGGGGGGGTGCTCGGCATTTACCTATAGGGAAGGGGGGGAGAGGGAGGGGGGGTGTGTGCTCTGCATTTACCTATAGGGAAGGGGGGAGAGGGGGGGTGCTCTGCATTTACTTATAGGGAAGGGGGAGAGAGGGGGGGTGCTCTGCATTTATCTATAGGGAGGGGGGGGGGGGAGAGTGCTCTGCATTTACCTATAGGGAAGGGGGGAGAGGGAGGGGGGGTGCTCTGCATTTACCTATAGGGAAGGGGGGGAGAGGGGGGGGGTGCTCTGCATTTACCTATAGGGAAGGAGGAGAGAGAGGGGGTGCTCTGCATTTACCTATAGGTATATGGTTACAAATTTGCTCCTTCCTAAACATGTCCATTACTGTCAGGCAGGTACGTGCTAAAATCACTTCATGGTGGATAACCCCTTTTAACATGGAGTCTTTTCCATGAATATGCCAAAGTCACAAAACTTGCGCAAAATAATAATAAGTCACAATTTAAGGATGTGTGCCAAATTTTGATGCATCAGGAGACGAAATTGTGGGGCACAATCACCAAAAAATCTGCTCTATTGTGTGAACTTTTGTGTGGAAGGTGGGGGATAGTGCTCTTGGTCGGGACAGATGGCCCGTTCTAAAGATCGTGGGGAGTCCCAGTGGCTGGAACCCGTGCGATCATACACCTATCTCCTATCCTTCAGTTAGGTGATACGTTTTGTTAGCTGGATAACCCATATGACTGCAATTAACAACAGTAGCAGGCCGGCAAAAAATAGAAGCCACAAAACTAAACAACATCTTTTTCAATATCAAATAGAACACTAAAAATATTTGTTGCAAAATCTAAAAAAAAATAAATAAAAGTCTAAAAAAGGCTAGAAAGAAAGAAAAGCTTCAGAATACAACTTGCACAGAATACACTGATATTGATACATGGACATTTTGTGTCATGCACAATTTTGGTAAATTTCTCTCAATTCGCCAAATGAAAACACTCTCTAATAAACAGCTGGCATAAATACTTTGATAAAGATACTTTGATTTGGACCAATGAATAATTTCCCTAATTTGTATCTCTGTTTACATGGGTAAAATTGTTTGTAATAGAAAAGTAAAAAAAAACTTACCTCTGCTGCTGAGACCAAGAATTATAAGCGTCAACACAGTGTAACCCTTCATTGTGTAGTTCTGCATTCATCTCAGCCAAAGATGGGTGAAATGACAGCTGCTACTTATATTGCTAGTAAACCACCATTCACCTCCCACAAGGTAAATTGTAATATTGATTTTCCAGTTTTTCACTATGCTTTACAACCAATTTCTCCAGAATCCAAACAAATGATTCTGAAGAACTGAAACAAAGCAAACACTTAAACAATGTAGTTAGCTATCTAGAAGTTATTTCTGCCTCTGGTGTTGCTAGAGGGTATAGAAGATATAAAATAGTTATTATGTAGTCTATATTCTACAAGCAAATTTTTATTTATCTGTACTTTTATAGCAGTGTTTCCCAAAACAATACAATCCCAATCCATCTTTTGAGAGACAAAGTAGCATGTACATATTTAGTATACATTTTAAAAATGGGAAAGGTTAAACTAGACTAATACGTTAGTATGATGTTCTGCTGGTTAACCCTCTGGGCTGTTTTGTGTCCAACAGGAACACCCAGTAGCTTTCCCTATTAACCTCTCAATGCACCAGGACGTACATTTACATCCTGTACATGAGGCGAGCGCCGGAGCGGTGCTCGCATTATGCACGGCAGGTCCCGGCTTTTATCAGCAGCCAGGGACCAGCCGTAATGAGGGACATCAGCGATTGTGCTGATGTGCACCATTAACCTCCTGAGCGGTATTCCCGAGCGTGACTCGGGGTTAATTTTCCCTGCCAGGATCGGTAACCCCGAGTCACGCTCGGGGTAGAATTGCAGAGTTCCTGGCCGGGCTGCACGATATATCGCAAAAGCAATGCGATGTAGCGATGTGGCCCCCCGGGAAAACATGCGATTATCTGCTCTGGTCGGCTCCCGTTGCGGGGGCCGGCCAGAGCAGGTAAAGAAAAATACTAAAAGTCAGTGTTTCCCTACCAGGGGGCCTCCAGCTGTTCCAAAACTACAACTCTCAGCATGCCCGAACAGCCAAAGGCTGTCCGGGCATGCTGGGAGTAGTAGTTTCACAACAGCTGGAGGCCCCCTGTTAGATAAACACTGAACTAAGTGTAAAGGGAAGAAGTAGTAAAATAAAAAAACCTTTTGCTCACCTAGTCCCGGTCCCTGCAGATGTCGTTCCCCTCCGTGCGGTCCGGGGTGTCCTCTCTTCACTATTCATCTTCTAGGACCTTTCACTTTTCAGCCAATCACAGGCCGCAGTGGTGTAAAGCCTGTGATTGGCTGAAGGGGAAAGGGCTTGTTCTGCAGCAAATACACTGGGTTTGAAATCTGCCGGCAAACCCCGTGTATACTGCTGCAGGACAAGGTGACAAGGGGGGGGGATGAATGTGACAAGGGGGGAATGTGACTGGGGGGGGGGAATGTGACAGGGGGGGGATGTGACTGGGGGGGGAATGTGACTGGGGGGGAATGTGACAGGGGGGGGAATGTGACAGGGGGGGGGAATGTGACAGGGGGGGGAATGTGACAGGGGGGGGAATGTGACTGGGGGGGAATGTGAGTGGGGGGAATGTGACTGGGGGGAATGTGACAAGGGGGGAATGTGACAAGGGGGGAATGTGACTGGGGGGGGATGTGACAGGGGGGGGATTTGACAGGGGGGGAGGGGAATGTGACATGAAGGGGGGATGTGACAGGGGGGGAGGGGAATGTGACATGAAGGGGGGATGTGACAAGGGGGGGGATGTGACAGGCGGAGGGGAATGTAACATGAAGGGGGAGAATGTGACAAGGGGGGGGGGAGAATGTGACAGGGATGTGAAAAGGGAGAGGGGAATGTGACGGGGGAGATGTGAAATTGAGTTAAAAAAAATTGTACCGCTTTTGGTACACATTTCCAGACAGAATCATACCGCCAGGGAGGTTAACCCCTCAGAAGCTGTGCTCAATAGAGATCACGGCATCTGCATCTGGGTGTTTCAATGGATGATTAGATCACCCGATGGTCCCCCGATGGGTCAATACAATTAAAATGATACTCATGATTACATACTTTTCTATTATTGTACAGCTTTTTAAAAAAATCACAAACTTTTTAAACAAATTAGTACGTTTAAAATCCCTCTATTTTGAAAATCCAGTGGCGTACCAAGGGGGGGGGGGGGCACTCTCAAGGGGGGTGCCAGGGGCGGACTGACCCGCCGCCACCGCTGCTGAGGTCCGGGACACTCGTCCCAGATCCCCAGCAGTAAGCGCTACCTTCTCCTGTATGCGCGATACATGCACATACAGGAGAAGGCGTCCCCTCTGTGTGAGCCGCATCTGCAGCTACACAGAGGAGACGTGACCTCCGCCCCCATGCAGCACGCAGTACAGGCGCCGGTAACGTCACTCATCCAGCGCCTGTACTGTGGAGGGGAGAAGACGCGGGCCCTGCAGCTGAGGAGATTGCTGCGTGGGATATCAGGTGAGCATCCTTTTTTATTTTTATTTTTTGGTCTACATTTACCTTTGGGGAAGGGGGGGGGTTACTCTACTTATACCTAGAGGGAGGGGGGGTGCTCCTCTACATATACCTAGGGGGAGGGGGGGTGCTTGGCATTTACCTATAAGGAAGGGGGGAGAGGGGGGGTGCTCTATATTTACCTATAGGGAAGAGGGGGTGCTCTGCATTTACCTATAGGGAAGGGGGGGAGAGTGCTCTGCATTTACCTATAGGGAAGGGGGGGGGAGGGAGGGGGGTGCTCTGCATTTACCTATAGGGAAAGGGGGAGAGGGGGGTTGCTATGCATTTACCTATAGGGAAGGGGGAGAGAGGGGGGTGCTCTGCATTTACCTATAGGGAAGGGGGGAAAGGGAGGGGGAGGGGGTGCTCTGAATTTACCTATAGGGAAGGGGGGAGAGGGAGGGGGGTGCTCTGCATTTACCTATAGGGAAGGGGGGGAGAGGGGGGTGCTCTGCATTTACCTATAGGGTAGGGGGGAGAGGGGGGGTGCTCTGCATTTACCTATAGGGGAGAGGGGGGGTGCTCTGCGTTCACCTATAGGGAAGGGGGGGGTGCTCTGCATATACCTAGAGCTGGGCGGTATGACCATATATATGTATCACGGTATTTTTTTTAACTTACGGGGTTTCCACGGTATATAACGGTATTTCCCTCCCCCGCCAAATCATGTGAACCGCCAGCGCTGTTCTGCCCCCCCCCCTGCCCCTATCATGGGACCTGCGCGTGGTGTTTGGCTTCCCCCCCCCAAAATCATGTGACCCACCAGCACTGTTCTGCTCCCCCCAATTAATGATCAGCCCAGCGGGGTACTACTCACATATGTCAAGCACTGCCCTCCTCCTCTTTGTTGGGGGCCGCCGGCGATGGAACTCACTGTACGCCAGTGGTCTCCAACCTGCGGACCTCCAGTTGTTGTAAAACTACAACTCGCAGCATGCCCGGACAGCCGTTGGCTTTGAGACCACTGCTGTACGCTGTATACGGCTTCATACATGGCAGTGGGCTCAGTCTATCACTGGCAGGGGCGGGGCATCGCTCTGGCCGGTGATAGGCCGACGGCTGTCCGGCGTTCCCATCCCCAGCGACGTGGGTGAGTTAAAAGTTTATTTTCTGTATTTTTTGCAGCCCGGGCATAGGTATACAGTGTACAGCAGTGGTCTCCAACCTGCGGACCTCCAGCTGTTGCAAAACTACAACACCCAGTGTGCCCGGACAGCCGTTGGCTGTCCGGGCATGCTGGGAGTTGTAGTTTTGCAACAACTGGAGGTCCACAGGGTGGAGACCACTGGCGTACAGAGAGTTCCATCGCCGACTGTCCGGGCATGCTGGGAGTTGTAGTTTTGCAACATCTGAAGGTCTGCAGGTTGGAGACCACTGGCGTACAGTATAGAGTTCCAGCGCCCGGCGGCCCCCAACAAAGAGGAGGAGGGCAGTGCTTGACATATGTGAGTAGTACCCAGCTGGGCTGATCATTAATTGGGGGGAGCAGAACAGTTCCCCGATGTGGGGACAGTGCTGTGCTAGGCTGATAATACATTCCCGAGGGGGAAGGGCCCAACCGTTATTGCGGTATGGGGGAAAATCCATATTGTGCAGCCCAAAAAATTTGGTATTCGGTATGAACCGGTATACCGCCCAGTCCTAGATATACCTATGGGAAAGAGGGGGGTGTAGCTCTGCATATACCTATGGGAAAGAGGGGGGATGTAGCTCTGCATATACCTATGGGGAAGAGGGTGTGGGGGCTTTAGCTCTGCATATACCTATGGGAAAGAGGGGGTGTAACTCTGCATATACCTATGGGAAAGAGGGGGGGTAACTCTGCATATACCTATGGGAAAGAGGGGGTTACCTGGCTACCTACCTACCTGCCCTTTTACTGTGCAGGACACTAAGGACGACATTATTACAGTTTGTGGGCCTATAGATGGAAAGATTAGGTAGAGGAGGGGAGGGCACTGAAAATATGCAGAGTCTGACATGTATTTCCTGCAGATGTTAAGAGATCCACATGGCGGTCTTATCCGGACGGAGAAGAAAAGGAAAGAGGATGCCGCTGATCAGAAAAGATGTAATTGTGAGTCCCAAAATGTAACTGTAATCACTTATATGGTATACACATCCTGTGTACAGCTGATATCTACCGCCATATGGTCCTGTATATAATCACTTATATTGTATACAGATCCTGTATAGTATACTGGTCTGTGTATAGTGGTTTAATACAGTATGGCGGTATTATCCAGTTATTGTGTGGTGGTATATATTTACTCCTTGTATACCAGTATTATTGGTTATAGAAATTTACCTACGTTAAAGTGTTTCTTACATATATAAATTTTAGTTTATTGTGTGTGGGATTTGGGTGGAATAGGAGTGTCGCAGAAGATTGACGAGCTGCAGGGGCCCTTGCTTTTTTTTTGGTCCGGGGGCCCCGAGTGTTGTCAGTCTGCTCCTGGTGGGAGGGGAAGGAGGGGGTGTAATTAAGGGTGGGTGCGTGTGTGTGTGTGTGTGTGGGGGGGGGGGGGGTGCCAAACAAAGGGTCCGCAGCGGGTGCCAAATGCTCTAGGTACGCCCCTGTGAAAATCTATAACTTTTTCATTTTTCCATATAAGCAGTGGTATGGGGCTCATTTTTTGTGCATTGATCTGTACTTTTTATTGATACCACATTTTTGCATATAAAACTTTAAACTCTTTCTTATAAATTCTTTCTGGGAAGAAAAAGTGACAAAAAAGCATACATTTTGGACTTTTTTTTTTTTATGTTCTTGCCGTTCACCGTACAGGATCATTAACATAATATTTTAATAGTGTGGACATATTGTTTATTATATATTTTGTTTACACTTTTTGGGGGTAAAATGGGGAAAAGGGACAAATTACATTTTTATTGGGGGGAGGGGATTTTTCAAATCTTTTAAACTTTTCTTTTTTTAACTTTTTTTTTTTTTTACACTTTTTATGTCCCCATAGGTGACTATTTATAGCAATCACTTGATTGCTAATTCTGTTCAGTGCTATGCATAGGGAATAGCACTGATCAGTATTTTCGGAGATATTCTGCTCCGGTCTGCTGGAAGGCAGAGCAGAAGACGCCAGGAAGGCGGCGAAGGCAGGTGAGGGGACCTCCGTCTGCCATGTTAGCTGATCTGATCCCCGTGTGCGATCAGATAAGCCAAATATGTAGCCGCACTGCCGCAGATGCCGTGATCTGTATTGGTCACAGTATCTGAGGGGTTAATGGTGGACATCCAGGTGATCACGGATGTCGGCCATTGCCGGCGGGTCCCTGGCTGCTATCAGCATCGCTCCGATGTTTGTGGTTATGCCCGATGCTCGTGGTCATGTACGTCAAGGACGTAAATGTACTTCATGGTGCGGCGGTACTTCGCACACCAGGACGTACATTTACGTCCTGTCAATGTACGTCCTGGTGCGCGAAGTACCGCCGCACCAGGAAGTACATTTATGTCCTTGGTCGGTAAGGGGTTAAAAAGGGTACTACGGTGGGGAAAAAAAATCATAACAACTGGCTCCAGAAAGTTAAACAGATTTGTAATTATAATAGTAACAAAGTATAGTATAACAGATTATAATAGTAACAAAGAAACGGGTCCGGCAACTCACCGTCTCGACGCTAACTGCTAGGAGGCTTGGATTCTGTCCATGGGGCAAAGGTATGTGCGGGAAGCTCAGGAGGCGATTAACCGGTTGATTTCATGCAAAAGCACTTCGTCCGGCCGGACGAAGTGCTTTTGCACGAAATTAACCGGTTAATCGCTTCCTGAGCTTCCCGCACATACCTCTGCCCCATGGACGGAATCCAATCCTCCTAGCAGTTAGCGTCGAGACGGTGAGGTGCCGGATCCCTTTCTTTGTTACTATTATTGTTTCGTCTGCACACTTCAGTCCTGGCACCTCCGTGGCACATGGAATTTGTTACGAACATGGACTACCACTACAGTCTATAATATTTTGGACTTTGAATATAGATGTTGTTGATATTTTGCAGTTTTTAGACCATTAGGTGCCACCACCATTATCTGACAGCTATCACACCCCCTCCCGTAGGCTTGCATTGAGGGGCGGAGCGTGACATTACATGGGGACGGAGGCGTGACGTCACACGCCGCCGGCCCGGTGGTCACCTGTAATCAGTCCCGGAGTGAACACACTCCGGGGACTGATTACAAACGGGGTGCCACGTGCATGATCCCGGGGGTCCCCAGCAGCAGGACTCCCGCGATCAGGCATCTTATCCCCTATCCTTTGGATAGGGGATAAGATGTCTAAGCACCGGAGAACCCCTTTAACTATCCTGATATAAACTGGAAGACTGAGACCTGTGAATCTCATAAAGGAAACAGGTTTCTGACTATAGCTAAAGACAATTATTTGTCCCAAATGGTGCAGGACCCGACCAGAGGGGGCGCCCTACTAGACTTAATATTAATCAACAGACCTGACAGTGTAACTAATGTACAAGTAGAAGGACACCTAGGAAATAGTGATCATAATATAATACATTATAACTTGTTCTTCAATAAGGGAATCTCTTGAGGGGCCGCAAAAACAATGAACTTTAGGAAGGCAAAGATCGATCAACTCAGAGAAGCCCTTAACAAAAATAAAGCATTTAAACTACTAAACAGGATGGCAGTGAAGAAGCATTAAAAAGCTATAGAGAAAAAATTTAAAATATGTAAAAAACAGATAAAAGCCGCAAAAATAGAGACAGACAGACTCATTGCCAAAGAGAGTAAAACTAACCCCAAAATGTTCTTTAACTATATAAATAGCAAAAAGGTCAAAAATGAAAGTGTAGGCCCTTTAAAAAATGATGAGGAAGAAATTATAAACGGGGATCATGAAAAAGCTAATATATTAAACAAATTCTTCTCCACTGTATTCACAGAGGAAAATGAAATGCTAGATGAAATACAGCGAGATAAGGCAAACTCCCCAGTACTGGTCACCTGTCTAACCCAGAAAGAAGTACAGTGCCGCCTACAAAAAAATCTAAATAGACATCACCAGGTCCAGATGCATTCAACCCCGTGCGCTAAAGGAATTAAGTAATGTAATAGACAGACCCCTATTTTCAATATTCAGGGACTCTATAGTGACAGCGACTGTTCCCCAAGACTGGCGCATGGCAAATGTGGTGCCAATATTTAAAAAGGGGTAAAAAAGTGACCCTGAGAATTATAGACCTGTTAGTTTAACCTCCGTTGTATGTAAATTGTTTGAGTGTTCTCTAAGAGATGCTTATTTGGAGTATCCTGATAAAAATAAATGTATGACTCCATATCAGCATGGCTTTATGAGGGATCGGTCCTGTCAAACTAACCTGATCAGCTTTTATGAGGAGGAGAGCTCCAGAGTGGACCAGGGGGAATCGATGGATGTCGTATATCTGGATTTTTCCAAAGTATTTGATACGGTGCCACATGAAAGGTTGGTGCAGAGAATTCCACAGTCTCACTGCTCTTACAGTAAAGAACTCCCATCTGTGCTGGAGTAGAAACCTTCTTTCCTCTAGACCAGGGGTGGGCAATTATTTTTTCCATGGGGCCACATTAGAAACTAAAAAATTGTGAAGGGCTGGGTAGTTTTCCCCCAGATTAGGCAGCATAGTTGTCCCCCAGATTAGCATACTTGTCCCCCAGATTAGGATCACAGTTTTCCCCCAGATTAGGCAGCATAGTTGTCCCCCGGATTAGCATAGTTGTCCCCCAGATTAGGAGCATAGTTGTCCCCCAGATTAGGCAGCATAGTTGCCCCCCAGATTAGGCAGCATAGTTGCCCCCCAGATTAGGCAGCATAGTTGTCCCCCAGATTAGGCAGCATAGTTGTCCCCCAGATTAGGCAGCATAGTTGTCCCCCAGATTAGGCAGCATAGTTTTCACCCAGATTAGCATAGTTTTCACCCAGAATAGGAGCATAGTTGTCCCCCAGAATAGGAGCATAGTTGTCCCCTAGATTAGGAGCATAGTTGTCCCCCAGATTAGCATAGTTGTCCCCCAGATTAGCATTGTTGTCCCCCAGATTAGGAGCATAGTTTTCCCCCAGATTAGCATAGTTGTCCCCCAGATTAGCATAGTTGTCCCCCAGATTAGGAGCATAGTTTCCCCCCAGATTAGCATAGTTGTCCCCCAGATTAGGAGCATAGTTGTCCCCCAGTTTAGCAGCATAGTTGTCCCCCAGTTTAGCAGCATAGTTGTCCCCCAGTTTAGGCATTATAGTTATCCCCTAGATTAGGCAGCATAGTTATCCCCTAGATTAGGCAGCATAGTTATCCCCTAGATTAGGCAGCATAGCTGTCCCCCAGATTAGGAGCATAGTTTTCCCCCAGATTAGGCAGCATAGTTGTCCCCCAGATTAGGCAGCATAGTTGTCCCCCAGATTAGGCAGGAGTTGTCCCCCAGATTAGGCAGCATAGTTGTCCCCCAGATAAGGCAGCATAGTTGTCCCCCAGATTAGGAAGCATAGTTGTCCCCCAGATTAGGCAGCATAGTTGTCCCCCTGATTAGGCAGCAGTTGTCCCCCAGATTAGGAGCATAGTTGTCCCCCCAGATTAAGCAGCATGGTTGTCCCCCAGATAAGGCAGCATGGTTGTCCCCCAGATTAGGCAGCATAGTTGTCCCCCAGATTAGGCAGCATAGTTGTCCCCATAATTAGGCAGCATAGTTGTCCCCCAGATTAGCATAGTTTTCACCCAGATTAGCATAGTTATCCTCCAGAATAGGAGCATAGTTGTCCCCCAGAATAGAACGATAGTTGTCCCCTAGATTAGGAGCATAGTTGTCCCCCAGATTAGCATAGTTGTTCCCCAGATTAGCATAGTTGTCCCCCAGATTAGGAGCATAGTTTTCCCCCAGATTAGCATAGTTGTCCCCCAGATTAGCATAGTTGTCCCTCAGATTAGGAGCATAGTTGTCCCCCATATTAGCATAGTTGTCCCCCAGATTAGGAGCATAGTTGTCCCCCAGTTTAGCAGCATAGTTGTCCCCCAGTTTAGCAGCATAGTTGTCCCCCAGTTTAGCAGCATAGTTGTCCCCCAGATTAGGCAGCATAGTTATCCCCTAGATTAGGCAGCATAGTTGTCCCCCAGATTAGGATCTTAGTTGTCCCCCAGATTAGGCAGCATAGTTGTCCCCCAGATTAGGCAGCATAGTTGTCCCCCAGATTAGGCAGCAGTTGTCCCCCAGATTAGGCAGCATAGTTGTCCCCCTGATTAGGCAGCATGACTGTCCCCCAGATTAGGCAGCATGGTTGTCCCCCAGATTAGGCAGCATAGTTGTCCCCCAGATTAGGCAGCATAGTTGGCCCCCAGATTAGGCAGCATAGTTGGCCCCCAGATTAGGCAGCATAGTTGGCCCCCAGATTAGGCAGCAGAGTTGGCCCCCAGATTAGGCAGCATAGTTGGCCCCCAGATAAGGCAGCATAGTTGGCCCCCAGATTAGGCAGCTCAATCGCCTCCCCCCCCCCCCCCCACACACACACACAACACATACACAGACAGGCACATACACAGACTGGACCAGGGGGAATCGATGGATGTCGTATATCCGGATTTTTCCAAAGTATTTGATACGGTTCCACATAAAAGGTTGGTGCAGAGAATTCCACAGTCTCACCCCCAGATTAGGAGCATAGTTGTCCCCCAGATTAAGCAGCATGGTTGTCCCCCAGATTAGGCAGCATGGTTGTCCCCCAGATTAGGCAGCATAGTTGTCCCCCAGATTAGGCAGCATAGTTGTCCCCCAGATTAGGCAGCATAGTTGTCCCCATAATTAGGCCGCATAGTTGTCCCCCAGATTAGCATAGTTTTCACCCAGATTAGCATAGTTGTCCTCCAGAATAGGAGCATAGTTGTCCCCCAGAATAGAAGCATAGTTGTCCCCTAGATTAGGAGCATAGTTGTCCCACAGATTAGCATAGTTGTCCCCCAGATTAGCATAGTTGTCCCCAGATTAGGAGCATAGTTTTCCCCCAGATTAGCATAGTTGTCCCCCAGATTAGCATAGTTGTCCCCCAGATTAGGAGCATAGTTGTCCCCCAGTTTAGCAGCATAGTTGTCCCCCAGTTTAGCAGCATAGTTGTCCCCAGATTAGGCAGCATAGTTATCCCCTAGATTAGGCAGCATAGTTGTCCCCCAGATTAGGAGTTTAGTTGTCCCCCAGATTAGGCAGCATAGTTGTCCCCCAGATTAGGCAGCATAGTTGTCCCCCAGATTAGGCAGCATAGTTGTCCCCCAGATTAGGCAGCTTAGTTGTCCCCCAGATTAGGCAGCATAGTTGTCCCCCAGATTAGGCAGCATAGTTGTCCCCCTGATTAGGCAGCAGTTGTCCCCCAGATTAGGCAGCATGACTGTCCCCCAGATTAGGCAGCATGGTTGTCCCCCAGATTAGGCAGCATAGTTGTCCTCCAGATTAGGCAGCATAGTTGTCCCCCAGATTAGGCAGCATAGTTGTCCCCCAGATTAGGCAGCATAGTTGGCCCCCAGATTAGGCAGCATAGTTGGCCCCCAAATTAGGCAGCAGAGTTGGCCCCCAGATTAGGCAGCATAGTTGGCCCCCAGATAAAGCAGCATAGTTGGCCCCCAGATTAGGCAGCATAGTTGTCCCCATAATTAGGCCGCATAGTTGTCCCCCAGATTAGCATAGTTTTTACCCAGATTAGCATAGTTGTCCTCCAGAATAGGAGCATAGTTGTACCCCAGAATAGAAGCATAGTTGTCCCCTAGATTAGGAGCATAGTTGTCCCCCATATTAGCATAGTTGTCCCCCAGATTAGGAGCATAGTTGTCCCCCAGTTTAGCAGCATAGTTGTCCCCCAGTTTAGCAGCATAGTTGTCCCCCAGTTTAGCAGCATAGTTGTCCCCCAGATTAGGCAGCATAGTTATCCCCTAGATTAGGCAGCATAGTTGTCCCCCAGATTAGGATCTTAGTTGTCCCCCAGATTAGGCAGCATAGTTGTCCCCCAGATTAGGCAGCATAGTTGTCCCCCAGATTAGGCAGCAGTTGTCCCCCAGATTAGGCAGCATAGTTGTCCCCCTGATTAGGCAGCATGACTGTCCCCCAGATTAGGCAGCATGGTTGTCCCCCAGATTAGGCAGCATAGTTGTCCCCCAGATTAGGCAGCATAGTTGGCCCCCAGATTAGGCAGCATAGTTGGCCCCCAGATTAGGCAGCATAGTTGGCCCCCAGATTAGGCAGCAGAGTTGGCCCCCAGATTAGGCAGCATAGTTGGCCCCCAGATAAGGCAGCATAGTTGGCCCCCAGATTAGGCAGCTCAATCGCCTCCCCCCCCCCCCCCCCACACACACACACAACACATACACAGACAGGCACATACACAGACTGGACCAGGGGGAATCGATGGATGTCGTATATCCGGATTTTTCCAAAGTATTTGATACGGTTCCACATAAAAGGTTGGTGCAGAGAATTCCACAGTCTCACCCCCAGATTAGGAGCATAGTTGTCCCCCAGATTAAGCAGCATGGTTGTCCCCCAGATTAGGCAGCATGGTTGTCCCCCAGATTAGGCAGCATAGTTGTCCCCCAGATTAGGCAGCATAGTTGTCCCCCAGATTAGGCAGCATAGTTGTCCCCATAATTAGGCCGCATAGTTGTCCCCCAGATTAGCATAGTTTTCACCCAGATTAGCATAGTTGTCCTCCAGAATAGGAGCATAGTTGTCCCCCAGAATAGAAGCATAGTTGTCCCCTAGATTAGGAGCATAGTTGTCCCACAGATTAGCATAGTTGTCCCCCAGATTAGCATAGTTGTCCCCAGATTAGGAGCATAGTTTTCCCCCAGATTAGCATAGTTGTCCCCCAGATTAGCATAGTTGTCCCCCAGATTAGGAGCATAGTTGTCCCCCAGTTTAGCAGCATAGTTGTCCCCCAGTTTAGCAGCATAGTTGTCCCCAGATTAGGCAGCATAGTTATCCCCTAGATTAGGCAGCATAGTTGTCCCCCAGATTAGGAGTTTAGTTGTCCCCCAGATTAGGCAGCATAGTTGTCCCCCAGATTAGGCAGCATAGTTGTCCCCCAGATTAGGCAGCATAGTTGTCCCCCAGATTAGGCAGCTTAGTTGTCCCCCAGATTAGGCAGCATAGTTGTCCCCCAGATTAGGCAGCATAGTTGTCCCCCTGATTAGGCAGCAGTTGTCCCCCAGATTAGGCAGCATGACTGTCCCCCAGATTAGGCAGCATGGTTGTCCCCCAGATTAGGCAGCATAGTTGTCCTCCAGATTAGGCAGCATAGTTGTCCCCCAGATTAGGCAGCATAGTTGTCCCCCAGATTAGGCAGCATAGTTGGCCCCCAGATTAGGCAGCATAGTTGGCCCCCAAATTAGGCAGCAGAGTTGGCCCCCAGATTAGGCAGCATAGTTGGCCCCCAGATAAAGCAGCATAGTTGGCCCCCAGATTAGGCAGCATAGTTGTCCCCATAATTAGGCCGCATAGTTGTCCCCCAGATTAGCATAGTTTTTACCCAGATTAGCATAGTTGTCCTCCAGAATAGGAGCATAGTTGTACCCCAGAATAGAAGCATAGTTGTCCCCTAGATTAGGAGCATAGTTGTCCCCCAGATTAGCATAGTTGTCCCCCAGATTAGCATAGTTGTCCCCAGATTAGGAGCATAGTTTTCCCCCAGATTAGCATAGTTGTCCCCAAGATTAGCATAGTTGTCCCCCAGATTAGGAGCATAGTTGTCCCCCAGATTAGCATAGTTGTCCCCCAGATTAGGAGCATAGTTGTCCCCCAGTTTAGCAGCATAGTTGTCCCCCAGTTTATCAGCATAGTTGTCCCCCAGATTAGGCAGCATAGTTGGCCCCCAGATTAGGCAGCATAGTTGGCCCCCAGATTAGGCAGCAGAGTTGGCCCCCAGATTAGGCAGCATAGTTGGCCCCCAGATAAAGCAGCATAGTTGGCCCCCAGATTAGGCAGCTCAATCGCCTCCCCCCCCCCCCCCCCCACACACACACACACACACACAACACATACACAGACAGGCACTTATAAATACACATATAAACACACACACAGACATATACACACAGACACATATATACACAGACACCTATATACACAGAAAACACAGACACATATATACACAGAAAACACAGACACATATATACGCAGAAAACACACAGACACGTATATACACAGACACACAGACACATATATACACAGACACCTATATACACAGACACATATATACACAGACACCACAGACACATATATACACAGACAACACAGACACATATATACACAGACAACACACAGACACATATACATAGACATCACACAGACACATATATACACAGACAAAACACAGACACATATATACACAGACAACACACAGACACATATATACACAGACAACACAGACACATATACACAGACAACACAGACACATATACACAGACAACACAGATTGTCCCCCAGATTAGGCAGCATGACTGTCCCCCAGATTAGGCAGCATGGTTGTCCCCCAGATTAGGCAGCATAGTTGTCCCCCAGATTAGGCAGCATAGTTGGCCCCCAGATTAGGCAGCATAGTTGGCCCCCAGATTAGGCAGCAGAGTTGGCCCCCAGATTAGGCAGCATAGTTGGCCCCCAGATAAAGCAGCATAGTTGGCCCCCAGATTAGGCAGCATAGTTGTCCCCATAATTAGGCCGCATAGTTGTCCCCCAGATTAGCATAGTTTTCACCCAGATTAGCATAGTTGTCCTCCAGAATAGGAGCATAGTTGTCCCCCAGAATAGAAGCATAGTTTTCCCCTAGATTAGGAGCATAGTTGTCCCCCAGATTAGCATAGTTGTCCCCCAGATTAGCATAGTTGTCCCCAGATTAGGAGCATCGTTTTCCCCCAGATTAGCATAGTTGTCCCCCAGATTAGCATAGTTGTCCCCCAGATTAGGAGTATAACTGTCCCCCAGATTAGCATAGTTGTCCCCCAGATTAGGAGCATAGTTGTCCCCCAGTTTAGCAGCATAGTTGTCCCCCAGTTTAGCAGCATAGCTGTCCCCCAGATTAGGCAGCATAGTTATCCCCTAGCTTAGGCAGCATAGTTGTCCCCCAGATTAGGAGTTTAGTTGTCCCCCAGATTAGGCAGCATAGTTGTCCCCCAGATTAGGCAGCAGAGTTGGCCCCCAGATTAGGCAGCATAGTTGGCCCCCAGATAAAGCAGCATAGTTGGCCCCCAGATTAGGCAGCATAGTTGTCCCCATAATTAGGCCGCATAGTTGGCCCCCAGATTAGCATAGTTTTCACCCAGATTAGCATAGTTGTCCTCCAGAATAGGAGCATAGTTGTCCCCCAGAATAGAAGCATAGTTGTCCCCTAGATTAGGAGCATAGTTGTCCCCCAGATTAGCATAGTTGTCCCCAGATTAGGAGCATAGTTTTCCCCCAGATTAGCATAGTTGTCCCCCAGATTAGCATAGTTGTCCCCCAGATTAGGAGCATAGTTGTCCCCCAGATTAGCATAGTTGTCCCCCAGATTAGGAGCATAGTTGTCCCCCAGTTTAGCAGCATAGTTGTCCCCCAGATTAGGCAGCATAGTTATCCCCTAGATTAGGCAGCATAGTTGTCCCCCAGATTAGGAGTTTAGTTGTCCCCCAGATTAGGCAGCATAGTTGTCCCCCAGATTAGGCAGCATAGTTGTCCCCCAGATTAGGCAGCATAGTTGTCCCCCAGATTAGGCAGCATAGTTGTCCCCCAGATTAGGCAGCATAGTTGTCCCCCTGATTAGGCAGCAGTTGTCCCCCAGATTAGGCAGCATGACTGTCCCCCAGATTAGGCAGCATGGTTGTCCCCCAGATTAGGCAGCATAGTTGTCCCCCAGATTAGGCAGCATAGTTGGCCCCCAGATTAGGCAGCATAGTTGGCCCCCAGATTAGGCAGCAGAGTTGGCCCCCAGATTAGGCAGCATAGTTGGCCCCCAGATTAGGCAGCATAGTTGGCCCCCAGATTAGGCAGCTCAATCGCCTCCCCCCCCCCACACACACACAACACATACACAGACAGGCACTTATAAATACACATATAAACACACACACAGACATATATACACAGACACATATATACACAGACACACAGACACATATATACACAGACACCTATATACACAGAAAACACAGACACATATATACACAGAAAACACAGACACATATATACGCAGAAAACACACAGACACGTATATACACAGACACACAGACACATATATACACAGACACCTATATACACAGACACATATATACACAGACACCACAGACACATATATACACAGACAACACAGACACATATATACACAGACAACACACAGACACATATACATAGACATCACACAGACACATATATACACAGACAAAACACAGACACATATATACACAGACAACACACAGACACATATATACACAGACAACACAGACACATATACACAGACAACACAGACACATATACACAGACAACACAGATACGTATATACACAGACAATACATAGACACCACAGACACATATATACAGACACATATATATACACAGACAACACAGACACATATATACACAGACAACACACAGACACATATACATACACAACACACAGACACATATATACACAGACAAAACACAGACACATATATACACAGACAACACACAGACACATATATACACAGACAACACAGAAACACTCACCCGGCCGGAGTTTAGAGCTGAGGGGAGGGGGCGGAGGGAGACAGGATACACGGCCTCTCCTCTGCCTTCAGAGGTTCTAAGACTGCACGGCAGAGAGAAGGCGGGGAGGGGAGAGAGTGCACGCCCCCTCCCTCTTCCTGTCAGCACTACCTGTCATCGCACAGGAGCTCAGTGCACAGGCTGGTGCAGACCTGGGCATTGTACGGCCGACAGTCAGCGCGGGCCGGTGAGAGGCAATCAAAGGGCCGTATGTGGCCCGAGGGCCGTACAATGCCCAGGTCTGCTCTAGATGTAGAGGATGCCCCCTTGTTATAGATACAGTCCTGGGTATAAATAGATCATGGGAGAGATCTCTGTAAGGTCCCCTGATATATTTATACATAGTTATTAGGTCGCCCCTAAGCCTTCTTTTTCTAAACTAAATAACCCTAATTCTAGATAATCTTTCTGTGTACTGTAGTCCTCCCATTCCCCGTATTACTCTGGTTGCCCGTCTTTGAACCCTCTCCATCTCCACTATATTTTTCTTGTACACTGGTGCCCAGTACTGCAAAAGGTATTCTATGTGTGGTCTGACTAGTGATTTGTACAGCGGTAGAATTATTTCCTTGTCGTGGGCATCTATGCCCCTATTGATGCACTCCATGATTTTATTAGCCTTGGCAGCAGCTGCCCGACACTGGTCACTACAGCTAAATTTACTACTAACTAAGACTCCCAAGTCCTTTTCCACGTCAGACGTGCCAAGTGTTCTCCCATTTAATACATAATCCCAGCCTGGATTTTTCTTCCCCATGTGCATTACCTTACATTCATCAGTGTTGAACCTCATCTACCACTTCCCAGCCCAAACCTCCAACCTATTCAGATCCATTTGTAACAGTGCACTGTCCTCTATAGTGTTTACCGCTTTACAGAGTTTAGTATCATCTGCAAAGATTGCTACTTTACTATTCAACCCCTCTACAAGGTCATTAATGAATATATTAAATGGAACAGGACCCAAGACTGACCCCTGTGGTACCCCACTAGTAACAGTCACCCAATCAGAATAAGTACCATTAATAACCACCCTCTGTTTCCTATCAATGAGCCAGTTACTTACCAACTTGCACACTTTTCCCCCAGTACAAGCATTCTCATTTTATGCAACAACCTTTTATGTGGCACCGTATCAAATGCTTTGGAAAAATCCAGATATACGACATCCAGCGATTGCCCCTGGTCCAGTCAGGAGCTCACCTCCTCATAAAAGCTGATCAGTTTAGTTTGAAAGGACCGATTTCTCATAAAGCCGTGCTGATATGGGGTCATACATTTATTTTTTATCAAGATACTCCAAAATAGCATCCCTTTGAAAATCCTCAAACAATTTACCTACAACGGAGGTTAAAAACAAAAAGCCAAGAAGAGAAAATATATGGTCCTTCAACCAATGATGTACACGCCCTTGGAGATAATTGGTAAAGTAATAAATCAACTGAAATCTACCAATGAGGCCACAAATATATGCACATTAGGCTAAAATATTTACCTTTATTAGAGATTAAAATAAAAGAAAGACAATGGCCCTCATTTACTATCGCTAAACCGATAGCATTTGTCGGGTTTATGTTGTCGCACATTGTCTGCGCCATGCGCAGACAATGTGCGACATGTTGCGACACTAATTCCCGAACCACCCGACTCGGCTTGCTGAAAAGCCTAAAAAGGGGCGTTCCCCGATAAAAACCTTACTTTCACACATATTTACCAATTTTCCCGACCACATTACTCGGGTTTTGTGTTGTTTTTTGACCGACAGCTGCAAGCTGTTGCAAAAAACGTGTTCAAGTTTGTGCAAACTATTTCCCAACCAGGGTGCCTCCAGTTGTTGCAAAACTACACCTCTCAGCATGCCCGAACTGGCAAAGGCTGTCCGGGCATGCTGGGAGCAGTAGTTTCAAAACAGCTGGAGGCACCCTGCTTGAAAAACAATGAGCAAAGTGTGCAGGGAGAAAAATAAAACATTAAAATTTTGCTCACCTAGTCCCGATCCCTGCAGATTCGTCTCCGTGTGTTCTGGAGTTTCCTCTCTTCTTGGTACAGTAGGACCTTTCCCTTTTCAGTCAATCACTGGCCGCAGTGGTGTCACGTGTCAAGCCAGTGATTGGCTGATGGGGAGAGGTCTTGTTCTGCAGTAATACACTAGGTTTCCCAGGTCCCGTGGAAGATTTGAAATCCGCCCGGGAATTAAACCCAGTGTATTACTGCAGTACCAGAATGTGACAGGAGGGGGGAGAGGAATGTGACAGGAGGGGAATGTGACAAGGGGGGAATGTGACAGGACGGAGGGGGGAGAGGGGAATGTGACAAGGGGGAAGAGGGATGTGACAGGAGGGGAATGTGACAGGACGGAGGGGGGAGAGGGGAATGTGACAAGGGGGGAATGTGACAGGACGGAGGGGGTTTGGGAATGTGCTTTCTGTTTGCTGCAGCCATAATCTCCAGCAAACAGAAAGCAGATCTTTTCTCACACTCCAGCGCTTCTGAGTGGAATGAATTCTGAAAGGAATCTTGTCAGAATCCGAGAGGGATTCTGCTGCGACACTATAACTCATATGCGACATTGTGCGGCACTCACATGCGACACATTAGTAAATATGTGGGAAAAGCCCTAGCTATCAGTGGAAAAAAGAAAAAATACAACCCGGAAAACTTAGTAAATGAGGGCCAATGCCTCACAATAAAGTGCTCAAAAAGTGTCAAATCATATATAGCACTAAATAATGAACACAAATCCAGGGGAGGGGGGTAGGGTAGAGGTGAATAACCTGACCTGACCAACCCTATCTGGTCTAACCCCTTGCCCTCACTACAATACGCGTGGACAGGGAATAGGGATACAAGCGATAACCATAAAAGAAGTCACACATACATTGACAATTAACAGTAGAATGACATAATATGTATATAATATTAGGAGTAAGAGTATATACATATTATGTCATTCTACTCAGCATAATATCAAAAACTAACAGGTGGTTAGTATACATTTTTGATCAAAAAGTACAAGCCCACTCGCTGCGTCAAGGCCACCTATCTAGAGTGGGTCCCTAACATAAAATGGCGTAGCACTGGGTGGCGAGCACCACCGCCGCGACACCAGTGCCCACGGGGGGGAAACGACCCCATGGCAGAGCGGCCCCAATGCCACTCAAATCAGTCTATGGGTCGCACCTCCCCGCGGACACGGCACCACGGCAGCAACGGACGCCGCACAGCACCACACCAGTGTGAACAAGGTGTAATAGCTCACTTACCAAAGACTGGTTTGAGTGGCATTGGGGCCGCTCTGCCAGTGGGTCGTTTCCCCCCCCCCCCCGTGGACGCTGGTGTCGCGGCGGTGGTGGTCGCCGCCCAGTGCTAGGCCATTTTATGCTAGGGACGTTAGGGACCCACTCTAAATAGGTGGCCTTGATGTGGCGAGTGGGCCTGTACTTTTTGATCAAAAATGTATACTAACAACCTGTTAGTTTTTGATATTATGCTGAGAAGCAATCAGATCCTTATACAAGATTGTAGATGTGCACCATGTCTGTTTTCTACCCGAATTCACACTGTGTTTTCTATCCCCTCCTTTTTATTTTGTTTGAACATGTGTCTGCACTCTTCCCCACCCCCTCAGCCCAACCCTATATAAGTAGTAGTTAGCTACACAAGGGCTCTTTCTTTCCTAGCAGCCTCCCAGTCTGACTGGGAGAGCATGGTAAGTGAGCTATTACACCTTGTTCACACTGGTGTGGTGCTGTGCGGCGTCTGTTGCTGCAGTGGCGCCGTGTCTGCGGGGAGGTGCGACCCATAGACTGGTTTGAGTGGCATTGGGGCCACTCTGCCAGTGGGTCCGTCCCCCCCCGTGGATGCTGGTGTCGCGGCGGTGGTGGTCGTCGCCTAGTGCTACGCCATTTTATGCTAGGGACGTTAGGGACCCACTCTAAATAGGTGGCCTTGAAGTGGCGAGTGGGCTTTTTGATCAAAAATGTATACTAACAACCTGTTAGTTTTTGATATTATGCTGAGAAGCAATCAGATCATTATACAAGATTGTAGATGTGCACCATGCCTGTTTTCTACCCGAATTCACACTTTCATTTTTAACCTTTTTGCTATTTATATAGTTAAAAAACATTTTGGGGTTAGTTTTACTCTCTTTGGCAATGAGTCTTTCTGTCCCTATTTTTGCGGCTTTTATCTGTTTTTTTTACATATTTTACATTTTTCTCTATAGTTTTTTAATGCTTCTTCACTGCCATCCTGTTTTAGTAGTTTAAATGCTTTATTTTTGTCATGTTTAGGCCCTTAACATTTTTATTCATCAACATTGGTTTTCTTTTATTTCTCACCCTTTTATTCCCATAAGGTATATACATCTTACAGTGAGAATTTAAGATATTTTGAAAAGTCTCCCATTGAGTGTCAGTATTCTTGTTTTTGAGAACATTATCCTAATTTATTGTTAAGGGCTTCTCTGAGTTGATCAAACTTTTCCTTCCTAAAGTTCAATGTTTTTCTGGCCCCTCGAGAGCTTCCCTTATTGAAGAATAAGCTATAATGTATTATATTATGATCACTATTTCCTAGGTGTCCTTCTACTTGCACATTAGTAACTCTGTCAGTTCTCTTGGTTAATATTAAAGGACAACTGTAGTGGTCAAAAATCCCTGCCCAAATGTTCCCCAAACAAAAGTTATACAATTCAGTCAATTAGTCCTATTTACCTATATGCAGCCGTTTCTGAGATATTAGAGTTGCCAGCATAGCCCAGTAGTCCTGCGTCCGTCCCCTATTCATTACATTGCAGCCGCCATCTTGGGGACGGAGATCTCTTCCTCCCAGCAGTGTTTGTGCTCCCCCCCTAGCCTCTGTCAGCTCCTCCCTCTTATACATATGCATGAGCGGGTGCTTTGTGAGGCAGCCATAGGCTCATCCTCAGAAACGCCCCTATCTGTAAGATTCAAGCAGGGGAAGAATGAGGACGTCCACAGCTCCTCCCCCCTCCCCGCTCTGTCTACACAGGACCTCACTTATCACGGGGAGGTTTCAAGTTTTCATGGGGGAAACACAGAGCAAACCACAGAGCAGGGAGGGGAGGGGAGGGGAGGACGTGTGTGTGAAGGAGACATATTACACTGCACGGGCTGGTGGTGTATAGACTACAGGGAATAAATATCATACTGATTCTGTGTGTGAGGGGGGGGGGGGACTACTGAATGACACATGCTGGGAGTTGTAGTCTCTGTTATGTGTGTGTGTATGCCAGTGTTTCCCAACCAGGGAATGCTGGGAGTAGTAGTTTTGCAACATCTGGAGGCACCCTGGTTGGGAAACACTGGTGTATGAACTACAACTCCCAGGAGACTACAGAGGTACAATAGAGGTGTTTGTGAACTACAACTCCCAGGAAACTACAGAGATACAATAGAGGTGTTGGTGACATACAACTCCCAGAAGACTACTGAGATACAATACAGGTGTTGGTGAACTACAACCCCCAGGAGACTACAGAGATACAATATAGGTGTTGGTGAACTACAACTCCCAGCCAGGAGACTACAGAGATACAATAGAGGTGTTGGTGAACTACAACTCCCAGGAGACTACAGAGATACAATATAGGTGTTGGTGAACTACAACCCCCAGGAGACTACAGAGATACAATAGAGGTGTTGGTGAACTACAACTCCCAGGAGACTACATAAATACAATATAGGTGTTAGTGAACTACAACTCCCAGGAGACTACAGAGATACAATATAGGTGTTGATGAACTACAACCCCCAGGAGACTACAGAGATACAATATAGGTGTTGGTGAACTACAACTCCCAGGAGACTACAGAGATACAATAGAGGTGTTGGTGAACTACAACTCCCAGGAGACTACAGAGATACAATAGAGGTGTTGGTGAACTACAACTCCCAGGAGTCTCCTGATACAGTAGAGGTGTTGGTGAACTACAACCCCCAGGAGACTACAGAGATACAATAGAGGTGTTGGTGAACTACAACCCCCAGGAGACTACAGAGATACAATAGAGGTGTTGGTGAACTACAACTCCCAGGAGACTACAGAGATACAATAGAGGTGTTGGTGAACTACAACTCCCAGGAGACTACAGAGATACAATAGAGGTGTTGGTGAACTACAACTCCCAGGAGACTCCTGATACAATAGAGGTGTTGGTGAACTACAACACCCAGGAGACTACAGAGGTACAATAGAGGTGTTGGTGAACTACAACTCCCAGGAGACTACAGAGATACAATAGAGGTGTTGGTGAACTACAACTCCCAGGAGACTACAGAGATACAATAGAGGTGTTGGTGAACTACAACTCCCAGGAGTCTCCTGATACAGTAGAGGTGTTGGTGAACTACAACTCCTTTATACACTCAAACAGCAGAAAGCTGACACGGCATGCTTGGATGTGTAGTCTTACAACAGCTGGAGCCACCTCTGCAACTCCAAGCATGCACATACAGCAGAAAGCTGACAGGGCATGCTGGGATTTGTAGTCTTGCAACAGCTGGAGGCACCACTGGAATTCCCAGCATGCCCGAACAGCATATAAAATAACTGGGCATGCTTGGAGTTGTAGTTGTGAAAAAGATGGAGGGGCCCCTATCAGGACAGTTTTATAGACAAACAATTATGTTTTTTTTTTTACCATTTTTACTTTCACTCTCCACTCTCCAGTGCCCACACTACAGTGAGCATGGAGGCAGCTGCTTCATCACTGGACAGGAGCAGCATGGGGAGGGGGAGATGAGCAGAAGGGGAGGGTGTATGCATAGGGAAGGGAGATGTGGGCGTTACAATATAATAATTTGCTCGGGGGGATAGAACAGGGGGAGGACAGCAGCTTACAGGAAGTAAGCACAAGGCATGATGGGAGATGTAGTTTTATTTTCACTTCTCCTCCGTAATTCGTGTGCTGATAACAGGAGAAAGACTGGGCCAATTTTGATGGGGGAGACATCGTTGAAAAGGTCTTTCAAAGACCTATTAAATGAGGTAAAAAAAAGTTTTTTTGCCCAGCACTGCAGATGTCCTTTAAGTCTAGTAGGTCGCCCCCTCTGGTCGGGTCCTGCACCATTTGGAACAGATAATTGTCTTTAGCTGTAGCCGGAAACCTGTTTCCTTTATGAGATTCACAGGTTTCAGTCTTCCAGTTTATATCAGGATAGTTAAAGTCCCCCATTATTATCACATGATTCTGATTTGTCATATTAGTGTGGACTTTAGTGCCTTTTTACCATTTTTCACCTGTTACTCTGTGTCTCTGTGCTAAACTCAGTGTTATACCACACGTTATACACCTGCCGGTGTATTAAAGAATTTTTTTTTTTTCTGAGTACAAATACGCTTAACAGTGGCCTTATCATTGCAAAGGGCCTAAATACAAGCAAATAGCGTACCATATACTACCTTTTTTTCTGTCTCTGTGCTAAATTAAGTGTTATACCATATGTTATACACCTGCCAGTGTATTAAAGAAAAAAAAGTTTTTCTTGAGTAAAAATACGCTTAACAGTGGCCTTATCATTGCAAAGGGCCTAAATACAAGCAAATAGCGTACCATATACTACCTTTTTTTCTGTCTCTGTGCTAAATTCAGTGTTATACCACACGTTATACACCTACCGGTGTATTAAAGAAAAAAAGAGTTTTTCCTGAGTACAAATACGCTTTTTCAGTGGCATTATCATTGCAAAGGGCCTACATGTAAGCAAATAGCATACCATATACTACCTTTTTTTTTTTTTGTCTCTGTGCTAAATTCAGTGTTATACCACAAGTTATACACCTACTGGTGTATTAAAGAAAATATTTTTTTTCCTGAGTAAAAATACGCTTAACAGTGGCCTTATCATTGCAAAGGGCCTAAATACAAGCAAATAGCGTACCATATACTACCTTTTTTTCTGTCTCTGTGCTAAATTAAGTGTTATACCACACGTTATATACCTGCCGGTGTATTAAAGAAAAAAAAGGGTTTCCTGCGTAAAAATACGCTTAACAGTGGCCTTATCATTGCAAAGGGCCTAAATACAAGCAAATAGCGTACTATTTAGTACCTGTATTTCTGTTTTATACCACACGTTATACACCTGCCGGTGTATTAAAGAAAAAAAAGGTTTTGCTGCATAAAAATACGCTTTACAGTGGCCTTATCATTGCAAAGGGCCTAAATACAAGCAAATAGCGTACCATATACTACCTTTTTTTCTGTCTCTGTGCTAAATTCAGTGTTATACCACACGTTATACACCTGCCGGTGTATTAAAGAAAAACTATTTTGCCTGAGTAAAAATACGCTTAACAGTGGCCTTATCATTGCAAAGGGCCTAAATACAAGCAAATAGCGTATCATATACCACCTTTTTTTCTGTCTCGGTGCTAAATTCAGTGTTATACCACACGTTATACACCTGCCGGTGTATTAAAGAAAAACTATTTGCCTGAGTAAAAATACGCTTAACAGTGGCCTTATCATTGCAATGGGCCTAAATACAAGCAAATAGCGTATCATATACCACCTTTTTTTCTGTCTCTGTGCTAAATTCAGTGTTATACCACACGTTATACACCTGCCGGTGTATTAAAGAAAAAAAAGTTTTTCCTGAGTACAAATACGCTTTTTCAGTGGCATTATCATTGCAAAGGGCCTACATACAAGCAAATAGCGTACCATATACCACCTTTTTTTCTGTCTCTGTACTAAATTCAGTGTTATACCACACGTTATACACTTGCCGGTGTATTAAAGAAAATACATTTTTTCCTGAGTAAAAATACGCTTAACAGTGGCCTTATCATTGCAAAGGGCCTAAATACAAGCAAATAGCGTACCATATACTAGGGATCGTCCGATATCGTTTTTTTAGGGCCGATACCGATAATCGGTGCAGGTTAGGGCCGATAGCAGATAACTTATACCGATATTCCGGTATAAGTTATCGGCTATTTAACCCCCTGCGACAACGCTGCAGATCATTGATTTAAAGCGGGTGCTTTAAATCAATGATCTGCAGTGGCTTTTGCGGGGCCATAGACCGCCGCTGCCACCCACTTCTCTCCCCATACCTGTCAGGGTGCTCCGGGCCATCCATCCATCGTTCCTGTAGTGTCCGGGGGCGTTCCGGGTGGAGGGTGGTCCGGTCCGGGCTGTCCTTCTTCTCCAGCGGTCATCTTCTCCACTCCGGGCAGGCTCCGGCCTAGTATGCTGCATAGACGTCGCTGCGCAGTGACGCCCGTGCGCAGCGACGCACCTGACGTCACGGCGTAGCGGCGTCTATGCAGCGTACTAGGCCGGAGCCTGCCCGGAGTGGAGAAGAAGACCGTGGGAGAAGAAGGACAGCCCGGACAGCCCGGACCACCCGAAACGCCCCCGGACACTACATGAAGGGAGGATGGCCTGGACCACCCCCATTACGGGTAAGTTTAATTGTTTTATTGACTCGGAGGGTGGGGGAGGGGCCCGACCGGTATAGCGGTATGGGAAAAAATCCATAACGGTATACCGCCTAGCATCACGGTGGGGGGTGTGACTCGGTGCGGTGGGTCGGGGGTGCGGTGCGGCGGGTCGAGGGGGGTGGCGGTCGCGGTGCGGTGGGGGCGGTGCGGGGGGCGGGGCATTATCGGCTTATCGGCAAGATAATTGCCGATACCGATAATGCCCAAAATCGTGATTATCGGCCGATAATATCGGCCATACCGATAATCGGTCGATCCCTACCATATACTGCCTTTTTTTCTGTCTCTGTGCTAAATTAAGTGTTATACCACACGTTATATACACCTGCCGGTGTATTAAAGAAAAAAAAGGTTTTCCTGCGTAAAAAAACGCTTAACAGTGGCCTTATCATTGCAAAGGGCCTACATACAAGCAAATAGCTTACCATATACTACCTTTTTTTCTGTCTCTGTGCTAAATTCAGTGTTATATCACACGTTATACACCTGCTGGTGTATTAAAGAAAAAAAGTTTTTCCTGAGTACAAATACGCTTTTTCAGTGGCATTATCATTGCAAAGGGCCTACATACAAGCAAATAGCGTACCATATACCACCTTTTTTTTCTGTCTCTGTGCTAAATTCAGTGTTATACCACACGTTATACACCTGCCGGTGTATTAAAGAAAATAAATTTTTTCCTGAGTAAAAATACGCTTAACAGTGGCCTTATCATTGCAAAGGGCCTAAATACAAGCAAATAGCATACTATTTAGTACCTGTATTTCTGTTTTATACCACACGTTATACACCTGCCGGTGTATTAAAGAAAAACTATTTTGCCTGAGTAAAAATACGCTTAACAGTGGCCTTATCATTGCAAAGGGCCTAAATACAAGCAAATAGCGTATCATATACCACCTTTTTTTCTGTCTCGGTCCGGGGGCGTTCCGGGTGGAGGGTGGTCCGGTCCGGGCTGTCCTTCTTCTCCAGCGGTCATCTTCTCCACTCCGGGCAGGCTCCGGCCTAGTATGCTGCATAGACGTCGCTGCGCAGTGACGCCCGTGCGCAGCGACGCACCTGACGTCACGGCGTAGCGGCGTCTATGCAGCGTACTAGGCCGGAGCCTGCCCGGAGTGGAGAAGAAGACCGTGGGAGAAGAAGGACAGCCCGGACAGCCCGGACCACCCGAAACGCCCCCGGACACTACATGAAGGGAGGATGGCCTGGACCACCCCCATTACGGGTAAGTTTAATTGTTTTATTGACTCGGAGGGTGGGGGAGGGGCCCGACCGGTATAGCGGTATGGGAAAAAATCCATAACGGTATACCGCCTAGCATCACGGTGGGGGGTGTGACTCGGTGCGGTGGGTCGGGGGTGCGGTGCGGCGGGTCGAGGGGGTGGCGGTCGCGGTGCGGTGGGGGCGGTGCGGGGGGCGGGGCATTATCGGCTTATCGGCAAGATAATTGCCGATACCGATAATGCCCAAAATCGTGATTATCGGCCGATAATATCGGCCATACCGATAATCGGTCGATCCCTACCATATACTGCCTTTTTTTCTGTCTCTGTGCTAAATTAAGTGTTATACCACACGTTATATACACCTGCCGGTGTATTAAAGAAAAAAAAGGTTTTCCTGCGTAAAAAAACGCTTAACAGTGGCCTTATCATTGCAAAGGGCCTACATACAAGCAAATAGCTTACCATATACTACCTTTTTTTCTGTCTCTGTGCTAAATTCAGTGTTATATCACACGTTATACACCTGCTGGTGTATTAAAGAAAAAAAGTTTTTCCTGAGTACAAATACGCTTTTTCAGTGGCATTATCATTGCAAAGGGCCTACATACAAGCAAATAGCGTACCATATACCACCTTTTTTTTCTGTCTCTGTGCTAAATTCAGTGTTATACCACACGTTATACACCTGCCGGTGTATTAAAGAAAATAAATTTTTTCCTGAGTAAAAATACGCTTAACAGTGGCCTTATCATTGCAAAGGGCCTAAATACAAGCAAATAGCATACTATTTAGTACCTGTATTTCTGTTTTATACCACACGTTATACACCTGCCGGTGTATTAAAGATAAAAAAAGGTTTTCCTGCGTAAAAATACGCTTTTTCAGTGGCCTTATCATTGCAAAGGGCCTAAATTCAAGCAAATAATGTACCATATACCACCTTTTTTTCTGTCTCTGTGCTAAATTAAGTGTTATACCACACGTTATACACCTGCCGGTGTATTAAAGAGAAAAAAAAAGTTTTTCCTGCGTACAAATACGCTTAACAGTGCGCTCATCATTGCAAAGGGCATACATACAACCAAGTAGTGTACTATTTAGTAACTGTTATTCTGTCTAGGGCCTATTTACTTTGAGAGGACAGCCGTAAGTAATCGCCTGCTGCTGTTCTATACCCTCATAAACGCACTAAGTATGTCAGGCAGGGAAGTGCCAGGATGTGCACAGAGAAGGGGCAGAGGCCTACATACGTCAGGTCGAGTTGGCAGCAGACTTGGGGCGCGTAGCAGCAGGAGTCGCAGCAATAGGCCTGAGCTCCCGTTAACACCCAGCGGTCGTGTCGTCGACCCATCTCTCCTCGTCAATTGGTTTGCACACTCATCCCCATCATCACAAGCGACATCTGACAACCCCAGTCAAGAGTCGGTGGGTTCCTCAGACACAACCCTCAGTTGGCATGGCCCGGGAGCAGTCCCTGTAATCCCATTGCCTTTGTCCTATGCTGTTCCCTCTCCCAAAGAAGTATCTCATGCTTTGGGTTCAGCTCCACTATTTAGCGAGGACGATGTAATAGAGGACAGTCAGCATCTAATGGGCAGCCAAGAATGTGAGGAGACATGCGTCCCTTGCTCCGCAAGGCGGCCAAGTTGTGATGTGGAGAGTGACGTGGGAGGCGGTGTTTCAATTGCTCAGGGTCCTGAGGCAGACACTGTTGTGGAACATGAGGAGGACATCAGTGACGTGCACACATCTTTTGATGATGAAGCAGATCGTAATTGGGAGCCAGATGCAGAAGCCGGGGCTTCATCATCATCAGGAGAAGAGATTTTCTCTTTGTCTATGAGGCAGCAAGGCGGTAGCACGGTTGACAATCAGCGTGGTGGTGGCAGTAGTGGAAATTCAGGAGCCAAACATGCCAGGGGGAGACCACCGGCTTCGCGGCAAGCTACCATTCAGGGAGGTTGTGGAACAGGGGTTCCTGGAGACGGCGCCAATAGCAGTGAAATAGTGTGAACTACGGGGGGGGGGGGGAATCAGCTACTCTGCGGTGTGGTTGTTCTTCATAAAGAATCCAGAGGACCTTAGCGTAGTCACATGCAAAATCTGTGGGCAGAAAGTGAAGCGTGGCCAGGGTCCCAATCTCGGCACCACGGCCCTGCGTCAACACATGATTCGCCACCATAAAGCGGCCTGGGATAACCGTGGCTCCGAGGTAGTGGTCCAGCCTGCCGCATCACCCAATGGCGATCCGCTCCCTCCGTCATCCAGTCAAGGATCCACCATCTCAGCCGAAGGGAGCATTGTGTCAAGCCATCCTTCTTGCTCCTGCTTCCTCCGCTCGTAGTCAGCCATTCCGCCAACAATTGATCGGCGAAGCCAAGTCCAAGAGACAACAGCTCAGAAGTTGAATGTGCTCCTGTCCAAGTTGCTGGTGTTGCAGTCCCTCCCTTTCCAACTGGTGGACTCTGCAGGGAATTGATGGCTTGTGCCAAGCAGAGGTGGAGAGTCCCAAGCCGTAATTTCTTTGCGAAGAAGGCAGTACCAGCCCTGCATAAGTTTGTACAAGAGAAGGTGAGACAGTCCTTGAGCCTGTCGGTGTGTTCAAAGTGCACGGCAGCGCCGATGTGTGGAGCTGTAACTACGGGCAGGGACAATACATGTCTTTTACGGCCCACTGGGTAAATGTTGTTCCTGCACAGCCACAGCAGCAACTTGGACAGGTCACACCGCTTCCTCCTCCACGCTCTCGCTCCCAGGCAGTTGGTCCTTTTATAGTGTGCGCCTCCTCCTCCCCCGTGTCCTCGGCCTCCACTGCACATCCAAATCTCGGTGGCCCTTCATCGTACCACGTGTGTAGGGCACAGCGGTGTCAAGCCGTCCTTCACATGGTTTGCCTTGGCGAACGGAGTCACACAGGGGAGGAACTGCTGAAGTTCATTAGGGAAGAAATCCGAGTATGGCTTACTCCACGAAATCTGGAAATGGGAATCATGGTGACCGACAATGGGAAGAACATTGTGGACGCGCTGCGACAAGGAAGTGTGAACCATTCGCCCTGCATGGCAAACGTGTTGAATCTGGTTGTCAAGAAGTTCATCAAGTCTTCACCCCATTTGCAAGACGTCCTGACAATGGCAAGGAAACTGTGCATGCACTTCAGCCACTCGTACACCGCCAAGCACACTTTGCTTGAGCTGCAGCGTCAGAACGGTATCCCACAACATAGTCTCATTTGTGACGTTGCTACACGTTGGAATTCCACCCTCCATATGTTGGACAGACTATACGAACAAAGAAAAGCCATCACAGATTTTTTGATGATACAAGCAGATAGGAGTACTCCCCTGAGTAACTTCAATGTGAACGAGTGGCAGCTCATACGTGACACCTGCCGTTTGCTGAGGCCCTTTGAGGAAGCCACATTTTTTTTAGTCGCTCGAATTACGCAATGAACGACGTAATTCCACTCCTACATTTACTCCAAAAAATTATTGAAAACATGGCTGGTCACGGCAATGGAGATGTTGCGCCTACATCAGAAGGCTACATGAGTCCTGTGGGGGATGAACTGGAGGAGGATGATGAGGGGCAGAGCGGAGCACAGTTTATGGTGGATGAGATGGCCGGTGTTTCTGATCATTGGACAGGAGGGGAGGAGCAGGAGCAGCCAGAGGAGCTGGAGGGTTATTACGAGGGAGGCGAGACAGAGGACCCAGACACACCGTGGCAGTATGCAGTGGAGATGGAGGCAGGTAGTCCCAGTGAGTCACTGTCACAAATGGCACGATGCATGCTGAGTTGCTTGCGTAGTGACCCCCAAATTGTCAAAATTCGCCAGCGTGATGACTTCTGGATCTCCACCTTATTAGACCCTCGCTAGCGGCCCAGAATGGGGGCCTTTTTTACACCCACTGAGAGGGAGGACAAACTGACCTACTTCAGGGAGCTTCTACGTAGTCGGTTGGCCGATGCCTATTGGCCACATAGTCCATCCACTCGCAGGTCTGACTCGGGGGGGCCCTCTGCGCTCACCTTCCACTGCCACGGCTGCTGGGGAGGAGAGGGGTAGCAGGAGCAGTACCGGCTCAATCAGCAGCAGCCTGATTCTACAGTCGCTGATGAGTAGCTTCCTTCAGCCGCATAGTGAAGCTACTCATCAGCAGCAGGTGGACATGGAGCAGGACCTGAACCAGCAGGTGATGGCTTACCTCGACATGACCCTGCCAACAACCGTTGAAGATCCACTGGACTTCTGGGCAGCCAAACTCGATTTATGGCCGCAACTAGCGGAGTTTGCCCTGGAAAAGCTGTCCTGCCCAGCCAGTAGTGTGCCATCAGAGCGGGTGTTTAGTGCGGCCGGGGCCATAGTTACCCCAAGGCGAACTCGTCTGTCCACAAAAAATGTGGAGAGACTGACGTTTGTCAAGATGAATCAGGGATGGATCAGCCAGGATTTCCAGTCACCAATTACAGATGGGTCTGAGTAGATTGACCATGCTCCTACAACAAAATTTTCTCTATTGTGGTTGGTTATGAAAGACTCTGGGGCAGACCTGGGGATTGTACGGCCCTCTTGACACATACGGCCCTTTGATTGGCTCTGACCGGCCCGCGCTGATTGGGGGACAAGTATGCTCCTAATCTGGGTGACATCTATGCTGCCTAATCTGGTGGACAACTATGCTCCTAATATGGGGAAAACTGAAGCTTCTGGCTTTGGGCCTATAATTTTTTGAAGTTTTGCAGTAGCTAAATACATGCTTAATGCAAATGTGAACATTGATCTTTAAATGTAAGGGGTTATGAAAACCTCTTGGGTACTGCAAATGCATGCTCCAGACTCATTCTGTGTCTTTCAGGAACTACTTGCCTCCCTGGTGCCTCTGGCCTTGGGCCTTAAATTTTTGGATGTTTAGCAGTAGCTAAATACATGCTTAATGCAAATTTCAACAATGATCGTTAAATTCTCGGCGCTCTGCCAGGGCCTTCTCCTACCCCGCCTGGGCCAATCTGAGGACCTCACTAACCAACTCACTAACTAATCCAATCGCTTATAGCGACGGGCGGTGTGTACAAAGGGCAGGGACTTAATAAATGCCAGCTTATGACCCTCACTTACTGGTAATTCCTCATTTTAAGATTAAATAATTGCAATCACAGTTCCCTATCATGAACTGGTTTCAGCGTGCAACACGCACCTGTCCTTGAAAGATAGAGAGACGCTAATCCGTTCAGTGGAGCGCTAGTGCGGCCCAGGACATCTGAGGCCATAACACACCTGTTATTGCTCGATCTTGCAATTGATCAGGCAAGGTAAGGGGTTATTAAAGCCTCTTGGGTACTGCTGAGGCCTACTCCTGACTGCTCCTGGTGCAATGTATGGGGTAATTAAACACTCTTGGGTAGTGTTATTGTTAAATTTACTGGTAATTTTATCAGTAATAAAATTGAATTTTGCAGAATGCTAACCGTTACACAACGGAACGCTTGTTGCGTGTGATTTTTTAATGAAAAAAAAAATTGATGGAGAGGGATTAACTCTGCTTAATCATTTTTGGCGAATAGAATCCTTTTGCCATCTGATTTTTTGGAGACAGATGCACTTACACACATGTAGTAATTTTTTTAACCAAATTTCAAACATTGTGTCGTTTATTACTTTTGAGATGAATGTCTTTGGGTGGTCCACCATCCTGCATTATAGAGTCTTCTGAACTGCTGTATATGCGCTTGTTTTTTTTTTTTTTTAAAAAAAAAGGTATTTTGTCCGACAATTGCGATAAAATTTTGTGACGGGTGTGTAGTGTGTAATCGTGCATCAGTCAACTCCAGTCTGTGTCCGTTAGGCAATATATGGGTTACTGATGCAGCAGAGGTGGGGCCTTGGTCTTGGAATTTCAATTATTTAAAAAAATTTAACATATTGTGTGGTTTATTATATTATAGAAGAATGTCTTTGGGTGGTCCACCGTCCTGCATTATAGAGTCTTCTGATTTGCTGTATATGCGCTTGTTTTAAAAAAAAAAAAAGGTATTTTGTCAGACAATTTCGATAAAATTTTGCGTTTTTTTGATGTGGATTGTGAAGCCTGGGTGACGGGTATGTAGTGTGTACTCGTGCATAAGTCAACTCCAGTCTGTGTCCGTTAGGCAATATATGGGTTACTGATGCAGCAGAGGTGGTGCCTCTGTCTTGGAATTTCAATTATTTAAAAAAATGCTGAACATATTGTGTGGTTTATTATATTATAGAAGAATGTCTTTGGGTGGTCTACCGTCCTGCATTATAGAGTCTTCTGAACTGCTGTATATGCGCTTGTTTTAACAAAAAGGTATTTTGTCAGACAATTTCGAAAAAAATTTGCGTTTTTTTGGGGTGGATTGTGAAGCCTGGGTGACGGGTGTGTAATGTATACTCGTGCATCAGTCAACTCCAGTCTGTGTCCGTTAGGCAATATATGGGTTACTGATGCAGCAGAGGTGGGGCCTTGGTCTTGGAATTTCAATTATTTAAAAAAATTTAACATATTGTGTGGTTTATTATATTATAGAAGAATGTTTTTGGGTGGTCCACCGTCCTGCATTATAGAGTCTTCTGAACTGCTGTATATGCGCTTGTTTTAACAAAAAGGTATTTTGTCAGACAATTTTAAAAAAATGTGCGTTTTTTTGGGGTGCATTTTGAAGCCCGGGTGTGTACTCGTGCATCAGCCAACTCCAGGCTGTGTTTTTCAGGCAATCTATGGGTTACTGATGCAGCTGAGGTGGGGCCTGGGTCTAGGAATTTCAATTTTAAAAAAAAAAATTCAACAATTATGTGGTTCATTATTTTTGAGAAGAAAGTCTCTGGGTGGTCCACCGTCCTGCCTTATAGAGTCTTCTGAAATGTTGGATATGCGCTTGTGCTTACACAAAGTTGTAAATTAAAAAAAAAAATGTATACAATTTTGTTGATTTTGGGGCGGATTGTGAAACCCTGTGTGTACTGGTGCATCAGCCAAATCCAGGCTTTGTCCTTCAGGCAATAAATGGGATCCTGATGCCGCAGAGGTGGGGCCTGGGTCTGGGAATTTAACATTTTTGGATTGCGGGTGTTACAAAAAAAGATGGACACACCCTAATCCGTTCAGTGGAGCGCGCCTGCGGCCCTGGACATCTGAGGACATAACACACCTGTTATTGCTCGATCTCAGGAGAAGGGGGTTCATCATCGGGAGAAGAGAGTTGCAGGTTGCCCTTGAGTCAGCAAGGCGGTAGCACGGTTGGCAGTCAGCGTGGTGTGGCAGTAGTGGAAATTCTGGAGCCAAACGTGCCCGGGGGAGACCACCTGCTTCGCGGCAGCTTAACTTTCCGGGAGTTAGCTGGTTACCAGCACCGGTCGATGAAAGATAGAGACACGCTAATCCGTTCAGTGGAGCGCGCCTGCGGCCCCGGAAATCAGAGGGCATAACACTCCTGGTATTGCTTGATCTCGCAATTGATCGTGCAAAGGTAGGGGGTTATTAAAGCCTCTTGGGTACTGCTGAGGCCTACTCTTGACTGCTCCTGGTGCAATGTATGGGGTAATTAAACACTCTTGGGTAGTGTTTTTTTTTTTTATTTACTGATAAATTTATAAAATTTTATTAAAATTGATTTTTCCAGAATGCTAATCGTTACACAACGGAACGCTTGTTGCGTGTGATTTTTTAATGAAAAAATAAAAAAATAAATACGGACAGGGATTAACTCTGCTTCATCATTTTGGGCGAAAAAAGTCCTTTGGTGATCTGATCTTTTGGAGACAGATGCGCTTACACACATATTGAATTAGTTTTTGTAAAAAAAAATTCAAACATTGTGTGGTTTATTATTTTTGTGAAGAATGTCTTTGGGTGGTCCACCGTCCTGCATTATAGAGTCTTGTGAACTGTTGGATATGTGCTTGTTCTTACACAAAGGTATTTCTTCAAAAAATGTCTAAAATGTTGTTGTTTTTTGGAGGGGATTGTGAAGCCCGGGTGTGTACTGGTGCATCAGCCAACTCCAGGCTGTGTCCTTCAGGCAATATATGGGTTCCTGATGCCGCAGAGGTGGGGCCTGGGTCTTGAAATTTCAAATTTTTGGATAGCGGGTGCTACCAATGAGAAATCTTTGACAAAAATGTCATATATTGTGTTGGTTTTTTGGGGGGGGGGGATTGTGAAGCCCTGGTGTGTACTCTTGCATCAGCCAACTCCAGGCTGTGTCATGCAGGCAATATATGGGTTACTGATGCAGCAGGGGTGGGGCCTGGTTCTGTAAATTTCAAAATATTTGGATAGCGGGTGCTACCAATGAGAAATCTTTGACAAAAATTTCATATATTGTGTTGGTTTTGGGGGGGGGGGGAATTGTGAAGCCCTGGTGTGTACTCTTGCATCAGCCAACTCCAGGCTGTGTCATGCAGGCAATATATGGGTTACTGATGCCACAGGGGTGGGGCCTGGTTCTGGAAATTTCTAATTTTTGGATAGCGGGTGCTACCAATGAGAAATCTTTGACAAAAATTTCATATATTGTGTTGTTTTTTTGGGGGGGATTGTGAAGCCCTGGTGTGTAGTGTACTAGTGCATCAGCCAACTCCACGCTGTGCCATTCAGCCACTAAATGGTCTCCTCTTGCCACGCTATGTCCACGCTATATCATTCAGTCACTATACGGTCTCCTGACACTGATGCCACCACCAGGCTCTGTCATTGGGCTGCTGTGCGGCAGTGATTCTAAGAGCGATGCCGGTAATCTGCATGCTATTCTGAATAACAGTATTATTTCACTACCCCAGCACACTCCATATGCGTTTTACGACACAGCAAAGTGTTCTATACCCCTATAGCGGCTGTATGTAGGCTAGAAATAGCCTTTTTTTTAACATTGATTCGCCGCAAATAAATTCGGATCGAAACAAACTTTTCGGGAAAATTCGGCGAATTGGCCGAATCAAATTTTTGAAAAGTTCGCTCATCTCTAGTCATAATTCTCCTCAGACATCAACCACTCCAGTTCCTCTGTTTTATTGGGCAGACTTCTGGCATTAGTCAACATGCATTTCAATGGTGTATGTTTTTTCTTCATATGAAGCCTATCCCTATTAACTATTCTAACCCCTGCCTCCGCTCCACCCCCAGGTATATTAATAAGTCCCCCCTCTCTATCTACACTATCTTTCCCCTCTACATTATAGGTGCCCTCCCCCCCAGTACCTAGTTAAAACACTCCTCCACCCCTGGCGAAACGTTGGGTGCTGAGGGCCCATTGCCTTACATCCATTGTCCACTTGGTAATTTATTGTTCTTATTTTTGCTCTTCTATTTGTATGTATTGAGCTTGCTGCTAAGTTATTATACACTTGTACTTTCTTGTTAGACATAATGAAAATGTCTGTCATTTACCGTATGTGAGCTCTCACTATGGTTGCAGTTCCTGGATTTGTCTCTTTTCCCATGTTTATGGGTTTGTATGTCTATGTGATTTTTAACACCATTTAATAAAGTTTGTTTATTTTAAATCCTATCAAACGCTTTCTCTCCTTGTTGTATTCACTCCTCCACCCCTTGCACATTTCTCCATGAACCCAAACTCCTCCTTCCTACAGCAGCTTCTGAACCACTTGTTTACCTCCCTAATCTCCCACTGCCTCTCTGTTGTGGCTCGTGGTACAGGTAATATGTCAGAAAATATTACCTTGGAGGTCCTTGCCTTAAGCTTGCGGCCTTGAACGCGATGTCACAGATTTTGTCCGTTCCTGTGTTACTTGTACCCACGACAAAACTCCATGACAGAAACCTGTGTGTCTCTTACAGCCTTTGCGCATTCCGGAAACCCCTTGGTCTCACATAGCAATGGACTTTATTACCGATCTGCCACCTTCCTGTAATAATTTGGTCATCTGGGTGGTGGTCGATTCTCCAAGATGGCTCATTTCAATCCATTACCAGGTCTTTCATCTGCTCCGGCAATATGCGATTTAAAGGGCCAGTGCACCCTTAATTAGCAGTTGTGCCTGTACCTCTGTTATAAGTATCTGCTCCTCCCACCATTCCTTGCCGGATCTTTGTTTGCCTAGAGCCTTAGAGAAAGTGTTATTGTGTTTGCCCTGCTATTTTTCTGACCACCTTCACCATGATCTGACTTTCTTCCAGTGGCACATGCCTATTGACCTCCTGCTATGGTCCTGACCACGCCTGCCGCAGCAAGTCCATCCCGCTTTGCGGCGGGCTCTGGTGAAAACCAGCGGCACCTTAGACTCCGCTCCCTGGTACGGCCCATGTCATCTTCCACACAGATACAGCGGATCCACTAGTAGGTACCCTTTTAGCAATAACCCTAATGCCATTCTTAACATAAAAAGTAGAAATGAGTCAACCAATCCGTTGAGCCTGAGTTCAGTCAGAACTTAGCTAAAAGTTCAGCTTGGCTCAACTCAAACTTTGAGCAGTTTGGCAGAAGCTGCTTAAAGGGGTATTCCTGTGGAGCATATAGCAGCTGAAAAGTACTGGACGGAATAAGATGTTTTAATAGAAGTAATTTACAAATCTATGGAGCAAAGTAGGAAAATGGTCAGCTCACCCGGCCACCGCATGGCAATGTAATCCTCCAAGGATATGAAGAAAGCAGGTAAATGCCAGCGATTAAGAAACTTCACCTTTATTGGAACCACGTAAAATCATCGACATGGAGAGACTTTAATAGGACAAACATTTAAAATTCCAGGAATTAGCGCCAAGCATGACGCGTTTCAGGTCATGTGACCTTTCATCAGATGCATGGTGGGAAGCAGAAGGGTGGGGGAATAAATCCCAGCCTCCTAATGGAACAGGTGAGTAAGGTTTCTATCCTATAAACCAGGGATTAACCCTGTCCGTTCCAAAAATAGAGGCACCCTTCTGCTATACATAACAGGTATAAAATCATAAATCATTAAACACCTATAACCATAGTTACAAAATGAGTGCAAACAATATATATGAAACCTGTATATTTTTTTTTAAGGAGACACAAAGTATATATTTGGAGGAAGAAGGTTGCCAAAACACTAATGATTATAGATAGTGATACAATAAATAATAATACATATAAGGCATCAATGGCAACCTAAAACTATTTAGTAATGAAGGATGACATCCGATTTTAAATTTAACCCATGTGGTTGAAATGTGCGCAAAGAGTAAATCCAAAAGATTTCCCTATTGCGTAATGATTTGATGCGGTTTCCACCTCTGTCATGTGATCAAACTATTTCAATACCTGAGAAAGAAAAGTGGGCTACATTACCATCATGAACATTTTTAAAGTGTTTGGAAACATTTGATGCGTTAGTGTAAGAACTGCTGCCAATAGCTCTAAGATGTTCTTGGATGCGTTTTTTCAAGGTTCTTTTAGTGCTGCCGATATAAGATACATAGCAGCTATTACAATCTATTTTGTATATTACATGAGTGGATTCGCAGTTAATAAATTGTTTAATCGGCACAGAATTCGAATCAGGAACTGAAATCGTAGAAGTCTTGGCAGCATGTGCACACACGACGCATCTAGGTAAACCGCATTTGAAAAACCCATTTAGTTTAATCCATGAACGAGAGCCAGCAGCGGAAGCAAGTGGCAAGGCACATAAAAGATTACCTAGATCAGGGGCCCGTCTACTCGAAAAATTTATGCCATTTTTTAAATATTTATTAAGGATGGTGTCCTGACATAAGATAGGTAGAAATTTATTTATAATAGATTTAATTCTATTAAATTCTAGACTGTAAGTAGTGGTAAAGGTAGACTTCGATACCGTATTCGAAAATGTTTGATTAGGTTTTGGTGTAAGGAGACTATCTCTAGATTTTTGTAAAACTTTCCGTTTGGCTCTGTTCAGACACCAGGGCTGGTAACCTCTCTGACCCAAACGATGGAAAATATTATCCGATTCAATTTGAAAAGATTCATCTGTGGAACAGTTTCTGCGAGCACGAGTCAGTTCACCCACCGGAACAGCTAAAACCGTATGTTTTGGATGGCATTACTCTGCGCGCAGGATAGTGTTACTTGCAGTCGATTTTCTGTATGTGGAAGTGTGAACACGTTCCTGTCTGCTATCAAGTAAAATGTCCAGAAATGGACTGACGGATCTGTGCCAGGTTGATGTAAAAAACAAATTATGAGGATTATTGTTAACGTAGTCAACAAAACAGGAAGCACTGTGTTCTGAGGACGGCCAAATTATGATGACATCGTCAACATATCTTCCGTACCAAACAATGTTGGAAAAGAAGGGGTTGATGTCAGAAAATATATATTTCATCTCCCACCAGTGGACAGATATATTTGCCACTGAAGGGGAGGATTTGGCCCCCATTGAGGCACCCGTCCTCTGAACATAGTATTGATCCTGAAATTTAAAAGAAATTATGGGTTAATATATAATTCAAAGCCTCGAGAACAAACTGGCACAAGTCCTCACTGTAAGTGGAAAAATTGTAAATAATATCCGACACTGCTCGAAGTGTAAGTGAATGAGGGAGAGAAGAATACAAGGATTCGATGTCCATGGTGAGCCACGAGTAAGAGGTATGCCATTCAATTTGATTAATTATCGAAAGTAAGTGTTGGGAATCTTTAATGTGGCTAAGACACGTAGAGACAAGGGGTTGGAGAAGTGGGTCTACCCATTCGCAAAGGGGTTCATTAAGGGAACCAATACCCGCCACTATGGGTCTCATAGGAGGCAGGAATTGGCCCTTGTGAATCTTCGGTAAAGAATGAAATATTGGTGTAATGGGATTAGAAACCCATATGTAATCAAACTCTTTTTGTGATAATACCCCTAAAGATAAACCATATCTAAGTAACGATTCCAGTTTAGAAGAAAACAAAGTGGTGGGATTATATGTGATTGGTGTATATGTGACCTCATCATTTAAGATACGCTTGTTAAGCATACAATAAAGATCTACATCCATACATATAACAGCCCCCCCCCCCCTTGTCAGCTGATCGAATAACCCAATTGTTGTTATCTCTCAAATCCTTTAGAGCAGTTCTTTCAGATTTTGATAAATTGTTGGATCTGGGTCCTATACCGGAACGTTTAAGTTCAACTAACTCTTTCATGACCATGTCTTGAAAGGTATCCATGTAAGGACTCCTAGAGCCAACAGGATAACATTCAGGATTTTTAATTTTGAAGGACTGTGAGGTGGACACTGTGGTCACATGTCGCCGTGTCTCAAAATCCAATGACAATAAATCACAGAACACATTTTGGTCATGGAAGGAAGAAAAATTATTGTTAAGAGACACGTGTGGTACCGTGGAAACCTCACTAGACAATGGAACTGCATTAGATTCAACAGAGTCCACTATATCAAAATGTTTCTTTAAAGTCAAAGTTCTGACAAATTTGTTGATGTCCAAAATAGTATTAAATACATTAAAGTGGGTAGATGGTGAGAAACCCAGTCCTTTGGCCAAAACAGAGAGATGCGAGGAAGTAAGAGTTAATGGAGAAAAAACAATCACATCCAGATTTGGGCTTACTTGTGACGCTTCTTGAACTCTCTGGTGGAACTTCTTGGATTTGTGTTTGCGGCCCCCCCTCCGCCTGCGTTTTTTGATCTCTTGAATCACTGGTGGAGCCATTTAAATTAGAAACAGGACGGTCGTCCGAAGCGGTGAAATCTGAAGCATCGGATTGTGTATCGGAAGCCTCCGATTCTGCTGAACTAAAGGTGACCCGTTGGTTTCTAGGATGATATATCTTGTGGTGATAACCGGGTTTATCACCTTTTTTCAAGATAGAACGAGATGGAGTCGTGTTCAAAAATGTTTAATGAATTATGATTTTATACCTGTTATGTATAGCAGAAGGGTGCCTCTATTTTTGGAACGGACAGGGTTAATCCCTGGTTTATAGGATAGAAACCTTACTCACCTGTTCCATTAGGAGGCTGGGATTTATTCCCCCACCCTTCTGCTTCCCACCATGCATCTGATGAAAGGTCACATGACCTGAAACGCATCATGCTTGGCGCTGATTCCTGGAATTTTAAATGTTTGTCCTATTGAAGTCTCTCCATGTCGATGATTTTACGTGGTTCCAATAAAGGTGAAGTTTCTTAATCGCTGGCATTTACCTGCTTTCTTCATATCCTTGGAGGATTACATTGCTGTGCGGTGGCTGGTTGAGCTGACTATTTTCCTACTTTGCTCCATTGCTTTGAGTGCTCCTCACACTTGGCGTGCTCCCGGTTCACATGTCCTCTCCAACGGAAACCGGTGCCCCGGTCCCGATCATGGAAGAGGGGTTACTTCTCCTGAAGGACGTTGATAACCGCATTGAACGCTGCGATGCAGCATTGGAAATATTTGACATGGATCGAGCTTCACATGACATACAGTTGAAAATGCACCTTTATTCCTTGGAAAAGCTACTGGTCAAGGAGACCAAACTGTGGTGGGAGGTTACTTCTATGGAGACGTATTTATCCAAGGGCCTCATTCCTCGAGGCTTACGTCTAAAAAAAATCCCCACCATCAATATAAAGGAGGAACACCAAACAATGTGGAATGACGCTCTGAGTGAATGTTCTGCTAAATTGAGTAACGTCCTGGTTTTATCCCAAAAGGAATCACTTGTGCAAGGGAAATCGGATATAAAAAAATGCAGGACTTTCTTTCTCCGCATGCTGGTACCACCCTGTTGTGTGAACACGACTCTAAATTAAAACAAAACATAGCGAATCTCGAACAGATTATTAAGGAAACCAAGAAAAGCAAATTTCAAAGGGACTTGCATGATCATCAGTCGAATAAAGTTTACGCCTGGGGAGCTTGGGACAAGTTCCTTCCATCTCGTTCTATCTTGAAAAAAGGTGATAAACCCGGTTATCACCACAAGAGATATCATCCTAGAAACCAACGGGTCACCTTTAGTTCAGCAGAATCGGAGGCTTCCGATACACAATCCGATGCTTCAGATTTCACGGCTTCGGACGACCGTCCTGTTTCTAATTTAAATGGCTCCACCAGTGATTCTAAGAGATCAAAAAATGCAGGCGGAGGGGGGGCCGCAAACACAAATCCAAGAAGGTCCACCAGAGAGATCAAGAAGCGTCACAAGTAAGCCCAAATCTGGATGTGATTGTTTTTTCTCCATTAACTCTTACTTCCTCGCATCTCTCTGTTTTGGCCAAAGGATTGGGTTTCTCACCATCTACCCACTATAACGTATTTAATACTATTTTGGACATCAACAAATTTGTCAGAACTTTGACTTTAAAGAAACATTTTGATATAGTGGACTCTGTTGAATCTAATGCAGTTCCATTGTCTAGTGAGGTTTCCATGGCATCACACGTGTCTCTTAACAATAATTTTTCTTCCTTCCATGACCAAAATGTGTTCTGTGATTTATTGTCATTGGATTTTGAGACACGGCAACATGTGACCACAGTGTCCACCTCACCGTCCTTCAAAATTAAAAATCCTGAATTTTATCCTGTTGGCTCTAGGAGTCCTTACATGGATACCTTTCAAGACATGGTCATGAAAGAGTTAGTTGAACTTAAACGTTCCGGTGTAGGACCCAGAGCCAACAATTTATCAAAATCTGAAAGAACTGCTCTAAAGGATTTGAGAGATAACAACAATTGGGTTATTCGATCAGCTGACAAGGGGGGGGGGGGCTGTTATATGTATTGATGTAGATCCTTATTGTATGCTTAACAAGCGTATCTTAAATGATGAGGTCACATATACAACAATCACATATAATCCCACCACTTTGTTTTCTTCTAAACTGGAATCGTTACTTAGATATGGTTTATCTTTAGGGGTATTATCACAAAAAGAGTTTGATTACATATGGGTTTCTAATCCCATTACACCAATATTTCATTCTTTCCCGAAGATTCACAAGGGCCAATTCCCGCCTCCTATGAGACCCATAGTGGCGGGTATTGGTTCCCTTAATGAACCCCTTTGTGAATGGGTAGACTCACTTCTCCAACCCCTTGTCTCTACGTGTCCTAGCCACATTAAAGATTCCCAACACTTACTTTCGATAATGAATCAAATTGAATGGCAGACCTCTTACTCGTGGCTCACCATGGACATCGAATCCTTGTATTCTTCTCTCCCTCATTCACTTTCACTTCGAGCAGTGTCGGATATTATTTACAATTTTTCCACTTACAGTGAGGACTTGTGCCAGTTTGTTCTCGAGGCTTTGAATTATATATTAACCCATAATTTCTTTAAATTTCAGGATCAATACTATGTTCAGAGGACGGGTGCCTCAATGGGGGCCAAATCCTCCCCTTCAGTGGCAAATATTTTTGTCCACTGGTGGGAGATGCAATATATATTTTCTGACATCAACCCCTTCTTTTCCAACATTGTTTGGTACGGAAGATATGTTGACAATGTCATCATAATTTGGTCGTCCTCAGAACACAGTGCTTCCTGTTTTGTTGACTACGTTAACAATAATCCTAATAATTTGTTTTTTACATCAACCTGGCACAGATCCGTCACTCCATTTCTGGACATTTTACTTGATAGCAGACAGGAACGTGTTCACACTTCCACATACAGAAAATCGACTGCAGGTAACACTATCCTGCACGCAGAGTCATGCCATCCAAAACATACGGTTTTAGCCGTTCTGGTGGGTGAACTGACTCGTGCTCGCAGAAATTGTTCCACAGATGAATCTTTTCAAATTGAATCGGATAATATTTTCCATCGTTTGGGTTACCAGCCCTGGTGTCTGAACAGAGCCAAACGGAAAGTTTTACAAAAATCTAGAGATAGTCTCCTTACACCAAAACCTAATCAAACATTTTCGAATACGGTATCGAAGCCCACCTTTACCACTACTTACAGTCTAGAATTTAATAGTATTAAATCTATTATTAATAAATTTCTACCTATCTTATGTCAGGACACCATCCTTAATAAATATTTAAAAAATGGCATAAATTTTTCGAGTAGACGGGCCCCTAATCTAGGTAATCTTTTATCTCCGAGTGCCTTGCCACTTGCTTCCGCTGCTGGTTCTCGTTCATGGATTAAACTAAATGGGTTTTTCAAATGCGCTTTACCTAGATGCGTCGTGTGTGCACATGCTGCCAAGACTTCTACGATTTCAATTCCTGATTCGAATTCTGTGCCGATTAGACAATTTATTAACTGCGAATCCACTCACGTAATATACAAAATAGATTGTAATAGCTGCAATGTATCTTATATCGGCAGCACTAAAAGAACCTTGAAAAAACGCATTCAAGAACATCTTAGAGCTTTTGGCAGCAGTTCTTACACTAACGCATCAAATGTTTCCAAACACTTTAAAAATATACATGATGGTAATGCAGCCCACTTTTCTTTCTCGGGTATTGAAATAGTTTGTTCACATGACAGAGGTGGAAACCGCATCAAATCCTTACGCAATAGGGAAATCTTTTGGATTTACTCTTTGCGCACATTTCAACCAAATGGGTTAAATTTAAAATCGGACGTCATCCTTCATTATTAAATAGTTTTAGGTTGCCATTGATGCCTTATATATATTATTATTTATTGTATCACTATTTATAATCATTAGTGTTTTGGCAACCTTCTTCCTCCAAATATATACTTTGTGTCTCCTTAAAAAAATATACAGGTTTCATATATATTGTTTGCACTCATTTTGTAACTATGGTTATAGGTGTTTAATGAGTTATGATTTTATACCTGTTATGTATAGCAGAAGGGTGCCTCTATTTTTGGAACGGACAGGGTTAATCCCTGGTTTATAGGATAGAAACCTTACTCACCTGTTCCATTAGGAGGCTGGCATTTATTCCCCCACCCTTCTGCTTCCCACCATGCATCTGATGAAAGGTCACTAGACCTGAAACGTGTCATGCTTGGCGCTGATTCCTGGAATTTTAAATGTTTGTCCTATTGAAGTCTCTCCATGTCGATGATTTTACGTGGTTCCAATAAAGGTGAAGTTTCTTAATCGCTCGCATTTACCTGCTTTTTTCAGAATTTACAAATCTGTTTAACTTTCTGGCACAAGTTGATTTGAAAAATAAAAAAATGTTTTCCACCGGAGTACCCTTTTAACCCCTTAACCCCTTAAGGACCAAGAACGTACAGGTACGCCTTTGCTCCCTGGTACTTAAGGACCAAGGGCGTACCTGTACGCCCGTAGGAATTTCGGTCCCCGCCATGCGCCGGGCGGGGACCGGGCCGGGGTGACTGCTGATATCTATCAGCAGGCACCCTGCGCAAATGCCCAGGGGGGTCATCAGACCCCACCATGTCGGCGATCGCCGCAAATCGCAAGTGAATTCACACTTGCGATTTGCGGCTATTCCGGGTCATACGGGTCTATAGTGACCCGGTGACCCGGAAAAAAAAGGGGATCGCGGATGTCCTAGACACCCACGATCCCCCTGTAGCGATAGGAGTGAGGTGGCAGAGGTGCCACCCCTCCTATCTCTGCTATTCGTGGTCTAGACACGACCACCAATAGCAGATCGGGGGCAGAGGGGTTTACTTTCGGTTTCCCCGTTCTGCCCACCCACAATAGGCGAGGCAGGATGGGGAAACCGACAGGGACCGACGCCGAAGATCCACTTACCCATCGGCGACGGCAGCCGGCGACGATCGGCGGCAGCAGCGGGCGGCGATCGGCGGCAGCAGCGGGCGACGATTGGCGGAAGAAGAGGACGGCGATGCAGCTCCCTGGATCCGACGGAAGCCGGTGAGTTACTTAGCAACATCTGGAGGGCTACAGTCTGAGACGACTATAGTGGTCTCTAAACTGTAACCCTCCAGATGTTGCAAAACTACAACTCCCAGCATGCCCAGAGAGATGTTTAGGCTTGCTGGAAGTTGCAGTTTTGCAAAAGCTGGAGGTCTACAGTTTGAGACCACTGCACAGTGATCTCTATACTGTGCACCTCCAGGTCTTGCAAAACTACAACTCCCAGCATGCCCAAACAGCAGTTTGCTGTCTGGGTATGCTGGGAGTTGCAGTTTTGCAACATCTGGAGGTCAACAGTTTGGAGACCACTGTGCAGTGGTCTATAAACTATAGCTCTTCAGATGTTGCAAAACTGCAACTCCCAGTATGCCTAAACAGCAAACAGCTTTCTCTGCATGCTGGGAGTTGTAGTTGTGTACCTCCAGCTTTTGCATAACTACATCTCCCAGCATGCCTTTCGGTGATCAGTACATGCTTGGAGTTGAAGTTTTGCAACAGCTGGAGGCACACTGGTTGGAAAATACTGAGTTAGGTAACAGAGCCTAACTGAAGGTTTTCCAACCAGTTTGCCTCCAGCTGTTGCAAAAGTACAACTCCCAGCATGCACGGTCTGTCAGTACATGCTGGGAGTTGTAGTTTTGAAACAGCTGGAGATTTGCCCCCCCCCCCCCCCCCATGTGAACGTACAGGGTACATTCACACTGGCGGGTTTACAGTAAGTTTTCTGCTTCAAGTATGAGCTGCAGCAAACTCCTAGCGGTAAATTCACTGTAAACCTGCGCCAGTGTGAACGTACCCTAAAAACACTACACTACACTAACACATAATAAAGGGTAAAACACTACATATACACCCCTTTACACTGTCCCCCCAATAAAAATAAAAAACGTATTGTACGGCAGTGTTTCCAAAACGGAGCCTCCAGCTTGTTACGCCGAGCGCTCCGGGTCCCCGCTCCTCCCCGGAGCGCTCGCTTCACTCTCCCTGCTGCAGCGCTCCGGTCACATCCTCTGACCCGGGGCGCTGCGATTCCGCTGCCAGCCGGGATGCGATTCGCGATGCGGGTAGCGCCCGCTCGCGATGCGCACCCCGGCTCCCGTACCTTACTCGCTCTCCGTCTGTTCTGTCCCGGCGCGCGCGGCCCCGCTCCCTAGGGCGCGCGCGCGCCGGGTCTCTGCGATTTAAAGGGCCACTGCGCCGCTGATTGGCGCAGTGGTTCCAATTAGTGTGTTCACCTGTGCACTTCCCTATATCACCTCACTTCCCCTGCACTCCCTTGCCGGATCTTGTTGCCATTGTGCCAGTGAAAGCGTTCCTTGTGTGTTCCTAGCCTGTGTTCCAGACCTTCTGCCGTTGCCCCTGACTACGATCCTTGCTGCCTGCCCCGACCTTCTGCTACGTCCGACCTTGCTTCTGCCTACTCCCTTGTACCGCGCCTATCTTCAGCAGCCAGAGAGGTGAGCCGTTGCTAGTGGATACGACCTGGTCACTACCGCCGCAGCAAGACCATCCCGCTTTGCGGCGGGCTCTGGTGAAAACCAGTAGTGGCTTAGAACCGGTCCACTAGCACGGTCCACGCCAATCCCTCTCTGGCACAGAGGATCCACTACCTGCCAGCCGGCATCGTGACAGTAGATCCGGCCATGGATCCCGCTGAAGTTCCTCTGCCAGTTGTCGCTGACCTCACCACGGTGGTCGCCCAGCAGTCACAACAGATAGCGCAACAAGGCCAACAGCTGTCTCAACTGACCGTTATGCTACAACAGTTACTACCACAGCTTCAGCAGTCATCTCCTCCGCCAGCTCCTGCACCTCCTCCGCAGCGAGTGGCCGCTCCTGGGCTACGCCTATCCTTGCCGGATAAATTTGATGGGGACTCTAAGTTTTGCCGTGGCTTTCTTTCCCAATGTTCCCTGCATCTGGAGATGATGTCGGACCTGTTTCCCACTGAAAGGTCTAAGGTGGCTTTCGTAGTCAGCCTTCTGTCCGGAAAAGCCCTGTCATGGGCCACACCGCTCTGGGACCGCAATGACCCCGTCACTGCCTCTGTACACTCCTTCTTCTCGGAAATCCGAAGTGTCTTTGAGGAACCTGCCCGAGCCTCTTCTGCTGAGACTGCCCTGTTGAACCTGGTCCAGGGTAATTCTTCCGTTGGCGAGTATGCCGTACAATTCCGTACTCTTGCTTCAGAATTGTCCTGGAATAATGAGGCCCTCTGCGCGACCTTCAAAAAAGGCCTATCCAGCAACATTAAAGATGTTCTGGCCGCACGAGAAATTCCTGCTAATCTACATGAACTTATTCACCTAGCCACTCGCATTGACATGCGTTTTTCCGAAAGGCGTCAGGAACTCCGCCAAGATATGGACTCTGTTCGCACGAGGCGTTTCTTCTCCTCGGCTCCTCTCTCCTCTGGTCCCCTGCAATCTGTTCCTGTGCCTCCCGCCGTGGAGGCTATGCAGGTCGACCGGTCTCGTCTGACACCTCAAGAGAGGACACGACGCCGTATGGAGAACCTCTGCCTGTACTGTGCTAGTACCGAACACTTCCTGAGGGATTGTCCTATCCGTCCTCCCCGCCTGGAAAGACGTACGCTGACTCCGCACAAAAGTGAGACAGTCCTTGATGTCTACTCTGCTTCTCCACGTCTTACTGTGCCTGTGCGGATGTCTGCCTCTGCCTTCTCCTTCTCTACTGTGGCCTTCTTGGACTCTGGATCTGCAGGAAATTTTATTTTGGCCTCTCTCGTCAACAGGTTCAACATCCCGGTGACCAGTCTCGCCAGACCCCTCTACATCAATTGTGTAAATAATGAAAGATTGGACTGTACCATACGTTTCCGCACGGAGCCCCTTCTTATGAGCATCGGATCTCATCACGAGAGGATTGAACTTTTGGTCCTCCCCAATTGCACCTCGGAAATTCTCCTTGGACTTCCCTGGCTTCAACTTCATTCCCCAACCTTGGATTGGTCCACTGGGGAGATCAAGAGTTGGGGGTCCTCTTGTTCCAAGAACTGTCTAAAACCGGTTCCCAGTAACCCTTGCCGTAACTCTGTGGTTCCTCCAGTAACCGGTCTCCCTAAGGCCTATATGGACTTCGCGGATGTTTTCTGCAAAAAACAAGCTGAGACTCTACCTCCTCACAGGCCTTATGATTGTCCTATCGACCTCCTCCCGGGCACTACTCCACCCCGGGGCAGAATTTATCCTCTCTCTGCCCCAGAGACTCTTGCCATGTCTGAATACGTCCAGGAGAATCTAAAAAAGGGCTTTATCCGTAAATCCTCCTCTCCTGCCGGAGCCGGATTTTTCTTTGTGTCCAAAAAAGATGGCTCCCTACGTCCTTGCATTGACTACCGCGGTCTTAATAAAATCACGGTTAAGAACCGCTACCCCTTACCCCTCATCTCTGAACTCTTTGATCGCCTCCAAGGTGCCCACATCTTTACTAAATTGGACTTAAGAGGCGCCTATAACCTCATCCGCATCAGAGAGGGGGATGAGTGGAAAACGGCATTTAACACCAGAGATGGACACTTTGAGTATCTGGTCATGCCCTTTGGCCTGTGCAACGCCCCTGCCGTCTTCCAAGACTTTGTCAATGAAATTTTTCGTGATCTGTTATACTCCTGTGTTGTTGTATATCTGGACGATATCCTAATTTTTTCTGCCAATCTAGAAGAACACCGCCAGCATGTCCGTATGGTTCTTCAGAGACTTCGTGACAATCAACTCTATGCCAAGATTGAGAAATGTCTGTTTGAATGCCAATCTCTTCCTTTTCTAGGATATTTGGTCTCTGGCCAGGGACTACAGATGGATCCAGACAAACTCTCTGCCGTCTTAGATTGGCCACGCCCCTCCGGACTCCGTGCTATCCAACGCTTTTTGGGGTTCGCCAATTATTACAGGCAATTTATTCCACATTTTTCTACCTTTGTGGCTCCTATCGTGGCTTTAACCAAAAAAAATGCTGATCCCAAGTCCTGGCCTCCTCAAGCAGAAGACGCCTTTAAACGACTCAAGTCTGCCTTTTCTTCGGCTCCCGTCCTCTCCAGACCTGACCCTTCCAAACCTTTCCTATTGGAGGTTGATGCCTCCTCAGTGGGAGCTGGAGCTGTTCTTCTACAAAAAAATTCCTCCGGGCATGCTGTCACTTGTGGTTTTTTCTCTAGGACCTTCTCTCCAGCGGAGAGGAACTACTCCATCGGGGATCGAGAGCTTCTAGCCATTAAATTAGCACTTGAGGAATGGAGGCATCTGCTGGAGGGATCAAGTTTTCCTGTTATTATCTACACCGACCACAAGAACCTCTCCTACCTCCAGTCTGCCCAACGGCTGAATCCTCGCCAGGCCCGGTGGTCTCTGTTCTTTGCCCGATTTAATTTTGAGATTCACTTTCGTCCTGCCGATAAGAACATTAGGGCCGATGCTCTCTCTCGTTCCTCGGATGCCTCAGAAGTTGAACTCTCTCCGCAACACATCATTCCACCTGACTGCCTGATCTCCACTTCTCCTGCCTCCATCAGGCAGACTCCTCCAGGAAAGACCTTTGTTTCTCCACGCCAACGCCTCGGAATCCTCAAATGGGGTCACTCCTCCCATCTCGCAGGTCATGCGGGCATCAAGAAATCTGTGCAACTCATCTCCCGCTTCTATTGGTGGCCGACTCTGGAGACGGATGTTGTGGACTTTGTGCGAGCCTGCACTATCTGTGCCCGGGATAAGACTCCTCGCCAGAAGCCCGCTGGTTTTCTTCATCCTCTGCCTGTCCCCGAACAGCCTTGGTCTCTGATTGGTATGGATTTTATTACTGATTTACCCCCTTCCCGTGGCAACACTGTTATTTGGGTGGTCGTTGATCGATTCTCCAAAATGGCACATTTCATCCCTCTTCCTGGTCTTCCTTCTGCGCCTCAGTTGGCTAAACAATTTTTTGTACACATTTTTCGTCTTCACGGGTTGCCTACGCAGATTGTCTCGGATAGAGGTGTCCAATTCGTGTCTAAATTCTGGAGGGCTCTCTGTAAACAACTCAAGATTAAATTAAACTTTTCCTCTGCATATCACCCTCAATCCAATGGGCAAGTGGAAAGAATTAACCAGGTCCTGGGTGATTATTTACGCCATTTTGTTTCCTCCCGCCAGGATGACTGGGCAGATCTTCTACCATGGGCCGAATTTTCGTATAACTTCAGAGTCTCTGAATGTTCCTCCCACTCCTGTTTCCGGCTCCTCGGACATCTTCTCTGTCAAAGAGATCTTAGCTTCCAAAAAGGTCAGAGGGAAAACTTTTTTTTTAGTGGACTGGGAGGGTTGTGGTCCTGAAGAGAGATCCTGGGAACCTGAGGACAACATCCTAGACAAAAGTCTGCTCCTCAGGTTCTCAGGCTCTAAGAAGAGGGGGAGACCCAAGGGGGGGGGTACTGTTACGCCGAGCGCTCCGGGTCCCCGCTCCTCCCCGGAGCGCTCGCTTCACTCTCCCTGCTGCAGCGCTCCGGTCACATCCTCTGACCCGGGGCGCTGCGATTCCGCTGCCAGCCGGGATGCGATTCGCGATGCGGGTAGCGCCCGCTCGCGATGCGCACCCCGGCTCCCGTACCTTACTCGCTCTCCGTCTGTTCTGTCCCGGCGCGCGCGGCCCCGCTCCCTAGGGCGCGCGCGCGCCGGGTCTCTGCGATTTAAAGGGCCACTGCGCCGCTGATTGGCGCAGTGGTTCCAATTAGTGTGTTCACCTGTGCACTTCCCTATATCACCTCACTTCCCCTGCACTCCCTTGCCGGATCTTGTTGCCATTGTGCCAGTGAAAGCGTTCCTTGTGTGTTCCTAGCCTGTGTTCCAGACCTTCTGCCGTTGCCCCTGACTACGATCCTTGCTGCCTGCCCCGACCTTCTGCTACGTCCGACCTTGCTTCTGCCTACTCCCTTGTACCGCGCCTATCTTCAGCAGCCAGAGAGGTGAGCCGTTGCTAGTGGATACGACCTGGTCACTACCGCCGCAGCAAGACCATCCCGCTTTGCGGCGGGCTCTGGTGAAAACCAGTAGTGGCTTAGAACCGGTCCACTAGCACGGTCCACGCCAATCCCTCTCTGGCACAGAGGATCCACTACCTGCCAGCCGGCATCGTGACACAGCTGTTGCAAAACAACAACTCACAGCATTTCCAGACAGCCACTGACTGTTCACGCATTCTGGGAGTTTAGCAACAGCTGGAGGCACCCTGTTTGGGAATCACTGGCGTAGAATACTCCTATGTCCACCCCTGTGCAATCCCTAATTTAGTTCTCAAATGCGCATGGCACTCTCTCACTTCAGAGCCCTGTCGTATTTCAAGGAAACAGTTTAGTGCCACATATGGGGTATCTCCGTACTCGGGAGAAATTGCACTGCTAATTTTGGGGGCTTTTTTTTCTTTTAACCCCTTATGAAAAAGAAAAGTTGGGGTCTACACCAGCCTGTTAGTGTAAAGAAAAAAAAAATTTTTACACTAACATGCTGGTGTTGTCCTTTACTTTTTATTTTCACGGGAGGTAAAAGGAAAAAAAGACCCCCAAAAATTGTAACGCAATTTCTCCTGAGTACGGAAATACCCCATATGTGGGCGTAAAATGCTCTGCGGACGCACAACAAGGCCCAGGAGTGAGAGCGCACCATGTACATTTGAGGCTTAAATTGGTGATTTGCACAGGGGTGGCTGATTTTACAGCGGTTCTGACATAAACCCAAAAAAATAAATACCCACATGTGACCCCATTTTGGAAACGACACCCCTCACGGAATGTAACAAGGGGTATAGTGAACCTGAACACCCACAGGTGTTTGACAAATTTTCATTAAAGTTGAATGGGAAAATGAAAAAAAAAATGTTTTCACTAAAATGCTGGTGTCACCCTAAATTTTTCATTTTCACAAGGGAAAAAAAAGCCCCCCAAAATTTGTAACCCCATTTCTTCTGAGTAAGAACATACCCCATATGTGGATGTAAAGTGCTCTATGGGTGCACTACAATGCTCAGAAGAGAAGGAGCGCCATTGGGATTTTGAAAAGAAAATTTGTCCGGAATTGAAGGCCACTTGTGTTTACAAAGCCCCAATGGTACCAGAACAATGGACCCCCCCCATATGTGACCCCATTTTGGAAACTACACCCCTCATGTAATGTAATAAGGGGTACATTGAGCATTTACGCCCCACAGGTGTCTGACAGATATTTGGAACAGTGGGCTGTGCAAATGGAAAATAAAATTTTAAATTTTCACGGATCACTGTTCCAAAAATCTGTCAAACGCCAGTGGGGTGTAAATGCTCACTGCACCACTTATTAAATTCTGTGAGGGGTGTACTTTCCAAAATAGGGTCACATGTGGGGGGGTCCACTGTTCTGGCACCACGGGGGGCTTTGTAAATGCACATGGCCCCTGACTACCATTCCAAACAAATTCTCTTTCCAAAAGCTCAATGGTGCTCCTCCTCTTCTGAGCATTATAGTTCGCCCGTAGTGCACTTCAGGTCAACTTATGGGGTACCTCCATACTCAGAAGAGATGGGGTTGCAAATTTTGGGGGGGTATTTTCTGCTATTAACCCTTGCAAAAATGTGAAATTTGGGGAGAAACACACATTTTAGTGAAAACATTTTTTTTTTTACATATGCAAAAGTCGTGAAACCCCTGTGGGGTATTAAGGCTCACTTTATTCCTTGTTACGTTCCCCAATTAGTCTAGTTTCCAAAATGGTATGCCATGTGTTTTTTTTTTTTTTGCTGTTCTGGCACCATAGGGGCTTCCTAAATGCGACATGCCCCCCGAGCAAAATTTGCTCTCAAAAAGCCAAATATCACTCCTTCTCTTCTGAGCATTGTAGTTCGCCTGTAGTGCACTTCAGGCCAACTTATGGGGTACCTCCATACTCAAAAGAGATGGGGTTACAAATATTGGGGGGTATTTTCTGCTATTAACCCTTGCAAAAATGTGAAATTTGGGGGGAAACACATTTTAGTGAAAAATTATTATTTTTTTTTTTACATATGCAAAAGTCGTGAAACACCTGTGGGGTATTAAGGCTCACTTTATTCCTTGTTACGTTCCCCAATTAGTCTAGTTTCCAAAATGGTATGCCATGTGGTTTTTTTTTTTTGCTGTTCTGGCACCATAGGGGCTTCCTAAATGCAACATGCCCCTCAAAAACTATTTCTGAAAAACGTATTCTCCAAAATCCCCTTGTCGCTCCTTCGCTTCTGAGCCCTCTACTGCGCCCGCCGAACAATTTACATAGACATATGAGGTATGTCCTTACTCGAGAGAAATAGCGCTACAAATATAAGTATACATTTTCTCCTTTTACCCCTTATAAAAATTAAAAAATTGGGTTTACAAGAACATGCTAGTGTAAAAAATGAAGATTGTGAATTTTCTCCTTCACTTTGCTGCTATTCCTGTGAAACACCTAAAGGGTTAAAACACTTACTGATTGTCATTTTGAATACTTTGGGGGGTGTAGTTTTTATAATGGTGTCATTTGTGGGGTATTTCTAATATGAAGACCCTTCAAATCCACTTCAAACCTGAACTAGTCCCTGAAAAAAAGCGAGTGTTACGTCGAGCGCTCCGGGTCCCTGCTCCTCCCCGGAGCGCTCGCAGCGTTCTCCTCTCTGCAGCGCCCCGGTCAGACCCGCTGACCGGGAACGCTGCACTGACATTCGCGATGGGGATGCAATTCGCATAGCGGGACGCGCCCGCTCCCGAATCGCATCCCAAGCCACTTACCCGTCCCCGTCCCCAGCTGTCATGTTCTGGCGCGCGCGGCTCCGCTCTCTAGGGCGCGCGCGCGCCAGCTCTCTAAGATTTAAAGGGCCAGTGCACCAGTGATTGGTGCCTGGTCCAATCAGTCTAATTAGCTTCCACCTGCTCCCTGTGTATATTACCTCACTTCCCCTGCACTTCCTGGCCGGATCTTGTTGCCTTGTGCCAGAGAAAGCGTTAGTGTTGTCCAAAGCCTGTGTTCCAGATCTCCTGCTATCCTCATTGACTACGAACCTTGCCGCCTGCCCCGACCTTCTGCTACGTCTGACCTTGCCTCTGCCTAGTCCTTCTGTCCCACGCCTTCTCAGCAGTCAGCGAGGTTGAGCTGTTGCCGGTGGATACGACCTGGTTGCTACCGCCGCAGCAAGACCATCCCGCTTTGCGGCGGGCTCTGGTGAAAACCAGTAGCAACCCTAGAACCGGTCCACCGACACGGTCCACGCCAATCCCTCGCTGACACAGAGGATCCACATCCAGCTAGCTGAATCATAACAGTAGATCCGGCCATGGATCCCTCTGCGGCGCCGCTGCCAAGTCTCGCTGACCTACCCATGGTGGTCGCCCAGCAATCGCAGCAAATTGCCCAACAAGGACAGCAGCTGTCGCAGTTGACTGCCATGTTACAGCAACTTCTGCCACTGCTACAGCAGCAACCATCTCCTCCGCCAGCTCCTGCACCTCCTCCGCAGCGAGTGGCCGCTCCTAGCCTCCGCTTGTCTCTGCCGGACAAATTTGATGGGGACTCTAGACTCTGCCGTGGCTTCCTGTCTCAATGTTCCCTACATATGGAGATGTTGTCGGACCAATTTCCTACAGAACGGTCTAAGGTGGCGTTCGTAGTGAGTCTTCTGTCTGGAAAGGCCTTGTCTTGGGCCACACCGCTCTGGGACCGCAATGATCCTGCCACAGCCACAGTCCAGTCCTTCTTCGCTGAAGTCCATAGTGTCTTTGAGGAACCAGCCCGTGCTTCTTCTGCCGAGACTGCCCTGCTGAACCTGGTCCAGGGTAATTCTTCAGTAGGCGAGTACGCCATCCAATTTTGTACTCTCGCCTCCTAATTATCTTGGAATAACGAGGCTCTCTGCAGGACCTTTAAAAAAGGCCTATCCAGTAACATCAAGGATGTGCTGGCCGCACGAGACATTCCTGCCAACCTGCAAGAACTTATCCATTTGGCCACCCGCATTGACATGCGTTTTTCTGAAAGACACCAGGAGCTCCACCAGGAAAAAGACCTTGATCTCTGGGCACCTCTCTCACAGTATCCTTTGCAATCTACCCCTGTGCCTCCCGCCGAGGAGGCTATGCAAGTGGATCGGTCTCGCCTGACCCATGAAGAGAGGACTCACCGTAGGGATAAAAATTTATGTCTGTACTGCGCTAGTACCGAACATTTCTTGGTGGATTGCCCTAATCATCCTCCACGTCTGGGAAATGCACGCACCCAGCTCACATGGGTGTGGCGCCTCTTGGTACGAAGTCTGCTTCTCCACGTCTCACTGTGCCCATGCGGATTTCTCCTTCTGTCAACTCCTCCTTCTCAGCCGCGGCCTTCTTGGACTCTGGTTCTTCTGGAAATTTTATTCTGGCCTCTTTGGTGAATAGGTTCTGCATTCCGGTGACCCGTCTCGTGAAGCGGCTCTACATTTCTTCGGTCAACGGAGTGAAGTTGGACTGCACTGTGCGTTACCGCACAGAGCCCTTGCCTATGAGCATTGGACTGCATCACGAGAAAATGGAATTTTTCGTACTGCCCAACTGCACCTCTGAAGTCCTCCTCGGTCTTCCATGGCTCCAGCATCATTCTCCCACCCTTGACTGGACCACCGGGGAGATCAAGAATTGGGGTCCTGCTTGCCGCAAGAAATGCCTCACGTCTGCTCCCAGTCCCGTCTGTTGGGCCCCAGGGTCTCCTCCTGTGCCTGGTCTACCCAAGGCCTATCAGGACTGTGCCATGCCTCCTCATAGCCCCTGTCCTGGTGACACTCTGCCCTGTGACATGCTTCATCCTCTGCCCCCCCTCCCCATTTCCATTCCTTCTGAACTACCTGCCGCTGATGTAGCTACCCAGGACTTTTTGTTCCGGAAGGAAACTCAAGAGGCGCCCCCTATGTTCTCCTTTCATTTGAAGGGACAAGGAGACAAAAAGAGGGGGAGACCCAAGGGGGGGGGGGTACTTTTACGCCGAGCGCTCCGGGTCCCTGCTCCTTCCCGGAGCGCTTGCGGCGTTCTCCTCTCTGCAGCTCCCCGGTCAGACCCGTTGACTGGGAGCGCTGCACTGACATTCGCGATGGGGATGCGATTCGCATAGCGGGACGTGCCCGCTCGCGAATCGCATCCCAAGCCACTTACCTGTCCCGGTCCCCGGCTGTCATGTTCTGGCACGCGCGGCTCCGATCTCTAGGGCGCGCGCGCGCCAGCTCTCTAAGATTTAAAGGACCAGTGCACCAGTGATTGGTGCCTGGCCCAATCAGTCTAATTAGCTTCCACCTGCTCCCTGTGTATATTACCTCACTTCCCCTGCACTTCCTGGCCGGATCTTGTTGCCTTGTGCCAGAGAAAGCGTTAGTGTTGTCCAAAGCCTGTGTTCCAGATCTCCTGCTATCCTCATTGACTGCGAACCTTGCCGCCTGCCCCGACCTTCTGCTACGTCTGACCTTGCCTCTGCCTAGTCCTTCTGTCCCACGCCTTCTCAGCAGTCAGCGAGGTTGAGCAGTTGCCGGTGGATACGACCTGGTTGCTACCGCCGCAGCAAGACCATCCCGCTTTGCGGCAGGCTCTGGTGAAAACCAGTAGCAACCCTAGAACCGGTCCACCGACACGGTCCACGCCAATCCCTCGCTGACACAGAGGATCCACATCCAGCTAGCCGAATCATAACAGCGAGTTTCAAAATTTTGTGAAAAATTTTAAAAATGCTGCTGAACTTTGAAGCCCTCTGGTGTCTTCCAAAAGTAAAAACACATCAATTTTATGATGCAAATATAAAGTAGACATATTGGAAATGTGAATAAAAAAAAAATTATTTTGAATATCCATTTTCCTTACAAGCAGAGAGCTTCAAAGTTAGAAAAATGCAAAATTTTCAAATTTTTCATCAAATTTTGGGATTTTTCACCAAGAAAGGATGCAAGTTACCACAAAATTTTACCACTAAGTTAAAGTAGAATATAACACGAAAAAACTGTCTCGGAATCAGAATGATAACTAAAAGCATTACAGAGTTATTAATGTTTAAAATGACAGTGGTCTGATGTGCAAAAAATGCTCTGGTCCTAAGGTGTAAAATGGCCTGGTCCTTAAGGGGTTAAGGACCAGGCCATTTTGCACCTTAGGACCAGAGTGTTTTTTGCACATCTGACCACTGTCCCTTTAAACATTAATAACTCTGAAATGCTTTTAGTTATCATTCTGATTCCAAGATTGTTTTTTCGTCACATATTCTACTTTAACATAGTGGTAAAATTTTGTGGTAACTTGCATCATTTCTTGGTGAAAAATCCCAAAATTTGATGAAAAATTTTAAAATTTTGAATTTTTCTAACTTTGAAGCTCTCTGCTTGGAAGGAAAATGGATATTGCAAATAAAAAAATGTTTTATTCACATATACAATATGTGTACTTTATGTTTGCATCAAAAAATTGATGTGTTTTTAGTTTTGAAGTCACCAGAGGGCTTCAAAGTTTAGCAGCAATTTTCCAATTTTTCACAAAATTTTCAAACTCACAATTTTTCAGGGACCAGTTCAGGTTTGAAATGGATTTGAAGGGTCTTCATCTTAGAAATTCCCCACAAATGACCCCATTATAAAAAAAAACTGCACCCCTCAAAGTATTCAAAATGACATCCAGTCAGCATTTTAACCCTTTAGGTGTTTCACAGGAATAGCAGCAAAATGAAGGAGAAAATTCACAAGCTTCATTTTTTACACTCGCATGTTCTTGTAGACCCAATTTTTGAATTTTTACAAGGGGTAAAAGGAGAAAATGTATACTTCTGTTTCTCTCGAGTAAGCACATGCCTCATATGTCTATGTAAAGTGTTCGGCGGGCGCAGTAGAGGGCTCAGAAAGGAAGGAGCGACAAGGGGATTTTGGAGAGTACGTTTTTCTGAAATGGTTTTTGGGGGGCATGTTGCATTTAGGAAGCCCCTATGGTGCCAGAACAGCAAAAAAAAACACATGCCATACCATTTTGGAAACTAGACCCCTTGAGGAACGTAACAAGGAATTAAGTGAGCCTCAATACCCCACAGGTGTTTCACGACTTTTGCATATGTAAAAAAAAAAAAAAAATCACTAAAATGTGTGTTTCCCCCAAAATTTCACATTTTTGCAAGGGTTAATAGCAGAAAATACCCCCCAAGATTTGTAACCCCATCTCTTCTGAGAATGAAGGTACCCCATAAGTGGACCTGAAGTGCACTACGGGCGAACTACAATGCTCAGAAGAGAAGGAGTCATATTTGGCTTTTTGAGAGCAAATTTTGCTCGGGGGGCATATCGCATTTAGGAAGCCCCTATGGTGCCAGGACAGCAAAAAAAAAAAACACATGTCATACCATTTTGGAAACTAGACCCCGTGAGGAATGTAACAAGGAATAAAGTGAGCCTTAATACCCAACAGGGGTTTCACGACTTTTGCATATGTAGAAAAAAAAATAAAAAATTTCACTAAAATGTGTGTTTCCCCCCAAATTTCACATTTTTGCAAGGGTTAATAGCAGAAAATACCCCCCAAAATTTGTAACCCCATCTCTTCTGAGAATGAAGGTACCCCATAAGTGGACCTGAAGTGCACTACGGGCGAACTACAATGCTCAGAAGAGAAGGAGTCACATTTAGCTTTTGGAGAGCAAATTTAGCTCGGGAGGGGGGGGGGGGGGGCATGTCGCATTTAGGAAGCTCCTATGGTGCCAGGACAGCAAAATAACTCCCAAATGGACCATTTTGGAAACTTGACCCCTTGAGGAACGTAACAAGGGGTACAGTGAGCATTTACCCCCCACTGGTGTCTGTCAGATCTTTGGAACAGTGGGCTGTACAACATTTTTAATTTGCACAGCCCACCGTTCCAAAGATCTGTCAGACACCAGTGGAGTGTAAATGCTCACTGCACCCCTCATTACATTCCGTGAGGGACGTAGTTTCCGAAATGGGGTCACATGTGTTTTTTTTTTTTTTTTGCATTTGTCAAAACCGCTGTAACAATTAGCCACCCCTGTGCAAATCACCTCAAATTTACATGGTGCACTCTCCCTTCTGGGCCTTGTTGCGTGCCCCCAGAGCACTTTGCGTCCACTTATGGGGTATCTCCGTAGTCGGGAGAAATTACATTACAAATTTTGGGGGACTTTTTTCCCTTTTACCTCTTGTCAAAATGAAAAGTATAGGGCAACACCAGCATGTTAGTGTAAAAAATTTATTTTTTTACACTAACATGCTGGTGTAGACCCCAACTTCACCTTTTTATAAGGGGTAAAAGGAGAAAAAGCCCCCAAAATTTGTTAGGCAATTTCTCCTGAGTACGTCGATACCCCATATGTGGCCCATAACGGTTGCCTTGAAATACGACAGAGCTCCAAAGTGAGAGCGCCATGCGCATTTGAGGACTAAATTATGGATTGCATAGGGGCGGACATAGGAGTATTGTACGCCAGTGATTCCCAAACAGGGTGCCTTCAGCTGTTGCTAAACTCCCTGCATGCCTGGACAGTCAGTGGCTGTCCAGAAATGCTGGGAGTTGTTGTTTTGCAACAGCTTGAGGCTCCGTTTTGGAAACACTGCCGTACAATACGTTTTTAATTTTTATTGGGGGGTGGGGGGGACAGTGTAAGGGGTGTATATGTAGTGTTTTAGCCTTTATTATGTGTTAGTGTAGTGTAGTGTTTTTAGGGTACATTCACACTGGCGGAGGTTTACAGTGAGCGCTGTGGCGAAAAATTTGTCGCAGCTCATACTTGAAGCAGAAAACTTACTGTAAGCCTGCCCGTGTGAATGTACCCTGTACGTTCACATGGGGGGGAAACCTGCAGCTGTTTCAAAACTACAACTCCCAGCATGTACTGACAGACCATGCAGGCTGGGAGTTGTACTTTTGCAACAGCTGGAGGCACACTGGTTGGAAAACCTTCAGTTAGGTTCTGTTATCTAACTCAATATTTTCCAACCAGTGTGCCTCCAGCTGTTGCAAAACTACAACTCCCAGCATGTACTGATCACCGAAAGGCATGCTGGGAGATGTAGTTATGCAACAGCTGGAGGGATCGCAACTACAATTCCCAACATGCTGGGATTTGCAGGATTGCAACATCTGGAGAGCTACAGTATAGAGACCACTGCAAACTGTGGCCCTCCAGATGCTGCAAAACTAAAAATCCCAGCAGGCCCAGACAGCAAACAGTTGTGTGGGCATGCTAGGAGTTGTAGTTTTGCAAGATCTGGAGGGCTATATTTCAGAGACTACCATATAGTGGTCTCAAACTGTAGCCCTCCAGCTGTTGCAAAACTACAACTCCCAGCATGCCCAAACAGCTGTCTGGGCATGCTGGGAGTTGTAGTTTTGCAACATCTGGAGGGCTACAGTTAGAGACCACTGTATAATGTCTCAAACTGTACCCTCCAGATGTTGCTAGGCAACTCACCGGCTTCCGTCGGATCCAGCCGCACGTCATCGCCGCCCGCCGATCTCCGTCGCCCGCAGCCTCCGTCGCCCGCCCGGATCGGTAAGTGGATCTTCGGCGCCGGTCCCCGTCGTTTCCCTGTCCTGCCCCTGTCACTATAGACCTGTAATGACCCGGAATCGCGCAAATCGCAAGTGTGAATTCACTTGCGATTTGTGCCGATCGCCGACATGGAGGGGGTCCGATGACCCCCCTGGGCATTTGCACGGGGTGACTGCTGATCGATATGAGCAGTCACCCCGGTCCGGTCCCCGCCCAGCGCGGCAGGGGCCGGAATTCCCACGGACGTATGAGTACGTCCCTGGTCCTTAAGACCCAGGGCTCAGGGACATACTCATACGTCCGTGGTCCTTAAGGGGTTAAAAACCATCAGTCACATGGCAGAAAGGAAAAAGGAGGGAGGGTCACATGACCAATGTGAATCACATAAGGCCTTTTAAACAGCACTCCCAGCCAATCAGAAGGCAGTAAACTAGTAAAAAGGTGTTATTTGAACTCTCCATTTTTCGAAGTATAAAAAGTTCTGCAGCGTTCCCCTGGTAGTAAAAACGACTAGTAGTGACAGTGACACCTATACATATATACTTTGTAATAGGAGGGATATTTGATCACTGACTGCAAGGACCTGTTGTATTTATTAAAATAGAAAACATATAGTTCCGCATTCATCTTGGCCAAAGACCTGTACAATGACTAGTCACAGCTGCTGGTTATATTGTTAGTAATCCATCATCTATCATCCACAAGACATACAGCAACATAGTTTTGTCAGTGTCTTGCTACTGAAAAGAATATGGTATTATGAAAAAATGCTGAAACGTGATTTCTCCAGAAACAGTTGCTACAGCACAAATAATTCTATGAAAACAGAGTAAGAACTTTAACGTCTTAAGGACGCAGGGCGTATGGATACGCCCTGCATCCCGAGTCCTTAAGGACGCAGGGCGTATCCATACGCTCGTGGGAATTCCAGTCCCCACCGCTAGCCGGTTGGGGACCGAAGCCGGATGCCTGCTGAAATCGTTCAGCAGGCATCCCGGCATATCGCCCAGGGGGGTCATTATGCCCCCCCCATGTCGGCGATCGCCGCAGATCGCTGGACAATTCAGTCCAGCGATCTGCGGCGATTCCGGGTCAATCGGGTCTCCAGTGACCCGGTGACCCGGAATAACTGGCTGTTCGGGGCCGTCTCTGACGGCCCCGAACAGCCAGAGCCTGCAGGGGTGAGGTGGCACTGATGCCACCTCACGATCGCCCTGATTCGTCGGCCGGCCGACCAATCAGGGCGCCTGCTGCGGGCGTCACTCCCGCACCCGCTCCGTCCCTCTTCCGGAGGGCGTGAGCGGGTGCGGGAAGACGACCCCGGGTGCTGGGGACCCCGATCCCCGGCGTCCATGTTGGGATCGGGGCCCCAGGAGCGACGGCGGCGGCGAGGGACAGCCTGCGATGGAGCAGCAGCAGGAGGTGAGTTACAGCCTCCTGCTGTTGCTTAGCAACAGCTCCCAGCATGCAAAAAGGGCATGCTGGGAGCTGTAGTTATGCAACAGCAGGAGGCAGACCACCACAACTCCCAGCATCCCCTTATGGGCATGCTGGGACTTATGGTTTTGCAACAGCTGGAGGCAAATTTTTTCTATGGAAAAGTGTACCTTCAGCTGTTGTATAACTACAACTCCCAGCTTGCACAAACAGCTAAAGTGCATGCTGGGAGTTGTAGTGGTGCATCTGCTGGTTGCATAACTACAACTCCCAGCATGCCCATTGGCTGTCGGTGACTGCTGAGAGTTGTAGTTTTGCAACAGCTGAAGGCACACTGGTTGTGAAACTTAGAGTTTTTTTTTTTTTTACCTAACTCAGTGTTTCACGACCGGTGTGCCTCCAGCAGTTGCAAACTACAACTCCCAGCAGTCACCTTACACCATGCACCGTAGATGCTCGGAGTTGTAGTTTTGCAACAGCTGGAGGCACACTGGTTTTGAAACACTGAGTAAGGTCACAAACTCCGTGATACATAACCAGTGTGCCTACAGCTGTTGCAAAACTAAAACTCTCAGCATGTACAGTCTGTCAGCGCATGCTGGGAGTTGTAGTTTTGCAACAGCTGGATGTCCCCCCCAATGTGAATGTGCAGGGTACACTCACATGGGCGGAGGCTTACAGTAAGTATCGGGCTGCAAGTTTGAGCTGCAGCAAATTTTCTGCAACAGCTCAAACTGCCAGCGAGAAACTACTGTGAACCCCCGCCCGTGCGACTGTACCCTAAAAACACTACACTACACTACCACAAAAAATAAAATAAAAAGTAAAAAACACTACATATACACATACCCCTACACAGCCCCCCTCCCCTCCCCAATAAAAATGAAAAACGTCTGGTACGCCATGGTTTCCAAAACGGAGCCTCCAGCTGTTGCAAAACAGCAACTCCCCGTATTGTCGGACAGCCGTTGACTGTCCAGGCATGCTAGGAGTTTTGCAACAGCTGGAGGCACCCTGTTTGGGAATCACTGGCGTAGAATACCCCTATGTCCACCCCTATGCAATCCCTAATTTAGGCCTCAAATGCGCATGGCGCTCTCACTTTGGAGCCCTGTCGTATTTCAAGGCAACAGTTAAGGGTCACATATGGGGTATCGCCGTACTCAGGAGAAATTGGGCTTCAAATTTTGGGGGGTATTTTCTGCTTTTACCCTTTTTAAAAATGTAAAGTTTTTGGGAAAAGAAGCATTTTAGGTAAAAATGTTTTTATTTTTTTTACATATGCAATAGTCGTGAAACGCCTGTGGGGTATTAAGGTTCACTTAACCCCTTGTTACATTCCCCGAGGGCTCTAGTTTCCAAAATGGTATGCCATGTGGGTATTTTTTGCGGTCCTGGCACCATAGGGGCTTCCTAAATGCGGCATGCCCCCAGAGCAAAATTTGCTTTCAAAAAGCCAAATGTGACTCCTTCTCTTCTGAGACCTGTAGTGCGCCAACAGAGCACTTTTCACCCCCATATGGGGTGTTTTCTGAATCGGGAGAAATTGGGCTTCAAATTTTGGGGGGTATTTTCTGCTTTAACCCTTTGTATAAATGTAAATTTTTTGGGAAACCAAGCATTTTAGGTACATTTTTTTATTTTTTTTTACATATGCAAAAGTCGTGAAACACCTGTAGGGTATTAAGGTTCACTTTACCCCTTGTTACGTTCCCGAGGGGTCTAGTTTCCAAAATGGTATGCCATGTGTTTTTTTTTTGCTGTCCTGGCACCATAGGGGCTTCCTAAATGCGGCATGCCCCCAGAGCAAAATTTCCTTCAAAAAAGCCAAATGTGACTCCTTCTCTTCTGAGACCTGTAGTGCGCCAGCAGAGCACTTTTCACCCCCATATGGGGTGTTTTCTGAATCGGGAGAAATTGGGCTTCAAATTTTGGGGTGTTTTTTCTGCTATTACCCTTTTTAAAAATGTAAAACTTTAGGGAAACCAAGCATTTTAGGTAAAAAAATGTTTGTTTTTTTTTTACATATGCAAAAGTCGTGAATCACCTGTGGGGTATTAAGGTTCACATTACCCCTTGTTACGTTCCCCGAGGGGTCTAGTTTCCAAAATGGTATGCCATGTGGGGTTTTTTGCAGTTCTGGCACCATAGGGGCTTCCTAAAGGTGACATGCCCCCCAAAAACCATTTGACGCTCCTTCTCTTCTGAGCCCTCTACTGCGCCCGCTGAACAATTAACATAGACATATGAGGTTTGTGCTTACTCGAGAGAAATTGGGTTTCAAATACAGGTAAAAATTTTCTCCTTTTTACCCCTTGCAAAAATTCAAAAATTGGGTGTACAAGAACAAGCGAGTGTAAAAAATGAAGATTGTGTATTTTCTCCTTCACTTTGCTGCTATTCCTGTGAAACCCGTAAAGGGTTAAAACGCTTACTGAATGTCATTTTGAATACTTTCGGGGGTGCAGTTTTTATAATGGGGTCATTTGTGGGGTATTTCTAATATGAAGACCCTTCAAATCCACTTCAAACCTGAACTGGTCCCTGAAAAAAAGCGAGTTTCAAAATTTTGTGAAAAATTGGAAAATTGCTGCGGAACTTTGAAGCCCTCTGGTGTCTTCCAAAAGTAAAAACTCATCAATTTTATGATACAAATATAAAGTAGACATATTGTATATGTGAATAAAAAAAATTATTTTGAATATCCATTTTCCTTACAAGCAGAGAGCTTCAAAGTTAGAAAAATGCAAAATTTTCTAATTTTTCATCAAATTTTGGGATTTTTCACCAAGAAAGGATGCAAGTTACCAAAAATTTTACCACTAAAAGTAAAAGTAGAATATGTCACGAAAAAACAATCTCGGAATCAGAATGATAACTAAAAGCATTCCAGAGTTATTAATGTTTAAAGTGACAGTGGTCAGATTTGCAAAAAATGGCCGAGTCCTTAAGGTGAAAAAGGGCTCAGTCCTTAAGGGGTTAACAATGTTTGATATTTCTACCCCTGGTAAAGCAAGGACACTATTTGAAAAGATCATTAGGCGGCCATTCATAATAATACTGTGTCATGCATCTGACTTACCCTGCTGTGCAGTGGCTTCCCCCACAATACATTGCTGAATTCTTTGCTACAATGCACGTGCAGCAAAATTAAGCCGCATTACAGTAAATGCGTGAAGTCTTGCTGTTAAAATAACAGTCTTTACAGGGCTAGACTTAATGGGGGACATTTATCAAACTGTTTACCCCAGTTTAGACAGTCTATATTTGTCTCTTAGAAAGTCTCAGTCTTTTTAGTTGAGACTTTTATGTGACTTTTGCTTTAGAGTCCTTATCTGCAGATATAGTATAGTGGTCTACAATAAAGCTTAAAATGCAGTGGTCAGGGAGTTATCAACTGAGACTTTTATTGGAAAGTCTCAAAATAGTCTCATCAATGGAAAATACTCAGAAATGTCAGACCATGTCAGACTCAGCGGAAATCTAATCTTAATAGTTAGTAGGAAGCCTTTTAGCATTTTTCTGGGAAGTACAACGCTACACAATTTACATTTACGTTTGTTTATGTATCAAATGACATTTTAGCTGTAATCTTAAAGGTAATCTAATCTTGTAATATAAAATAAAAAAAAATTGTAGGTTTAATTTATTGTAAAAGTAAAATCTCTGAACCTAAGAGCAAAAGCAAGTGGAACTTGCCGGCACCTCACAGAAGACGTTCGAGATGTTCGCTTTACCTTCTGTGTGGCGGGAAGTCTGTACACATAATTTGCCGTCCTCCGTGCAACTTTTTTTTATAATTGTCTTAGGCTGTGCAACTTTTGTGAGACTTTCTGGTCTAAAGTGCTGTGGAGAATAGACACTAAAGTCCATTCACAAAATTTACTAAATGCCGTGTGACGTTTCATAAATTTCAGCGACAATAGACCCATGCTCAGAGACTAAAGTACTGCAGAGAATAGACAATGATAGTAAATCTCCCCCAATGATTTTGAGAGCCTTATACCCCTGTAGTAGGGGGTGTAGTTATTTAGTAATTATGTAGTCTAAAAGCAAATATCTGTTTGTTTGTCCTTTATAGATATCCAAATATCTGACCCGTTCTGTCCGGCCGTGAGCGTTTCCCTGCTGTCAGCATCGGTGGCTCCCAAACCCCGGGCATCTTTGCACCTCCTCCTGGTCCCTGTGCATCTCCTGCTCTGCTTCGCCGGCGTGCACGTCCCCCCTGTCCATAGGGCGCGTGCCGGCGTTACTAAATTTAACCCCTTAAGGACGCAGGACGTAAATGTACGTCCTGGTGAGGTGGTACTTAACGCACCAGGACGTACATTTACGTCCTAAGCATAACCGCGGGCATCGGAGCGATGCCCGTGTCATGCGCGGCTGATCCCGGCTGCTGATCGCAGCCAGGGACCCGCCGGCAATGGCCGACGCCCGCGATCTCGCGGGCGTCCGCCATTAACCCCTCAGGTGCCGGGATCAATACAGATCCCGGCATCTGCGGCAGTTCGCGATTTAAATGAACGATCGGATCGCCCGCAGCGCTGCTGCGGGGATCCGATCATTTATAACGCCGCACGGAGGTCCCCTCTCCTTCCTCCGTGTGGCTCCCGGCGTCTCCTGCTCTGGTCTGTGATCGAGCAGACCAGAGCAGGAGATGACTGATAATACTGATCTGTTCTATGTCCTATACATAGAACAGATCAGTATTAGCAATCATGGTATTGCTATGAATAGTCCCCTATGGGGACTATTCAAGTGTAAAAAAAAATGTAAAAAAATGTAAAAGTAAAAGTAAAAAAAAAAATGAAAAATCCCCTCCCCCAATAAAAAAGTAAAACGTCCGTTTTTTCCTATTTTACCCCCAAAAAGCGTAAAAAACATTTTTTATAGACATATTTGGTATCGTCGCGTGCGTAAATGTCCGAACTATTAAAATAAAATGTTAATGATCCCGTACGGTGAACGGCGTGAACGAAAAAAAAAAAAAAAGTCCAAAATTCCTACTTTTGCATTAAAAGTTTTTTATATGCAAATGTGGTATCAAAAAAAAGTACAGATCATGGCGCAAAAAATGAGCCCCCATACTGCCACTTATACGGAAAAATAAAAAAGTTAGAGGTCATCAAAATAAAGGGATTATAAACGTACTAATTTGGTTAAAAAGTTTGTGATTTTTTTTAAGCGCAACAATAATATAAAAGTATGTAATAATGGGTATCATTTTAATCGTATTGACCCTCAGAATAAAGAACACATGTCATTTTTACCATAAATTGTACGGCGTGAAAACAAAACCTTCCAAAATTAGCAAAATTGCGTTTTTCGTTTTAATTTCCCCACAAAAATAGTGTTTTTTGGTTGCACCATACATTTTATGATATAATGAGTGATGTCATTATAAAGGACAACTGGTCGCGCAAAAAACAAGCCCTCATACTAGTCTGTGGATGAAAATATAAAAGAGTTATGATTTTTAGAAGGCGAGGAGGAAAAAATGAAAACGTAAAAATTAAATTGTCTGAGTCCTTAAGGCCAAAATGGGCTGAGTCCTTAAGGGGTTAAGGACGCAAGGTTTTTAAGTTTTTGCATTTTCGTTTTTTCCTCCTTACCTTTTAAAAATCATAACCCTTTCAATTTTCCACCTAAAAATCCATATTATGGCTTATTTTTTGTATCACCAAGTCTACTTTGCAGTGACATTAGTCATTTTACCCAAAAATCCACTGTGAAACGGAAAACAAAATTATTGTGCGAAAAAATCGAAGAAAAAATGCAATTTTGTTAATTTGGGGGCTTCCGTTTATACGCAGTGGATATTTTTGTAAAAATGACACCTTATCATTATTCTGTAGGTCCATACGGTTAAAATGATACCCTACTTATATAGGTTTAATTTTTTTGTACTTCTGGAAAAAATTATAACTACATGCAAGAAAATGTATGTGTTTAAAAATGTCCTCTTCTGACCCCTATAACTTTTTTATTTTTCCACATACAGGGCAGTATGAGGGCTCATTTTTTGCGCCATGATCTGAAGTTTTATTGTTATGATCGGACTTTTTGATCACTTTTTATTAATTTTTTAATGGTATAAAAAGTGACCAAAAATACGCTTTTTTGTACTTTGAATTTTTTTTACGTGTACGCAGGTGACTGTGCGGTTTAATTAACGATATATTTTTATAGTTCGGACATTTACGCATGCGGCAATACCACATATGTTTATTTTTATTTACACTGTTTTATTTTTTTTTATGGGAAAAGGGGGGGTGATTCAAACTTTTATTAGGGAAGGGGTTAAATGATATTTAATAACACTTTTTTTTCCCTTTTTCTTTGCAATGTTATAGCCCCCATAGGGGCCAATAACATTACATACACTGATCTTTTACACAGACAGATAACTGGCATGTATTAACATGCATATGATCAGTGTTATCGGCGCTTGACTGCTCCTGCCTGGATCTCAAGCACGGAGCAGTCATGCGCCGATCGGACACGGAGGAGGCTGGTAGGGTCCCTCCCGGTGTCCTGTAAGCTGTTCGGGACTCTGCAGATTTCACCGTGGCAGTCACGAACAGCCCGACTGAGCAGCCGGAATAGTTTCACTTTCACTTCAGACATGGCGGTCAGCTTTTGATCGCCATGTCTGAAGGGTTATTACAGGGCATCACCGCAATTGGTGATGTCCTGTATTTACCGCGGGTCCCAGCCATTGATGGCCACAGGGACCGACCCGATATCACGCGGGGTCCACGGCATATCGCGGGAGCTGGCAGAGGACGTAGATATATGTCCTTCGTCGTTAAGGAGTTAAAGGGCCAGTACGCCCATAATTATTTCCTTGTTGAATGGACCTTATATTAGTCTGGCACCTCCCAATTATGGTGCCGGATCTTTGTGCTTAGTGCCTTCGAGAAAGCGTCTTATTGTTTGTGCCTTATTGTGTTCCTTACCTCCCGCTTGTGACCTGACCTTGTTACTTTGCAGCCTGCCTCCTGACCTTGTGCCTGTGACCTGTCTACGCTACTTTGCTGCCTGCTTTCTGACTCATGCTTCGTCTGACTATGCCTATTTACTGTGCCAAGCTACATCTGGGCAACCTGTGTGGACGGATCTTGCCAGGGGTAGCAACCTGGGTTCCGCCTGCAGCTGCAAGTCCATCTCGCTTTGGCTCTGGTGAAAACCAGGGGCACCTTAGACTCTGCTCCCTAGTATGGTTCAGTCATTGTCCACACAGGACAGCGGATCCACCTCTCAGCCGTTTACGGTAAGACCGTTATGTTGGGAAAGTGTTTTTTGGTGATTAAATTTAGTTTAACCCCTTAAGGACTGAGCCCTTTTTCACCTTAAGGACTCAGCCATTTTTTGCAATTCTGAACACTGTCACTTTAAACATTAATAACTCTGGAATGCTTTTAGTTATCAATCTGATTCCGAGATTGTTTTTTCGTGACATATTCTACTTTAACTTAGTGGTAAAATTTTGTGGTAACTTGCATCCTTTCTTGATGAAAAATCCCAAAATTTGATGAAAAATTTGTAAATTTTGACTTTTTCTAACTTTGAAGCTCTCTGCTTGTAAGGAAAATGGATATTCAAAATATTTTTTTTTATTCACATATACAATATGTCTACTTTATGTTTACATCATAAAATTGATGAGTTTTTACTTTTGGAAGACACCAGAGGGCTTCAAAGTTCTGCAGCAATTTTCCAATTTTTCACAAAATTTTGAAACTCGCTTTTTTTCAGGGACCAGTTCAGGTTTGAAGTGGATTTGAAGGGCCTTCATATTAGAAATACCCCATAAAAGACCCCATTATAAAAACTGCACCCCCCAAAGTATTCAAAATGACATTCAGTCAGCGTTTTAACCCTTTAGGTGTTTCACAGGAATAGCAGCAAAGTGAAGGAGAAAATTCACAATCTTCATTTTTTACACTCGCATGTTTTTGTAGACCCAATTTTTGAATTTTTGCAAGGGGTAAAAAGGAGAAAATTTTTACTTGTATTTGAAACCCAATTTCTCTCGAGTAAGCACATACCTCATATGTCTATGTTAATTGTTCGGCGGGCGCAGTAGAGGGCTCAGAAGGGAAGGAGCGACAAATGGTTTTTGGGGGGCATGTCACATTTAGGAAGCCCCTATGGTGCCAGAACAGCAAAAAAAAAACACATGGCATACCATTTTTGAAACTAGACCCCTTGGGGAACATAACAAGGGGTAAAGTAAACCTTAATACCCCACAGGTGATTCACAACTTTTGCATACGTAAAAAAAAAAAAAAAATTCCCTAAAATGCTTGGTTTCCCAAAAGTTTTACATTTTTAAAAAGGGTAATAGCAAAAAATACCCCCCCAAAATTTGAAGCTCAATTTCTCCCGATTCAGAAAACACCCCATATGGGGGTGAAAAGTGCTCTGCTGGCGCACTACAGGTCTCAGAAGAGAAGGAGTCATATTTGGCTTTTTTGAAGGAAATTTTGCTCTGGGGGCATGCCGCATTTAGGAAGCCCCTATGGTGCCAGGACAGCAAAAAACCCCACATGGCATACCATTTTGGAAACTAGACCCCTTGGGGAACGTAACAAGGGGTAAAGTGAACCTTAATACCCCACAGGGGTTTCACAACTTTTGCATATGTAAAAAAAAAATTATAATTACCTAAAATGCTTGGTTTCCCAAAGAATTTACATTTTTACAAAGGGTTAAAGCAGAAAATACCCCTCAAAATTTGAAGCCCAATTTCTCCCGATTCAGAAAACGCCCCATATGGGGGTGAAAAGTGCTCTGCTGGCGCACTACAGGTCTCAGAAGAGAAGGAGTCACATTTGGCTTTTTGAAAGCAAATTTTGCTCTGGGGGCATGTTGCATTTAGGAAGCCCCTATGGTGCCAGGACAGCAAAAAAAAAACACATGGCATACCATTTTGGAAACTAGACCCCTCGGGGAACGTAACAAGGGGTTAAGTGAACCTTAATACCCCACAGGTGTTTCACGACTTTGGCATATGTAAAAAAAAAATAATTTTTTTTAACCTAAAATGCCTCTTTTCCCCAAAATTTTACATTTTTAAAAAGGGTAAAAGCAGAAAATACCCCCCAAAATTTGTAACACAATTTCTCCCGAGTACGGCGATACCCCATATGTGACCCTAAACTGTTGCCTTGAAATACGACAGGGCTCCAAAGTGAGAGCGCCATGCGCATTTGAGGCCTAAATTAGGGACTTGCATAGGGGTGGATATAGGGGTATTCCACGCCAGTGATTCCCAAACAGGGTGCATCCAGCTGTTGTAAAACTCCCAGCATGCCTGGACAGTCAGTGGCTATCTGGCAATACTGGGAGTAGTTGTTTTGCAACAGCTGGAGGCTCCGTTTTGGAAACAGTGGCGTACCAGACATTTTTCATTTTTATTGGGGAGGGGGGCTGTGTAGGGGTATGTGTATATGTAGTGATTTTTACTTTTTATTTTATTGTGTGTTAGTGTAGTGTAGTGTTTTTAGGGTACAGTCACATGGGCGGGGGTTCACAGTAGTTTCACGCTGGCAGTTTGAGCCGCAGCTCAAACTTGCAGCCGGATACTTACTGTAAACCTCCGCCCATGTGAGTGTACCCTGTACGTTCACATTTAACATCCAGCTGTTGCAAAACTACAACTCCCAGCATGTACGGTCTATCAGTGCATGCTGGGAGTTGTAGTTTTGCAACCGCTGGAGGCTCCGTTTTGGAAACAGTGGCGTACCAGACGTTTTTCATTTTTATTGGGGAGGGGAGGGGGGTTGTATAGGGGTATGTGTATACATAGTGTTTTTTACTTTTTATTGTGTGTTAGTGTAGTGTTTTTAGGGTACAGTCGCACGGGCGGGGGGTTCACAGTAGTTTCTCGCTGGCAGTTTGAGCTGCGACAGAAAATTTGCCGCAGCTCAAACTCACAGCCGGATACTTGCTGTAATCCTCCTCCCATGTGAGTGTACCCTGTACGTTCACATTGGGGGGGACATCCAGCTGTTGCAAAACTACAACTCCCAGCATGTACGGTCTATCAGTGCATGCTGGGAGTTGTAGTTTTGCAACAGCTGGAGGCACACTGGTTGTGAAACACAGAGTTTGGTAACAAACTCAGTGTTTTGCAACCAGTGTGCCTTCAGCTGTTGCAAAAGCTACAACCCCCAGCATGTACGGACAGCGGAAGGGAATGCTGGGTCTTGTAGTTATGCAACAGCAGGAGGCATACTACTTTGGCTGGGGATGCTGGGGACTGTAGTTATGCAACAGCTGGAGACACACTGGTTTGCTACATAACTCAGTGTGCCTTCAGCTGTTGCAAAACTACAACTCCCAGCAGTCACCGACAGCCAACGGGCATGCTGGGAGTTGTAGTTATGCAACCAGCAGATGCACTACTACAACTCCCAGCATGCACTTTAGCTGTTGGTGCAAGCTGGGAGTTGTAGTTACACAACAGCTGAAGGTACACTTTTCAATAGAAAAAATGTGCCTCCAGATGTTGCAAAATTACAACTCCCAGCATGTATGGTCTATCAGTGCATGCTGGGAGTTGTAGTTTTGCAACAGCTGGAGGCACACTGGTTGTGAAACACAGAGTTTGGTAACAAACTCAGTGTTTTGCAACCAGTGTGCCTTCAGCTGTTGCAAAAGCTACAACCCCCAGCATGTACGGACAGCGGAAGGGAATGCTGGGTCTTGTAGTTATGCAACAGCAGGAGGCATACTACTTTGGCTGGGGATGCTGGGGACTGTAGTTATGCAACAGCTGGAGACACACTGGTTTGCTACATAACTCAGTGTGCCTTCAGCTGTTGCAAAACTACAACTCCCAGCAGTCACCGACAGCCAACGGGCATGCTGGGAGTTGTAGTTATGCAACCAGCAGATGCACTACTACAACTCCCAGCATGCACTTTAGCTGTTGGTGCAAGCTGGGAGTTGTAGTTACACAACAGCTGAAGGTACACTTTTCAATAGAAAAAATGTGCCTCCAGATGTTGCAAAACTACAAGTCCCAGCATGCCCATAAGGGCATGCTGGGAGTTGTGGTGGTCTGCCTCCTGCTGTTGCATAACTACAGCTCCCAGCATGCCCTTTTTGCATGCTGGGAGCTGTTGCTAAGCAACAGCAGGAGGCTGTCACTCACCTCCAACGATCCTCGCCGCACAGGTCAGTCCCTCGTCGTCGCCGCCGCAGCCGTCGCTCCTGGGGCCCCGATCCCAACATTGACGCCGGGGATCAGGGTCCCCAGCACCTGGGGTGCACGTCCCGCACCCGCTCACGTCCTCGGGAAGAGGGGCGGAGCGGGTTGCGGGAGTGACACCCGCAGCAGGCGCCCTGATTGGTCGGCCGGTAATCCGGCCGACGAATCAGGGCGATCGTGAGGTGGCACCAGTGCCACCTCACCCCTGCAGGCTCTGGCTGTTCGGGGCCGTCAGAGACAACCCCGAACAGCCTGTAATTCCGGGTCACCGGGTCACTGGAGACCCGATTGACCCGGAATCTGCCGCAGATCGCTGGACTGAATTGTCCAGCGATCTGCGGCCATCGCCGACATGGGGGGGCATAATGACCCCCCTGGGCGATATGCCGCGATGCCTGCTGAACGATTTCAGCAGGCATCGGGCACCGGCTCCCCTCCGGCTAGCGGCGGGGGGCCGGGATTTGACAGGACGTACTCAAACATCCTGAGTCCTTAAGGACTCGGAAAAGGGGCCGTTTGAGTACGTCCTGCGTCCTTAAGGGGTTAAACGTGTTGTTTTTTTTTTTAATTTACTTGACAGGCTTATAAGCTGTCTTATAGACGGAATCTACTATTTAGCCAGGGCTCAGCATAAGCCCCAAAAATAGCTAGTGCTAACCCCCAATTATTTCCCCGGCACCCACAGCCACAGGGGTGCCGGGAATAGCCGATACCAACAGGCCCAGAGCATCAAAAATGGCGCTCCTGGGCCTAGGTGGTAACAGGCTTGCGTTACATTTATGGTGCTTTTGAGAGGTTGCGACTTTTTGTGCGACTTTCGCACTTGATAAATCCCTGACCACTGCAAAGTGAAAAATGTAATTCACTTTGGTATGCTTTTTTGTAGATTTTTGCTTACAGCCAAAATTCGCCCAAAAATTTGCTTATGTGCTTATGCGACTTTTTGTGCGACTTTTGTAAGCAAAAAAATTGCCCCTGATAAATGTTCCCCATAGTTATTGATTAACTTTAAATGCTTTTCAAGAGTTTGGTTAAGTGGCTTACCAAACTTTCTGAAAAAGTGTGGTTTGTGGCAAACCGTTTCTTAGTGAACCACCAATAAAATGAGCCTCAAAACATGTGAATAGCACTGTCTAAGAGCTCTAAAGCCCTGTATAACACAGCTAGAGTCATCTAGGAATGTATTCGGGTAGTTTCAAAGTGGTTTTAAGGTGCTAACCTATGGTAATTAGGACACATGATATACTGGGCGGTGATCGGAATGAGATGTCTCTTGAAATCATTCAGCAGGCATCCTGGCACATCATCCACGGGGGTCTTGTGACCGTGATAGGCCAGTCAATTCTGACCGGAGAATCACGGCACATCTGTGCCAATCAGGTCTCTGGTGACCTGATGGTACGGAAGATGAGGGTGATTGGTGCTGTCCAAGACAGCACCAATCACCTTCCACCAGCAGGAGGGAGGCACTGACGCCCCCCTCCCGATGGCCCTGATTCGTCGGTTGGAGCGACCAATCAGTGCTCCTGCCAGGGTGTATGGCTGCCCCTGCTCTCCCAGCAAGTGTGCCTCCAGCTGTAATAATAATACAACTCCCAGCATGCACTGACAGCCGTGCATGCTGGCAGTTGTTGTTTTGCAACAGCTGGAGGCACACTGATTGGGAAACACTGAGCTAGGTAACAGACCGTAACTCAGTATTGCCCAACCTGTGTGCCTCTAGATGTTGCAAAACTACAACTCCTAGCATGCACGGTCTGCCCCATATTTTTCATTTTCTCAAGAGGTAAAAGTAGAAAAAGACCCCCAAAATGTGTACCGCAATTTCTCCCTAGTATGGACATTAGAGATGAGCGAACTTACAGTAAATTTGATTCGTCATGAACTTCTCGGCTCGGCAGTTGATGACTTTTCCTGCGTAAATTAGTTCAGCTTTCAGGTGCTCCGGTGGGCTGGAAAAGGTGGAAACATTCCTAGGAAAGAGTTTCCTTGGACTGTATCCACCTTTTCCAGCCCACCGGAGCACCTGAAAGCTGAACTAATTTACGCAGGAAAAGTCATCAACTGCCGAGCCGAGAAGTTCATGACGAATCGAATTTACTGTAAGTTCGCTCATCTCTAATGGACATACTCCATATATGGACATGAAGAGTTCTGTGGGCGGACAACATTGCTCAGGAGTGAGAGAGCACCGTGTACATGAGACCTAAATTGGGGATTTGGATTAGAATGGCTGATAGTTGCAGAGGTTCTGACGTAAACGCTAAAAATAAACCACCTTTATGTAACGCTATTTTGGAAATTAAACATCTCAAGGAATGTACAAGAGGTGCAGTAAGAATTTACACCCTACAGGTGCCTGACAGATTTCTGAAACAGTGGTCCGTTAAAATGAAAAAATAATTTTTTTATATTCACAGCCCACTGTCCCAAAAATCTGTCAAATGCCTGTGAGTAGAGATGAGCGAACTGACAGTAAATTCGATTCGTCACAAACTTCTCGGCGTGGTAATTGATGACTTATCCTGCATAAATTAGTTCAGCTTTCATGTGCTCCCGTGGGCTGGAAAAGGTGGATACAGTCCTAGGAGACTCTTTCCTAGGACTGTATCCATCTTTTCCAGCCCACCGGAACACCTGAAAGCTGAACTAATTTATGCAGGATAAGTAATCAACTGCCGAGCCGAGAAGTTTGTGACGAATCAAATTTACTGTAAGTTCGCTCATCTCTACCTGTGAGGTTTAAAGGGGTACTCCGCTGCTCAGCATTTGAAACAAACTGTTCGGAATGCTGGAGCCGTCATCGGGAGCTCGTGATGTCATAGCCCCGCCCCATGTCGTCATAAGGGGGCAGGGCTATGATATCACGAGCTCCCGACGCCGGCTCCAGCGTTCGGAACAGTTTGTTCCAAATGCTGAGCAGGAGAGTACGCCTTTAAATACTCACTGCACCCCTTGTTACATTCCTTGAGGGGTGTAGTTTCCAAAATGGGGTCACATGAGCGGGTTTCCACTTTTCTGGCACCATCATTGCTTTATAAACGCAGCATGGCCCTGAAAAAACTATTTCAGACAAATCCTCTCTCCAAAAGCCCAACGGTCATCCTTCACTTCTGAGCCCTGCCGTGCGCCTGCAGAGCATTTTTCGTCCACATATGCAGAGGAAATTGGGTTACAATTAGAGATGAGCGAACATTTCAAAAATTCGATTCGGACGATTCGACGAATTTTCCCAAAAGTTTGTTTCGATCCGAATTTATTTGCGGCGAATCGATGTTAAAAAAGGCTATTTCTAGCCTACATACAGCCTCTATAGGGGTATAGATCACTTTGCTGTGTCGTAAAACGCATATGGAGTGTGCTGGGGTAGTGAAATAATACTGTTATTCAGAATAGCATGCAGATTACCGGCATCGCTCTTAGAATCACTGCCGCACAGCAGCACAATGACAGAGCCTGGTGGTGGCATCAGTGTCAGGAGACCATATAGTGACTGAATGACATAGCGTGAACATAGCGTGGCAAGAGAAGACCATTTAGTGGCTGAATGGCACAGCGTGGAGTTGGCTGATGCACTAATACACTACACACCAGGGCTTCACGATCCCCCCCCCCAAAAAAAAAAAAAAACAACACAATATATTAAATTTTTGACAAAGATTTCTCATTGATAGGATCCGCTATCCAAAAATTAGAAATTTCCAGACCCAGGCCCCCCCTCTGCGGCATCAGTAACCCATATATTACCTGTAGGACACAGACTGGAGTTGGCTGATGCAGGAGTACACACCAGGGCTTCACAATCCCCCCTCCAAAATCAACACAATGAGAAATTTTTGTCAAAGATTCCTCATTGGTAGCACCCGCTATCCAAAAATTTGAAATTTCCAGAACCAGGCCCCACCCCTGCGGCATCAGTAACCCATATATTGCCTGCATGACACAGCCTGGAGTTGGCTGATGCAAGAGTACACACCAGGGCTTCACAATCCCCCCCCCCCCCCCCCCCCCCCAAAAAAAAAAAAAACAACATAATATATTACATTTTTGTCAAAGATTTCTCATTGGTAGCACCCGCTATCCAAAAATTTGAAATTTCAAGATCCAGGCCCCACCTCTGCGGCATCAGGAACCCATATATTGCCTGTAGGACACAGCCTGGAGTTGGCTGATGCACCAGTACACACCAGGGCTTCACAATCCCCCCTCCAAAATCAACACAATGAGAAATTTTTGTCAAAGATTTCTCATTGGTAGCACCCGCTATCCAAAAATTTGAAATTTCAAGACCCAGGCCCCACCTCTGCGGCATCAGGAACCCATATATTGCCTGAAGGACACAGCCTGGAGTTGGCTGATGCACCAGTACACACCCGGGCTTCACAATCCCCTCCAAAAAACAACAACATTTTAGAAATTTTTTAAAGAAATAACTTTGTGTAAGAACAAGCACAAATCCAACAGTTCACAAGACTCTATAATGCAGGACGGTGGACCACCCAAAGACATTCTTCTCAAAAATAATAAACCACACAATGTTTGAATTTTTTTTACAAAAACTAATTCAATATGTGTGTAAGCTCATCTGTCTCCAAAAGATCGGATCACCAAAGGACTTTTTTCGCCCAAAATGATGAAGCAGAGTTAAAGGGTACCTCTCATCAAAAAAACTTTTGATATATTATAGATTAATGTATGCAGAATAACTTTACAATTGCATGTTATTAAAAAATATGCTTCTTTCTATTTAATTTTCCACTTTGAAGAAATGACCACTAGGGGTCTCCCTATCAGTCCTGGCAGCAAGCATTTCAGACTCATGCTGGAGTCCTAAACACTACGAGCTGCCAGTCTGCTTTGTTCATGAAGGAGAACACTCAGAGCTGCCAGCCTGCTTTGTTAACAGCCTGTTTGGCTGTGAACAAAGCAGGCTGGCAGCTCTGAGTGTTTAGGACTCCAGCATGAGTCAGAAATGCTTGCTGACAGGACTGATCGGGAAAAATACAATAGAAAGAAGCATATTTTTCATTAACATGCTATTGGAAAGTTATTCAACATTCATTAATCTAAAATATATCAAAAGTTTATTTGATGAGAGGTACCCTTTAATCCCTGTCCGTATTTTTTTTTTTTCATTAAAAAATCACACGCAACAAGCGTTCCGTTGTGTAACGATTAGCATTCTGGAAAATAAATTTTATACATTGCACCAGGAGCAGTCAAGAGTAGGCCTCAGCAGTACCCAAGAGGCTTTAATAACCCCCTACCTTTGCACGATCAATTGCGAGATCGAGTAATACCAGGTGTGTTATGCCCTCTGAATTCTGGGGCCGCAGGCGCGCTCCACTGAACGGATTAGCGTGTCTCTATCTTTCATCGACCGGTGCTGGTAACCCGCTAACTCCCGGAAAGGTAAGCTGCCGCGAAGCAGGTGGTCTCCCCCGGGCACATTTGGCTCCAGAGTTTCCACTACTGCCACTCCACGCTGACTGCCAACCGTGCTACCGCCTTGCTGACTCAAGGGCAACTTGCAACTCTCTTCTCCCGATGATGAACCCCCTTCTCCTGAGATCGACCAATAACAGGTGTGTTATGCCCTCAGATGTCCGGGGCCGCAGGCTCGCTCCACTGAACGGATTAGGGTGTGTCCATCTTTTTTTGTAGCACCCGCAATCCAAAAATTTTAAATTCCCAGACCGAGGCCCCACCTCTGCGGCATCAGGAACCCATTTATTGCCTGAAGGACAAATCCTGGAGTTGACTGATGCACCAGTACACACAGGGCTTCACAATCCGCCCCAAAATCAACAAAATTGTATACATTTTTTTTTTTTAATTTACAACTTTGTGTAAGCACAAGCGCATATCCAACATTTCAGAAGACTCTATAAGGCAGGACGGTGGACCACCCAAAGACTTTGTTGAATTTTTTTTTTTTTTTAATTGAAATTCCTAGACCCAGGCCCCACCTCTGCTGCATCAGTAACCCATAGATTGCCTGAAAGACACAGCCTGGAGTTGGCTGATGCACAAGTACATACCCGGGCTTCACAATCCACCCCAAAAAAACACAATTTTTTTTTTTAATTGTCTGACAAAATACCTTTTTGTTAAAACAAGCGCATATACAGCAGTTCAGAAGACTCTATAATGCAGGACGGTGGACCACCCAAAGACATTCTTCTATAATATAATAAACCACACAATATGTAAAAAAAATTTAAAATCATTGAAATTCCAAGACCAAGGCCCCACCTCTGCTGCATCAGTAACCCATATATTGCCTAACGGACATAGACTGGAGTTGACTGCTGCACGAGTACACACTATACACACCCGTCACCCGGGCTTCACAATCCACCCAAAAAAACTGCAAATTTTTTTCTAAATTGTCTGACAAAATACCTTTTTGTTAAAACAAGCGCACATACAGCAGTTCAGAAGACTCTATTATGCAGGACGGTGGACCACCCAAAGACATTCTTCTATAATATAATAAACCACACAATATGTTCAATTTTTTTTTAATAATTGAAATTCCAGGACCAAGGCCCCACCTCTGCTGCATCAGTAACCCATATATTGCCTAACGGACTCAGACTGGAGTTGACTGATGCACGAGTACACACTACACACCCGTCACCCGGGCTTCACAATCCACCCCAAAAAAACGCAAAATTTTATCGAAATTGTCGGACAAAATACCTTTTTTTTTAAAAAAACAAGCGCATATACAGCAGTTCAGAAGACTCTATAATGCACGATGGTGGACCACCAAAAGACATTCTTCTCAAAAGTAATAAACCACACAATGTTTGAAATTTGGTTAAAAAAATTATTACATGTGTGTAAGTGCATCTGTCTCCAAAAAATCAGATGGCAAAAGGATTCTATTCGCCAAAAATGATTAAGCAGAGTTAATCCCTCTCCATCTATTTTATTATTTTTTTTCATTAAAAAATCACACGCAAGAAGCGTTCCGTTATCTAATGGTTAGCATTCTGCAAAATTAAATTTTATTACTGATAAAATTACGAGTAAATTTAACAATAACACTACCCAAGAGTGTTTAATTACCCCATACATTGCACCAGGAGCAGTCAGGAGTAGGCCTCAGCAGTACCCAAGAGGCTTTAATAACCCCTTACCTTGCCCGATCAATTGCGAGATCGAGCAATAACAGGTGTGTTATGGCCTCAGATGTCCTGGGCCGCACTAGCGCTCCACTGAACGGATTAGCGCCTCTCTATCTTTCAAGGACAGGGGCGTGTTTCACGCTGAAACCAGTTCGTGATAGGGATCTATGCTTGCAATTATTTAATCTTAAAATGAGGAATTACCAGTAAGTGAGGGTCATAAGCTGGTGTTTATTAAGTCCCTGCCCTTTGTACACACCGCCCGTCGCTGTAAGCGATTGGATTAGTTAGTGAGTTGGTTAGTGAGTTCCTCGAATCGGCCCAGGTGGGGTAGGAAATAGAAAAGCAAAAAAAAGGAGGACGGCGCCTCGTGTAATTCCGATGATATGTGTTAAAGCGAAAGACTAAGTAATATGCTCACCTTAGGTGAACCTTGGGTTCATGCATGTAACCCCTCCGTGTTGGGGTAGTGAGCGATAGTCCCGAGCTGCAGCCTGCGGGTTGCGGCCGATGTCCTCGCAGGGATCGGCAGAAGTCTTGGAACAAAGTACGGTTTTCTTCAAACCGTACTTTGTTCCAGGCGGGGTAGGAGAAGGCCCTGGCAGAGCGCCGAGAATTTAACGATCATTGTTGAAATTTGCATTGAGCATGTATTTAGCTACTGCTAAACATCCAAAAATTTAAGGCCCAAGGCCAGAGGCACCAGGGAGGCGAGTAGTTCCTGAAAGACACAGAATGAGTCTGGAGCATGCATTTGCAGTACCCAAGAGGTTTTCATAGCCCCTTACATTTAAAGATCAATGTTTACATTTGCATTAAGCATGTATTTAGCTACTGCTAAACTTCAAAAAATTATAGGCCCAAGGCCTGAGGCACCAGGGAGGCAAGTAGTTTGTGAAAGACACAGAATGAGTCTGGAGCATGTATTTAACTACTGCTAAACTTCAAAAAATGATAAGCCCAAAGCCAGAAGCTTCAGTTTTCCCCATATTAGGAGCATAGTTGTCCCCCAGATTAGGCAGCATAGATGTACCCCAGATTAGGACCATAGTTGTCCCCCAGATTAGGCAGCATAGATGTCACCCAGATTAGGCAGCATAGTTGTCCCCCAATCAGCGCAGGCCGTATAGAGCCGATCAAAGGGCCGTATGTGTCAAGCGGGCTGTACAATCCGCAGGTCTTCCCCAGAGGGTTTCATAACCAACCACAATAGAGAAAATTTTGTTGTAGGAGCATGGTCAATCTACTCAGACCCATCTGTCATTGGTGGCTGGAAATCCTGGCTAATCCATCCCTGATTCATCTTGACAAACGTCAGTCTCTCCACATTTTTAGTGGACAGACGAGTTCACCTTGGGGTGACTATGGCCCTGGCCGCACTAAACACCCGCTGTGATGGCACACTACTGGCCGGGCAGGACAGCTTTTCCAGGGCAAACTCCGCTAGTTGCGGCCATAAATCGAGTTTGGCTGCCCAGAAGTCCAGTGGATCTTCAACGGTTGTTGGCAGGGTCATGTCGAGGTAAGCCATCACCTGCTGGTTCAGGTCCTGCTCCATGTCCACCTGCTGCTGATGAGTAGCTTCACTATGCGGCTGAAGGAAGCTACTCATCAGCGACTGTAGACTCAGGCTGCTGCTGATTGAGCCGGTACTGCTCCTGCCACCCCTCCCCTCCCCAGCAGCCGTGGCAGTGGAAGGTGAGTGCAGAGGGCCCCCCGAGTCAGACCTGCGAGTGGATGGACCATGTGGCCGATACGTAGAAGCTCCCTGAAGTAGGTCAGTTTGTCCTCCCTCTCAGTGGGTGTAAAAAAGGCCCCCATTCTGGGCCGGTAGCGAGGGTCTAATAAGTTAGAGATCCAGAAGTCATCGCGCTGACGAATTTTGACAATTCGGGGGTCACTACGCAAGCAACTCAGCATGCATCGTGCCATTTGTGACAGTGACTCACTGTGACTACCTGCCTCCATCTCCACTGCATACTGCCGCGGTGTGTCTGGGTCCTCTGTCTCGCCTCCCTCGTAATAACCCTCCAGCTCCTCTGGCTGCTCCTGCTCCTCCCCTCCTGTCCAATGACCAGAAACACTGGCCATCTCATCCACCGTAAACTGTGCTCCACTCTGCCCCTCATCATCCTCCTCCAGTTCATCCCCCACAGGACTCATGTAGCCTTCTGATGTAGGCGCAACATCTCCATTGCCGTGACCAGCCATGTTTTCAATCATTTTTTGGAGTAAATGTAGGAGTGGAATTACGTCGTTCATGGTGTAATTCGAGCGACTAACAAAAAATGTGGCTTCCTCAAAGGGCCTCAGCAAACGGCAGGTGTCACGTATGAGCTGCCACGCGTTCACATTGATGGCTTTTCTTTGTTCGTATAGTCTGTCCAACATATGGAGGGTGGAATTCCAACGTGTGGCAACGTCACAAATGAGACTATGTTGTGGGATACCGTTCTGACGCTGCAGCTCAAGCAAAGTGTGCTTGGCGGTGTACGAGTTGCTGAAGTGCATGCACAGTTTCCTTGCCATTGTCAGGACGTCTTTCAAATGGGGTGAAGACTTGATGAACTTCTTGATAACCAGATTCAACATGTGTGCCATGCAGTGCGAATGGTTCACACTTCCTTGTCGCAGCGCAGCCACAATGTTCTTCCCATTGTCGGTCACCATGGTTCCAATTTCCAGATTTCGTGGAGTAAGCCATACTCGGATTTCTTCCCTAATGAACTTCAGCAGTTCCTCCCCTGTGTGACTCCGTTCGCCAAGGCAAACCATGTGAAGGACGGCTTGACACCGCTGTGCCCTACACATGTGGTACGATGAAGGGCCACCGAGATTTGGATGTGTAGTGGAGGCTGAGGACACGGGGGAGGAGGAGGAGGCGCACACTGTAAAAGGACCAACTGCCTGGGAGCGAGAGCGTGGAGGAGGAAGCGGTGGGACCTGTCCAAGTTGCTGCTGTGGCTGTACAGGAACAATATTTACCCAGGGGGCCGTAAAAGACATGTATTGTCCCTGCCCGTAGTTACAGCTCCACACGTTGGCGCTGCCGTGCACTTTTGAACACACCAACATGCTCAAGGACTGGCTCACCTTCTCTTGTACAAACTTATGCAGGGCTGGTACTGCCTTCTTCACAAAGAAATGACGGCTTGGGACTCTCCACCTCGGCTCGGCACAAGCAATCAATTCCCTGAAAGCTGAAGAGTCCACCAGTTGGAAAGGGAGGGACTGCAACACCAGCAACTTGGACAGGAGCACATTCAACTTCTGCGCCGATGGATGAGGGGGCGCATACTGTTGTCTCTTGGACATGGCTTCGCCAATCTATTGTTGGCAGAATGGCTGACTACGAGCGGAGGGAGCAGGAGCGCAAGAAGGATGGTTTGACACAATGCTCCCTTTGGCTGAGGTAGTGGAGCCTTGGCTGGATGACGGAGGGAGCGGATGGCCACTGGGTAATGCGGCAGGCTGGACCACTACCTCGGAGCCACGGTTATCCCAGGCTGCTTTATGGTGGCGAATCATGTGTTGACGCAGGGCCGTAGTGCCGAGATTGGGACGCTGGCCACGCTTCACTTTCTGCCCACAAATTTTGCATGTGACTACACTAAGGTCCTCCGGATTCTTTATGAAGAACAACCACACCGCAGAGTAGCTGATTTTCCCACCAGTAGTTCGCACTATTTCACTGCTATTGGCGCCGTCTCCAGGAACCCCTGTTCCACTACTTCCCTGAATGGTAGCTTGTCGCGAAACAGGTGGTCTCCCCCTGGCACGTTTGGCTCCTGAATTTCCACTACTGCCACCACCACGCTGATTGCCAACCGTGCTACCGCCTTGCTGCCTCATAGAGCAAATCTCTTCTCCTGATGATGATGATGATGATGAAGCCCCGGCTTCTGCACCCGGCTCCCAATTGCGATCGGCTTCATAATCATCAAAAGATGTGTGCACGTCACTAATGTCCTCCTCATGTTCCACAACAGTGTCTGCCTCAGGACCCTGAGCAATTGAAACACCGCCTCCCACGTCACTCTCTGCATCACTACTTGCGGAGCAAGGGACGCATGTCTCCTCACATTCTTGGCTGCCCATTATATGCTGACTGTCCTCTATTATATCGTCCTCGCTAAATAGTGGAGCTGAACCTAAAGCATGAGATACTTCTTTGGGAGAGGGAACAGCATAGGACAAAGGCAATGGGATTACAGGGACTGCTCCCGGGCCATGCCAACTGAGGGTTGTGTCTGAGGAACCCACCGACTCTTGACTGGGGTTGTCAGATGTCGCTTGTGATGATGGGGATGAGTGTGCAAACCAATTGACGAGATGAGTCGACGACACGACCGCTGGCCTATTGCTGCGACTCCTGCTGCCACTCGCCCCAAGTCTGCTGCCAACTCTGCCTGACATATGTAGGCCTCTGCCCCTTCTCTGTGCACGTCCTGGCACTTCCCTGCCTGACATAATTAGTGCGCTTATGAGGGTATAGAACAGCAGCAGGCGATTACTTACGGCTGTCCTTTCAAAGTATATAGGCCCTAGACAGAATAACAGTTACTAAATAGTACACTCCTTTGTTGTATGTATGCCCTTTGCAATGATGAGCGCACTGTTAAGCGTATTAATACGCAGAAAAAACTCTTTTTTTGTTGTATACACCAGCCAGTGTATACTAATGTGTGGAATAGCACTGAATTTAGCACCGAGACAGAAATACAGGTACTAAATAGTACACTACTTGGTTGTATGTATGCCGTTTGCAATGATGAGCGCACTGTTAAGCGTATTTGTATGCAGCAAAAACTTTTTTTTTTCTCTTTAATACACCGGCAGGTGTATAACGTGTGGTATAACACTTAATTTAGCAAAGAGACAGAAAAAAAGGTGGTATATGGTACACTATTTGCTTGAATTTAGGCCCTTTGCAATGATAAGGCCACTGAAAAAGCGTATTTTTACGCAGGAAAACCTTTTTTTTCTTTAATACACCGGCAGGTGTATAATGTGTGGTATAAAACAGAAATACAGGTACTAAATAGTACGCTATTTGCTTGTATTTAGGCCCTTTGCAATGATAAGGCCACTGTTTTTACTCAGGAAAAAATTTATTTTCTTTAATACACTGGCAGGTGTATAACGTGTGGTATAACACTGAATTTAGCACAGAGACAGAAAAAAAAGGTGGTATATGGTACGCTATTTGCTTGTATGTAGGCCCTTTGCAATGATAAGGCCACTGTTAAGCGTATTTTTACTCAGGAAAAAAATTATTTTCTTTAATACACCGGCAGGTGTATAACGGGTGGTATAACACTGAATTTAGCACAGAGACAGAAAAAAGGTAGTATATGGTACGCTATTTACTTGTATGTAGGCCCTTTGCAATGATAAGGCCACTGTTAAGCGTATTTGTACTCAGGAAAAACTTTTTTTTCTTTAATACACCGGCTGGTGTATAACGTGTGGTATAACACTTAATTTAGCACAGAGATAGAAAAAAAGGTAGTATATGGTACTCTATTTGCTTGTATTTAGGCCTTTTGCAATGATAAGGCCACTGTTAAGCGTATTTGTACTCAGGAAAAATTTCTTTAATACACCGGCAGGTGTATAACGTGTGGTATAACACTGAATTTAGCACAGAGACAGAGTAACAGGTGAAAAATTGTAAAAAAGGCACTAAAATCCACACTAATATGACTCATTTCTGAACAGCAGCAGGATCCAACAGTGCAGCATCACCAAAAAAAAAAAATCCAGGGATTAAACCCTAAATTGCACTCTGTCACACAATTCTAGGGATTAAACTCTAAATTGCACTCTGTCACACAATTCTGAGCAGCAGAAGATTTGTGGAGAAAAAAAAACTCAATAGAGCTGAAAAATGAGGAGATGAGATGCTTCAGAAAGTTCAGGCAGCTTGGAGATCTGTATGAGGCAGCTGACAGCTATCTGCCCCTCTCTGCTGCAATGCTCTATAACGTGAATAGGAGGTTTAGCTATCAATGATCCTTCTCAGTGTAACAGCACAGCACTCTGCACTCCTGTCTTTCCCTAATGCTGATGTGACTAGCAGTTGCAGTGTAACACTGTGGTATGAGCTATTCACACACACACACAGTCCCGTCCTCTCCATCTGAGTGCATAGATGAAATGAAGTGAGGCAAGATGGCCGCCGATTATATAGGGGGTGTGACATCACAGGGGTCTGTGAACACTGATAGGCTGCATCTTGAAGGATACAAGGGTGTTGATAGAATAATACAGATCTGTAATCTTGTATGATGTATATCTTAATTCTGTAATCTTGTATGATGTATATCTTAATTCTGTAATAGTGTATGATATACCTTAATTCTGCCTTTTGTAACTGCAAGGCTCGTACCGTACTTCTCGTTTTCTCAACTGCTGATTCCTAACTGTTGTGCACGTACATCCTGTTTTTGTGTTCTGCTGACTTGTAACTATTAAGCAACATGGTATATATATATATATATATATATATATATATATATATATATATGAACGTTGGCAAATAGTAAAACAGAGCGTACTTGTCACGATGCCGGCTGGCAGGTAGTGGATCCTCTGTGCCAGAGAGGGATTGGCGTGGACCGTGCTAGTGGATCGGTTCTAAGCCACTACTGGTTTTCACCAGAGCCCGCCGCAAAGCGGGATGGTCTTGCTGCGGCGGTAGTGACCAGGTCGTATCCACTAGCAACGGCTCAACCTCTCTGGCTGCTGAAGATAGGCGCGGTACAAGGGAGTAGACAGAAGCAAGGTCGGACGTAGCAGAAGGTCGGGGCAGGCAGCAAGGATCGTAGTCAGGGGCAACGGCAGGAGGTCTGGAACACAGGCTAGGAACACACAAGGAACGCTTTCACTGGCACAATGGCAACAAGATCCGGCAAGGAAGTGCAGGGGAAGTGAGGTGATATAGGGAAGTGCACAGGTGAAGACACTAATTGGAATCACTGCGCCAATCAGCGGCGCAGTGGCCCTTTAAATCGCAAAGACCCGGCGCGCGCGCGCCCTAGGGAGCGGGGCCGCGCGCGCCGGGACAGGACCGAGGGAGAGCGAGTCAGGTACGGGAGCCGGGGTGCGCATCGCGAGCGGGCGCTACCCGCATCGCGAATCGCATCCCGGCTGGCAGCGGAATCGCAGCGCCCCGGGTCAGTGGATCTGACCGGAGCGCTGCAGCGGGGAGAGTGAAGCGAGCGCTCCGGGGAGGAGCGGGGACCCGGAGCGCTCGGCGTAACAGTACTTAGAGGATATCCTGTGTGCATGTATTTTGTTCCACACCTGACAAGACGCTCTCCTGGCCAGTACAAGCCTTAAGCCAAATTGGACCTAGTACCAGGGGTACTGAGTAGATAGAGAACCTTTCAGCTGGGGGCTCGTCCGGGATCGAGAGGGTCATCCTCCGGACCGGTAAGAACCATGTCCTTGTGTGGTATTGTCGACCTGGGGGTACTGGCCGCGTCTCGATTCCAGTAAGTATAAGAGTTACTTTCATATCGTGTCTGGGACACAGTATTACAGTATTTGACTTCTGTTCAGGGAACAGGGGAAATGAGGAACTAAGAGTAATTTGACAATCCAGGGTGGTTGTCATGTTTCAATTTGGCTTAACGATTACAAAAACTTCTTGTATTTCTGTTTAGTTCTGTTTAGTGTTTTACTTGTAACTTTTTCCCTTAAGCTTAAGAAGACACGTGAGTATACTAACATTGCTTTAATGTATAGAGTAAGGCGCATATAACTGTTATAATAATAATAATAATAATAGTAATAATCTGCTGGTTCTCAAAACATCTGTAAGACGCCCCACCCTCCCGGCTAGAGGAAACTTGTTGACCCGGGATGTGGTGAAAGCCAGTGACAATTTGTTCAGAGATACCGTGCATGCTCAGTGATTGGTGCAATTAAATCAGAGAATCCCTACTCTGTTGAGAGGAATTGTCGGAACCTTCAGAGTTCAGTACAGCCAAATCCAGAGATTGTGGTTTTGCACCAATTACGGAACATGGGTTCCAAATCATCTAAGTCCTATCCTCCTCCCCTTCCCGGTGAAACATGTAAGGCTTATGTGGCCCGACTTAGCCCTACAGGATGGGACTTAGTGAATCCATGGGTAGATGATATAGCTGGTTGGTGAGAATTCATGAAGGACTCCAGCCCATTCCCAAGGGAGGGGGCCAATGATAAATACCACCTGACCCCCACTCTAACAACTACATTTGTAATCTCGAGAAGGGTAGAGAGCGTATATGGAGAGAATTAGAAGAGGAACTTAACCAAGTTTTCAAACAAAAATCATCACTGCCTATTGCTGTGGCATGCAAACAAAAAAACTAGGTGAAACTGTTACTGAATTTTTGGAAAAGGTTCACAGCATGTTGGCGTTATGATGCAGGGCTGTGTAAATTGTTTGATAGGATTAGAGATTGTTGTCAGAAATAGAGACTCAACGTTTTGGTGGAAAAGCAGGTGATTTGTGAAGGAGAAAGCATGTGAAGCAGTGTGAGGAATGTAGGATGAGCAGAGCTGACACTGCTGGAATAAATGAAGTGAAGATGAGTGTTCAATGCTATGGAATGGAGTGATGTGGTAAATCGCTAGGAAAGCCCTGTGTATGTGGTCATATGATGGCGTTTATAGGATGGTTCTTATGATATAAAGTATGTTATATATGTGTGAGGTGTATAGAATCAGGAGTGTATAGAAAATGACCAGTGAATGTTTTCCCTGTGAAGCTGTTTGTGTTGTAATGAAAATGGTGTTAAAAGAAAAATATATTCACGTGGTATTAAATTGAACTATTTGATGATATTTCATTAATTTCTTGCCTTCACAGTAACACAGGGTTGATGGCAAAAAAAATGAAATTTATCAGGAAATGCAATTAATTGTCTGATTATATTACAGGAGTAATAAGAGAAGAAATTTGGCCAAGAAGATAAAATAAATAAAAAAAGTGATCACTATTTAATTGATAAACATTACTTTAGGCATTTAAAATCAAGCTAATGGTTTACTGGATTATAAACAATGCGCATTGGAGATAATTATTTTTCAAATTTTTGAGAGAGCTGTGTACACTTTTATTTTTATATCTTTGGTGAGAATGTGGGCCCTCTGTGTTGTACGTTAAGTATTTGTAAATGTCGGTATTGTTAAATGTTATGTTTCTTGTATGTCTCTTGATGTTAAGTAACACTGTCAGTAACACATGTGATAATAGACGTTTCATGGTGACTGACCAGAACTGGGGAAAGACAAGAAGCCAGACTCAAAGGGGCGGTGACTGGTGACATAGAGGTTTGGGAGGAGTAAGGCAGGGTTTACAGGGAGCATGACAGCCTCTTTTTCTTTGGATCTGGTGTAATTTTGTTTTTCAGGGGATATGTGTGTATGTGCATATATGTATATATATATATATATATATATATATATATATATATGTCTACTGTTTGAAATTGAGTATGTTCATAGCACCTGTATACACAATGCCCCGAGGGTGAGCATTTAACCTTCCCTTCCTTTCGCATCATACCTGAATGCCCTGTAAACCTCCTGAGAAGAGACCTCATATGTAAACTCAAATTACATATCACTGCATCCCAGTCCAGGTTACATGTCACGTCTGACCTCGCACCCATAGTCACACCTGCAGGGTACTAACATTATCCTGTTATGTCCCCGACCCAGGTCCCACCTGAGGTAGACCCCATTGTCTGGTCACATGGAGACCATGATGTAGGACATATTGACTGTACACCATACAAGGCAAGACTCAAACCAGACATCCTCCCGGTCTACCAAAAACAGCACCCCTTGTCACAGGAAAAAAATCAAAGGTATCCGCCCTATGATCAAACATTTCCTACAAACTTGAGTCTTAGAACATACTGTCTCTCCCTACTGCACTCCAATTAATCCGGTCCCCAAACCTGATGGTACTGTTTGTTTTGTACCAGACCTGAGAGCCATCAACAGACTAATTGTGTCTATTGCCCCTATAGTTCCTGATGTCACCCAACTGTTGTCATCAATCCCAGCACAGGCAACAAATTTTTCTGTCCTCGATCTGAAGAATGCTTTCTTCTCGATCCCAGTGGACAAAGAGACCAGACTCCTTTTTGCTTTTTCCTTTGAGGGACTACAGTTAACCTGGTGTAGAATGCCCCAGGGGTATGCTGATTCACCAGTTGTGTTCAGCATTGTCCTCCAAGCCTTTTTACAATCATGGCACGCCCCCAGGGTTCTGTTCTCCTCCAATATGTTGATGATTTGTTACTGTGTAGTTTCTCTGAGGATGGTGTTGTGAACAGGTTGAATATCTGGATTTTGTTCTGCCAAAAGGGAAAAGGGAGTTGGGCAAGTCTAGAGTTCAGTCTGTAGCGGGCCTGGTCACCCCGCATGCCCAGAAGGAAATGCAATCTTTCTTGGGTATGATAAACTACTGCAGACAGTGGATTCCCGATTGCTCATAGAGATGCTACCCTATCAGGCAAACCAGATCTAATCAAATGGTCCTCATAAATGTACAAAGCTTTTAATGACGAGTCCAGGGCTAGGCCTCCCAGATTACTATTTGCCTTTCCACATGTATGCACGAGACAAATGTAAAACCATGGCGGGTGTGCTGACACAATTTCACGGAGGCAAACTGCGTCCTTGTGCTTTTTTCTCAAAGGTGATGCCCGTCTCCGTACAGGGGATGCCGGCATGTCTGCGAGCTCTTGCTGCCTGTGCTATGATTGTTGAACAAGCTACCACCCTTACTTTAGGACATGACACTACCTTGTACACTTCTCATGATGTTATCTCTCTCCTTAAAGGCCTACATACACAAACACATGTAAACACAACGGCTCTCTGGATATGAGGCAATTCTCCTCAGTAATCCATCCTTGAAAATGGTGTATGCCTCCCCTACATCTGGCCCTGCGCACTAGTTGGCCTGAAAATTCATGATGATGTGATGCCGGACATCCCTACCATCACAATTAGTCATCATTCACTGCAGGACACACACACGTGGGACTGATCACATTTCAAAGGGCAATGCTCTAGCAGACCACACCACCAAACTGGCTGCTACACAACAACCCGTCTCACTGATGTTACCAGTTCTTACACCTCCTTCACTCGAAGACACACAACTTCTTCTCTCTCCAGTCCTCTGTTCCCAAACAAGAGGAATATGATTGGTGTTATCCGGTATTGCAGAAAAATCCTGTAACAGGATTGATCTGCAAAGAGGGGACACCATGCATACCCCAACACAGTGCCCCAGTTTTATTGCTCATTTCCACAGAGAGTACCACAGTAGGCCACAGAGAGCACCTTTGAGAAGTGGAAACAAGTCCTTCCCATCATACTCTCAGAAATTAGAATGACCCCCCATAAGACTTTACAACTCTCCCCTTTTGAGATTCTCATGGGTAGGCCTTTCCCGACTCCATGGGCCTAACGACCACTTATAACAGAAGAAGGGGACCTCGACCAGATAAGGGAACAATATGTCACAGACCTTATCCAAACCCTTGATAAAGTAGAACAAACAGTTGTCTGTAATTCTCCTTCTCTCCCACAGGAACCAACACACCAGTTCCAGGAAGGCGACACTGTCATGGTTAAGACTCTGTCGAAAGGAAAGAAGCCCGGAGACTTCACCTTTGGACCCCCAACCACAGTTGTTGCCGTGACGAGGACGGCGGTTCTCACGGAAGACAGCCCTTCTTGGATCCACGCCTCTCGGATCAAACTCGTCCAACATCACCCAAAGGAGGTAATAACGGGGGCAGACAGCCCTGACCTTGAAAGCCTACCGAAAGATGTACCCGCTGATGCCCTGGCCTTGTTTTGGCAGATGGTTGAAGAAACTAAGTCTCATGATGTTTGCATTAATGACTTTATTGACTTTGATTCACCCCCACAGTGATTCTGCAGAATGAATTAGAGAGACACCCAAACAATAAGTTCCTGAAACACCATATAATGTTAGCACAAAACCTCACTGCGAAGGATTGTTGGATATGCACCCATGCCCCTGTGTCTGCCCAAAGCATGCCCTACTTTGCTATCCCTGTGCCCTCATATGAATTATTTCAGGGAGACTGTTTTGACATGCTTGCTGACAACGAGACACCATATGCAAAGAACTGAAACACCTCAGTGGGTATTCCTATAGTAGGATGGGTGGGGCAGCCATGGTGGCAGGGAAACTTAAGCAGCCCAGGCCCAGGACCACACCAAATGTTGGTTTTCAAAGGCGGTTCCTGGGTGACTCCAGTGGTCACATATATACTAGACCTAGGAGCGATCCCCACAGAATGAATAAAAGTTAGTTTTAACGGGACATCGGCAAGTGCTGATCTTCTTAAACCCAGCCAGATAGAAAGGTACTTACATGACCCAAGGTGGCCAAATAACACCCTCTTTACTCAGGCTACTCAAGATGTAGACTGCTATAATATAACAAGACACCAACCATGCAATGACACGTTAGAATACCAACTTACTGAACCAACATGGAATAACCCAGATGTGGGCTACTGCGGTAGATTAGGACAGATACCTTTCTGGTGTTACTTAAAAAAAAAATGCCTAAAGACTTATTGCATAGGTCCTACTTGTTGCCATTACATAGACACTTCAGGAACAATTCAGATGCACCACCAGCTTGAGAACATACCAAAATTGAGGGACAAATATGCCAAAGACAATGAAATCAACAGGGATAAGTGGTGGGGGGATACCTTTTCAATATTTAATCCCACTACCTGGCTCAAGGGCGTAGGAGGATGGATAGGGGGCGTTCTGCAGCTCATAATACACATTACTGTCATTATCCTCATAGTATATGTGTCAATAAAACTTATTTTCTTATGTATGAAACGCTGCAAGCAGGGACCTGCTGCAGATACTAAAATCCTCCTCTCCACCTCATCAGACACCCAAGTCCCTCTACTTCACCGCCACTCGGCAGAAGGCTATACTGCCTGCATAAAGACTTTTCAAAAGAAAATAGAATACAAGAAAAACCAAGTTGTCTAAAGTGACAACTGGTTTTAAGAGGGGATTGAAGGATACAAGGGTCTTGATAGAATAATACAGATCTGTAATCTTGTATGATGTATATCTTAATTCTGTAATCTTGTATGATGTATATCTTAATTCTGTAATCTTGTATGATGTATATCTTAATTCTTTAATACTGTATGATATATCTTAATTCTGCCTTTTGTAACCGCAAGGCTCGTACCGTACTTCTCGTTTTCTCAACTGCTGATTCCTAACTGTTGTGCACGTACATCCTGTTTTTGTGTTCTGCTGACTTGTAACTATTAAGCAACATGGTATATATATATATATGAACGTTGGCAAATAGTAAAACAGAGCGTACTTAGAGGGTATCCTGTGTGCATGTATTTTGTTCCACACCTGACAAGACGCTCTCCTGGACAGTACAAGCCTTAAGCCAAATTGGACCTAGTACCAGGGGTACTGAGTAGATAGAGAACCTTTCACATCTCACATGGGGTTCTGGGTCAGCCCGCCTACCTTCATTCCCGCCGCTGTTTCCCACCCTCCCATAATCCCCTGCCCCATGTACTCACATGTGGATCCGCAATCTTAGCTCTACAATAGCATGGAACGCTGTAAAATGGAGTTTAATGAAGCGATTCGTGTGATAGAATCGCGGTGATATTCGTATTCGTTGTGAATCGAATTTTTCATGAATTTCGTAACGAATTCGGGTTCGTCAAGTTCGATTCGCTCATCTCTAGCCCCATCCACATAGCCCTGAAAAAAGCCAGCGCAAAACCTCAGATCAGAAAACGACACAAAAGCGATGACCAAAAACCAACCCGCAGCCGCCACCAAGCGACCCAAAAACTGATAGGAAAAACCGGTCGCCGACAGCAAGGCCACCCACTCCCGGGCCCAGCCCCTACGTATATACAAACATCCCACCAACCGCAATGCAGAAAAGAAAAATCACCCCCGCCATGCGCCGTGTGGCAACCGCACCCCACTGGATCGCATCACAGCGGGAAAGCCACACAACTTTTTATTTAATTTTTTTATTATTGTTTAGTAGGTGATTCACATGAACAGGTGAACAGTACCCAGCATCACATACTAAGAATGTTATTTGGATGCACGGATAACACAGCCCAAATCTCAAACCTCCTTGGAGAGGTGAAACAGCAGTTAACTTCCATTATCACATCCTATGAAAACGAAATAGGAAATCAAAACATCAGAGCCTTGTAAGGTTACTTCAAGGGGCATTCCAGGTATGAAAAACAAATCCCCTATGCACAGACACATTTGGAACCTCCGAGACCCTCCTCGACTGTAGACATCCCGGCCTCCACACCAACACCAACCACTCCAAGCGCCGTACCGTGAGTGCGACCAAGTCGCAGGAGCCACCAAAGCGGACCAAGAATTACACCACTCTCCATGATGACCCACGGGCCGGCCGCACAAGCAACCCACCGACTCCGCCCGAGGGAGCAACCTCCGGAACTATTGCCAGAGAAAAACGGGACAAAGGGTCAACACCCAATACCGACCCCAGGGAGCGTGGCCCTGTAATAAATCTTAACTCCAAACAGCAAAGCACTAGGTGCAACAAGTCGAGGCAGGAAGAAAGCCAAAAGAAAGAGATATTAGCAGTGACAACGCCCCTAATATCAGACCGACAACACGCCCCACAATCACTCAAATCACACCCTAGAAAAGAAGAAAAGCAGTCCAAAATTAGCGCGCAACCATGTGCAGGGGCCATGCCAACCCACACAGTATCGTTACAATTCTAGAACATGAGCCGCCGAAGCAAGCACCCAAAGTCACACAACCAACACCAAGGGAAAAGCGCAAACAAAACCTAAGCATGGCAGAAACCCACTGACTACCAAGACCCAGGGGTAAACCACCCCGCAGCACCACTGGAAAACCAAACACCACACCAACAACCGACCAAACCAGCCACATGTGAGAACAGAGCGAGCTCCCCGTGCGCTGCAATTGGGGGACTGAAAGCAGGCCTGTCCACTGCACGACTCCTGACAAACCCCAACCAACCGAAACGCCAACAAGCGTAGAGCACAGGAGAATCGTCCTCAGAAATACCACCACGAACAGAAGAACCCCCAAGGCAAGACAAACGGAGACCCAAGCGAAACCTACCCACCGCTACATCAGCGAAAGCACCCAGCATGACATGCAGGAGTCCCATGCCTACCAAAGATTGGGAGCAAAACATGAGAAAACATCAGACAAATACACTAAGGCTGGGTCCACACTACGTTTTGTCCCATACGGGAGCGCATACGGCAGGAGGGAGCTAAAACCTCGCGCTCCCGTATGTGACCGTATGCGCTCCCGTATGCCATTCACTTCAATGAGCCGACCGGAGTGAAACGTTCGGTCCGGTCGGCTCATTTTTGCGCCGTATGCGCTTTTACAACCGGACCTAAAACCGTGGTCAACCACGGTTTTAGGTCCGGTTGTAAAAGCGCATACGGCGCAAAAATGAGCCGACCAGACCGAACGTTTCACTCCGGTCGGCTCATTGAAGTGAATGGCATACGGGAGCGCATACGGTCACATACGGGAGCGCGAGGTTTTAGCTCCCTCCTGCCGTATGCGCTCCCGTATGGGACAAAACGTAGTGTGGACCCAGCCTAAGACGAATGGAGCAGCGGAGAGGGACTACAACTAATGACAGAGAGAAAAAACAAACAAAGGGGGAGAAAACCAAAAGAAACGAAACCGTAACTGGGTGGTAGTCACGATTCAGGATAAGGAACAAGCCTCGGGAGCTAAGTCCACAAAACCCCGGCCACCCAGAGTGTAAGGCCAAAAGACCACTCACCCAAGCGCGCACTGCAGAAAATAATACCCTATCAAAGCACCCAGTCAAGAAGAGACGTACCCAACTCACAACCAGAGACCAACACAGACATACACCCATATAGTGGCTGCAAGAACCATGGGTAGCTCCAGAGAAACAGGAGGAAAAGGGGGGCTGCAGCAGCCATGGCAGCAGTGCAAGGGGGAGGTAAGGGGGGGGGGTGCTAGTGTGGCGGGGGTGAGGAGCTGGGAAATGAGTAGGGACGATATGAGGGCTCAGTTATTTTGCGCCGTGATCGGAAGTTTTCAGCAGTAACCATTGTCGTTTTAATCTGATATTTGATCACTATATATATATTTTTTTTTTGTATAAAAAGCGACCAAAATACGCTATATTGAACAAATTCTGGATAAACAAAGGGCTCCGAAGTGAGAGAGCAACATGCGCATTTGAGGACTAAATTAGGGATTGCATAGGGGTGGACATTGGGAATCACTGGCGTAGAATAACCCTAACAGGGTGCCTCCAGCTGTGGCTAAACTCCCAGCATGCCTGGACAGTCAGTGGCTGTCCGGAACTGCTGGGAGTTGTTGCTTTGCAACAGCTGGAGGCTCCATTTTTGAAACACTGCCGTACAATACGTTTTTCATTTTTATTTGGGGGGGGGGCACAGTGTAAGGGGTGTATATGCAGTGTTTTACCCTTTATTATGTGTTAGTGTAGTGTAGTGTAGTGTAGTGTTTTTAGGGTACATTCACACAGGCGGGTTTACAGCGAGTTTTGAGCTACAGCGGAAAATTTGCTGCATTTCAAACTTGCAGCGAGAAACTCACTGTAAATCCGCCTGTGTGAATGTACCCTGTACATTCACATTGAGGGGGGGGGGGGGGGCAAAACTACAACTCTCAGCATGCCCTTTGGCTGTCCGTGCATGCTGGGGGTTGTAGTTATGCAACAGCTGGAGGCACACTGTTTGCAAACACTGAGAGTTTGTTACTTAACTCAGTGTTTCCCAACCCGTGCGCCTCCAGCTGTTGCAAAACTACAACTCCCAGCATGTACAGTTTTTCAGTGCATGCTGGGAGATATAGTTTTGCAACAGCCGGAGGCACACAGGTTGGGAAACACTGAGTTAGGAAACAGACAATGTTTCCCAACCAGTGTGCCTCCAGTTGTTGCAAAACTGCAACTCCTAGCATGCCCAGGCAGCCGAAGGGCATGCTGAGAGTTTTAGTTTTGCAACAACTGGAGGAGAACAGTTTGGAGACCACTGTGTAGTGGTGTCCAAACTGTAGCCCTCCAGATGTTGCAAAACTACAACTCTCAGCATGCACAGACTGCCCAGGCATGCTGGGAGTTGTAGTTTGGAAACATCTGAAGGGCCAGATGTTACAGAACTACAAATCCCAGCATGCTTGGACTGTCTGGGCATGCTGGGAGTTGTAGTTTTGCAACATCTGGAAGAGCACAGATTGGAGAACACTGCCCAGTGGTCTCCAAACTGCAGCCCTCCAGATGTTGCAAAACTACAACTCCCAGCATGCCCAGACAGCCAAAGGCTGTCTGGGCATTCTGGGAGTTGTAGTTTTGGATCTACCAGAAGCAGCAGTGAAGAGCTTCACTGCTGCCTCTGATGCAGATGCCGACGCAGCGCTGCCTCCTCCACTTACCCGCCGCCATGTGCCTCCAGCTGCTGAGAGCCTGCCGCCGGTCCCCACTGCCGTGCCGGTACTTGAAAAACGCCAGTAAGTGCCGCAGTCCCCGCCCAGCTGTCGGCGTCATCTTCCCCTGCTCTTCCCGGACTTCTATGGGCGCGAAGAGCAGGGGAAATTAAATTTACCCCCCAGTCAGCTCATTCACTGTGACTGGTCCACAGGGACCAATCACAGTGATCGCTGACCAGGATTATCGACAAATGGTCCTGGGGGGTGTTGCAGAAGTTGTCCCCTGCTGGAAACAGCGGGACTTCTGCTAGTTAACCCGTGCGATGCTGCGCATCGCCGGGTTAACTGCGTGTCATATATCTAAGCCGTGATGCGTGAACTGCCTGCCCATTACGGCTTATATATAAGCCATTCGGCAGGAAACATTGGGCAATTTTACTAAGTGACCCAATTGTAAAATAAAAAATTCCTCCTAAACCCCTTATAACAGACCTGGGCATTGTACGGCCCGTGGGCCACATACGGCCCTTTGATTGGCTCTGACCGGCCCGCGCTGACTGTCGGGCCGTACAATGCCCAGGTCTGACACCAGCAGCCTGTGACAGGGAGAGCTCCGTGCGATGACAGGAAGAGATTGTACAGTGCTGGGGAGGGGCGTGCCCCTCCTATCTCCTCTCTCACCTCCCCCGCCTTCTCTCTGCCGTGCAGTCTTACAACCCTCCATAGGCAGAGCAGGGAGGGGAGAGGAGGAGAGGCCATGTATCCTGTCTCCCTCTGCTGCGCAGGGCGGGTGAGTGTCTGTGTTTATATGTGTCTGTGTGTGATTATATGTGTCTGTGTATATATGTGTCTGTGTGTGATTATATGTGTCTGTGTATACATGTGTCTGTGTGTAATTATATGTGTCTGTGTTTATATGTGTCTGTGTGTGATTATATGTGTCTGTGTTTATATGTGTCTGTGTGTGATTATATGTGTCTGTGTATATATGTGTCTGTGTGTGATTATATGTGTCTGTGTATACATGTGTCTGTGTGTGATTATATGTGTCTGTGTTTATATGTGTCTGTGTGTGATTATATGTGTCTGTGTTTATATGTGTCTGTGTGTGATTATATGTGTCTGTGTATATATGTGTCTGTGTGTGATTATATGTGTCTGTGTATATATGTGTCTGTGTGTGATTATATGTGTCTGTGTATATATGTGTCTGTGTGTGATTATATGTGTCTGTGTATGTGTCTGTGTTTATATGTTTCTGTGTGTGATTATATGTGTCTGTGTATGTGTCTGTGTTTATATGTGCCTGTGTCAGTGTGTGTGTGTGGGGGGGGGGGGGGGGAGCTGCCTAATGTGGGGGACAACTAATCTGAGGTACAATTATGCTGCCTTATCTGGGGGGCAACTATACTAATCTGGAAGACAACTATGCTGCTTTATCTGGAGGACAACTATACTAATCTGTGGGACAACTATGCTCCTAATCTGGGGGACAACTATACTAATCTGGGGGACAACTATGCTCCTAATCTGGGGGACAACTATGCTCCTAATCTGGGGCAGTGGCGTCTCCAGCTTTCAAATTTTGGGGGGCACACTGGGGGCCAGGACAAAAGTAGGGGGGGCAATTATAACAACACCACATTTATACATTGCACGTGCAAATTATATCCAAGCCAAGGGCAGCATCGGGGGACCATGAAGATCTCATTGACTTTAAAGGCAGCTTCAGCATGTGTCTACGTGCAGGGCCGGATTAAGAGCATCATGGGCCTGGTGCTGAGAATTTTTCTGGGCCTTTTTATGAAAATATTTTACAATATATAAAATGAAAACGCAAAGCAATTTTATTAAGACAAATTAAATAATTTAATTAACATTTAAGTGTGATAACAGAAATGTATAGAAAAAATGTCTTTGTAACAGTAGAACAAGAATAAATACAACATTCACAACAATAGAACGTAAACCTTTAGGATAGGGGATAAGATGCCTGATCGCGGGAGTCCCGCCGCTGGGGACCCCCGTGATCTTCCATGCAGCACCCCGTTCATAATCAGTCACGCTCCGCCCCTCAATGCAAGCCTATGGGAGGGGGCGAGACAGCCCCCTCCCATAGGCTTGCATTGAGGGGCGGAGCATGACATCACACGGGGGCGGAGGCGGGGGGTACCGCGTCCAAGCTCCCGGGGGTCCCCAGCAGCGGGACTCCCGCCATCAGGCATCTTATCCCCTGTCCTTTGGATAGGGGATAAGATGTCTAAGCACCGGAGAACCCCTTGTGGAATTCGGCCCGGGCATTCTGCTGTAGCAGAGTCCCGTTGAATTCAACAGGATTCTGCTGCGCTGTACTCACGGCAGAATATCCATGGCAGATGTTTCCAGCACGGAAATTCCGTTTTCTGTATCCGCAGAAAGAATGAACATGTTCATTCTTTCTGCAGACACCGCATGGAATGCTTAACCATCTAGGAGACGGCTGTCCGCACAGAGATTTTCCCTGCGGACAGATAGGATATGTTTGAACAGATATATCAATATTACAAAGATCATAAGACATTTTAAGCAGTTGACGTATAATATATTAGAATGTTTACATAAACAGGACTACACATAGGACACGGTCACACATTTAGTGGGAGATTTATGAAAAGTTGTCCGAGGAAAAGTTGACCAGTTGCCCATAGCAACCAAAGCCTTTTTACAAATGAAAGAAGCGATCTGATTGGTTGCTATGGGCAACTCAGCAACTTTTAGACTGGAAGAAAGGAGATTTTGTCTAAGGCAAAGGAAAGGGTATTTTACACTAAGAACATTAAGGATGTGGAATCCTCTGCCTGCAGATGCGGTTTTATTAGTCTGTACAGACATTTAAACAGCAACTGGATGAATATTTGCAAAAACATAACATTAAGGGATATAGGCCCTGTAGCATTTAGTGATGCCTGTAGCATGTTGTGATGCCTGTAGCATGTTGTGATGCCTGTAGCATTTAGTGATGCCTGTAGCATGTTGTGATGCCCGCGCTGTAGCATTTAGTGATGCCTGTAGCATGTTGTGATGCCTGTAGCATGTTGTGATGCCTGTAGCATTTAGTGATGCCTGTAGCATGTTGGGATGCCCGCGCTGTAGCATTTAGTGATGCCTGTAGCATGTTGTGATGCCCACGCTGTAGCATTTAGTGATGCCTGTAGCATGTTGGGATGCCCGCGCTGTAGCATTTAGTGATGCCTGTAGCATGTTGGGATGCCCGCGCTGTAACATGTTGTGATGCCCGCGCTGTAGCATGTTGGGATGCCCGCGCTGTAGCATTTAGTGATGCCTGTAGCATGTTGGGATGCCCGCGCTGTAGCATGTTGTGATGCCCGTGCTGTAGCATGTTGTGATGCCCGCGCTGTAGCATGTTGTGATGCCCGCGCTGTAGCATGTTGGGATGCCCGCGCTGTAGCATGTTGCAGTAAATTATTTCCAGTATAATAATCAAATATACCAATTGCCACAGAATGGGAAAGTGCTAAAGAAGTTTTTACCATTTAAAACTACGGCTCCCAGTATGACCTTAAATATGTGGTGAGAGGATGCTGGGAGTTGTTGTTTCCCCCATCATTACTGCAGAACTTACAAATGACTACAGCTCTGATAGGACATAGTGAGGAGACTACAGAATGGTACCAGTGACTACAGGTGACGTCTTCTCTATAGTCTTCCCTTATCTAATTCAGATGGTACATACCGCCAGGACTTGTTCCAGCTAAATGTTCTCCCTGCAGAACTTGACGCCCAGATGGCTCCTCACTATGTCAGTGGATTCTGATCCTCTATATGAAAACAATAATTATTATAATACTGCCAAACACTGTATCCTTTGAATATAATACTGGCACACGCAGTACCCTCTGAATATGAAAGTACTACACACTGTACCCTCTGAATATAATACTGCCACACACCGTACCCTCTGAATATAAATCCGCCACACACCGTACCCTCTGTATATAGGGGCACAGGTCATGGGGTATTATATATGAGGGGCACATGACAGGGGGGGGGGTCCTGTCATGTGCCCCCACATATAATGTCCCCTGTCATGTGCCCCTCATATATAATACCCCATGTCCTGTGCCCCTCACATATAATGCAGCTGCCCCCGACATGTGCCCCTTACATATAAATTGCCCCTCTCACTTATAATTCCCCCCCCCTTCTCACACCTGTCACCTTTCTCACATAATAATATATATATAATATATTATAATGCACATATAATGCCCCCCTGACATATGTCCCTAACTTATAATGCCCCATGTCCTGTGCCCCTCACACATAATGCCCCATGTCCTGTGCCCCTCACAGGGGGCATTATATGTGAGGGGCACAGGACATGGGGCATTATATATGAGGGGCACATGTCAGGGGGCATTATATGTGGGGGCACATGACAGGGGGGCATTATATATGAGGGGCACAGGACAGGGGGTATTATAAATAAGTGGCAAATATCAGCGGGGCACTATATGTGCATTATATTGGCACATGACAGGGGGGCCCCTGTCATGTGCCCCCACATATAATGCCCCCTGTCATGTGCCCCCCACATATAATGCCCCCCTGACATGTGTACCTCACATATAATGCCCCCTGAGGGGGCAGGACAGGGAGCATTATATGTGAGGGGCACATGTCAGGGGGGCATTATATGTGAGGGGCACAGGACATGGGGTATTATATATGAGGGGCACATGACAGGGGGGCATTTTATGTGAGGGGCACAGGTAATGGGGTATTATATATGAGGGGCACATGACAGGGGGGGGTCCTGTCATGTGCCCCCACATATAATGTCCCCCTGTCATGTGCCCCCACATATAATGTCCCCCTGTCATGTGCCCCTCATATATAATACCCCATGTCCTGTGCCCCTCACATATAAAGCGGCTGCCCCCGACATGTGCCCCTTACATATAAATTGCCCCTCTCACTTATAATTTCCTCCCCCCCCTTCTCACACCTGTCACCTTTCTCACATAATGCCCCCCCTGAGATATTGCCCCTCACTTATAATTTCCCCCCCCTTCTCACACCTGTCACCTTTCTCACATAATGCCCCCCTGAGATATTGCCCCTCACTTATAATTTTCTCCCCCCCCTTCTCACACCTGTCACCTTTCTTACATAATGCCCCCCCTGAGATATTGCCCCTCACTTATAATTTTCTCCCCCCTTCTCACACCTGTCACCTTTCTCACATAATGCCCCCCCTGAGATATTGCCCCTCACTTATAATTTTCTCTCCCCCCCCCTTCTCACACCTGTCACCTTTCTCACATAATGCCCCCCCCCCCTGAGATATTGCCCCTCACTTATAATTTTCTTTCCCCCATTTACTCACAACTGTCACCGTCCTTACCCTGCGGCCCCGTTCTTGCAGTGAGAGTGAGAGCCGCAGGGACGTGATTTCCGGCAGCCAGCGCGATGATGTGATGTCATCGCGCCGGCCTGCCGTGGACTGGATGGCGGCCGTCACCGAACAGCTGACAGCGGGGCCTTGGTGGCGCTACCGCGGCTCTCGCTGACAGCCGTGCGCAGCGTGTTTGAATGGAGAGGGGGGGGGGGGTTGGGGGGCTGAACAGCTGACAGCGGGGCCTTGGTGGCGCTACCGCGGCTCTCACTAACAGCCGTACGCAGCGTGTTTGAATGGAGAGGGGGGGGGGGGGGGCGGGTGTCGGGTGATGCAGTGCAGGGCCGCGCCGGCCCTCTTTGATTTTATTGTGTGCGCTGGGCGGGCCGTCTGTGCAGGCCGCTGGGCCTATTTTTATGTAGGGGCCTGGAGCGGCAGCTCCATCCGCCCCTACGTTAATCCGGCCCTGTCTACGTGGAGAAGAAGTGACATGTCACTTATTTTTTGGCCAGTTCCCTGTCAAACATTAACATAAGTAATATATGTGTAGATAGAAGCGTGCTGGCACTACCTGTATTGTGTGGTTCACAAAAAATATGTTTGTCCTATAATCCGGACTCTAAAGTATCAGACACCACAGGCTTGTAATATGGTGGTGCTCATGTAATATAGGTAAAGACAGTTCATCCAATCGCAATGATGTAGAAAAATTACAGGCAACTCACCAATCTTTTGCAAGACTTCATGCTTTAATTCCAGGGTGTGCAGGCAAAGCGGCTCCATGCCGCACCGGTGAGCTAGACGCTAGTGCGAACAATGACCTGTATACTGAGACTAATATTACAAATAATATCAGTATACAAGGAGGAATATTATCACCATACATATTACCATCATACTGTAACTGACCAAATCCTGTATACTGAGACCAATATTACCAATAATACCAGCATACAGGGAGGAAATATTGTCATCATACATATTATGGTCATACTGTTACTTACACCAATATTACTGATAATACCAGTACAAAAAAATAAAAATGGTCAGCACCTCCAGACAAAAGGTGCTTACTGTTAGTTGTGTAGCAAGAAACAAATAATACTGCCGCACCATGACCACGACTACCATTGTGACTGACTAATGACCGACTAACACCAATTGTTACTGTATAAAATTCATTTTACGAATACCAATACTCCCACATACACTGGCCTTATAGTGGTAGATACCAGCTGTACACATCACAGTGTGTATTATCCCTGTACTGTGACATCACTGTGTATTATCCCTGTACTGTGACATCACTGTGTGTATTATCCCTGTACTGTGACATCACTGTGTGTATTATCCCTGTACTGTGACATCACTGTGTGTATTATCCCTGTACGTTGACATCACTGTGTATTATCCCTGTACTGTGACATCACTGTGTGTATTATCCCTGTACTGTGATATCACTGTTTATTATCCCTGTACTGTGACATCACTGTGTGTATTATCCCTGTACTGTGACATCACTTTGTGTATTATCCCTGTACTGTAACATCACTGTTTATTATCCCTGTACTGTGACATCACTGTGTGTATTATCTCTGTGCTGTGACATCACTGTGTGCATTATCCCTGTTCTGTGACATCACTGTGTGCATTATCCCTGTACTGTGACATCACTGTGTATTATCCCTGTACTGTGACATCACTGTGTGTATTATCCCTGTACTGTGACATCACAGAGTTAATATAAACAGTAATGTCTCTGTACAGGGACAATAAACAGTTTTGCCACTACAGGGTTAATAAACGCAGTGTTGTCACAGTAGAGGGTAACTATACAGTGATGTCATTGTACCGGGAAAATATACACAGTGAAGTCAGCATTCAAGAATAATAAATGTGTGTATTATCCCTGTTCTGTGACATCACTGTGTGTATTATCCCTGTACTGTAACATCACTGTGTATTATCCCTGTACTGTGACATCACTGTGTGTATTATCTCTGTACTGTGACATCACTGTGTGTATTATCTCTGTATTGTGACATCACTGTGTGTATTATCCCTGTTCTGTGACATCACTGTGTGTATTATCCCTGTACTGTGACATCACTGTGTATTATCCCTGTACTGTGACATCACTGTGTGTATTATCTCTGTACTGTGACATCACTGTGTGTATTATCCCTGTACTGTGACATCACTGTGTGTATTATCTCTGTGCTGTGACATCACTGTGTGTATTATCCCTGTATTGTGACATCACTGTGTATTATCCCTGTACTGTGACATCACTGTGTATTATCCCTGTACTGTGACGTCACTGTATGTATTATCCCTGTACTGTGACATCACTGTGTATTATCCCTGTACTGTGACATCACTGTGTGTATTATCCCTGTACTGTGACATCACTGTTTATATTATCCCTGTACTGTGACATCACTGTGTATTATCCCTGTACTGTGACATCACTGTGTGTATTATCTCTGTACTGTGACATCACTGTGTATTATCCCTGTACTGTGACATCACTGTGTTTATTATCTCTGTGCTGTGACATCACTGTGTGTATTATCCTTGTACTGTGACATCACTGTATGTATTATCCCTGTACTGTGACATCACTGTATGTATTATCCCTGTACTGTGACATCACTGTGTATTATCCATGTACTGTGACATCACTGTGTGTATTATTCCTGTACTGTGACATCACTGTGTGTATTATTCCTGTACTGTGACATCACTGTGTATATTATCTCTGAACTATAACATCACTGTGTGTTATCTCTATACTGCAACATCACTGTTGATACTTACACTGCACTGTGACATCACTGTATATATTAAGCCTGTATACCCTAATGTCACTGTACATATTTACCTTGCACTGCGAGTGACAATACAGGGTAAATATGCACAGTGACATCACAGTTCAGAGTTAATATAAACAGTAATGTCTCTGTACAGGGACAATAAACAGTTTTGCCACTACAGGGTTAATAAACGCAGTGTTGTCACAGTAGAGGGTAACTATACAGTGATGTCATTGTACCGGGAAAATATACACAGTGAAGTCAGCATTCAAGAATAATAAACTGTAATGTCACAACAGGGTTGTTATACACAGTGACATCAAATTACAGGATGAAGCACAGTGATGTCACAGGTTATTATGAAGCACAGTGATGTCACAGGTTATTATGAAGCACAGTGATGTCACAGGTTATTATGGAGCACAGTGATGTCACAGGTTATTATGAAGCACAGTGATGTCACAGTTTATTATGAAGCACAGTGATGTCACAGGTTATTATGAAGCACAGTGATGTCACAGGTTATTATGAAGCACAGTGATGTCACAGTTTATTATGAAGCACAGTGATGTCACAGTTTATTATGAAGCACAGTGATGTCACAGTTTATTATGAAGCACAGTGATGTCACAGGTTATTATGAAGCACAGTGATGTCACAGTTTATTATGGAGCACAGTGATGTCACAGTTTATTATGAAGCACAGTGATGTCACAGGTTATTATGAAGCACAGTGATGTCACAGGTTATTATGGAGCACAGTGATGTCACAGTTTATTATGAAGCACAGTGATGTCACAGTTTATTATGAAGCACAGTGATGTCACAGTTTATTATGAAGCACGGTGATGTCACAGTTTATTATGAAGCACAGTGATGTCACAGTTTATTATGAAGCACAGTGATGTCACAGTTTTTTATGAAGCACAGTGATGTCACAGTTTATTATGAAGCACAGTGATGTCACAGTTTATTATGAAGCACAGTGATGTCACAGTTTATTATGAAGCACAGTGATGTCAAAGGTTATTATAAAGGACAGTGATGTCACAGGTTATTATGAAGCACAGTGATGTCACAGTTTATTATGAAGCACAGTGATGTCACAGTTTATTATGAAGCACAGTGATGTCACAGTTTATGATGAAGCACAGTGATGTCGCAGTTTATTATGAAGCACAGTGATGTCGCAGTTTATTATGAAGCACAGTGATGTCGCAGGTTATTATGAAGCACAGTGATGTCACAGTTTATTATGAAGCACAGTGATGTCAAAGGTTATTATGAAGCACAGTGATGTCAAAGGTTATTATGAAACACAGTGATGTCACAGGTTATTATGAAGCACAGTGATGTCACAGTTTATTATGAAGCACAGTGATGTCGCAGTTTATTATGAAGCACAGTGATGTCGCAGTTTATTATGAAGCACAGTGATGTCACAGGTTATTATGAAGCACAGTGATGTCACAGTTTATTATGAAGCACAGTGATGTCAGTTTATTATGAAGCACAGTGATGTCACAGGTTATTATGAAGCACAGGGATGTCGCAGTTTATTATGAAGCACAGTGATGTCGCAGTTTATTATGAAGCACAGTGATGTCGCAGTTTATTATGAAGCACAGTGATGTCAAAGGTTATTATGAAGCACAGTGATGTCAAAGGTTATTATGAAACACAGTGATGTCACAGGTTATTATGAAGCACAGTGATGTCACAGTTTATTATGAAGCACAGTGATGTCACAGTTTATTATGAAGCACAGTGATGTCACAGGTTATTATGAAGCACAGTGATGTCACAGGTTATTATGGAGCACAGTGATGTCACAGGTTATTATGAAGCACAGTGATGTCACAGTTTATTATGAAGCACAGTGATGTCACAGGTTATTATGAAGCACAGTGATGTCACAGGTTATTATGAAGCACAGTGATGTCACAGTTTATTATGAAGCACAGTGATGTCACAGTTTATTATGAAGCACAGTGATGTCACAGTTTATTATGAAGCACAGTGATGTCACAGGTTATTATGAAGCACAGTGATGTCACAGTTTATTATGGAGCACAGTGATGTCACAGTTTATTATGAAGCACAGTGATGTCACAGTTTATTATGAAGCACAGTGATGTCACAGTTTATTATGGAGCACAGTGATGTCACAGTTTATTATGAAGCACAGTGATGTCACAGTTTATTATGAAGCACAGTGATGTCACAGTTTATTATGAAGCACGGTGATGTCACAGTTTATTATGAAGCACAGTGATGTCACAGTTTATTATGAAGCACAGTGATGTCACAGTTTTTTATGAAGCACAGTGATGTCACAGTTTATTATGAAGCACAGTGATGTCACAGTTTATTATGAAGCACAGTGATGTCACAGTTTATTATGAAGCACAGTGATGTCAAAGGTTATTATAAAGGACAGTGATGTCACAGGTTATTATGAAGCACAGTGATGTCACAGTTTATTATGAAGCACAGTGATGTCACAGTTTATTATGAAGCACAGTGATGTCACAGTTTATGATGAAGCACAGTGATGTCGCAGTTTATTATGAAGCACAGTGATGTCGCAGTTTATTATGAAGCACAGTGATGTCGCAGGTTATTATGAAGCACAGTGATGTCACAGTTTATTATGAAGCACAGTGATGTCAAAGGTTATTATGAAGCACAGTGATGTCAAAGGTTATTATGAAACACAGTGATGTCACAGGTTATTATGAAGCACAGTGATGTCACAGTTTATTATGAAGCACAGTGATGTCACAGTTTATTATGAAGCACAGTGATGTCACAGTTTATGATGAAGCACAGTGATGTCGCAGTTTATTATGAAGCACAGTGATGTCGCAGTTTATTATGAAGCACAGTGATGTCACAGGTTATTATGAAGCACAGTGATGTCACAGTTTATTATGAAGCACAGTGATGTCAGTTTATTATGAAGCACAGTGATGTCACAGGTTATTATGAAGCACAGGGATGTCGCAGTTTATTATGAAGCACAGTGATGTCGCAGTTTATTATGAAGCACAGTGATGTCGCAGTTTATTATGAAGCACAGTGATGTCAAAGGTTATTATGAAACACAGTGATGTCACAGGTTATTATGAAGCACAGTGATGTCACAGTTTATTATGAAGCACAGTGATGTCACAGTTTATTATGAAGCACAGTGATGTCACAGTTTATGATGAAGCACAGTGATGTCGCAGTTTATTATGAAGCACAGTGATGTCGCAGTTTATTATGAAGCACAGTGATGTCACAGTTTATTATGAAGCACAGTGATGTCACAGTTTATTATGAAGCACAGTGATGTCACAGTTTATTATGAAGCACAGTGATGTCACAGTTTATTATGAAGCACAGTGATGTCGCAGTTTATTATGAAGCACAGTGATGTCACAGAGACTACAGAATGTACAACTGTACGGTTGATAAAGATGGCAGGATGCTATTGAAACGTCACACATACATGGGGGAATAAAAAACTTTGTTTTTGCACCTTGGAGTGGCGCTGGATCTTTAGTTTTGTAGATAGATAGATAGATGATATATAAATAGATGATAGATAGATAGATAGATGATATATAGATAGATAGATGATAGATATGTGATAGATAGATAGATAAATAGATAGATATGAGATAGATAGATGATAGATAGATAGATATGAGATAGATAGATGATAGATAGATAGATAGATAGATAGATAGATAGATAGATAGATAGATAGATCAGTGTATCCCAGCATGTCTTTGGCTTTATGAGCATACTGGGAGTTGTAGTTTTGCAACAGCTGGAGGCCCCCTGGTTGGGAAACACTGATCTATCTATCTATCATCTATCCATCTATCTATCTATCTATCTATCTCCTATCTATCTATCTATCCATCCATCTATCTATATCCATCTATCTATTTATGTATCTATCTTTCTATTTATCTATCTATCTCATATCTATCTCAGATAGATGAGAGATCGATGAGAGATAGATAGATATGAGAGATAGATAGATGAAATATAGATAGATAGATACATAAATAGATGGATAGATAGATATGAGATAGAAATATAGATAAATAGATGATAGATAGATACTATCTCTTTCTATCTAAAACAAATAAAAACGGCACAACCAAAATCCAGAAATTAGAGAAAAGTCGGGGTGCCCGCATACTTGGAACCTGGGTCGACTGGTTCCTCAATCCAGACAACAAACAATATGATGCAGCACACCACAAGTTTTCAGAAAATGGTGGTTTATTCCATCATGTGCATAGTCTATGCACATGATGGAATAAACCACCATTTTCTGCAAACTTGTGGCATGCTGCATCATATTGTTCTTTATCTATCTATCTTTCTATATCCTATCTATCTAATATATATCTATCTATCTATCTGTATCATATCTATCTATCTCATATTTATCTATCTATCTATCTCATATCTATCTATTTATCTATATTTTTATCTATCTCATATCTATCTATATATCCATCTATTTATGTATCTATCTATATATCATCTATCTATCTATCTATCTATCTATCTATCTATCTTTCATCTATCTCTCATCTATCTGAGATAGATATGAGATAGATAGATAAATAGAAAGATAGATACATAAATAGCAACAGGAGAATACAGCAGCACACTGCTAGCACAAAGATATAGATGAAACATGAGTATATAGATAAAACATGAGTATATAGATAGAACGTGAAAAACTATACAGCTGTAATGCAATAAATGAAGATATGAAACTATGAAAATATGAGGTACTTAGCTTGCAAATTTGGCGCCAAATAGCGTGGACCGTCCCACCACGGTAAGGTGACCTCATTCTGGGACGGACCCTACACTGTGTATATGCCTCTGTGTGAACAGTACAACAGGCATTGCAAGGTCTGAAACATCCAAGGCAACCTATATACACCTAACAGAGGTGGGTGGGGTGCAGGAGCCAACATGGAGGTAGCCACTCCCCCGTATGTGTAATACAACCAAAGGATAAATTGGCCAGCACCATTGATCCAAACTATTGTAAAAACCTGGCTTGCAGGTGCAAGCTGCTGGGCTAAATATACAGCAACAGGAGAATACAGCAGCACACTGCTAGCACAAAGATATAGATGAAACATGAGTATATAGATAAAACATGAGTATATAGATAGAACATGAAAAGCTATACAGCTGTAATGCAATAAATGAAGATATGAAACTATGAAAATATGAGGTACTTAGCTTGCAAATTTGGCGCCAAATAGCGTGGACCGTCCCACCACGGTAAGGTGACCTCATTCGGGGACGGACCCTACACTGTGTACCTGCAAGCCAGGTTTTTACAATAGTTTGGATCAATGGTGCTGGCCAATTTATCCTTTGGTTGTATTACACATACGGGGGAGTGGCTACCTCCATGTTGGCTCCTGCACCCCACCCACCTCTATTAGGTGTATATAAGGTGCCTTGGATGTTTCAGACCTTGCAATGCCTGTTGTACTGTTCACACAGAGGCATATACACAGTGTAGGGTCCGTCCCAGAATGAGGTCACCTTACCGTGGTGGAACGGTCCACGCTATTTGGCGCCAAATTTGCAAGCTAAGTACCTCATATTTTCATAGTTTCATATCTTAATTTATTGCATTACAGCTGTATATGTTACGCCGAGCGCTCCGGGTCCCCGCTCCTCCCCGGAGCGCTCGCTACACTCTCCTCACTGCAGCGCTCCGGTCAGATCCACTGACCCGGGGCGCTGCGATACCGCCTCCAGCCGGGATGCGATTCGCGATGCGGGTAGCGCCCGCTCGCGATGCGCACCCCGGCTCCCGTACCTTACTCGCTCTCCGTCAGTCCTGTCCCGGCGCGCGCGGCCCCGCTCCCTAGGGCGCGCGCGCGCCGGGTCTTTGCGATTTAAAGGGCCACTGCGCCGCTGATTGGCGCAGTGGTTCCAATTAGTGTTATCACCTGTGCACTTCCCTATATCACCTCACTTCCCCTGCACTTCCTTGCCGGATCTTGTTGCCATCGTGCCAGTGAAAGCGTTTCCTTGTGTGTTCCTAGCCTGTGTTCCAGACCTCCTGCCGTTGCCCCTGACTACGATCCTTGCTGCCTGCCCCGACCTTCTGCTACGTCCGACCTTGCTTCTGTCTACTCCCTTGTACCGCGCCTATCTTCAGCAGCCAGAGAGGTTGAGCCGTTGCTAGTGGATACGACCTGGTCACTACCGCCGCAGCAAGACCATCCCGCTTTGCGGCGGGCTCTGGTGAAAACCAGTAGTGACTTAGAACCGATCCACTAGCACGGTCCACGCCAATCCCTCTCTGGCACAGAGGATCCACTACCTGCCAGCCGGCATCGTGACTGTAGATCCGGCCATGGATCCCGCTGAAGTTCCTCTGCCAGTTGTCGCTGACCTCACCACGGTGGTCGCCCAGCAGTCACAACAGATAGCGCAACAAGGCCAACAGCTGTCTCAACTGACCGTTATGCTACAGCAGTTACTACCACAGCTTCAGCAATCATCTCCTCCGCCAGCTCCTGCACCTCCTCCGCAGCGAGTGGCCGCTTCTGGACTACGACTATCCTTGCCGGATAAATTTGATGGGGACTCTAAGTTTTGCCGTGGCTTTCTTTCCCAATGTTCATTGCACTTGGAGATGATGTCGGACCAGTTTCCCACTGAAAGGTCTAAGGTGGCTTTCGTAGTCAGCCTTCTGTCTGGAAAAGCCCTGTCTTGGGCCACACCGCTCTGGGACCGCAATGACCCCGTCACTGCCTCTGTACACTCCTTCTTCTCGGAAATTCGAAGTGTCTTTGAGGAACCTGCCCGAGCCTCTTCTGCTGAGACTGCCCTGTTGAACCTGGTCCAGGGTAATTCTTCCGTTGGCGAGTATGCCGTACAATTCCGTACTCTTGCTTCAGAATTATCCTGGAATAATGAGGCCCTCTGCGCGACCTTTAAAAAAGGCCTATCCAGCAACATTAAAGATGTTCTGGCCGCACGAGAAATCCCTGCTAATCTACATGAACTCATTCACCTAGCCACTCGCATTGACATGCGTTTTTCCGAAAGGCGTCAGGAGCTCCGCCAGGATATGGACTCTGTTCGCACGAGGCGTTTCTTCTCCCCGGCTCCTCTCTCCTCTGGTCCCCTGCAATCTGTTCCTGTGCCTCCCGCCGTGGAGGCTATGCAGGTCGACCGGTCTCGCCTGACACCTCAAGAGAGGACACGACGCCGCATGGAGAATCTCTGCCTGTACTGTGCTAGTACCGAACACTTCCTGAAGGATTGTCCTATCCGTCCTCCCCGCCTGGAAAGACGTACGCAGACTCCGCACAAAGGTGACACAGTCCTTGATGTCTACTCTGCTTCTCCACGTCTTACTGTGCCTGTGCGGATATCTGCCTCTGCCTTCTCCTTCTCTACTATGGCCTTCTTGGACTCCGGATCTGCAGGAAATTTTATTTTGGCCTCTCTCGTCAACAGGTTCAACATCCCAGTGACCAGTCTCGCCAGACCCCTCTACATCAATTGTGTAAACAATGAAAGATTGGACTGTACCATACGTTTCCGCACGGAGCCCCTTCTAATGTGCATCGGATCTCATCACGAGAGGATTGAACTTTTGGTCCTCCCCAATTGCACTTCTGAAATTCTCCTTGGACTTCCCTGGCTTCAACTTCATTCCCCAACCCTGGATTGGTCCACTGGGGAGATCAAGAGTTGGGGGCCCTCTTGTTCCAAGGACTGCCTAAAACCGGTTCCCAGTAACCCTTGCCGTGACTCTGTGGTTCCTCCTGTAACCGGCCTCCCTAAGGCCTATATGGACTTTGCGGATGTTTTTTGCAAAAAACAAGCTGAGACTCTACCTCCTCACAGGCCTTATGATTGTCCTATCGACCTCCTCCCAGGCACTATTCCACTCCGGGGCAGAATCTATCCTCTGTCCGTCCCAGAGACTCTTGCCATGTCTGAATACGTCCAGGAAAATTTAAAAAAGGGCTTTATCCGTAAATCCTCCTCTCCTGCCGGAGCCGGATTTTTCTTTGTGTCCAAAAAAGATGGCTCTCTACGTCCTTGCATTGACTACCGCGGTCTTAATAAAATCACGGTTAAGAACCGCTACCCCCTAACCCTCATCTCTGAACTCTTTGATCGCCTCCAAGGTGCCCACATCTTTACCAAACTGGACTTAAGAGGTGCTTATAATCTCATCCGCATCAGAGAGGGGGATGAATGGAAAACGGCATTTAACACCAGAGATGGACACTTTGAGTATCTGGTCATGCCCTTTGGCCTGTGCAACGCCCCTGCCGTCTTCCAAGACTTTGTTAATGAAATTTTTCGTGATCTCCTATACTCCTGTGTTGTTGTATATCTGGACGATATCCTGATTTTTTCTGCCAATCTAGAAGAACACCGCCAGCATGTCCGTATGGTTCTTCAGAGACTTCGTGACAATCAACTCTATGCCAAAATAGAGAAATGTCTGTTTGAATGCCAATCTCTTCCTTTCCTAGGATACTTGGTCTCTGGCCAGGGACTACAAATGGATCCAGACAAACTCTCTGCCGTCTTAGATTGGCCACGCCCCTCCGGACTCCGTGCCATCCAACGTTTTTTGGGGTTCGCCAATTATTACAGGCAATTTATTCCACATTTTTCTACCGTTGTGGCTCCTATCGTGGCTTTAACCAAAAAAAATGCCGATCCCAAGTCTTGGCCTCCTCAAGCGGAAGACGCCTTTAAACGGCTCAAGTCTGCCTTTTCTTCGGCTCCCGTGCTCTCCAGACCTGACCCATCTAAACCCTTCCTATTGGAGGTTGATGCCTCCTCAGTGGGAGCTGGAGCTGTCCTTCTACAAAAAAATTCTTCCGGGCATGCTGTTACTTGTGGTTTTTTTTCTAGGACCTTCTCTCCGGCGGAGAGGAACTACTCCATCGGGGATCGAGAGCTTCTAGCCATTAAATTAGCACTTGAGGAATGGAGGCATCTGCTGGAGGGATCAAGATTTCCAGTTATTATTTACACCGATCACAAGAACCTCTCCTACCTCCAGTCTGCCCAACGGCTGAATCCTCGCCAGGCCAGGTGGTCTCTGTTCTTTGCCCGATTTAATTTTGAAATTCACTTTCGGCCTGCCGATAAGAACATTAGGGCCGATGCTCTCTCTCGTTCCTCAGATGCTTCTGAAGTTGAACTCTCTCCTCAACACATCATTCCTCCTGACTGCCTGATTTCCACTTCTCCAGCCTCCATCAGGCAAACTCCTCCAGGAAAGACCTTTGTTTCTCCACGCCAACGCCTCGGAATCCTCAAATGGGGTCACTCCTCCCTTCTCGCAGGTCATGCGGGCATCAAGAAATCTGTGCAACTCATCTCTCGCTTCTATTGGTGGCCGACTCTAGAGACAGATGTGGTGGACTTTGTGCGAGCCTGCACTATCTGTGCCCGGGATAAGACTCCTCGCCAGAAGCCCGCTGGTTTTCTTCATCCTCTGCCTGTCCCCGAACAGCCTTGGTCTCTGATTGGTATGGATTTTATTACTGACTTACCCCCATCCCGTGGCAACACTGTTATTTGGGTGGTCGTTGATCGATTCTCCAAAATGGCACATTTCATCCCTCTTCCTGGTCTTCCTTCAGCGCCTCAGTTGGCTAAACAATTTTTTGTACACATTTTTCGTCTTCACGGGTTGCCTACGCAGATCGTCTCGGATAGAGGCGTCCAATTCGTGTCTAAATTCTGGAGAGCTCTCTGTAAACAACTCAAGATTAAATTAAATTTTTCTTCTGCATATCATCCTCAATCCAATGGACAAGTAGAAAGAATTAACCAGGTCTTGGGTGATTATTTACGACATTTTGTTTCCTCCCGCCAGGATGACTGGGCAGATCTTCTACCTTGGGCCGAATTCTCGTATAATTTCAGAGTCTCTGAATCTTCCTCCAAATCCCCATTTTTCGTGGTGTACGGCCGTCACCCTCTTCCCCCCCTCCCTACCCCCTTGCCCTCTGGTCTGCCCGCTGTGGATGAAATTTCTCGTGATCTTTCCATCATATGGAGAGAGACCCAAAATTCTCTCTTACAGGCTTCATCACGCATGAAGAAGTTCGCGGATAAGAAAAGAAGAGCTCCTCCCATTTTTTCCCCTGGAGACAAGGTATGGCTCTCCGCTAAATATGTCCGCTTCCGTGTCCCTAGCTATAAGTTGGGACCACGCTATCTTGGTCCTTTCAAAATTTTGTGCCAGATTAATCCTGTCTCTTACAAACTTCTTCTTCCTCCTTCTCTTCGTATTCCTAATTCCTTTCACGTTTCTCTTCTTAAACCACTTATCATTAATCGTTTCTCTCCCAAATCTGTTCCTCCCACTCCTGTTTCCGGCTCCTCGGACATCTTCTCCGTCAAAGAGATTTTGGCATCCAAAAAGGTCAGAGGGAAAACCTTTTTTTTAGTGGATTGGGAGGGTTGTGGTCCAGAAGAGAGATCCTGGGAACCTGAGGACAATATCCTAGACAAAAGTCTGCTCCTCAGGTTCTCAGGCTCTAAGAAGAGGGGGAGACCCAAGGGGGGGGGTACTGTTACGCCGAGCGCTCCGGGTCCCCGCTCCTCCCCGGAGCGCTCGCTACACTCTCCTCACTGCAGCGCTCCGGTCAGATCCACTGACCCGGGGCGCTGCGATACCGCCTCCAGCCGGGATGCGATTCGCGATGCGGGTAGCGCCCGCTCGCGATGCGCACCCCGGCTCCCGTACCTTACTCGCTCTCCGTCAGTCCTGTCCCGGCGCGCGCGGCCCCGCTCCCTAGGGCGCGCGCGCGCCGGGTCTTTGCGATTTAAAGGGCCACTGCGCCGCTGATTGGCGCAGTGGTTCCAATTAGTGTTATCATCTGTGCACTTCCCTATATCACCTCACTTCCCCTGCACTTCCTTGCCGGATCTTGTTGCCATCGTGCCAGTGAAAGCGTTTCCTTGTGTGTTCCTAGCCTGTGTTCCAGACCTCCTGCCGTTGCCCCTGACTACGATCCTTGCTGCCTGCCCCGACCTTCTGCTACGTCCGACCTTGCTTCTGTCTACTCCCTTGTACCGCGCCTATCTTCAGCAGCCAGAGAGGTTGAGCCGTTGCTAGTGGATACGACCTGGTCACTACCGCCGCAGCAAGACCATCCCGCTTTGCGGCGGGCTCTGGTGAAAACCAGTAGTGACTTAGAACCGATCCACTAGCACGGTCCACGCCAATCCCTCTCTGGCACAGAGGATCCACTACCTGCCAGCCGGCATCGTGACAGTATAGCTTTTCATGTTCTATCTATATACTCATGTTTTATCTATATACTCATGTTTTATCTATATACTCATGTTTTATCTATATACTCATTTTTCATCTATATCTTTGTGCTAGCAGTGTGCTGCTGTATTCTCCTGTTGCTGTATATTTAGCTCAGCAGCTTGCACCTGCAAGCCAGGTTTTTACAATAGTTTGGATCAATGGTGCTGGCCAATTTATCCTTTGGTTAGATACATAAATAGATAGATGGATAGATAGATATACACAGTGTAGGGTCCGTCCCAGAATGAGGTCACCTTACCGTGGTGGGACGGTCCACGCTATTTGGCGCCAAATTTGCAAGCTAAGTACCTCATATTTTCATAGTTTCATATCTTCATTTATTGTATTACAGCTGTATAGCTTTTCATGTTCTATCTATATACTCATGTTTTATCTATATACTCATGTTTCATCTATATCTTTGTGCTAGCAGTGTGCTGCTGTATTCTCCTGTTGCTGTATATTTAGCCCAGCAGCTTGCACCTGCAAGCCAGGTTTTTACAATAGTTTGGATCAATGGTGCTGGCCAATTTATCCTTTGGTTAGATACATAAATAGATAGATGGATAGATAGATATGAGATAGATAGATAGATAGATAGATAGATAGATAGATAGATAGATAGAAAGATAGATATATAGATAGATAGGAGATCGATGGATAGATAGATAGATGATAGATAGATAGATAGATAGATAGATGATTGATAGATAGATAGATCAGTGTTTCCCAACTAGGGGGGCCTCCAGCTGTTGCAAAACTACAACTCCCAGTATGCTCATAAAGCCAAAGGAATGCTGGGAGTTGTAGTTTTGCAACAGCTGAAGGCCCCCTGGTTGGGAAACTGATCTATCTATCTTTCTCCTATCTATTTAAATCATATCAATTTATCTATATCATATCCATCTATCGATATCATATCCATCTATCTCCTATCTATCTATCTATCTATCTATCTAATCTATCTATCTGTCTATATCATATCTATCTATCATCTATCTATCTATATCATATCTATGTATCTATCATCTATCCATCTATCGATCTGTCTATCTATCTATCTATCCATCTATTTATGTATCTTTCTATATATCATCTCTCTATTTATATATCATCTATTTATCTATCTTTCTATCTATCTCATATCTATCTATCTACCTATCTAGTAGAGGAGGGAAGCAGCACTCCTGCGATAAAGGTGAACAGGTGCCTACTGTTGTTGATCTGGGTCAGGGATCCAAAATAATGTAGTAAAGTAGAAGCAGTGGTGAAATAAAGTGGTGTCTTTATTTACTCCAAAGTGAGCTACGTTTCGGCAGTCTCCCGCTGCCTTTGTCAAGCAACAAAATGGTGGAGAAGGAGCGTACTTATAGGTCACGCAGGACCGCCCTCATAATTAGAGTTGACATGTAAACAAATCCAAGTGGTATGCAATAACAGCGATCAAAATCAAATAACAGTGCATGATACATGTGTACATGGTGTGACAATAAAATGCTGTGGCAGTTTTACAATCTAGATGCACAAGTGGGCGGGGGGCCGCGGTCACTCACCCGGCGAGGCAGCATGACGTGAAGGCATAGACCAAGGCATTTCCGGCATGTACGGGAGCTTCATGCGGCGTGCGGAAGTGACGAACACCATGTGGGCTGTTCTGTGCACTGGATCCTGGAGACCGGGGCGTCCTGTGCGGTGCATGCGCACACTTGGAGGGAGCGAGGACAGCGCCATCTTGGAAGTGGTCTGTGTGGGCTCCGGTGTTTCACGGCAATCTCCTGGTGGGTGATTTCTGCACAAGGTAAAAACCTGAGTGTTGCGGGAACCGCAGCTCTCTAGTAGTCCTGGGGGGCAACTCCAGTGGCCACCATAGGCAGTCAACACAGAGTGCCTGTGTGCAACCCGTCACTGGAGAAGTGACAGCACCTGGTCTGTGACTCCAACCCTGCGCATTTCCGGCCCCAGCCACTAGCTGGAGAGGAGCCGGTGCCGGATGCCTGCTGAAATCGTTCAGCAGGCATCCCGGCATATCGCCCAGGGGGTCATTATGTCCCCCCCATGTCGGCAATTGCCGCAGATCGCTGGACAATTCAGTCCAGCGATCTGCGGCGGATTCCGGGTCAATTGGGTCTCCAGTGACCCGGTGATCTGGAATTACTGGCTGATCGGGGCCATCAGAGACGGCCCCGAACAGCCATTGCCAGCAGGGGTGAGGTGGCACTGGTGCCACCTCACGATCGCCCTGATTCGTCGGCCGGTTTCCCGGCCGACCAATCAGGGCGCCTGCTGCGGGTGTCACTCCCGCAACCCGCTCCGCCCCTCTTCCAGAGGACGTGAGCGGGTGCGGGCAGAAGACCCCGGGTGCTGGGGACCCCGATCCCCGGTGTCCCTGTTGGGATCGGGGCCCCAGGAGCGACGGCGGCGGTGAGGGACTGACATGTGCGGCGGCATCGTGGAGCAGCAGCAGGAGGTGAGTGACGGCCTCCTGCTGTTGCTTAGCAACAGCTCCCAGCATGCAAAAAGGGCATGCTGGGAGCTGTAGTTATGCAACAGCAGGAGGCAGACCACCACAACTCCCAGCATGCCCTTATGGGCATGCTGGGACTTGTAGTTTTGCAACAGCTGGAGGCACATTTTTTTATGGAAAAGTGTACCTTCAGCTGTTGTATAACTACAACTCCCAGCTTGCACAATCAGCTAAAGTGCATGCTGGGAGTTGTAGTGGTGCATCTGGTGGTTGTATAACTACAACTCCCAGCATGCCCGTTGGCTGTCGGTGACTGCTGAGAGTTGTAGTTTTGCATCAGCTGAAGGCACACTGAGTTAAGTAGCAAACCAGTGTGTCTCCAGCTGTTGCATAACTACAATCCCCAGCATCCCCAGCCAAAGTAGTATGCCTCCGGCTGTTGCATAACTACAAGACCCAGCATGCCCTTCCGCTGTCCGTACATGCTGGGGGTTGTAGCTTTTGCAACAGCTGAAGGCACGCTGGTTGCAAAACACTGAGTTTGTTACCAAACTCGGTGTTTCACAGCCTGTGTGCCTCCAGCTGTTGCAAAACTACAACTCCCAGCATGCACTGATAGACCGTACATGCTGGGAGTTGTAGTTTTGCAACAGCTGGATGTCCCCCCCCCCCCCAATGTGAACGTACAGGGTACACTCACATGGACGAAGGTTTACAGTAAGTATCCGGCTGCAAGTTTGAGCTGCGGCAAATGTTCTGCCGCAGCTCAAGCTGCCAGCGAGAAACTACTGTGAACCCCCGCCCGTGTGACTGTACCCTAAAAACACTACCCTAACAAAAAATAAAATAAAAAGTAAAAAACACTACATAAACACATACCCCTACACAGCCCCCCTCCCCTCCCCAATAAAAATGAAAAACGTCTGGTACGCCACTGTTTCCAGAACGGAGCCTCCAGCTGTTGCAAAACAACTACTCCCAGTATTGCCAGATAGCCACTGACTGTCTAGGCATGCTGGGAGTTTTACAACACCTGGAGGCACCCTGTTTGGGAATCACTGGCGTAGAATACCCCTATGTCCACCCCTATGCAAGTCCCTAATTTAGGCCTCAAATGCGCATGGCGCTCTCACTTTGGAGCCCTGTCGTATTTCAAGGCAACAGTTTAGGGCCACATATGGGGTATCGCCGTACTCGGGAGAAATTGTGTTACAAATTTTGGGGGATATTTTCTGCTATTACCCTTTTTAAAAATGTTAATTTTTTGGGAAAACAAGCATTTTAGGTAAAAAAAAAATTTTTTTTTTACATATACAAAAGTCATGAAACACCTGTGGGGTATAAAGGTTCACTTAACCCCTTGTTACGTTCCCCGAGGGGTTTAGTTTCCAAAATGGTATGCCATGTGTTTTTTTTTTTGCTGTCCTGGCACCATAGGGGCTTCCTAAATGCGGCATGCCCCCCGAGCAAAATTTGCTTTCAAAAAGCCAAATGTGACTCCTTCTCTTCTGAGACCTGTAGTGCGCCAGCAGAGCACTTTTCACCCCCATATGGGTTGTTTTCTGAATCGGGAGAAATTGGGTTTCAAATTTTGGGGGGTATTTTCTGCTATTACCCTTTTTAAAAATGTAAAATTTTCGGGAAACCAAGCGTTTTAGGTAAAAAAAAAATTTTTTTTTTACATATGCAAAAGTCGTGAATCACCTGTGGGGTATTAAGGTTCCCTTTACCGCTTGTTACGTTCCCTGAGGGGTCTAGTTTCCAAAATGGTATGCCATGTGTTTTTGTTTTTTTTTGCTGTCCTGGCACCATAGGGGCTTCCTAAAGGTGACATGCCCCCCAAAAACCATTTGTCGCTCCTTCCCTTCTGAGCCCTCTACTGCACCCGCTGAACAATTATCATAGACATATGAGGTATGTCCTTACTCGAGAAAAATTGAGTTTCAAATACAAGTAAAAATTTTCTCCTTTTTACCCCTTGCAAAAATAAAAAAATTGGGTCTACAAGAACATGCAAGTGTAAAAAATGAAGATTTAGAATTTTCTCCTTCACTTTGCTGCTATTCCTGTGAAACACCTAAAGGGTTAATACACTTACTGAATGTCATTTTGAATACTTTGGGGGGTGTAGTTTTTATAATGGGGTCTTTTATGGGGTATTTCTAATATGAAGACCCTTCAAATCCACTTCAAAACTGAACTGGCCCCTGAAAAATAGTGAGTTTGAAAATTTTGTGAAAAATTTCAAAATTGCTGCTGAACTTTGAAGCCCTCTGGTGTCTTCCAAAAGTAAAAACTCATAAATTTTATGATGCAAACATAAAGTAGACATATTGTATATGAGAACCCAAAAACAAATTATTTTGAATATCCATTTTCCTTACAAGCAGAGAGCTTCAAAGTTAGAAAAATGCAAAATTTTCATTTTTTTTCATCAAATTTGGGGATTTTTCACCAAGAAAGGATGCAAGTTACCATAAAATTTTACCACTAAGTTAAAGTAGAATATGTCATGAAAAAACTATCTCGGAATCAGAATGATAACTAAAAGCATTCCAGAGTTATTAATGTTTAAAGTCACAGTGGTCAGATTTGCAAAAAACGCTCTGGTCCTTAAGGTGTAAAATGGCCTGGTCCTTAAGGGGCTAAATCATTTTCTACAGGTGAATCCTTTTCCATTAGAGGGAAATATGACTGTTCATCGATGTTTGTTATCTATCTTCTTACCTGCAAATGCGGGTTACAGTACATTGGCCGAACATTTCAGTCCCTTAAGGCCAGAATGAACAAACATCATTTTAATATCAATAGCAAATTTATGCAACACAGCGTGTCTCGACACATTACTAGCATTCATGCTGGTGATTTGCAAGGTTTGACAGTCCAAGTTATTGATTCGATTCTCGAGACCACACATAATAGACTCCAGAAACTGATTAATAAAGAATCATACTGGATCTTCATCATAAATTCATTATGGCCTCATGGTTTAAATGAAACAATAGAAAAAAAACACTTTTAAATTAAATATGATCTTGCTGTATATTGCTCCTTTTATGCTTTTTTTTATATACATTGCTTTTTTATATAGAATGTTTTGTACTGTTGTTAGTTATTTATATATACCATATTTATCGGCGTATAACATGCATTTTTGAGGCTAAAGTTTTTAGCCTAAAGTCTATCTGCGTGTTATACGCCGATAAGCCACTGCGGTTCAATGATTTAAAGCGGACGCTTTAAATCAATGAACTGCAGGGGCTTTTGCAGGTGCAGAGACCTTCCGGCTTCTCTGCCCCTGCCTGTCCTGAGGTCTAGAGCCCTGCTGCTGCCGCTTTTCTCCCCCTGCTATAAGCACCGCTGCCCCTTTTCTCCCCCTGGCTATCGATGCCGCTGCCCCATTGCCGGCGCCGATAGCCAGGGGGAGAGAAGGGGCAGCGGCACCCATTGCCGACGCTGCTGCCCCGTTGCCTCCCCCATCCCCGGTTGTATAATTACCTGTTGCCGGGGTCGGGTCCGCGCTGCTTCAGGCCTCCGGTGTGCGTCCCCTGTATCGTTGCTATGCGCTGCAAGACGCAATGACGAGTGACGTCACTCGTCATTGCCCCGTGATAGCCAGGGGGAGAGAAGGGGCAGCGGCGGCAGCAGGGCTCTAGACCCCAGGAAAGGCAGGGGGAGAGAAGCTGGCAGCGACGGCCTCTCTCCCCCTGCCTTTCCTAGGGGCTTCTGCGGGGTCAGAAACAGTGTATCGGGGTATACACATGCACACACACGCACCCTCATTTTACCAAGAATATTTGGGTAAAAAAACTTTTTTTACCCAAATATCCTTGGTAAAATGAGGGTGCGTGTTATAGGCCGGTGCGTGGTATACCCCGATAAATATGGTATATGTATTTGTGTAGGTCTATTTATGTGCGTAATATATATATATATATATATATATATATATATATATATATATATATATACAGGTGTTCACATATATACATTAAATTTTCTCTATGTCTTGGTATATATATTTTTTATTTTTTTCAATGGGTTCAATTTTTTTCCCATGTTTTACCTATGTTTTCCATGTTTTACTTTGGCTGAACACGTCATATCCGTGTTTTACGTCTCTGATTGTATTGGATTTATCCTTCTTCGACAGCGCGATTACCAGCTTCCATTTTCTGCCTCACTGCTTATCTCTATTGTCTTCACGCCAACGAGTCGGTGTGGGAAGCTGCTGCAGTCGTTTCTCCTTTATACTTTTCCGAGTGTTGTGCCTCTTAAGCACAACCTCACCAGATGAGCAAGTTTCTACTTCATTTCTCACCTTGGCGACATCACTGATTCCATACAGGGAGCGCTCCGTGTCTGTTTTGTTTTGAAGAATCCAATGAAACAGCTGGGAGCAATAACCATGAACCATAACTGATTAAATGAAACATTTGCACTTTCACAGTCAAGGGGGGTGCTGAGAGGCAGGGGCTGGAACAGGTGGTATCTCGCGTGGCGGGGAACCGCCAGCTCGATTTTAAGATACAAGTACAAACTTTTTCACTGCACCCACTTATCCAATGGCACAGAAGCTGAATGTGCTCCTATCCAAGTTGCTGGTACTGCAGTCCCTCCCTTTTCAAGTGGACACTCAGAGTATGGGCGTGCACTGAGAGGCAGGGGCTGGAACAGGTGGCAGCTCACCTTGCGGCGGGCCGCCAGCTCGATGCTCACCAGGATGGGTAATCAAAACATTAAAATAAATTCAAATTAAATTATATAAAAATTACATTAAAAATCTGCCACATCCAGACGCTCTGCGGCAGTGATTCTAATAGCGATACCTGTAATCTGCATGTCATACTGAATAACAGTATTATTTCACTAACACAGCATACTCCTTATGCATGTTAGGGCAAGGCAAAGTGTTCTATACCCTTATTGAGCCTCTGTAGGCCAGAAATAGCCATTTTTTTATAGCGATTCACTGCGAAAACATTCAGACCGAACCAAATTCTTTTGGAAAATTTGGCAAATTGGCCAAATCGAATATTCAAAAAATGTATTCTTCTCTACTGGCGAGTATTGTCTATGGGAGCACTGGAAATACCGGCTGTACTCTGGTATCTCTGACGCTCCCATAGACAGTGCACTGAGTGCATGCTGTCTGCAGCTCCATGCAGTTTAGAGCCAGGGCACTGTTCTGGAAAGTCGGACCACTGGGAATCTCCGTGATCAAAGGTGGCCCAGGTTGAACTGAAGAATATTATTTAGTACAACCTTTTATGTTTCTCTACTGTGGAAAATTGTAGACACAACTTTTCTTGACATTTCATTTCATTCAATCTTTAAAATAAAAACATAAAAAAACACTCTCACAATTATATTCTTTAAGAGCAAGCTTTTATTTTGTCATATACTGCATTTGAAGATATGCAGATAAAGCATTACAGTAAAGCAAATGTGATACATATCTAAGACGCTTTTAGAGCTTTAACAGTCTTGTCTTGTAATTTCATTGTATAAAGCAATTTAACCTCTAGTAAGTGGATCTTTTAACCCCATTTGGAAAAAAATCCTAGAAGAAAGAAATAAAAAAGTTTTAATAACCTATTAGTTAAATACGCACATTTTGCATTAAGAATTTACAGCCTCTGAGCTATAGGCAATCCTTGGTGGCATTCTGTGGTTGGAGTGCACAATGCAAAATCGGACCCAAACTGTCTCAGTGAGAAACATTCCCTGTTGTCTATAATAACTAATTCATCTTTGTAGTCAAGTTTAGAAAATGAGAGTTGCTTTATGCAGAAACTGGACCATTTGTGACACATTCCTCATGTACTTTCCTCTAATTAGCTTTTTGGGGGAGAAGGGCATTTTCGTAAATTTGCTCTAGGATCTCTAGTAGAGATGAGGAAATTTTTAAAAGTTCAGATCTGCTGATTCATCAAAATCTGGAAAACAGTTCTGGTTCTGACAAAACTAGTTCTGTCAGAACTTTCCCCAATAGCCCAATTATGTGTGTATAACACTGTGTAAGAGCCCTAAAAGCCCTGTACAATAACACTGTTGGATCAGCTAGGAGTGTTTATGTGATCTTCTGAGCTGTTTTTAAAGTTGGGTTATATAGTTGGGTTATATAGTTGGGTTATATAGTTGGGTTATATAGTTCTATAGTTTGTGCGGTTAAAAATAGAAATATGTCCATCAAGTTTATGCAAGGTCCGGGATAGGAAGTGGATGAAGGGAAGGTATGGTTAACTTTAAAATGTTGTTTTCTTTGTATTGATCCAGAGTTAGGTAAGAAATGCATAAGGCCTAAACCAATCTGCTTTAGTGTACACGTACAGGATCTGCTGCATATTTTTGCTGCATATTTTGTGCAGCTGATTTTGCCACCCATTAACTTCAATTGGTAGCAGCATCAGCTGCAGAAAATATGCAGCAAAAATATGCAGCATATCCTCTACGTGTGAATCTACCCTTAGGCTACATTTCCACAAAATTTGCTTTTAACTTATTTTTGGTGTTTTTGTTTTTACAGTGTACCCTAAAAAATGCCATAAAAACTGTCCTCTCGTTTTGCACTCTCAATATGCAGTTATTGTGAAGTTTAAATAGTGGGTTTTAGTCTTGGCATTTTTTTCTTTGGTGTTTTTTTTCCCCTGCTTTTTCCTCATTATAAGTCATATGATTCTTTTAATATGTGTCTCAAGGACTTCTATTGAATAATTGGGGGGAGAGAATGCAAAAAAATGCCAATGTTAAAACCACATTGCATTTTTTTTCCTCCTCCAGTAGAAGGCTATGGGAGAAAAAACATCAATTCCCTAAAAAAAAAACTATGGTCTCATTACGCTGTGATTAAAAAAAAAACTGCCACTAAAAAACAAATGCCAATGAAGAGTGAAAAAACCTCAAAGAAAAAAAAATAAAGTGGGTATGTTGTTTCATATTTTCCTACTGATTCCCAACTAACATCTAAATGCTGCGTTTTTTGTTCAGAGCAAACACAGCCATAAAAAGGGAAAATGTGACTGGCTCAACATTCAAAATAATTCAGAAACTAACCTCCTATGAGTGGCATAGAAACCGTGTACCAGAATGCCAATGCAGCTTCCAAGGATTAATGTGAATAAAAGTATTAGTTAATTTTTTCTTAATTGTAAGTACAGGCACAAAACACGTTTCAGATTCAGAAAGGGCCCTTCATCAGGTAGGTGCCCATCCTGATGAAGGGTAATTTCTGGATCTGAAACACGTTGTTTTGTGCCTATATATGTAATCTATAAGGTACTTCTGTAAGCTCTGTTGCTCCTAGTGCAACAACCCTAGGTAAGTGCATTTTCAGCACTTTAAGATTTCCTCTGCTGCTCGGGCTCTGCACAGGTGTGCTCTCCATTATCAATTTCTTTTATACTGATTAGCATTCAAAATAAATGTTTACATTTACATAAGTATTAATCCTGGTTTTTTTATAAGAAATAATCTAAGCCTTTTTTAATTATAAATTGTTTCTGCTGTGACCAGCTCTTGAGATATCTATTGCAGATTTGCAGTTCTTAGGCCAGTTTCACAGGGGCATTTTAAATAAAAAAATTTGTGTCTATAATAAGTCCTGGCCTGACCATGAGTCTAAGGACCTGAACTGAAAGGTGTCAGTCAGACAGATTTAGACTGTAAATGGTGACAAAAATGTGATCGTAAAATGTTTGTGTTAAAATGACCTTATGGTAAAGAATCATTGGAGAGTGTACATTTTTTTTTTTTGCTCCAGAAGGAGAGAGTTCATCATGTCTTTTGAGAAGATTTTAAATGAAACAGCTTTTTGCCCAATTTTCTTACACGTCTTTTATATTCATAAACAAGTACAGAATGTCATCCTTTATTTATTTAGAATGAATAAATTTAATTATTTTAGTCAGTTTAGTTGTTTCGTACTTTCCCAACTCCAGGGGAACCTTTTATTAAACTCAGAACTGAACAGCATACTCCAGATAAGGGCTGCACCAATATTTTGTAAAGCAATAATGCAATTTCCCTGTCTGGCTTGTCTGGCAAGCCTGTGTCTTTTTTTAGTACATGAATGAATTAGCTTTTATGTCCCCCTGTACACATTAATACAAATATACCATTAAACTGTATGCAGTCAAGGCTGCACTTTTCATTCCTGCAACAACAATGGAAAAAACAATATTCTTACCTTGTCGTGGTTTAGACGTCTGCAATTTGGCTGTAATGAGTTATGAAGCAATGGTTAGGATTCAGTGCTTAAAGCCATAAATCTAATTCATGATTATTGTTTACTTATATAGTTGGGTGCAGAAGTATTTAGACAGTGACGTTTTAACAATTCAGCATCTGCACACCCCACAATGTATTTGAAACTCATATTGATGAAAGTCATCAATATATCAATGTTTAGACTTTTAGCTTTAATTCAAGGGGTATAAAATTGGTCACTCTATATTATTGTATGTTGAGTATGGTTTTAATGGTCCAGAAAAGACCTTTGTAGGTTGAAAATAGTGTAACCTTAGTCCATTGTAAGTTGAGGAACTACTGGATTGTGTCACTGTTCAAATACTTCTGAACCAAAGTCCTAAGAAGCATGGGACAGCTGTTAACAAGATGGCTCTTTACTTAAAGGGGTTATCCAGGAAAAAACTTTTTTTTTAAATATCAACTGGCTCCAGAAAGTTAACCAGATTTGTAAATTATGTGAGTATTTGTGTGTAGCTCAACCACAATAAAATGAGCAAGGTTAACAAAAAGCTCTCCCCCACAGAGAGATAAGGAAAAGTGGCAAAAATAGATTTATTAGTCCTCAGCTCAATATCAAAAATGATTAAATGGTAGATGTCTGGTATCAAATAGAAAAAAAGAAAGAGCACAAAAGGTTAAAAGGTACAATAAAATATATAAGAACAATTAGATGTTACACTACAGAGCGAACATGGGTAGTATTGATAATACTCTCAAATACATAAGTTGATGTAACCAATGTATCTACTATAGCTGCCAGCTATATAGTGATACACTTATGTTGCTGTTGCATATATTGCCACACTTATCAGAATGATAGTGTGTCTAATGTGCACCGAATGGAGATCTATACATGAAAAATAAACGTTCCACCTGTAAAAAATATATCTGTTTGATGTGCTTGTTTTTCAGAGAAACCTTCTATACAATAAATGTTCTATGAATAAATATCCTGTAAATGAAAAATGAAAAACAGTCTTGTAGATGGTAGAATTATATCCTGTAAAGTAAATAAGTGTCCTATGAATGTCCTGAAAAAAAAAAATGTCCTGAAATATAATGATATCATGTAACAGGTATGGAATACAGATCAGTTTGTATGATTGATATTAGTGCTGGATCGCTATTGCCGGTTTTTCCACTTCACACTGGAATTGTCTGCAAAAGAAATATAGTGTTTGGCACAGTTGTGCCACACACCGCACCACTGGCAAGGCAGATGGAAGATGGTCACATACGCTCTAGCCGGGGTGGCGTGATGGTCGCAAGATGTACAGCCGCTCTCGCCGGCGAGCTGTTCCTTGGCGTCTGACGTCAGAGGTCAGCTGATGGCAGGTCAGCTGACCTGGTGCGGGAGGCTGGTAAGCACTGGATAGCGTTGGATGCAGATAGTTAGTAGCGTGCAGATAAAGTATAACTCCAACAAACTTTAGGACAATGTTCCTGTAGTGGAGGGTTCTATACCGGTTTGGCAAATAGATTTAAATGCGAATCCATGAAGTATATGAATAGTAGGTGGTAAATGAATAAAATCTCTCCAGAAAAGCAACTCTCCAATAAACGCTGTGAAACCGCAGCTGTAGTGTGAACTGGATCTAAATATCAGAGGCTCAATCTCAGTTACCAAAAGCGTTTCGGGGTTCATAGAACGTTAGTAATACCCCTTCTTCACTGAAGTGGAGTGTATTACTCTGTAGTGTAACACCTAATGGTTCTTATATATTTTATTATACCTTTTAACCATTTGTGCGCTACCGTAGGGCCCTGCGGGCACGCATTGATTATTTATCCTATAATACATAACATATTATCTATCAGTTTTTTCATTTTCTTTCTTTTTTTCTATTTGATACCAGACATCTACCATTTAATCTTTTTTGATATTGAGCTGAGGACTAATAAATCTATTTTTGCCAGATTTGTAAATTACTTCTATAAAATTTTTTTTAATCCTTTCAGTACTTATGAGCTTTTGAATTTGAGTTGTTCTTTTCTGTCTAAGTGCTCTCTGATGACACCTGTCTTGGGAACTGCCCAGTTTAGAAGCAAATCCCCATAGCAAACCTCTTCTAATTTACAAATCTGTTTAACTTTCGGGAGCCAGTTGATATATAAAAAAAGTTTTTTCCTGGATAACACCTTTAAATAGGGTTGTCTGGTTTTAAAAATCAATTTTTAAATAACCTGTTAGGGCCTTCTCGGTAAATAAAGATGGGGTCCCCAGTTGCAGACCTAGCACAACTGATAGAATCCAGAAACTTCCAGAACTATCTGTCATTAGTTTAAATAACAAATTGGGTTTTTAAAACTGGACAAACATTTTAATGACATAATTTGTGCTATCTGCACAAATAATTTGTGCTACCTACGACTGAAACAAACCATCAGAAATAAAGTGCTATCCGTCTGACTTATTTTCAGTCAGATAAATCCCTAGCAAACCTTCAAACCTCCAGAAACAGAGGGGCTAGAGGTAATGTGGGCAAACAGAACAACATGGAGTAATCTGGGGAAATTGATATAGTACACAGAGAACAAGCAACAACAACCTTAATGGCTGCATTTTAACAGTCTGTGCATCATATTTAGTAGGTACTAGGAGCATTTGATCCCCTGCTGATATTGTATGTTGTCCACTGACAAAGAAATGATCAATCTATAATTTTAATGGTAGGTAAATTTTAACAGTAAGAGAAAGTAAAGCAACAAACAAAGCCGCAGAATGCATTTCTAATAAGTTATGAATTAATTAGCATTTTACTCAGTGAAATAAGTATTTGACCCATTTGCAAAACATGAATTGCTGTAGTGCATGGTGGCAAACCCTTGTTGTTTATTGTAATTGGCCAACAGGTTTTCACACATCTCAGACAGGATTTCAGCTTCCTCTGCAGATTTTGCTATTAAGGTCTGGATTAAGGTCTGGAGGGATTAAGGTCTGGAGACTGGCTATGCCCCTCTAGGACCTTAATATGCTTATCCTTGAGCCACACCTTCATTGCCTTAGCTCAGTTCACCGTTGAATCATTCAGATGTTCATTGGCAAACTTCATATGGGCTTCTACATGTGCTTTCTTGAGCAGGTGGACCTGCACTGCAGGATTTCAGGCCTTCATGGCATAATGTGTTACCAATTGTTTTCTTCGTGACTAAGCTGCCTTGATATCACTGACAATTGTGTAGTTCTTAACTGAGTCCTCACCTTTTTTATGATCACTGACACTCCACAAGGTGAGATCTTGCATGAAGCTCCCAACCGAGGGAGACTGGCAGTTACCGTATTTATCGGCGTATAACACACAATTTTTAGGCTAAATTTTTTAGCCTAAAGTCTATGTGCGTGTTATACGCCGATACCGCCTCAGGAAAGGCAGGGGGAGAGAGGCCGTCGCTGCCCGCTTCTCTCCCCCTGCCTTCCCTGGGGTCTAGAGCCCTGCTGCCGGCCCTTCTCACCCCCTGGCTATCGGCGCCGCTGCCCGTTCTGACCCCCTGACTATCGGTACCGGCGCCGATAGCCAGGGGGAGAGAAGGGGCAGCGGCACCCATTGCCGGCGCCGCTGCCCCGTTGCCTCCCCCCATCCCCGGTGGCATAATTACCTGGGTCGGGTCCGCGCTGCTCCAGGCCTCCGGCGTGCGTCCCCTTCGTCGTTGCTATGTGCGGCACGGCACGGCGCATGACGTCAGTGCGCCGCACCGTGCATAGCAACGACGCAGGGGACGCACGCCGGAGGCCTGGAGCAGCGCGGACCCGACCCAGGTAATTATGCCACCAGGGATGGGGGGAGGCAACGGGGCAGCGGCGCCAGCAATGGGTGCCGCTGCCCCTTCTCTCCCCCTGGCTGTCAGCGCCGCTTCTCTCCCCCTGGCTATCGGCGCCGGCAATGGGGCGCCAGTACCGATAGTCAGGGGGACAGAATGGGCAGCGGCGCCGATAGACAGGGGGAGAGAAGGGCCGGCAGCAGGGCTCTAGACCCCAGGAAAGGCAGGGGGAGAGAAGCGGGCAGCGACGGCCTCTCTCCCCCTGCCTTTCCTGGGGATGTATCGGGGTATACACGCGCACACACGCACCCTCATTTTACCATGGATATTTGGGTAAAAAACTTTTTTTACCCAAATATCCTTGGTAAAATGAGGGTGCGTGTTATAGGCCAATGCGTGGTATACCCCGATAAATACGGTATTTTGTGTTTCTTCCATTTGTAAATAATCCCATTAAGTGTTGTAAACATCAAGCTGTATGATGATGTTCTTGTAGCCCATTCCAGCCATGTGTAGGTCTACAATCTATTTCCTGACATCCTTGGAAAGCTCTTTGGTCTTGGCTATGTATTTTTCTGGATTTTTTGTTGGTATTCTGTCTCTTACTGTTCAAATAAATCTACCAATTTGTAGAACAACTTCGTCTGAGGAAAAAAAATACCCCATATGTGGATGTTAATTGCTCTGTGGACGCACTACAATGCTCAGAATAGAAGGAGTGAAATTTTGTTGATATTGAAGTCGGGGGTCATGTGCATTTATATAGCCCCAACAGCAAAAAAAAAAAAAAACACATGTGACACAATTTTAGAAACTACACCCCTCAATGAACGTAACAAGGGGTACAGTGGGAAATAACGCCTCACAGGTTTTTTGAAAAGTGGGCCATAAATTGAAAAATTTGATTTTTTTACACTAAAATGCTGGGGTTACCCAATTTTTAACATTCTCACAAGGGGTAATATGAGATATTGGGTTACAAATTTTTGAGGGCTTTTTCCCCTGACTATAAAAATACATCCACATATGGGGTAACGTGCTGGGCAGGCGCACAACAAGGCTCAGAAGTCATAGAGGTCACTTTGTATTTGTGGCCTATGGCATATCAGTAGTAGACGGTTACATACATTCCGAGGAAAATACAAAAATGAAACGCCGACATGTGACACCATTACAGTAAGTACCCACCCTGAGGAATGGGTATAGGGGTAAAGAGGACATTTTGAATGCACAGGTGTTTCCTAAATTTATTTTCCAGGAATGGATGAAGGGTAACTTTTGAAAATTGCAATTTTCAACCTATGCTCTGCTTCATCTTTCAGCAAGAACTCTTTGCATTTGAGGCGGATGTTTGTTACGGACCTAACAGTTACATACATTCAGAGGAAAATACAAGAAACACCCACATGTGAACCTATTACAAACAGTACACCCCCTAGGGAAGGTGTATAGGGTGAAGTGGAGATTTGGAACAGACGGGTGTTCCCTTCATTTATTTTCAAGGAATGGATAAAATGTACTATGGGGGGGGGGGGGGGGGAAGAAAATTGCAATTTTACTGATATGCCAATTATTTTCCCAGAATGATGACCCAGAGTACAGCCAAAAGTAAAAATGATGCCCGCCCCAAACCCTATACTCTGAATCATCATTCTGGGAAGGGGATGTGTGGGGCCGTCCCTATTCTGTTACCTCAAATGCGCAACCCGCTCAGGTGGAGAGAGAGAGCGTTGCGCATTTGAGGCAAATGCAAACCTCCAATGCTGTTGACTCTGCGTCCCATGACCCATTTTTTAGGGGGAAGAAAAAAAAAGGTATTGGGGTATTGGGAAAAAGTTTTTTTTTTTTTTTTTTAGGGGGGGGTAGGGTATTTTGGTATAAAATTTGGAAGTCAATGTACCCTGGACTGGTACATTGGAGCCGAATTCTGGGGAATGAAAATTAGGGCAAAGGATGGAAAATTTAGTACTCCATGGAAGTGTGATACTCCCTGAAGCAGCTTATGCAGAGGCCCGGATTATCTGGTCAAGTGTCACACTGAATGGTGGTGTCCCTCCGTCTCCCCTTCCTGTGACACACTCTGCATTTCTTCTGGGTTCGTCCCGACCTTCTAGTGTTGGGGATCACACCTGGAAAGTGTTGGCCCGGGACGATCCGGGGACCTAAATTTCCAGAGGTGCTCTGACCCGCTCCTTGGCGGTCACCAAAGATGAGGGCCCTTAGAACTACCTCTTGGAACTGCAGGTATGTCCCTGTGTTGCCAGCATACTTGTACAGTATAAAAGAGCTGTACATGGCAACCTGTACCATGTAGACCGCAACCTTTTTATACCATACACGTGTTTTCCGCATGGCATTATATGGCTTGAGGACTTGATGAGAAAGATCAACTACCCCCATATACCGATTGTAGTCCAGAATACAATCGGGCTTGAGGACCGGGGTCCGCGGTACCTCGCACAGGGACAGGGGTTCTGCCGTTCCCATGAATAGTGGTGAGCATAAGGACATCCCTCTTGTGCTTATACCGGACCAACAACAGGTTCTCATGGGAAAAGGCACGGGACTCACCCCGGGGGATAGGAGCATGTAGGGGATGAGGCGGAAGGCCTCTTTGATTCTTCCGGACTGTCCCACAAGCGGCCGTGGATCTGGCGGCGAGGGATGTGAAGAGAGGGATACTAGTATATAAGTTGGTAACCTTTATCTAGCAATGGGTGCAAAAGGCCCAAAACGATTTTCCCGCTAACACCCAGAGTGGGGGGACATTCTGGGGGTTCAAAATGGGAATCTCGTCCCTCATACACTATAAACTTGCAAGTGTACCCGGAGGTACTCTCGCAAAGTTTATACATCTTCACGTCATACCGCGCTCGCTTGGTAGGGATGTATTGCCGGAAGCTGAGTCTCCCCTTAAAGGGGTACTCTGGTGAAAACCTTTTTTCTTTTAAATCAACTGGTGGCAGAAAGTTAAACATATTTGTAAATTACTTCTATTTAAAAATCTTAATCCTTCCTGTACTTATTAGCTGCTGAATACTACAGAGGAAATTCTTTTTGGAATGCTCTCTGATGACATCACGAGCACAGTTCTCTCTGCTGATGTTGTTATAAAAATAACAACGCTTTATTTATTGTTGTCCTTAGTGGGATTTGAACCCAAGTCCCCAGCACTGCAAGGCAGCAGTGCTAACCACTGAGCCACCATGCTGCCCTTAGCATACATCTGCTATGCATGGTTGCTAAAATGGACAGAGATGTCAGCAGAGAGTACTGTGCTCGTGATGTCATCAGTGTTCCAAAAAGAAAGGAATTTCCTCTGTAGCATTCAGCAGCTAATAAGTACTGGATGGATTAAGATTTTTTAAAAGAAATAATTTACAAATATGTTTAACTTTCTGCCACCAGTTGATTTAAAAGAAAAAATGTTTTGACCGGAGTACCCCTTTAAAGCTGATGAGAGACTCATCAATAGAGACCTCCCAAAATCTGGCCCCGAAGTGATTGATGACCGGCCTTATTTTATACAGGCGGTCATACGCAGGATCAGTTCGGGGGGGACATGCCGCATTATCAGCATAACACGATGTACCAGTGAACGTGGCTGGAGGGCTTCACTAGTATGAGCGCCAGGGGGACTCATACTAGCATGGGGCACAGGGTCAAGGGCAGAGGAGGTTTGCAGCACCGCACGGCGGCGAGTTCGCCGCCTTGGTGGCTCATCATCTGAACTAGATGATGATGAGGAGGACGATGAAATAAGGAAGGTAAGGTCTCCATTGTCCTCTGAGATGCTTTCAGAGTCGGAGGCAAGTATGGCTAATGACTCCTCCGCCGAAAACACTCTGCGGGCCATTTCCCTACTCTATTGTGGATACGGTGTGTGTGTGTGTGTGTGTGTGTGTGTGTGGGGGGGGGGGAGGGAAAACTTTATTTGTGTATGTGCTGCGTGTGGTGTGGTGCGATACTACCTCCCTACCCACCCTAACCCAACCTAACTAAACGAACCCGCCCTAACAGAAAATAAAATAAAAATAAAAAGGGGACTTTAAAAAAAAAAAAAAAAAAAAAAAAAGGGGGGGACTTCTAGCGCAAAAAAAGCCCTGCGACAAAAAAAGCGTTTATCTAATCAGTGGTGTGCGCACTGATTAGCGCTTGTGGCGGCAGGGGGCGCAGAACTCAGTGGGGGGTCCGGCCACTCAGCCCAGAACAGTGGCTGGTGGCTTTTTCACAGACCCCCACACAAAAAAACCCAAAAATAAAATAAAAAAACGCTTAACCCCGAAAAAATGCACCCACCTGAACCAAAGAAAAAAAACGCTGATCAGTGATAAATCACTGATAGCGGTGGGACAGGCTGCACACACAGGTACGGTCCGTCCACACAGTACACGCCTGCTACTGGTGGCACGGACCACCTATGGGTGAAAAAAAAAACACGTTAACCGAAAAAAGTGCCTTTACCACACAAAAAAAAACGCTGATCAGTGATAAATCACTGACAGCGGTGAGGCATGCTGCACACACACAGGTACGGTCCGGCCACACAGTACACGCCTGCTACTGGTGGCACGGACCACCTATGGGTGCAAAAAAGCGCTAGAAAACCCGAAAAAAAGTGCCAGCACCACAAAAAAAAACCTGATCAGTACTACGGGACTGATCAGCAGCGGGTGGGCTTTAACAAACGGTGGCTCTTTTATAACCTAGAGGATCCGCACACACGCTTAAGTGGAAAAAAAAATTGCGCCAAAAACAAACCCGCTGGCGGCAGACCGCAATGGCCCAGCAGGGCCGGGGTCACGCAGCTAAAGGTGCTACGGACCCACGGACACCCACTGAGGTACGCTGAAAAAAAAAAAAAAAAAATTTTTTTTTAACTCTAACCTGTCCCTACCTAATCTAAAGCTGACCCTGGGGGATTTCTGTGCCAAGGGGCCACAGTAAGGGGGCAAGGGGCACTTTTTTCAACTGAGGGGATGGTGGCGCCAGATCTCTGTGTAATGGCGGGCAGAACGGAGCAACATGCTCCTAGCCCCCACCATCTTCTCCCATTACACTGTGATTGGTGTGGTCACTTTGGCCACCCAATCACACTGTAGTGGGGGCGGTGGCAACAATGCCAGCCCCCAGTACAGCACTGATGATGATTGGTGGTGTATATTACACCACCATTCAACATCTATATCTGGGTCACAGAGTCACACGTGACCCTGATGACCCGGAACCGCTGCAGAACGCCAATTAATACTTAACGGCGTCCTGCAGCGATCGCCGGTATAGGAGGTCCTCCGCCGCTCATCATGACCCCCCTGGGCGATATGCCGCAATGCCTGCAGAACGATTTCAGCAGGCATCGGGCACCGGCTCCCCTCCAGCTAGCGGTGGGGGGCCGGGATTTGACAGGATGTACTCAAACGTCCTGAGTCCTTAAGGACTCGGAAAAGGGGCCGTTTGAGTACGTCCTGCGTCCTTAAGGGGTTAAGGACACATCTCATTTTGGCCTTAAGGATACAGCCAATTTTATTTTTGTATTTTCGTTTTTTCCTCCTCACCTTCTAAAAATCATAACTATATTTTCATCCACAGACCCATAGCAGGGCTTGTTTTTTTTTGCCAAACCTATTGTTCTTCCTAATGACATCAATCATTTTACCATAAAATGTATGGCACAACCCAAAAATATTTATATTCATATTGCAGAGAAAACAGCAATTTTGCAAATTTTGGAAGATAAATAGCAATAAATAATTACGGACAACATTGTTCTTACTGCTTTAAAGTAGACATTGTACAAAAAGAACCTTACCTGCTGAGTTTACATCCCAGTTCATTCCTGTTAATTTTTAACACAAATGTATTAGTTTGAGGAAGTACATTAAAGCTTAAACCTTATAATACAATTAATAAATATATCATATATTTCCTGGAAATTAAAAAGAGGTTGATCTAAACTTTTGCTTATTCTTATTAATCTAGTGGGCGGCCTTACTCAATAAGTGACAGTCTTACCATGTAAGTCCCCAGAAAATAGCTGTGCACTAAGTAGAACTGCCTGTTGGACTCCAAAGTCCAAGAAATGGGTCAATGTTTTGTAATGTAGGGGGCAGGGATCTGCAGCCCTTATCTCCATCTGCGCTCTGGTACCTACATACTTGGAATTCCCATCCCAAAAGATGGCAACCCCAGCTGGTGCTTAACTAGCTAAATGCACAGGGAACCTGGGATAGTCTAGTCTAGCTGGTCAGCAACAGAGAGGCACATCAGTTACAATATCCAGGTCAGAAGCTTGGTCAAAGTCAGAGCCAAGGTCAAATATCAGAAAACAGAATCAGGAATAAAGTCAGAGACCAGATGAAGGTCAGACGTCAAGCAAGGGGTCAGATTACCAGGAGGGAATGCCAATAGCAGAATAAGAAGTTAAGGCAGGAAAACAGGGCATACAGGCAATGCGTTGGTACACAGCAGATCCACGGATATGTATAACATGTATGAGGCCCTCAGAGATACCAGTCACAATAGTCTGTGAGTAACAGATTTAATGGCACATCTTAAGAAGTGTGGGATATGGACCTGAGTCTGATTGGCCCAGCGACTCAGCACCCTGATATATCAGCAAGGCTGGTAGCAGCTACTTAGCGGCACTATTGGCGGTGCAGGAACAGGAAGATGAGAACAGTTGTAAATAGGTTTTATGATCAGACATCCCCTAAATTATATTATTATCTATGTGTTTTATTTGTTTATATTGCACCAACTCAGTCTGCAGTGCTGTTTATAGCTTGTCACCACTTACATTGCTGCTTGTTAACATTGGGGCTTATAATCTAAATGCCAAATGAACCAGTGTGGAAAGAAAATGAAGCATCAGAAGAAAACACACACAAACATGGGGAGACAAACATGTTACTTTTTGTTACATTTGAAACCAAGACCCAAGCACAGTAAGTCAACCCACCGATGGTGAGATCTAAGTTTAACTGGTGTTTGATCAATTCTGTCACATGAGATAACATAACATACCATGCTAAATGTAATTGGTCAGATTCACAAAATGAACCTTACCTGTAGCTCCAGAGTTTATATCCCAGTTCATTCCTTTTAAAATTATACAATGGAAATGTGTGAGTTTCAGAAAGTCCATTAAATGATTATAATTCATAATAGAAATATAAGAATAAATATGAGATTACCGTTTGGTGACTTCCAATTGATTCCTGGAAATTAAAAGCAACACATTTTAATGTTCTGGTAACCGTCTTGTATAGGTAATTATTGAGGACAGTATTCATCTTGGAATATCATGTTACTTCCCTAACTATGTGTGAGTTGCCGTGACGCCCCCTACCATAAACATGAATGGAGGGGCTGTGACGTCATTTCATTTAATGTTTAGAATGCTGGATGCGGTACGGGTGCTGCACGGAGTTCACGGAGCGCGGTCCAAGTGGCGGGACCCGAGTGATCAGACATCTTATTCCCTGTCCTTTGGATAGGGGATAAGATGTCTGGAGGTGGAGTGCTCCTTTAAAGTGTGGACAGAGGGGAGCGCATACATGGAGGACGGCACACAAAGGCTATAAATAAAACAAACTCTAGACTCATGATCACAGACCTCACACCTACATGAAAGAATGTGAACCTAGAAGCAGGCTAAAAACTAAAAAACAAGGCAAGGTAAGTGAGGGAATGAAGATTGTAGAATAAAACTAAAATATATATTTTTTTCACATTAAAAATGTCCATAACTTTTACATTGGCTGTTAATGAAAATTAATATAAGAATTCTACCCTTGCTTAGGCCTCTTTTAAGTAGATCTATTGGCTAAGCGTGTTGCCTGACACACTATGCTGAATCTGATTGGTCAGATTCAGAAAAAGAGCATTACCTTTGTCTCAAGAGTTTATATCCCAATTAATTCCTGATTTTATTATATAAAAGTGCAAGTTTCAAAAAGTGCATAAAATATCATAAACTTTAAAAAAGAAATGTAAAAATAAATGTCAAATTCCCATCTGATGATTTAGTATTCCAATTAATTCCTGAAAATGCAAAGTAAAAAATTTAAATGTTCTGTTGTCCTATTAAAGCTGTGCTGTATAATTAAAAATTATAGACCCCACTGGTAAATTTAGACCCCACTCCTGGTAAATTTAGACCCCACTTTACTGTCAGGAGTTATAGACTACAAAGTTTGTGATTTAAGAAAAGTCTTAACCTAGGATATTTTATTACTTCTTTATTACTTATTATTTTTATTTTTTTATTTAATTGAATTAATATTTTAATTTATTACTTCCATAACTATGTGTAAGTTACCAAAGATACAGGCATGTAGCTAGGAAAAAGCACAGACATTCTATCAGAACAAAGGCCCAAAATTTTTTTTTTTGCTAAATAAAGTCAGAGATAATTAGTAAGGCTTTCTGCTCTCATTGTGTTATACATAACAGCAGTGATGGTGAGGGAGTTAAAGTGGTTATCCAGGAAAAGAAAAAAAGACCACATTTCTGTGGTAATTTATGGTATTACAACTTGGCTCCATTCACTTCAATAGAACTGAGCTGCAGAACCACGCCTAACCTGGAGACAGACAGGGAGCGGTCTTTGAAAGACATTATCTGTGTTTTTTGATTCCTGGATAACCCCTTTAAACATAGCAGCTTAGAGTGTGGATTGAGGGGAAAGCATACATGGAGGGCAGCACACAAAGTCTATAAATAAAAGGAAAGCATACAAAAGACAGTTTGTAGAGGAGAATCTCATGGGTGTAGAGGGACGCAGAACACATACAGCACATGATAGACTCCTAATAACAGATCTCCCAACTATCGCGTATTATTGGGCAGACACACATACATGAGAAGAATCTAAACCTAGAATCTTGCAGGACGGCGCACATGCATATGGACATAGGGTGGAGTTAAGACTGTTTTGGTGGGGGTGGGTGTTCTTATTAGGGAGTCGGGGTGGTTAGAGGTGGGACACAGGGTTTATAATGTTTTTATGCATGAAAACGTTAAAATGTAATTTAAAAAATCTAATAAAAAAAATTATAAAAGAATGGAGACTCAAACTTATTGCAAGATTTATAACTCAAAGTATTCTTTTCATTTAAAAAATGCCTTAAAGGGGTACTCTGGTGTAAAACATTTTTTTTTTTAAATCAACTGGTGCCAGAAAGTTAAACAGATTTGTAAATGACTTCTAATAAAAAAAATCTTAATCCTTTCAGTACTTATCAGCTGCTGTATATTACAGAGGAATTTATTTTCTGTCTGTGCACGGTGCTCTCTGCTGACACCTCTGTACATGTCAGGAACTGTCCAGAGCAGAAGAGGTTTGCTATGGGAAAAAGTACTAGGAAGGAGTAAGATTTTTCAATAGAAGTAATTTACAAATCTGTTTAACTTTCTGGCACCAGTTGATTAAAAAGAAAAATCTTTTCCACCGGAGTATCCATTCTGCAGCCGCAGCCCATTCTGACGTTGAGGACACAGCCATTTTTTTCAAATCTGATCTGTGTCACTTTTGTGTCAGATTTACATATTAATATAAATCTGGGATGCTGTTAATTATCATTCTGATTCTGAGATAGTATTTTCATGACATATTCTACTTTAAAATAGTGGTAAATGTTTGTCGATACTTGCATCATTTCTTTGTTAAAAATGCCAAAATTTCAGGAAAATGTTGAAAATTTAGCATTTTTCTAACTTTAAAACTCTTTGCTTGTAAGGAAAATGGACATGCCAAATAAAATTATACATCAATTCACATATACAATATGTCTGCTGTATGTTGGCATCATAAAGTTGACATGTTTTTACTTTTTGAAGACATATGAGGGCTTTAACCCCTTAAGGACTCAGGTTTTTCCGTTTTTGCACTTTCGTTTTTTCCTCCTTACCTTTTAAAAATCATAACCCTTTCAATTTTCCACCTAAAAATCGAAATTATGGCTTATTTTTTGCGTCGCCAATTCTACTTTGCAGTGACATTAGTCATTTTACCCAAAAATGCACGGCGAAACGGAAAAAAAAATCATTGTGCGACAAAATCGGAAAAAAAACGCCATTTTGTAACTTTTGGGGGCTTCCGTTTCTATGCAGTGCATTTTTCGGTAAAAATTACACCTTATCATTATTCTGTAGGTCCATACAGTTAAAATGATACCCTACTTATATAGGTTTGATTTTGTCGCACTTCTGGAAAAAATCATAACTACATGCAGGAAAATTTATACGTTTAAAAATGTTATCTTCTGACCCCTATAACTTTTTTATTTTTCCACGTACAGGGCGGTATGAGGACTCATTTTTTGCGCCGTGATCTGAAGTTTTTATTGTTATGATTTTTGTTTTGATCAGACTTTTTGATCACTTTTTACTAATTTTTTTAATGGTATAAAAAGTGACCAAAATACGCTTTTTTGGACTTTGGAATTTTTTTGCGCGTACGCCATTGACCGTGCGGTTTAATTAATGATATATTTTTATAGTTCGGACATTTACGCACGCGGCGATACCACATATGTTTATTTATTTTTTTTTTTACACTGTTTTATTTTTTTTATGGGAAAAGGGGGGTGATTCAAACTTTTATTAGGGAAGGGGTTAAATGACCTTTATTAACACTTTTTTTTTACATTTCTTTTGCAGTGTTATAGGTCCCATAGGGACCTATAACACTGCACACACTGATCTCCTATGCTGATCACTGGCGTGTATTAACACGCCTGTGATCAGCATTATCGGCGCTTGACTGCTCCTGCCTGGATCTCAGGCACGGAGCAGTCATTCGTCGATCGGACACCGAGGAGGCAGGTAAGGGCCCTCCCGGTGTCCGATCAGCTGTTCGGGACGCCGCGATTTCACCGCGGCGGTCCCGAACAGCCCGACTGAGCAGCCGGGTCACTTTCAGTTTCACTTTAGAAGCGGCGGTCAGCTTTGACCGCCGCTTCTAAAGGGTTAATACCGCACATCGCCGCGATCGGCGATGTGTGGTATTAGCCGCGGGTCTCGGCCGTTGATGAGCGCCGGGAACGAAGCGATATGATGCAGGATCGCGGCGCGATCCCGCCTCATATCACGGGAGACGGCGCAGGATGTAAATATACGTCCTGCGTCGTTAAGGGGTTAAAGTATAGCGGCAATTTTCCAAATCTTCATGAAAAAAGTTCCAAAATCAGAATATTTCAGGGACCAGTGCAGTTTGAAGGGGATTTGAGGGGCCTTTCTGTGAGAAATCCCCCAAACCTAGAAACTTCACCCCTCAAAGTATTTAAAATGACATTTGCAAAGTTTAGGTGTTTCACAGGAATAGCAGCAAAGTTGAGGAGAAAACTCAAAATCAAAAATGTTTGCACCAAAATGTTCTTGTAGCCCCATTTTGCTTATTTTTGTTTGTAACCCAATTTTTCTTGAGTGTGCAAATACCTCATATGTGGATGTAAAACACTCTACATGAGTACTAGAGGGCTTAAAAGGGAAGGAGTGACATTGGGCTTTTGGAGACCGAATTTTGCTAAATTGGTTTTTGAGGGGCATGTTGCATTTAAGAAGTCCCCAGCATGCCAGAACAGCAAAAAAATAAAAACAAATCCCCCCCCTGTGGCACACTATTTGGGAAACTACACCCCTCAAGAAATGTGACAAGGGGTACAGTGAGCCTTAACACCAAACAGGTGTTTGACTAACTTTCATTAAAGTGGGACGTGAAAATGAAAAATTCAATTTTTTTCACTAAACTGTTGGTGTTACCCCAAATTTTTCAATTCCATTTTTCAATGCCGTTTGGCTTTTGGACAGAGAATTTGACTGGAACAGTTCATGGGGGCCATGTCGTTTTTATAAAGCCCCCATGGTGCCCAGAAAGTGGAAATCGCCCACATGTGACACCATTTTGGAAATTACACCCCAAAAGGAATGTAACAAGGGGTGCAGTGAGCATTTACACCCCACTGGCATTTGACACATTTTTGGAAAAGTGGGCTGTAAATCTGGAAAATTTTATTTTATATTTTTACGGACCCCTGCTACAAAAATCTGTCAGACACCTGTGGGGTGTAAATGCTCACTGCACCCGTTATTACATGCCTTGAGGGGAGTAGTTTCCAAAATGGGGTCACATGTTGGTGTTTTTGTTTCTGCATTTATGTCAGAACCGCGGCAACAGAACCTGTACAAATCACTAATATAGGCCTCAAATGTACATGGTGCTCTCTCACTCCTGAGCCTTGTTGTTCACCGGCAGAGCACTTTACGTCCACATATGGGTTATTTCCGTACATATTTTGGGAAACGCCCAGTTTAGAAGCAAATCCCCATAGCAAACCTCTTCTAAACTGGGCGTTTCCCGAGACAGGTGTCATCAGAGAGGATTTAGACAGAAAAGAACCACCTTAACTTCAGAAGCTCATAAGTACTGAAAGGATTAAGATTTTTTAATAGAAGTAATTTTCAAATCTGTTTAACTTTCTGGAGCCAGTTGATATATATATATATATATATATATATATATATATATATATATATATATATATAAATTTTCCTGGAATACCCCTATAAGGGGTTGATATAAACTGGCTGCTAATGAATATTAATTCAGGAATTCCATCATTCCTTAGACCACTTTTGCAGCAGATGCCTGGCCAATTATGTCACCTGACATACTATGCTGTATCTGATTGGTCAGATTCAGAAAAACAATATTACCTTTTTCTCCAGAGTTTATATCCCAGTTCATTCCTGTTGAGATTATACAATGCAAATGTGTGGGTTTTAGAAAGTGCTATACAATTCAAAAACTTTAAAACAGAAATGTAAGAATAAATATATAAGTATTCCAATCCATTGCTGAAAATGTAAAGTAATACATTTAAATGTTCTTTTAAACTATTGAAACTATCTTGTATAGTTCATATTTTAGGATGGTTTTCCTCCTGATAAATTTGGATTTCACCTTGTCTCTTTTAGAGGTTAGATAATTTAAAATATTAGGATACATTTAGGATATTGTGCCATTTCTCTAAGTATGAACTAAAACACATGTGCTGAGGGATAAGCATGAGCCCTGAATCTGGTCATGGCCTCATCCCATGTTATGATCAATAGAAAAACACAGTCTAGTTTGTAATCAAGAGTGTCTGCCATTAAACTTCTCTATTTCCATGACCTTGGATCAATCACTATAGAAACCTATTGCTCTTTGGGACCTTAATCTTCATCTAGTAATTTGCAGTGCACAGCAGCTGTTCAGAAATACTACGAAATATTAATTCAAGAATTCCAGCCTTGCTTAAAGGGGTACTCTGTTGGAAATTTCTTTTTTAAATCAACTGGTGCCAGAAAGTAAGACAGATTTGTAAATTACTTTCATTTTAAAATCTTAATCCTTCCATTACTTATCAGCTGCTGTATGCTCCAAAGGAAATTATTTTCTTTTTGAATTTCTTCTCTGTCTAATCACAGTGCTGACAACGCTGTCTGTGTCAGGAACAGTCCAGAGCAGGACCCCATAGCAAACATATTCAGCTCTGGACAGTTCCTGTCATGGACAGAGGTGTCAGCAGAGAGCACTGTGATAAGATAGAAAAGAAATTCAAAAAGAAAATAACTTCCTCTGGAGCATACAGCAGCTGATAAGTACTGGAAGGATTAAGATTTTTAAATAGAAGTAATTTACAAATCTGTTTTACTTTCTGCCACCAGTTGATTAAAAAAAAAATGTTTTCCACCATAGTACCCCTTTAACCCACTTTTAAAGCAAATGTTTGGCTAATAATGTCATCTTACATATTCTGCTGAATCTGATTCAGAAAAAGTTTCATTACCTGCAGCTTCTGAGTTTACATCCCAGTTCATTCCTGTGGAGATTATGTAATACAAACATGTGAGTTTCATAAAATGCATTAACACTTTGGGCCTCTTTTACTAAGAGTGGGGTGTAGTTTTCTTTGTGGGTTATTGTTTCCAACAGGTATTTTTCCATGTTATTTACTATTATTACTAGTATCTTGTATTTGGTGATTTTCCCCACGTTTTCTCTTTTTACACATGTTCTGAGCTGTCTGGTTTTCCAGAGCTCAAATCCACCACATTTTATGTGGAAACATTAGTATATTTGAAGGTTTAAATTTAGGTTTTTTTTTGGAGACATGCCCCTTTTCCCTGATGGTCATGTCCCTTTGTAGGGTTTTCTGAGCAAAGTGGAGAGTTAGTAGGTTTTTTTTTTGTTTTTTTGTCAGAAATTCTGGCTCATGACACGTGACAAAAAACATACAAAATCTACTCGGAAAGGTCTTAGTAAATAAATGTAAGGTTACCTCCTAATGAATTAGTATTCCAATTCATTCCTAAAAATAAAAAAAAATAAAAATTAAGTAAATTACTTTTTTGATACAAAACTCAATATTCATCTGCTCAGCTCCTCTTGCTATTTAACCTGCAGCTCACGGATCAGATTCTTATTTTCAATATGATGGGTTCCTTTTAAAATAAATGTGTTTAATGGTTTGTTTAATCTATCGTAACAGTCTTATTACACCCTGGTAAATTTGGATCCTACTTTATGTTTATCAGTGGTTTGAGAATACAAACACCTTAGAAACACCTTGTTGTAGGATACCTTGTCACTTCATTTATGAGGATTTCCACCCTGGTTTAGCCATTTTTTAAGAAGCAGTATGTCACCTGACATATTAAACTGAATCTGATTCAGAAGTTTATTCTAGATATCGTACCACCCTTGTTATGTACTTTTTTAAGCAGATTGTCATCTGATATTTAATGCTGAATCTGTTTGGTCAGATTGAGAAAAACAACCCTACCTGTTGCTCCAGAGTTTAAATCCCACTTTAGTCCTGTTGATTTATATAATAGAAATGTTTAAGTTTCCATTATGCTTATACTATAAAATGCTTATACTATAAAATACAAATGTACAGTAAGAAAAATATGGCATTACCTGGTGCCTTAGTATTCCACTGAATTCCTGGGAAATAAATGCAACACATTTAATTGTTTAGTTAAAGTGAATATGTCAGCTTTATATCATGCTCAGAGCTGCAGACATGGGCAGATAGGTGATTGGGAGATAAAACAAACAATACCGGTCTCTTAGAAAATGGCTGTTTGCAAAGTTATAAGCTCACATTTTCCTTTCACGTGTTCTAGAGGCAACACTGGGCTGCAGCATGCATGCCATCTTCTTCCCCCACCCCTCCCTGCTTGCAGCGCTGAGCCCTATGCATCAATCATGGAGGGGGGGGGGGGGGGGGAGGAGAACAAGCTGCAGCTCGGCAATTCCTCTAGGAAACTTAAAGGGGTACTTCGGTGGAAAACAACATTTTTAAATCCACTGGTGCCAGAAAGTTAAACAGATTTCTAAATAACTTCTATTTAAAAATCTTAATCCTTCCAGTACTTAGTGCTAAAAAAAAATAAAGTACATTACTTTTTTGCTACAAAACTCAATATTAATCTGCTTAGCTCCTCTTTATGCTTAATCTGCAGCTCGCTCACTGCAGATCAGACTCCCATTTTCAATATGATGGGTTTATTTCAAAAGAAATGTGTTTAATGGTTTGTTTAATCTATTGTAACAGTCTTATTACACCTTGATAAATTTGGATCCTACTTTGTTTATCAGTGGTTTGAGAATACAACATTTCAAATTTAGAAACACCTTGTTGTAAGATGCCTTGTCACTTCATTCATGAGGATTTCCACCCTGGTTTAGCCATTTTATTAAGTAGCAGTATGTCACCTGACATGCTATACTAAATCTGATTCAGAAAAAGAGCATTACCTGTGGCTCCAGAGTTTATATCCCAGTTCATTCCTGTAGAGATTATAAAACACAGATGTGTGAATTTCAGAAAGTCTATTAAAATGCTTATGTTTTAACCCCTTGTTACCCCTTGTTACCTTAAGGTTTAAAAATTATAATCCCTGCCCTTTTTCCACCTATAATATTTTTAAAAAATCCATACTATATAAAAATAATATAGTCCTGAAATTACAACATTTGAAAGATTTTCTTTCACTGTGTATGTCACATTTTGCTTTCTGTTACTTTGAATTTGCATTCAACTAATTATGTTAGAGCTATTCTGGATTTAAAGGAGTACTCCACTGGAAAACATTTTTTTTTTTAAATCAACTGGTGCCAGAAAGTTAAACAGATTTGTACATTACTTCTATTTAAAAATTGTAATCCTTCCAGTACTTATCAGCTGCTGTATGATCCACAGGAAGTTGTTTTCTTTTTAAATTTCCTTTCTGTCTGACCACAGTGTTCTCTGCTGACACCTCTGTCCATGTCAGGAACTGTCCAGAGCAGGATGGGTTTACTATGGGGATTTGCTCCTACTCTGGAAAGTACCTAAATTGGACAGAGGTGTCAGCAGAGAGCACTGTGGTCAGACAGAAAGGAAATTCAAATAGAAAAGAATTTCCTCTGGAGCATACATCAGCTGATAAGTACTGGAAGGATTAAGATTTTAAAGTAGAAGTAATTTACAAATCTATTAAACTTTCTGGCACCAGTTGATTTAGAATTTTTTTTTCCAGTGGAGTACCCTTTTAATTTATGTACCCTAACAAGAAATTGTTGACAATTATTCACAATAATTATTATGCTCAGAGATGCAGACATGAGCAGATAGTTGATAAGGAAATTAAACAGATGATTCTCTTCTCTTTAGAGATGAGCGAATCGAATCTGACGAATCCAAATTCGTTAGGAATTTCAGGAAAAATTTTATTCGCAATGAAGCACTGACAGGGAAGGGAATGAGATTGAGAGAGAAAATGCAATTGTGGGTGTATTACAGCAGTGATTCACCTCAGGCCCAAATCCAGCCTAGAAGCACTGATAGGGAAGGGAGTGAGATTGAGAGAGTGCAATTTTGGGTGTAGTACACAGCGACTGTGTGCTGCAGCACTAGTTAATGTCTAAATTTTACATCAGTTTTGAGGGTTAGCTAATGTCATTGTTACATCCACCACACCAGTGCATTTATGTTATGTTGTGTTTCTGTACTTCTCTATGTTCACATTCACACACCCATTCATCGGGTAAGGATGATGTATGTTGGTCTTGTGGTCGGTTGCAGACATCCTCCATTGTATGCATTTTTTGCTGGGGATTGCCTATAGCAACGAACCACAAGTGCAGGACTTGCTATTCCCTATAAATGCACGCCAGCATTTGGGCTCGAGCACGTCCTGACATTTGAGACCACGTACTTGTTGTGTTTGTTTAGACCACTTTTGCAGCAGATGCCTGGCCAATTATGTCACCTGACATACTATACTGTATCTGATTGGTCAGATTCAGAAAAACAATATTACCTTTTTCTCCAGAGTTTATATCCCAGTTCATTCCTGTTGAGATTATACAATGCAAATGTGTGGGTTTTAGAAAGTGTTATAAAATTAAAAAACTTTAAAACAGAAATGTAAGAATAAATATATAAGTATTCCAATCCATTGCTGAAAATGTAAAGTAATACATTTAAATGTTCTTTTGAACTATTGAAACTATCTTGTATAGTTAATATTTTAGGATGGTTTTCCTCCTGATAAATTTGGATTTCACCTTGTCTCTTTTAGAGGTTAGATAATTTAAAATATTAGGATACATTTAGGATATTGTGCCATTTCTCTAAGTATGAACTAAAACACATGTGCTGAGGGATAAGCATGAGCCCTGAATCTGGTCATGGCCTCATCCCATGTTATGATCAATAGAAAAATACAGTCTAGTTTGTAATCAAGAGTGTCTGCCATTAAACTTCTCTATTTCCATGACCTTGGATCAATCACTATAGAAACCTATTGCTCTTTGTGACCTTAATCTTCATCTAGTAATTTGCAGTGCACAGCAGCTGTTCAGAAATACTACGAAATATTAATTCAAGAATTCCAGCCTTGCTTAAAGGGGTACTCTGTTTTAAATGTCTTTTTTAAATCAACTGGTGCCAGAAAGTAAAACAGATTTGTAAATGACTTTCATTTTAAAATCTTAATCCTTCCATTACTTATCAGCTGCTGTATGCTCCAAAGGAAATTATTTTCTTTTTGAATTTCTCCTCTATCTAATCACAGTGCTGACAACTCTGTCTGTGTCAGGAACAGTCCAGAGCAGGACCCCATAGCACACCTATTCAGCTCTGGACAGTTCCTGACATGGACAGAGGTGTCAGCAGAGAGCACTGTGATAAGATAGAAAAGAAATTCAAAAAGAAAAGAACTTCCTCTGGAGCATACAGCAGCTGATAAGTACTGGAAGGATTAAGATTTTTAAATAGAAGTAATTTACAAATCTGTTTTACTTTCTGACACCAGTTGATTTAAAAAAAAAATTTCCACCATAGTACCCCTTTAACCCACTTTTAAAGCAAATGTTTGGCTAATAATGTCATCTTACATATTCTGCTGAATCTGATTCAGAAAAAGTTTCATTACCTGCAGCTTCTGAGTTTACATCCCAGTTCATTCCTGTGGAGATTATGTAATACAAACATGTGAGTTTCATAATATGCATTAACACTTTGGGCCTCATTTACTAAGAGTGGAGTGTAGTTTTCTTTGTGGGTTATTGTTTCCAACAGGTATTTTTCCATGTTATTTACTATTATTGCTAGTATCTTGTATTCGGTGATTTTCCCCACGTTTTCTCTTTTTACACATGCTCTGAGCTGTCTGGTTTTCCAGAGCTCAAATCCACCACATTTTATGTGGAAACATTAGTATATTTGAAGGTTTCTTTTTAAAATTTAGGTTTTTTTTTTGGAGACATGCCCCTTTTCCCTGATGGTCATGTCCCTTTGTAGGGTTTTCTGAGCAAAGTGGAGAGTCAGTAGGGTTTTTTTTTTGTTTTTTTGTCAGAAATTCTGGCTCATGACACGTGACAAAAAACATACAAAATCTACTCGGAAAGGTCTTAGTAAATAAATGTAAGGTTACCTCCTAATGAATTAGTATTCCAATTCATTCCTAAAAATAAAAAAAAAATAAAATTAAGTAAATTACTTTTTTGATACAAAACTCAATATTAATCTGCTCAGCTCCTCTTGCTATTTAACCTGCAGCTCACAGATCAGATTCTTATTTTCAATATGATGGGTTCCTTTTAAAATAAATGTGTTTAATGGTTTGTTTAATCTATTGTAATAGTCTTATTACACCCTGGTAAATTTGGATCCTACTTTATGTTTATCAGTGGTTTGAGAATACAAACACCTTAGAAACACCTTGTTGTAGGATACCTTGTCACTTCATTTATGAGGATTTCCACCCTGGTTTAGCCATTTTTTAAGAAGCAATATGTCACCTGACATATTAAACTGAATCTGATTCAGAAGTTTATTCTAGATATCGTACCACCCTTGTTATGTACTTTTTTAAGCAGATTGTCATCTGATATTTAATGCTGAATCTGTTTGGTCAGATTGAGAAAAACAACCCTACCTGTTGCTCCAGAGTTTAAATCCCACTTTAGTCCTGTTGATTTATATAATAGAAATGTTTAAGTTTCCATTATGCTTATACTATAAAATGCTTATACTATAAAATACAAATGTACAGTAAGAAAAATATGACATTACCTGGTGCCTTAGTATTCCACTGAATTCCTGGGAAATAAATGCAACACATTTAATTGTTTAGTTAAAGTGAATATGTCAGCTTTATATCATGCTCAGAGCTGCAGACATGGGCAGATAGGTGATTGGGAGATAAAACAAACAATACCGGTCTCTTAGAAAATGGCTGTTTGCAAAGTTATAAGCTCACATTTTCCTTTCACGTGTTCTAGAGGCAACACTGGGCTGCAGCATGTATGCCGTGTTCCTCCCCCACCCCTCCTTGCTTGCAGCGCTGAGCCCTATGCATCAATCATGGAGGGGGGGGGGGGGGGGGGGAGGAGAACAAGCTGCAGTTTGGAACTTCCTCTAGGAAACTTAAAGGGGTACTTCGGTGGAAAACAACATTTTTAAATCAACTGGTGCCAGAAAGTTAAACAGATTTCTAAATTACTTCTATTTAAAAATCCAGTACTTCCAGTACTTCCAGTACTTAGTGCTAAAAAAAAATAAAGTACATTACTTTTTTGCTACAAAACTCAATATTAATCTGCTTAGCTCCTCTTTATGCTTAATCTGCAGCTCACTCACTGCAGATCAGACTCCCATTTTCAATATGATGGGTTTCTTTCAAAAGAAATGTGTTTAACCCCTTAAGGACACATGACGTACTGGAACGTCATGTGTCCACTCCCGATCTATAACGCGGGGCCACGGCGTGGCCCCGCGTCATAGCGGGTCGGGCCGGCCTCTAACAACGGCCGGGACCCGTGGCTAATAGCGCGCGGCATTGATCGCTGTGCCGCGCGCTATTAACCCTTTAGACGCGGCGTTCAAAGTTGAACGCCGCGTCTAAAGTGAAACCGAAAGCATGCCGGCTAGCTCAGTGGGCTGTTCGGGATAGCCGCGGTGAAATCGCGGCATCCCGAACAGCTGACAGGACAGCGGGAGGGCCCCTACCTGCCTCCTCGCTGTCCGATCGCCGAATGACAGCTCAGTGCCTGAGATCCAGGCATGAGCAGTCATGCGGCAGAATCATCGATCAGTGGTTTCTTATGAGAAACCAGTGATCAATGTAAAAGATCAGTGTGTGCAGTGTTATAGGTCCCTATGGGACCTATAACACTGCAAAAAAAAAGTGCAAAAAAAAAGTGAATAAACATCATTTAACCCCTTCCCTATTAAAAGTTTGAATCACCCCCCTTTTCCCATAAAAGAAAAAACACAGTGTAAATAAAAATAAAAATAAACATAAATGGTATCGCCGCGTGCGGAAATGTCCGAATTATAAAAATATATCGTTAATTAAACCGCACGGTCAATGGCGTGCGCGCAAAAAAATTCCAAAGTCCAAAATAGTGCATTTTTGGTCACTTTTTATATCATGAAAAAATGAATAAAAAGCGATCAATAAGTCCTATCAATGCAAAAATGGTACCGTTAAAAACTTCATATCACGGCGCAAAAAATGAGCCCTCATACCGCCCCATACACGGAAAAATAAAAAAGTTATAGGGGTCAGAAGATGACAATTTTAAACGTATTAATTTTCCTGCATGTAGTTAGGATTTTTTCCAGAAGTCCGACAAAATCAAACCTATATAAGTAGGGTATCATTTTAATCGTATGGACCTACAGAATACATATCAGGTGTCATTTTTACCGAAAAATGTACTACGTAGAAACGGAAGCCCCCAAAAGTTACAAAACAGCGTTTTTTTTTAAATTTTGTCGCACAATGATTTTTTTTCCCGCTTCACCATAGATTTTTGGGCAAAATGACTGACGTCATTACAAAGTAGAATTGGTGGCGCAAAAAATAAGCCATCATATGGATTTTTAGGTGTAAATTTGAAAGAGTTATGATTTTTTAAAGGCAAGGAGCAAAAAACGAAAATGCAAAAACGGAAAAACCTCCGGTCCTTAAGGGGTTAATGGTTTGTTTAATCTATTGTAACAGTCTTATTACACCCTGATAAATTTGGATCCTACTTTGTTTATCAGTGGTTTGAGAATACAACATTTCAAATTTAGAAACACCTTGTTGTAAGATGCCTTGTCACTTCATTCATGAGGATTTCCACCCTGGTTTAGCCATTTTATTAAGTAGCAGTATGTCACCTGACATGCTATACTAAATCTGATTCAGAAAAAGAGCATTACCTGTGGCTCCAGAGTTTATATCCCAGTTCATTCCTGTAGAGATTATAAAACACAGATGTGTGAATTTCAGAAAGTCTATTAAAATGCTTATGTTTTAACCCCTTGTTACCCCTTGTTACCTTAAGGTTTAAAAATTATAATCCCTGCCCTTTTTCCACCTATAATATTTTTAAAAAATCCATACTATATAAAAATAATATAGTCCTGAAATTACAACATTTGAAAGATTTTCTTTCACTGTGTATGTCACATTTTGCTTTCTGTTACTTTGAATTTGCATTCAACTAATTATGTTAGAGCTATTCTGGATTTAAAGGAGTACTCCACTGGAAAACATTTTTTTTTTAAATCAACTGGTGCCAGAAAGTTAAACAGATTTGTACATTACTTCTATTTAAAAATTGTAATCCTTCCAGTACTTATCAGCTGCTGTATGATCCACAGGAAGTTGTTTTCTTTTTAAATTTCCTTTCTGTCTGACCACAGTGTTCTCTGCTGACACCTCTGTCCATGTCAGGAACTGTCCAGAGCAGGATGGGTTTACTATGGGGATTTGCTCCTACTCTGGAAAGTACCTAAATTGGACAGAGGTGTCAGCAGAGAGCACTGTGGTCAGACAGAAAGGAAATTCAAATAGAAAAGAATTTCCTGTGGAGCATACATCAGCTGATAAGTACTGGAAGGATTAAGATTTTAAAGTAGAAGTAATTTACAAATCTATTAAACTTTCTGGCACCAGTTGATTTAGAATTTTTTTTTCCAGTGGAGTACCCTTTTAATTTATGTACCCTAACAAGAAATTGTTGACAATTATTCACAATAATTATTATGCTCAGAGATGCAGACATGAGCAGATAGTTGATAAGGAAATTAAACAGATGATTCTCTTCTCTTTAGAGATGAGCGAATCGAATCTGACGAATCCAAATTCGTTAGGAATTTCAGGAAAAATTTTATTCGCAATGAAGCACTGACAGGGAAGGGAATGAGATTGAGAGAGAAAATGCAATTGTGGGTGTATTACAGCAGTGATTCACCTCAGGCCCAAATCCAGCCTAGAAGCACTGATAGGGAAGGGAGTGAGATTGAGAGAGTGCAATTTTGGGTGTAGTACACAGCGACTGTGTGCTGCAGCACTGGCTAATGTCTCGATTTTACATCAGTTTTGAGGGTTAGCTAATGTCATTGTTACATCCACCACACCAGTGCATTTATGTTATGTTGTGTTTCTGTACTTCTCTATGTTCACATTCACACATCCATTCATCGGGTAAGGATGATGTATGTTGGTCTTGTGGTCGGTTGCAGACATCCTCCATTGTATGCATTTTTTGCTGGGGATTGCCTATAGCAACGAACCACAAGTGCAGGACTTGCTATTCCCTATAAATGCACGTCAGCATTTGGGCTCGAGCACTTCCTGACATTTGAGACCACGTACTTGTTGTGTTTGTTTAGACCACTTTTGCAGCAGATGCCTGGCCAATTATGTCACCTGACATACTATACTGTATCGGATTGGTCAGATTCAGAAAAACAATATTACCTTTTTCTCCAGAGTTTATATCCCAGTTCATTCCTGTTGAGATTATACAATGCAAATGTGTGGGTTTTAGAAAGTGTTATAAAATTCTAAAACTTTAAAACAGAAATGTAAGGATAAATATATAAGTATTCCAATCCATTGCTGAAAATGTAAAGTAATACATTTAAATGTTCTTTTAAACTATTGAAACTATATTGTATAGTTCATATTTTAGGATGGTTTTCCTCCTGATAAATTTGGATTTCACCTTGTCTCTTTTAGAGGTTAGATAATTTAAAATATTAGGATACATTTAGGATATTGTGCCATTTCTCTAAGTATGAACTAAAACACATGTGCTGAGGGATAAGCATGAGCCCTGAATCTGGTCATGGCCTCATCCCATGTTATAATCAATAGAAAAACACAGTCTAGTTTGTAATCAAGAGTGTCTGCCATTAAACTTCTCTATTTCCATGACCTTGGATCAATCACTATAGAAACCTATTGCTCTTTGGGACCTTAATCTTCATCTAGTAATTTGCAGTGCACAGCAGCTGTTCAGAAATACTACGAATTCCAGCCTTGCTTAAAGGGGTACTCTGTTTTAAATGTCTTTTTTAAATCAACTGGTGCCAGAAAGTAAAACAGATTTGTAAATGACTTTCATTTTAAAATCTTAATCCTTCCATTACTTATCAGCTGCTGTATGCTCCAAAGGAAATTATTTTCTTTTTGAATTTCTCCTCTGTCTAATCACAGTGCTGACAACTCTGTCTGTGTCAGGAACAGTCCAGAGCAGGACCCCATAGCAAACCTATGCAGCTCTGGACAGTTCCTGACATGGACAGAGGTGTCAGCAGAGAGCACTGTGATAAGATAGAAAAGAAATTCGAAAAGAACTTCCTCTGGAGCATACAGCAGCTGATAAGTACTGGAAGGATTAAGATTTTTAAATAGAAGTAATTTACAAATCTGTTTTACTTTCTGACACCAGTTGATTAAAAAAAAAAATTTCCACCATAGTACCCCTTTAACCCACTTTTAAAGCAAATGTTTGGCTAATAATGTCATCTTACATATTCTGCTGAATCTGATTCAGAAAAAGTTTCATTACCTGCAGCTTCTGAGTTTACATCCCAGTTCATTCCTGTGGAGATTATGTAATACAAACATGTGAGTTTCATAATATGCATCAACACTTTGGGCCTCTTTTACTAAGAGTGGAGTGTAGTTTTCTTTGTGGGTTATTGTTTCCAACAGGTATTTTTCCATGTTATTTACTATTATTACTAGTATCTTGTATTTGGTGATTTTCCCCACGTTTTCTCTTTTTACAGATGCTCTGAGCTGTCTGGTTTTCCAGAGCTCAAATCCACCACATTTTATGTGGAAACATTAGTAAATTTGAAGGTTTCTTTTAAAAATTTAGGGTTTTTTTTGGAGACATGCCCCTTTTCCCTGATAGTCATGCCCCTTTGTAGGGTTTTCTGAGCAAAGTGGAGAGTTAGTAGGGTTTTTTTTTGTTTTGTTTTTTTCAGAAATTCTGACTCATGACACGTGACACAAAAAAACATACAAAATCTACTCGGAAAGGTCTTAGTAAATAAATGTAAAGTTACCTCCTAATGAATTAGTATTCCAATTCATTCCTAAAAATAAAAAAAAATTAAAATTAAGTAAATTACTTTTTTGATACAAAACTCAATATTAATCTGCTCAGCTCCTCTTGCTATTTAAACTGCAGCTCACAGATAAGATTCTTATTTTCAATATGATGGGTTCCTTTTAAAATAAATGTGTTTAATGGTTTGTTTAATCTATCGTAACAGTCTTATTACACCCTGGTAAATTTCGATCCTACTTTATGTTTATCAGTGGTTTGAAAATGGCTGTTTGCAAAGTTACAAGCTCACATTTTCCTTTCACGTGTTCTAGAGGCAACACTGGGCTGCAGCATGTATGCCGTGTTCCTCCCCCACCCCTCCTTGCTTGCAGCACTGAGCCCTAAGCATCAATCATGGAGGGGGGGGGGGGGGGGGGGGGGAGGAGAACAAGCTGCAGTTTGGAACTTCCTCTAGGAAACTTAAAGGGGTACTTCGGTGGAAAACAACATTTTTAAATCAACTGGTGCCAGAAAGTTAAACAGATTTCTAAATTACTTCTATTTAAAAATCCAGTACTTCCAGTACTTCCAGTACTTAGTGCTAAAAAAAGTACATTACTTTTTTGCTACAAAACTCAATATTAATCTGCTTAGCTCCTCTTTATGCTTAATCTGCAGCTCACTCACTGCAGATCAGACTCCCATTTTCAATATGATGGGTTTCTTTCAAAAGAAATGTGTTTAATGGTTTGTTTAATCTATTGTAACAGTCTTATTACACCCTGATAAATTTGGATCCTACTTTGTTTATCAGTGGTTTGAGAATACAACATTTCAAATTTAGAAACACCTTGTTGTAAGATGCCTTTTCACTTCATTCATGAGGATTTCCACCCTGGTTTAGCCATTTTATTAAGTAGCAGTATGTCACCTGACATGCTATACTAAATCTGATTCAGAAAAAGAGCATTACCTGTGGCTCCAGAGTTTATATCCCAGTTCATTCCTGTAGAGATTATAAAACACAGATGTGTGAATTTCAGAAAGTCTATTAAAATGCTTATGTTTTAACCCCTTGTTACCCCTTGTTACCTTAAGGTTTAAAAATTATAATCCCTGCCCTTTTTCCACCTATAATATTTTTAAAAAATCCATACTATATAAAAATAATATAGTCCTGAAATTACAACATTTGAAAGATTTTCTTTCACTGTGTATGTCACATTTTGCTTTCTGTTACTTTGAATTTGCATTCAACTAATTATGTTAGAGCTATTCTGGATTTAAAGGAGTACTCCACTGGAAAACATTTTTTTTTTAAATCAACTGGTGCCAGAAAGTTAAACAGATTTGTACATTACTTCTATTTAAAAATTGTAATCCTTCCAGTACTTATCAGCTGCTGTATGATCCACAGGAAGTTGTTTTCTTTTTAAATTTCCTTTCTGTCTGACCACAGTGTTCTCTGCTGACACCTCTGTCCATGTCAGGAACTGTCCAGAGCAGGATGGGTTTACTATGGGGATTTGCTCCTACTCTGGAAAGTACCTAAATTGGACAGAGATGTCAGCAGAAATAACTGTGGTCAGAGAGAAAGGAAATTCAAATAGAAAAGAACTTCCTGTGGAGCATACATCAGCTGATAAGTACTGGAAGGATTAAGATTTTAAAATAGAAGTAATTTACAAATCTATTTAACTTTCTGGCACCAGTTGATTTAGAAAAAAATGTTTTCCAGTGGAGTACCCCTTTAATTTATGTACCCTAACAAGAAATTGTTGACAATTATTCACAATAATTATTATGCTCAGAGATGCAGACATGAGCAGATAGTTGATAAGGAAATCAAACAGATGATTCTCTTCTCTTTAGGGATGAGCGAATCGAATCTGCCGAATACAAATTCGTTAGGAATTTCAGGAAAAATTTGATTCACAATGAAGCACTGACAGGGAAGGGAATGAGATTGAGAGAGAAAATGCAATTGTGGGTGTATTACAGCAGTGATTTAACTCAGGCCCAAATCCAGCCTAGAAGCACTGATAGGGAAGGGAGTGAGATTGAGAGAGTGCAATTTTGGGTGTAATACACAGCGACTGTGTGCTGCAGCACTGGTGTGTAAAACAACTGAAAAGCTAATAGTAACCAGCCAGTTAGGTTGAGCAGAGCACTATAAGTGTATTGTCCTCTAATAAGTCTAACCTGTGCGTCTCAAGGGCCAAGTAACTGTGAAAGACCAGCCAAAAGTATACACCTGCTGGTGTTGTAGACAAATACTGTTTTAAGCATACTGGAGCGCATTGTACTCCCCTCATAAGTGCATACCACATACGTACATCTAAGTGGTGTACCATTTTGTTCCTGTTAAAGTCTTAAGGGCCTAGTTACTGTGAAAGGCCAGGCAAAAGTAAACACTTGCTCGTGTTGATGACAAATACTGTTTTAAGCGTACTGGAGCCCATCATATTCCCCTCATAAGTGCATACTACATTTGTACATCATTGTTTCTGTTAAAGTCTTAAGGGCCTTGTTACTGTGAAAGGCCAGGCAAAAGTACACACCTGCATGTGTTGTAGACAAATACTCTTTTAAGTGTAGTGGAGCTTATTGCCTCTGTCCTATGCTGTTCCCTCCTGCACAGAAGTATCTTATGCTGTGGGTTTAGCTCCACTATTTAGTGAGGACGATCTAATAGAGGACAGTCAGTAGCTACTGCCCAGCTAAGAAGTGAAGGAGACGTCCGCCGCTTCCTCCGCTAGGTGGGCAAGTAGTGAAGAGGAGAGTGGTGTGGGAGGTGGTGTTATGAGCGTTAAGGCTCCTGAAGCAGACACTGATAAGGAACCCGAGGAGGACACCAGTGATGTGCAGACACAACTCGATGATGATGAAGCCGATTGCACTTGGGAGCTGGGTGCAGAAGGGGCTTCATCATCATCAGGAGTAAAGGGTTGCAGGTTGCCTGTGAGCAGCAGCTGAGCCAGCAAGGTGGTAGCATGGTTGGCAGTCAGCATGGTAGCAGAAGTGGAAAGTCTGGAGCCAAACGTGCCCAGGGTAGACCACCTGCATCGCGGCCACCTACCTTCCCGGGAGGTAGTGGAACAGGGGTTCCTGGAGTTGGTGGCAGTAGCAGTCAATCAGTGCGGACTGTTGGTGGGAAAATCAGCTACTTGGCGGTGTGGCAGTTTTTCATAAAGCATCCGGAGGAGGTTAACATGGCCACATGCAAGATGTGTCGGCAGAAGGTGAAGCATGGCCAGGGTCCCAATGTTGGCACCACGGCCCTGCGTCAACATATGCAGCATCACCATAAAGCGGCCTGGGAGAACCGTGGCTCTGATCTCTGATGAGGTAGTCCAGCCTGCTGCATCACCCAGTGGCACGCCGCTCCTTGTTTCAGACAGCCATGGGTCCACCACCACAGCCGAAGGGAGCTGTGCGTCATACCCATCTTCTGTCACTCCAGTTGCTCCTGCTCCTCCAACTTCTAGTCAGTCATTCTGCCAGCAATCCATCGGTGAAGCCATGTCCAAGAGACAACAGTATGCGCACTGCAGAAGCTGAATGTGCTCCTGTCCAAGTTGCTGGTGCTGCAGTCCCTCCCTTTTCAAGTGGTGGACTCTGCCACCTTTCAGAGAACTGATGGCTTGTGCTGAGCCGAGGTGGAGAGTCCACAGCCGTGTAAAGAAGGCAGTACCAGCCCTGCACAATTTTGTGGACGAGAAGGTGGGCCAGTCCCTGAGCCTGTCAGTGTGTACCAAAGTGAATGGCAGCACCGACGTGTGGAGCTGTCAAAGACAATACATGTCCTTTACAGCCCACTGGGTGAATGTGGTTCCTGCACAGCCACAACAGTAACCTGGACAGGTCACGTCGCTTCCGCCTCCATGCTCTCAGGCCATTGGACCTGTGACAGTGTGCAACTCCGCCTCCTCATCTTCCACCGTGTCCTCGGCCTCCACTGCACGGACAAGTCTCAGTGCCCCTACAGCATGCCATGTGTGCAGGGCACAGTGGAGTCATGCTGTTCTTCACATGGTTTACCTTGGTGAATGGAATCACATAGGGGAGGAACTGCTAAAAGCCATTCATCACAAAATCGAATAATTTCTTACTCCATGAAAACTGGAAATGGGAACCATGGTGACCGACAACAGGAAGAACATCTTGTTTGCGCTGCGACAAGGAAGACTAAGCCATGCTCCCTGCATGGCACACGTGTTCAATCTGTCAAGCGGTTCCTGAAGTGTTCCCCCCCATCTGCAATAAATCCTAATAATGGGAAGGAAACTTTGCATGCACTTCAGCCACTCGTACACCGCAAAGCACACCCTCTTTGAGCTGCAGCGTCAGAATGTTATCCCCCAACATAGTCAGATTTGCGACGTTTCCACACGTTGGAATTCAACCCTCCATATGTTGGACCGACTATAAGAACAAAGAAAAGCCATCACCGATTTTTTGATGATCCAAGCGGATAGGGGGACTCCACTGTGTAACTTCAATGTCAACCAGTGGAAGCTCATATGTTTCACCTGCCGTTTGCTCAGGCCCTTTGAGAAAGCCACCTTATTAGTCAGTCGCCAGGATTAGGGGATTAACAACATCATTCCACTGCTTCATCTGCTACAACATGTGTTGGAAATTATGGCTGGTCAGGGCACTGAAGACGTGGCACCTACATCTCAAGGCCACATGAGCCCTGTGGGGGCTGAACTGGAGGAGGAGGGGGAGGGGCACAGTTTAGGTTTCGTGAAATGGGCGGTTTTTCTAGCCATCTGACAGGAGAGGAGGAGCAGCCAGAGGAGCTAGAGTGTTATGAGGAAGGCGTGACAGAGGACTCAGACACACCGTGGCAGTATGCAGTGGAGATGGAGGCAGGGAGTCCCTCCAAGTCACTTGCACAAATGGTACGATGCATGCTCACTTGCTTGCGTAGTGACCACCAAATTGTCACCATTTGGCAGCGGGATGACTTCTGGCTCTCCACCTTATTGGACCCTTGCTACCGGTAGAAAATGGAGGCCTTTTTTACACCCACTGAGAGGAAGAACAAACTGACCTACTACAGAGACATCCTACGTAGTCAGTTGGCCGATGCCTATCTGCACCATCGTCTATCCTCTCGCAAGTCGGACTAGGGGGGCCCCCTGCACTCTCCTTCCACTGCCATGGCTGCTGAGAAGGGGCAGGGTGGAAGGAGCAGTACCAGCTCCATCAGCAGCAGCCTGAGTCTACAGTCGCTGATGAGTAGCTTTCTTCACCCGCATAGAGAAGCAACTCATCAGCAGCAGGTAGACCTGGAGCAGGTGGTGACATGCCTTGACATACATAAAAAATGTATGTACCCAAAATCTTTTTTTTAATCAAACAAAAGGAAAGGTGTGCAAAAAACACCATGTGCCACCTACACCACCAAGTATTGATGTGAAGCAAAGACCTCTAAAAGGTGGAAGGGAACAATGTATGGTCCCTTGTAACCGGTGGGGTAAAAACTTCCCCTGTAAGGCCCTACTCTCGCATTATTAATTCCCTTCTTGACAAGTGTTACTCGTCCTAAAAAGGGCGGCCCCACACAGGAACCTCTCCCTATTTACCCCTACAAACACTGCCATTTCCCAGCATGTTTAGGTAGAAATATAGAGAGTTTCTTGTGTGGGGCTGCCCTTTTTAGGGTGAGTAACACTTGCCACTTTTCACCCCCACCTGCTACAATGGACAATACATTGTTCCCATCCACATTTTCGAGAAAAGTGTTACTCGTCTTAAAAAGGGCAGCCCCACACAGGAACCAATCCGTATTTCCACCTAAAAACCCTGGGAAATGCTAGTGTTTGTAGGTGGAAATAGGGAGAGGTTCCTGTGTGGGGCCGCACTTTTTAGGGCGCGTAACACTTGCCAAGAAGGGAATTAATAATGCGTAGAGTAGGGCCTTACAGGGAGGATTTTACCCCCACCGGTTACAATGGAGCATACATTGTTCCCTTCCACCTTTTAGAGGTCTTTGCATCACATCAATACTTGGTGGTGTAGGTGGCACATTGTATTTTTTGCACCACTTTCTTTTTGTGTGACTTAAAAAAAAATTGAAGGTACATATATTTTATCCTATGCATATTATTAAAAGTTAAGTTTTATGTAATGCATATCCTCAATACTAACTTGTGCAAACTAACACTTTTTCAAAAGAGAGACCGTTTTCTTCTGCCTACCTGCCTCAGCTACTATTCTGATCCTGCCACCCGCCTGATGCCATACATCTGATGCCAAGTTCTCCTTTTTTACCTACCTTCATCACCTGGTATGGCCACCCACCGCTCTGTCAACGGGTCACTTTCAGGACTCCTGATGATGCTGCTGCCACCTCCAGGCTGTCTCATTCTGCCACCATATGTTCTCCTCATGCTGATGCCAGTTCCAAGCTGTCTCATACTGCCACTATATTGTCTCCCTATGCTGCCGCCACCTCCATGCTGTGTCATTCAGCCACTATATGTTCTATTCATGCTGCCGCCACCTACACGCTGTGTCATTCAGCCACTATACGGTCTCCTCATGCTGCTGCCACCTCCACGCTGGGTCATTCAGCCACTATATGGTCTCCTCATGCTTCCGCCTCCTTCAGGCTGTGTCATTCAGACACTAAATATTCTCCTCATGCTGCCGCAAACTCCAGGCTGTGTCATTCAGCCACTATATGGTCTCCTCATGCTACTGCCAACTCCAGGCTGCATCATTCAGCCACTATATGGTCTCCTTATGCTGCCACTACCTCCTCGCTGTGTCATTCAGCCACTATATGGTCTCCTCATGCTGCCGCCACCTCCACTCTGTGTCATTCAGCCACTATATTTTCTCTTCATACTGCTGCCACTTCCACGCTGTCATTCAGGCATTATATGGTTTTCTCCTCCTGCCGCCACCTCAACACTGGATCATTCAGCCACTATATGGTCTCCTCATGCTACCGCCAACTCCAGGCTGTGTCATTCAGCCACTATATGGTCTTCTCATGCTGCCGCCACCTCCACGCTGGGTCATTCAGCCACTATATGGTCTCCTCATGCTTCCGCCACCTCCAGGCTGTGTCATTCAGACACTATATGTTCTCCTCATGCTGCTGCAAACTCCAGGCTGTGTCATTCAGACACTATATGCTGCCGTCAACTCCAGCCTATGTCATTCAGCACTATATGGTCTTCTCATGCTGCCGCCAATTTCAGGCTGTGCCATTCAGCCACTTATGGTCTCCTAATGCTGCCGCCACCTCCACCCTGTGTCATTCAGCCACCATATGGTCTCCTCATGCTGCTGCCATATCCAGGCTGTGTCATTCAGCCACTATATGCTGGCGCCAACTCCAAGCTGTGTCATTCAGCCACAATATGTTCTCCTCATGCTGCCGCCACCTTCACGCTGTGTATTCAGCCACTATATGGTCTCCTCATGCTGCCACCAACTCCAGGCTGTGTCATTCAGGCACTATATGATCTCCTCATGCTACTGCCAACTCCAGGCTGTGTCATTCAGCCACTATATGGTCTCCTCATGCTACTGCCCACTCCAGGCTGTATCATTCATCCACTATATGGTCTCCTCATGCTGCCGCCACCTCCTCGCTGGGTCATTCAGCCACTATATGGTCTCCTCATGCTGCCACCAACTCCAGGCTGTGTCATTCAGGCACTATATGATCTCCTCATGCTACTGCCAACTCCAGGCTGTGTCATTCAGCCACAATATGGTCTCCTCATGCTACTGCCCACTCCAGGCTGTATCATTCATCCACTATATGGTCTCCTCATGCTGCCGCCACCTCCTCGCTGGGTCATTCAGCCACTATATGGTCTCCTCATGTTGCTGCCACCTTCACGCTGTGTCATTCAGCCACTATATTTTCTCCTCATGCTGCCGCCACTTCCACGCTGTCATTCAGGCGTTATATGGTCTTCTCATGTTGCCGCCACCTCCACGCTGTGTCATTCAGGCACTATATGGTCTCCTCATGCTGCCACCAACTCCAGGCTGTGTCATTCAGCCACTATATGCTGCCGCCAACTCCAGGCTGTGTCATTCAGCCACTATATGGTCTCCTCATGCTGCCGCCAACTCCAGGCTGTGTCATTCAGCCACTTTATGTTCTCCTCATCCTGCCGCCACCTCCATGCTGTGTCATTCAGCCCCTATATGGTCTCCTCATGCTTCCGCCGCCTCCACGCTGTGTCATTCAGGCACTATATGGTCTCCTCATGCTGCCGCCACCTCCATGCCACGCTGGGTCATTCAGCCACTATTTGGTCTTCTCATGCTGCCGCCAACTCCAGGCTGTGTCATTCAGCCACTATATGGTCTCCTCATGCTGCCGCCACCTCCACGCTGTGTCATTCAGCCACTATATGGTTTCCTCATGCTGCCGCCAACTTTTTCTAAAATTTGTCCATCTCTACTTCTTTTAACTGGTGACTGTTTGCAAAGTCAAAAAATGGTGTGTTCCTTTTAAGCTCAAGTGTCATAGAGGTGGTGCTGAGCTGAAGCATACATGCCTCCTTCCTTCCTTACCAACCCTTCTATGCTTGTCTTCCCTCACTGAGCCATGTACATAGGCAGAGAGGGAAAGGGGAGAGAGAAGGCATGTATTCTGAAGCTTTGCAAAACCTCATTGACACTTAAATTATGTGAACGATATAGAGCTGAAAGATTTCCCTTAACCTACTGCAACAGTTCTGTGTGTTTAATATTTCTGAATATTATTGTCTGTCATATGGTAGAAAATACAAGGTTGACGAAAAAAAAAAGGCTTGCTTTGGCATATTGTGCACTTTCTTTAACTGTGTGTGAGCTAACCAAAAAGAAAAGCCTAAAACCAGGAACATGCATAAATACTGAATAGAGCCATGGCCCCGCCCCAAGCTTTGGTCAGAGGAAAGATATTCCTTTTAAAGCCTAGCTTGGACTACAAAGTGTCTGTCTCCAGTTCTATATCTAAGGATATATAATAAATATATTCTGCTCTCTGTGATTTATTTTTGTTAAATAGCAACTTGTAGTACACTGTAGCTGTTCTGAATTATATCTATGTATCTCAGCATATTAAATGCTACTGAAAATTGATAAGGATTTTCACCATTGTCTAGCCCTTTTTTAAGCGGGAGCAGTTTTTGCCAAACTCTATGTAGCCTAACAAAATAGTTGTAAATATTTATTGATAATAGGTTTCACCCTTAGTCATCTTTTAGGGGGTATTCCACTGCTAGACAGGTTATCTCCTAGCCAAAGGATCAAGGGGGTTTGGCCGCTGGGGTCCGAACTCTGCCACCACACCTCCTCCATTCATGTCTACGGGAGGAGGCGTGACGGCTGTGTACTAGCCGTCACAACCCCTCCCATAGGCATGAATGGAGGAAGCCCCAGGCTTCCGCGACCATAATACCACAGCGCCAGCACAGAGATTGTGGGGGGTCCCAGAGGCCGGGCCACCCTCGATCAAACATGTCTAGGGGCGGAGTAGCCCTTTAAACATATATGTGGCTTACTAAGTCCCCTGACTTACTGTAATTTATCTGATTGGTTATATTTAGTAAAATAACCTTACCTGCAGCTGCAGAGTTTATATCCCAGTCCATTCCTGTTGAGATTATGTAATTCAAATGAGTAAGTTTCCATTAAAATGCTTATGCTTTAAAAATACAAATTTAAGTAAAAAAATGTATTGCCACCTGGGGACATAGTATTCCAATTAATTTAAATACACCACATTTAGGGTGGAGTTTATCAAAGGGCATTTAGCAAAAACGGTCAATAAAATGGAAAAGTCCACATAGTTTTTGGGCAAGATCTAGCTGTGCGCAAACATTATGAGAATTGTTTTTTCCTCGCACACTAAATGTGGTGGCCCCCGCTCGGCAAATTTATGACCAGCTCACAGCTGGTTTGAGATTTCAGGGAGGACACACAGGTGCATGTAGATATGTGTGCCTTTGAAATGCAGGTCTTGATAAATCCCCTCTTAATTTTTCTGTTTAAGGGAATCTGTCAGCTCTGTATCACGTTCAAGCTGCAGTCATGGGCAGATAGATGAGAAGAAGATAAAAAAAATTATGTTATGCTTTTCTTTTAAATTCAAGTGTAGTAGAGGTCAGGCTGACCTGCCCCTGCACACACCTCCTCTCTTCCCCACCTCCTCCCTGGAGAGAGAAGGCATGCATACTGCAGCTTGGCAACACTTCTTTTACAATTGAGCTATGAGCATGATGTAGAGCTGACAGAATTCATTTAACCATTTATACTTAATATTTGTGCATAACATTGCCTATTTGTGAATAATATTGCCTCCAGGTAAATTTTGATCTGTCTGTTATTTGTCTCAGTACCAAATACTATAGAATCCTATGATAAATACATTCTGCTCTTTGTCTCTGTGACCTTGATTTTCACCCAGCCATTTATAGCATATTCCAGCTGTTCAGAAGTTTATTCTAAATATAGTATCATCCTTGCTAAGTACTTTTTTAAACAGATTGTCATTTGAAATTTGATGCTGAATCTGTTTGTTCAGATTGAGAAAAACAACCTTACCCGTTGCTTCAGAGTTTATATCCCAGTTTAGTCCTGTTGATTTATATAATACAAATGTGTAAGTTTTCATTATGCTTATACTATAAAAATGCTTATACTATAAAATACAAATGTACAGTAAGAAAAAAATATGAGATTACCTGGTGCCTTAGTATTCCACTGAATTTCTGTAAAATAAATGCCACACAATAAATTGTTTAGTTAAAGTGAATATGTCAGCTAAATATCATGCTCAGAGCTTCAGACATGGGCAGATAGGTGATTGGAAGATAAAACAAACAAAACTGGTCTCTTAGAAAATGGCTGTTTGCAAAGTTGTAAGATCACATTTTCCTTTCAAGTTCAAGTGTTCTAGAGGCAACACTGGGCTGCAGCATGCATGCCTTCTTCCTCCCCCACCCCTCACTGCTTCCAGCACTGAGCCCTATGCATCAATAATGCAAGGCAGGGAGGGTCGGGGAGGTAGGAGGAGAACAAGCTGCAGCTTGGCACTTCCTCTAGGAAACTTAAAGGGGTAATCCGGTGGAAAACAATATTTTTTAAATCAACTAGTGCCAGAAAGTTAAACAGATTTATAAATTACTTCTATTTAAAATCTTTATCCTTCCTTATGGTACTTATCAGCTGCTGTATACTACAGAGGAAGTCCTTTTCTTTTTTAAGTTATTTTCTGTCTGACCACAGTGCTCTCTGCTGTCCATGTCAGGAACTGTCCAGAGCAGAATAGGTTTGCTATGGGGATTTGTTCCTGCTCTGGACAGTTCCTGACATGGACAGAGTTGTCAGCAGAGAGAACTGAGGTCAGACAGAATATAAATTCAAAAAGAAAAGAACTTCCTCTGGAGCATACAGCAGCTGATAAGTACTGGAAGGATTAAGATTTTTAAATAGAAGTAATTTACAAATCTGTTGTTGATTTAAGAAAATGTTTTACACAGGAGTATCACTTTAAGCTATGAGGATTCTATGAAGCTGACAGATTCCCTTTAACCCATTGAAACAGTTTTGTGTTTTTAATATTTGTGGATAATATTGCCTCCTGGTGAATGTAAGATCCCACTTTATGTCTGTTATGTGTTAGCGAGAGTATGACATTTAGAAAAGTCTTGTTGTAGCATAATGTGTAATTTTCTGTGTGAGCTAATCATAGAGAGAAGCCTGTCACCAAAAGGTCTTTCTGTGTCTCTGGATAAATCAGTATCAGGGAATCATAGAGAGAAGCCTGTCACCAAAAGGTCTTTCTGTGTCTCTGGATCAATCAGTATCAGGGGTGTGGAAAAAAAAAAAATAAAAAAAAAAAAAAAAAAACACTTCTTGTCCAAGTGACTGAAATGGGAGCACAATCTACTTGTCCTGGTACACAAAATAATTTCAACCATTGTCCCCTCATCAGGTATGAAGGCAGGTAGGGCTCCCCAAGTGGGTAAATAGGGCCCCAGATAGATATATTCCACAGTTGGTAGACAGCTAGGGCTCCCCCAGTAAATAAATAATGCCCCAGATAGATATTTCCCCCTAGTTGGTAGGAAGGTAGGGATCCCCAGTAGGTAGACAGAGTCCTACATATATATGTCACCCATCAGGAAGGCAGGAAGGGCTCCCCAGTAGGTAGACAGGGCCACAGATAGATATATCCCCATCATGCAATGTGATTTCCACAACCCTGTTAAGGCTATGGTAAGTATGCATAATGTAAACGGTATAGAATGTGTACGTGGTGTAAACCATATAGGGTGAAATGATGTTCAGTGCAGTGGTATGCTTTTATATGTAACATATAAACCAATCCTCTTTGACGTGTACATGGTATGCCTGTGGGAGATGCGTGCATGGTGTGCCTGTGGGGGATGCGTGCATTGTGTGCCTATGGGGGGCGCGTGCATGGTGTGCCTGTGGGGTCCACGTGCATGGTGTGCCTGTGGGGGATGTGAATTGAAGGAACGCTAATGAGATCCATATAGAAGGTACACACATTCCCACAAGACAGCTCAGCCTAGGAACCAGAGAGCCGGCCCCGTACAGCAGGGCAGCCCAGCAATAGAACTAAATATGTGCAGTTGATAACCACTGCCTTAAAAGACATAACCGGAGGCCATAAAAGACACCTCTATGTAGAGAGGGTAAACATGCTGCTGGGCAGGAGAGAGCATGCCTATTGCAGCAAGAGAGGGAGCACTGTGTCTGGTACTCCAGAGCACTTCGGTCCTGACGCATTCGCCTTCGCCGGGACGCAAACATTTTGCGTGGCTCTACAGCCTACAGCTGCAGTCTATAGGAGTTTAGTGACAGGGCAACTGCCTTGCGCCCAGAACTGCACATCCCAGGCATCGGGTGATACCGTTTCCACAGCCCGGAGTATAGAAACATATGATGAATATATTCTTCTCTCCAGCAACTTGTAATACACTGTTGCAGTTTTGAATTGTATCTGTATATCTCAACAAACTGAATGTTACTAAATATATATGAGGAATTTTGCCCTTGCACCTGACACACTATACTGTAGCTGATTGATCAGATTTAGAAAAAGAGTATTACCTGCTCCAGAATTGATATCCCAATTCACTCCTGTTGAGATTACATAATGCAAATGTTTGAGTTTCTAAATTTTAAATGGTTATATTTTAAAATAAAATTGTAAGTAATAATATTAAATCACCTGGTGATTTACTATTCCAATTCATTCCTGAAATATTAAAAAAGCATTACATTTTATTGTTTACAAGCCTAGTTCACGGATATATACCCTGATTTAATATTGTGAATCTGACCTGTTTTGATGGGTTGTGTGCCAAAATTTGGTGCATTGTGCCACAAGTTGTGTCTGCGCCAGAATTTGCAACCCAAAAATTCAAAAAACCCAACCAACTCTCCATTTTACTTAGAAAACCAGAAAAAGAGGAGTGGTTGCCTGGAAAAGGGGATAAGGATGAAAAAAAGTGGCGTGTCCCCGACATTTAAAAAAAATTCCAGCATTTTTACTAATATTTCCAAAGAAAATGTGGCGAATTTGAGCTTTGGAAAACTCCACAGCTCAGAGAAGTTGTAAAAACAGCAAACCGTATGTAAAAGTCCGAAATGTAGGGAAACATAAGTAAATACAGTGGAAAATGCCTGTCGGGAATCAAAATCCTTAAAAGATACCCCTGGGTAGCGAGGGTAAACACGCTGCTGGTCAGGAGAGGGCATGCCTATTGCAGCAAGAGAGGGAGTACTGCGTCTGGTACTCCAGAGCACCTCGATCCTGACAGAGGTGCGTGTGATGAGTGACATCATCGCATTTGCCTGTGTCTGGTACTCCAGAGCACTTCGGTCCTGACGCATTCGCCTTCGCCGGGACGCAAACATTTTGCGTGGCTCTACAGCCTACAGCTGCAGTCTATAGTAGTTTAGTGACAGGGCAACTGCCTTGCACCCAGAAATGCACATCCCAGGCATTGGGTGATACAGTTTCCACAGCCCGGAGTATAGAAACATATGATGAATATATTCTTCTCTCCAGCAACTTGTAATACACTGTTGCAGTTTTGAATTGTATCTGTATATCTCAACAAACTGAATGTTACTAAATATATTTGAGGAATTTTGCCCTTGCACCTGACACACTATACTGTAGCTGATTGATCAGATTTAGAAAAAGAACATTACCTGCTCCAGAATTGATATCCCAATTCACTCCTGTTGAGATTACATATTACATATGTGTGAGTTTCTAAATTTTAAAATGGATATATTTTAAAATAGAAGTGTAAGTAAGAATTATGAAATTATCACCTGGTGATTTACTATTCCAATTCATTCCTGAAATATTAAAAAAGCATTACATTTTATTGTTCTGTTAACGTATTCCAAATGTCTTGTATATTTAATATTAGGAGATTGAATTCTTCTTGTTAAATTTAGATGTTTATGCCTGCTAGGAGTAAAGCAATACAAGGCTTAATATTTACAAAAGCCTAGTTCACGGATATATACCCTGATTTAATATTGTGAATCTGACCTGTTTTGATGGGTTGTGTGCCAAAATTTGGTGCATTGCGCCACAAATTGTGTCTGCGCCAGAATTTGCAACCAAAAAATTCAAAAAACCCAACCAACTCTCCATTTTACTTAGAAAACCAGAAAAAGAGGAGTGGTTGTCTGGAAAAGGGGACGTGGATGAAAAAAAGGGGCGTGTCCCCAACATTTAAAAAAAATTCCAGCATTTTTACTAATATTTCCAAAGAAAATGTGGCGAATTTGAGCTTTGGAAAACTCCACAGCTCAGAGCAGTTGTAAAAACAGCAAACCGTATGTAAAAGTCCGAAATCAATCCTGACAGAGGTGCGTGTGATGAGTGACATCATCGCATTTGCCTTCGCCGGGACGCAAACATTCTGCGTGGCTCTCTATAGGCTGCAGCCTACAGCTGCGGTCTATAGGAGTTTAGTGACAGGGCAAGACTGATTGCCCCGTCATATATGAATTCTTCAGGCATTTAAACCTGCTTGCCCGAAACAGGGATAATGCCTTAAGAATTCACCTGCCTGGCACCCAGAACTGCATGTACCGAGCATCGGGCGATACCGTTTCCACACACCTGAGTATACAGGGTGGGCCATTTCTATGGATACACCTTAATAAAATGGGAATGGTTGGTGATATTAACTTCCTGTTTGTGGCACATTAGTATATGTGAAGGTGCGAAACTGTTCAAGATGGGTGGTGATCATGGCGGCCATTTTGAAGTTGGCCATTTTGAATCCAACTTTTTTTTCTTCAATAGGAAAAGGGTCATGTGACACATCAAACGTATTGGGAATTTCACAAGAAAAACAATGATGTGCTTGGTTTTAATGTAACTTCATTCTTTCATGAGTTATTTACAAGTCTCTGACCACTTATAAAATGTGTTCAATGTGCTGCCCATTGTGTTGGATTGTCAATGCAACCCTCTTCTCCCACTCTTCACACTGATAGCAACACCGCAGGAGAAATGCTAGCACAGGCTTCCAGTATCCGTAGTTTCAGGTGCTGCACATCTCGTATCTTCACAGCATAGACAATTGCCTTCAGATGACCCCAAAGATTAAAGTCTAAGGGGGTCAGATCGGGAGACCTTGGGGACCATTCAACTGGCCCACGACAACCAATCCACTTTCCAGGAAACTGTTCATCTAGGAATGATCAGACCTGACACCCATAATGTGGTGGTGCACCATCTTGCTGGAAAATCTCAGGGAACGTGCCAGCTTTAGTGCATAAAGAGGGAAACACATCATCATGTAGCAATTTCGCATATCCAGTGGCCTTGAGGTTTCCATTGATGAAGAATGGACCCACTATCTTTGTACCCCATATACCACACCATACCATCAATTTTTGTGTTCCAACAGTCTTGGAGGGATCTATCAAATGTGGGTTAGTTTCAGACCAATAGTTTGCCTCATCACTGAATAAAATCTTCTGCGTAAACTGAGGGTCCAGTTCCAAATTTTGTTTTGCCCATTCTGCAGCACCTGAAACTACGGTTACTGGAAGCCTGTGCTTGCATTTCTCCTGCGGTGTTGCTATCAGTGTGTGAAGAGTGGGAGAAGAGGGGTTGCATTGACAATCCAACACAATGGGCAGCACATTGAACACATTTTATAAGTGGTCAGAAACTTGTAAATAACTCATGAAACAATAAAGTTATGTTAAAACCAAGCACATCATTGTTTTTCTTGTGAAATTCTCAATAAGTTTGATGTGTCACATGACCCTCTTCCTATTGAAAAAACAAAAGTTGGATTCAAAATGGCCAACTTCAAAATGGCCGCCATGGTCACCACCCATCTTGAAAAGTTTCCCCCCTCACATATACTAATGTAACAACAACAGGAAGTTAATATCACCAACCATTCCCATTTTATTAAGGTGTATCCATATAAATGGCCCACCCTGTAGAAACATATGATAAATATATTCTGCTCTCCAGCAACTTGTAGTACACTGTTGTAGTTTTGAATTGTATATATATGCCTCAACAAACTGAATGTTACTAAACATACATGAGGATTTTTTCCCTTGCACCTGACACACTGCTAAAGCTGATTGGTCAGATTTAGAAAAAGAACATTACCTGCTCCAGAATTGATATCCCAATTCATTCCTGTTGAGATTACATAATGCAAATGTTTGAGTTTCTAAATTTTAAATGGTTATATTTTAAAACAGAATTGTAAGTAATAATATTAAATCACCTGGTGATTTACTATTCCAATTCATTCCTGAAATATTAAAAAGCATAAAATGTTATTGTTCTGTTAACATATTCCAAATGTCTTGTATATTTAATATTTGCAGAATGAATTCTTCTTGTTAAATTTAGATGTTTATGCCTGCTAGGAGTAAAGCAATACAAGGCTTAATATTTACAAAAGCCTAGTTCAGGGATATTGACCCTGATTTCATTTTGTAAACTGACCAAAATTTTGTGCAGTGTGCCACAAATTGCGTCTGCAGCAGAATTTGCGACCAAAAAATTCAAAAAACCCAACTAGCTCTCCATTTTACTTAGAAAACCCAAAAAAGAGGAGTGGCCATCTGGAAAAGACATTTTCCAAAAATTCCAGCATTTTTACTAATGTGTCCAAAGAAAATGTGGTGGATTTGAGCTTTGGAGCAGTTGTAAAAATAGCAAACCGTAGGTAAAAGTCCGAAACGTAGGAAAACATAAGTAAATATCATGGAAAAATACCTGTCAGGAATCGAAACCCGCAAAGAAAACTACACTCCACTCTTAGTAAATCTGGGCCATTGTGTTACTTTCATAACTAGGTGGAAACTAACCAAAGAGAGACGTGCAGCTGAGAGCTGGCATGAAAATTAAATATAGTTTTGGCCTCTCTCCCAGTTCTGATGAAGGTAAAATTCACATTTTATCATAAGACATTTTATGACTTAAGGAAAAATGTACATTTAAAAGTTTGTATAGTATACATTAACTCCTTGGCAATGTTTGATATATAGGTACTATATATTATCACATTCATATCATATCATATTTCAAATGGAATGCATGGTGCAAGCTCAGGGGCTGAGTCAACTTCATACTTGGTGGTTACTGGCTACAATCTGAGCCTGACACCCAGTCTTAGTGACTGGCATCAGATAGCACTCCTAAGCAACATGTTTACCTTTTTAAATGCCACAGTCAATACTGACTTTAGCATGAAGCTGACATGTGTTGGTTCTATCTAGGTCACAATCACCCCTTCCCTCATTTAGAAAATGTGGTGTGCCAATCAGTTGTCATGGCTGCCAGGGCTTCTATAGCTGCCACTTTCCAATCTAAAAAACATGGAATAAGTTATCCAAAATCCCCATCTACCCCAAAATTATATCAATACAAACTACAGCTCATCCTGCATAAACAAGCCCTCACATGGCTCCATAACAACAACAAAAAAAATCTTAGAAAAATGTATCCCATTTTCAAGGATATGCCTACCTGCAGCTCCAGAGTTTATATCCCAATTCATTCCTGTTAAAATAAAAATGTGTAAGTTTCTAGAAGTTAAAGGAGGATATTTATCTGTTTATTTTGTTGTTTTGTATTTAATTTTCAAAGTCACTTTCGTTGCTCTTAACAAAACAGACTTTACAACACCATTTCCGACTTTGTAAAGCATTTTTCTAGAGCAGCAATGAAGGTGGTCCATGTTTGTATGCTTTTTTTTAATCATTGTGTTGTAATTTTGCGTATTTTTAAGCTTATATTTTAACCCCTTAAGGGCCACAGGTTTTCCGTTTTTGCACTTTCATTTTTTTCCTCCTCACCTTTTAAAAATCATAACCGTTACAATTTTGCACCTAAAAATACATATGGTGGCTTATTTTTTGTGCCACCAATTCTACTTTGCAGTGACATCAGTCATTTTACCCAAAAATCTACGGCGAAACTGAAAATCATTGTGCGACGAAATTGAAGAAGAAAACGCCATTTTGTAACTTTTGGTGGCTTCTGTTTCTACGCAGTACATTTTTCGTTAAAAAAATGACACATTATATTTATTCTGTAGGTCCATACGATTAAAATAATACCCTACTTATATAGGTTTGATTTTGTCGTACTTCTGGAAAAAATCATAACTTATTATTTATACGTTTAAAATTGTCAACTTCTGACTCCTATAACTTTTTTATTTTTCCGCGTATGGGGCGGTATGAGGGCAATTTTTTTGCGCTGTGATCTGAAGTTTTTAGCAGTATCATTTTTGTATTGATCGGCTTTTTGATCGTTTTTTATTCATTTTTTCATGATATAAAAAGTGACCAAAAATACGCTATTTTGGACTTTGGAATTTTTTGGCGCGTACGCCATTGACCGTGCGGTTTAAGTAATTACATATTTTTATAGTTCGGACATTTACGCACGCGGCAATACCACATATGTTTACATTTATTTTTATTTACATGTTTTTATTTAAGTGGAAAAAGGGGGGGGGATTTGGACTTTTATTAGGGAAAGGGTTAAATCACATTTATTAACTTTTTTTTAACTTTATTTTTGGTAGTGTTATAGCTCCCATAGGGGGCTATAACACTGCACATACTGATCTTTTACAATGATCACTGCAAAGCCATAGCTTTGCATTGATCAGTGTTATCGGCGGTCGATTGCTCAAGCCTGCATCTCAGGCTTCGAGTAATCAATCGCCGATCGGACGCGCCGGAGGAAGGTAAGAGGACCTCGGCTCACGCCCTAGCTGATTGGGACACTGCATTTTCACTGCGGTCGTCCCGATCAGCCCCACTGAGCAGCCGGGAAGCTTTTACTATTGTCTTAGACGCGGCGTTCAACTTTGAATGTCCAAATGTCTCATACTTTTTATATTAGCAGATGAAATTCTTCCTGTTTAAATTAGAAATGTCTTCTAGGGGTACAAGGCTTGATAGTTACAAAAGCCTAGTTCAAGGATATTGGCCCAAATTATCAAACTGTGAGAGAAAAATAGGGTGATCCAATCACAACTCATCTTTCACTTTACCAGAGCTTGTTAGCTGAGCTGTGATTGGCTGCTGGGGTAAAATCACTCTATTTTTTCACTCACACAATTTGATAAATCTGGGCTATTGTGTTAATTTCATAACTAGGCGTGAGCTAACCAAAGATAGATGTGCAGGTCGGAACAAGCATGAACATTAAATATACTGTAGTTTTGGCCTCTCTCCAAGTTTACCCCAAGTTCTGATGAAAGAAAAATTCATATTTTATTGTAATTTACATGTAAAAGTTTACAGTAATTTGTATTAACACCTTCCTGATGTTTAATATATAGGTACATCATATGTTGAATAGGGATGCATGGTGCAAGCTCAGGGGCTGAGTCAACTTCATACCTGGTGGGTGCTGGTTAAAATCTGCAGCTGACACCCAGTTTCAGTCAGCTGCAGATAGTAGCCGGCAAGATAACATGTGTTGGTTCTGTCTAGGCCGCAAACAATTGTGTCAATTTTACAAAAAAAAAAAGAAATAAAAAATGTTACTTGGCCATTCAAAACTAGTATAATATTAATAGAGGCCCAAATGGCTCTATGGACAGAAAAATTTAAACATTATAAATCAGAAGGTGAGAAGGTGATGGCTCAGCTTCGAAAAAAGAACATTACCTGCAGCTCCAGAGTTTACATCCCAGTTCATTCCTGTTGATATTATAAAATACAAATGTGTACGTTTTAAAAAATGTCCATGAAAATTCTAAAACTGCAGTAGAAAAGTAAAAATATAAGATTACCGCCTAGTGAATTAGCATTCCAATTCATATCTGGAAATTAAAAGCAAGACATGAATTAATTATTATTATTTTTTTTAAAGGGGTACTCTATTGGAAAACATTTTTTTAAATCAACTGGTGCCCGAAAATTAAACAGATTTGTAAATGACTTCTATTTAAAAATCTTAACCCTTCCAGTACTTATCAGCTACTGTATGTGCCAGATGAAGTTCTTTTCTTTTTGAATTTCCTTTCTGTCTGACCACAGTGCTCTCTGCTGACACCTCTGTCCATTTTAGGAACTGTCCAGAGTAGGAGCAAATCCCTATAGCAATCCTCTCCTCCAGGCAGTTCCTAAGTTGTAAAGAGGTGTCAGCAGAGAGCACTGTGGTCAGACAGAAAGGAAATTAAAAAATGAAAAGAACTTCCTCTGAAACATATAGTAGCTGATAAGTACTAAAAGGATTACGATTTTTAAATAGAAGTAATTTACAAATCTGTTTAACTTTCTGGCACCAGTTGATATAAAATAAAAATATTTTCCAGGGCAGTACCCCTTCAATATATTTAAACTCTCTTCTATATATTGAATACTTGAGGATAACATTATCACCTGGTGAATTTAGATCCCACGTTATGTCTGTCAGGAGTTGGAGAATATAGAATTTAGAAAAGTCATGTGTTAGGATGTTTTATTACTTCTCAGCTATCCAAAGAGAGCAACATGCAGCCAAGATAAAGCACGAATATTGAATATGGTCATGGTCAAAGTTCTACTCAAAAGACACATGTACATTTTAAAGCTTGAAGAGTAAGATCAATGTTCTCAAAACATCAATAAATTATTTTAAAAAAAATGGAGCGGTTAATGTAATAAAGTTTGCGAAATAGATATATCATAAAGCTGCAAATTTGATTGCACAGTAAATATTTAAGGGTTCAGAGAAACATAAACAATAAGTTTCCTTGTGAATTACCTGCACCGGAGTTTATATCCCATTTAATATCTGTTAGAATAAAAAAAAAACTGTGTTTCAAATAAAAATCTTCAATTCAGGATGTAGATCATTAAATAAATAAAAATTGATAAGTATTTTCTTTTTTGTATGTCCTTGCACAGTGGCAATTACTGTTAGACGCTCTAGGAAAATATGAAGGGTATATCCGTGCTATTAGCATATGTGGCTTGTTTAGTACTACTGTACTGTCAGTTTCTATTAAATTCTAGATTAATTAGGTATCCTGATATTTGTATTTTGTTAAATAAATCTGTATGGAATGTGTTTATCATTACCTGAGTTGACATCCCATTTTATATCTGTTAGGATTTGAAGAAAAGAAAACATTTTTATTTAGAGCAATCCCCTTTCAATTAATTTACTTCTATGGGAATGGTGGAAACAGCATTTAACCCCTTACATCCTTTGCCGACTCCCGTTAAATGAAGCTTCATACCCGGTGGGCTCCGATTGCTATCAGCAACCAGGACCCGTGACTAATACCAGACATTGCCGATCAGGCTGATTTCAGGTATTAACCCTTTAGACGCCACAATCAAAGTTGATCACGGTGTCTAAAAGGGGAGAAAACACATGCCGGTTAGCTCAGCGGGTTGTTCGGGACCGCTGCGGCGTCCCGAACTACTGAGTGTATGGCGGGAGGGCCCTTTCCTGCCTCCTCACCGTCCAATCTGTGCCTCGATGCTCTAGCCAGGCTCTGCAGGCTGGAGCAATCGAGCACAGATAACATTGATTAATGCTATTCTATGGCATACCTTTGTTCAGTGTATGCAATCAAAGGATTGCATGTAATAGTCCTCTATGGGGACAAAAAAAAGTGTTAAAAAAGTTTAAAAAAATATGATAAATCTGATTTATTAATAAACGTGATTTATCCCATTCCCTAATAAAAGTTTTAATCACCCCCCTTTTCCCTTTAAAAAATAAATAAATATGTAAAAAAAAAAGTAAACAAACATATGTGGGTACTATCGCATTCATAAATGTACGAACTATAAAAATATAATGTTAATTAAACCGCACAGTCAAAGGCGTACACATAAAAAAGTCCAAAATTGCGTATTTTTGGTCACTTTGTATACCTTTAGAAAAAGGAATAAAAAGTGATCAAAAAGTCTTCCATCAAAACAAAAATTATACCGATAAAAACTTCAGATCACAGAACCCAAAATGAGCCCATACATCCCCGTATACAGAAAAATAAATAAGTTATAGGGGTCAGAAGATCACAATTTTAGACATTCTAATTTTGGTGCGTAGTTCTCATTTTTTTAAGTAGTAAAATAAAATAAAACCTATATAAATTAGGTATCCTTGTAACCATATGGACCTACAGAATAAAGATATGGTGTCATTTTTACCGAAAAGTGCCCTGTGTAGAATTGGAAGCCCCAAAATTTACAAAATGGTGGGGTTTTTTTTGTTTTTTTTTCAATTTTGCCCCACTGTTACGCCGAGCGCTCCGGGTCCCCGCTCCTCCCCGGAGCGCTCGCAACTTCCTCGCAATCGCAGCGCCCCGGTCAGACCTGCTGACCGGGTGCGCTGCGATACTTCTCCCAGCCGGGATGCGATGCGCACCCCGGCTCCCGTACCTGACTCGCTCTCCGTCGGTCCTGTCCCGGCGCGCGCGGCCCCGCTTCTTAGGGCGCGCGCGCGCCGGGTCTCTACGATTTAAAGGGCCACTGCGCCGCTGATTGGCGCAGTTGGCTTAATTAGTTTATTCACCTGTGCACTTCCCTATATAACCTCACTTCCCCTTTCCTTCCTTGCCGGATCTTGTTGCCATCGTGCCAGTGAAAGCGTTTCCCAGTGTGTTCCTAGCCTGTGTTCCAGACCTCCTGCCGTTGCCCCTGACTACGATCCTTGCTGCCTGCCCCGACCTTCTGCTACGTCCGACCTTGCTCTTGTCTACTCCCTTGTACCGCGCCTATCTTCAGCAGTCAGAGAGGTTGAGCCGTTGCTAGTGGATACGACCTGGTTGCTACCGCCGCTGCAAGACCATCCCGCTTTGCGGCGGGCTCTGGTGAAAACCAGTAGCAGCTTAGAACCGGTCCACTAGCACGGTCCACGCCAATCCCTCTCTGGCACAGAGGATCCACCTCCTGCCAGCCGAATCGTGACAGTAGATCCGGCCATGGATCCCGCTGAAGTTCCACTGCCAGTTGTCGCCGACCTCACCACGGTGGTCGCCCAGCAGTCGCAACAGATAGCGCAACAAGGCCACCAGCTGTCTCAACTGACCGTGATGCTACAGCAGCTACTACCACAGCTTCAGCAATCATCTCCTCCGCCAGCTCCTGCACCTCCTCCGCAGCGAGTGGCCGCTTCCGGCCTACGACTTTCCTTGCCGGATAAATTTGATGGGGACTCTAAGTTTTGCCGTGGCATTCTTTCACAATGTTCCCTGCACTTGGAGATGATATCGGACCAGTTTCCTACTGAAAGGTCTAAGGTGGCTTTCGTAGTCAGCCTTCTGTCTGGGAAAGCTCTGTCATGGGCCACACCGCTCTGGGACCGCAATGACCCCGTCACTGCCTCTGTACACTCCTTCTTCTCGGAAATTTGAAGTGTCTTTGAGGAACCTGCCCGAGCCTCTTCTGCTGAGACTGCCCTGCTGAACCTGGTCCAGGGTAATTCTTCCGTTGGCGAGTACGCCATCCAATTCCGTACTCTTGCTTCCGAATTATCCTGGAATAATGAGGCCCTCTGCGCGACCTTTAAAAAAGGCCTATCCAGCAACATTAAAGATGTTCTGGCCGCACGAGAAATTCCTGCTAACCTGCATGAACTCATTCATCTTGCCACTCGCATTGACATGCGTTTTTCCGAAAGGCGTCAGGAGCTCCGCCAGGATATGGACTTTGTTCGCACGAGGCGTTTTTTCTCCCCGGCTCCTCTCTCCTCTGGTCCTCTGCAATCCGTTCCTGTGCCTCCCGCCGTGGAGGCTATGCAAGTTGACCGGTCTCGCTTGACACCTCAAGAGAGGACACGACGCCGCATGGAGAATCTTTGCCTGTACTGTGCCGGTACCGAACACTTCCTGAAGGATTGTCCTATCCGTCCTCCCCGCCTGGAAAGACGTACGCTGACTCCGCACAAAGGTGAGACAGTTCTTGATGTCAACTCTGCCTCTCCACGCCTTACTGTGCCTGTGCGGATATCTGCCTCTACCTTCTCCTTCTCTACTAAGGCCTTCTTGGATTCCGGATCTGCAGGAAATTTTATTTTGGCCTCTCTCATCAACAGGTTCAACATCCCAGTGACCAGTCTCGCCAGACCCCTCTACATCAATTGTGTTAACAATGAAAGATTGGACTGTGCCGTGCGTTACCGCACGGAACCCCTCCTAATGTGCATCGGACCTCATCACGAAAAAATTGAGTTTTTGGTCCTCTCCAATTGCACTTCCGAAATTCTCCTTGGACTACCGTGGCTTCAACGCCATTCCCCAACCCTTGATTGGTCCACAGGAGAGATCAAGAGCTGGGGTACTTCTTGTTTCAAGGACTGTCTTAAACCGGTTCCCAGTACTCCCTGCCGTGACCCTGTGGTTCCCCCTGTAACCGGTCTTCCTAAGGCTTATATGGACTATGCTGACGTATTTTGCAAAAAGCAAGCTGAGACTCTACCTCCTCACAGGCCTTTTGACTGTCCTATTGACCTCCTCCCGGGCACTACTCCACCCCGGGGCAGAATTTATCCTCTGTCCGCCCCAGAGACGCTTGCTATGTCTGAATACATCCAGGAAAATTTAAAAAAGGGGTTTATCCGCAAATCCTCCTCTCCTGCCGGAGCTGGATTTTTCTTTGTGTCCAAAAAAGATGGCTCCCTACGTCCTTGCATTGATTACCGCGGACTTAATAAAATCACGGTAAAAAAACGCTACCCCCTACCTCTTATCTCTGAACTCTTTGATCGCCTTCAAGGTGCCCACATCTTTACCAAACTGGACTTAAGAGGTGCATATAATCTCATCCGCATCAGGGAGGGGGACGAATGGAAAACTGCATTTAACACCAGAGATGGACACTTTGAGTATCTGGTCATGCCCTTTGGCCTGTGCAACGCCCCTGCCGTCTTCCAAGACTTTGTTAATGAAATTTTTCGTGATCTCTTATATTCCTGTGTTGTGGTTTATCTGGACGATATTCTGATTTTTTCTGCCAACTTAGAAGAACACCGCCAGCATGTCCGCATGGTTCTTCAGAGACTTCGGGACAATCAACTTTATGCCAAAATGGAGAAATGTCTCTTTGAATGTCAATCTCTTCCTTTCCTAGGATACTTGGTCTCTGGCCAGGGACTACAAATGGACCCAGATAAACTCTCTGCCGTCTTAGATTGGCCACGCCCCTCCGGACTACGTGCTATCCAACGTTTTTTGGGGTTCGCCAATTATTACAGACAATTCATTCCACATTTTTCCACTATTGTGGCTCCTATCGTGGCTTTAACCAAGAAGAATGCCAATCCTAAGTCCTGGTCTCCCCAAGCGGAAGACGCATTTAAACGGCTCAAGTCTGCCTTTTCTTCTGCTCCCGTGCTCTCCAGACCTGACCCATCTAAACCCTTCCTATTGGAGGTTGATGCCTCCTCAGTGGGAGCTGGAGCGGTCCTTCTACAAAAAAATTATTCCGGGCATGCTGTTACTTGTGGTTTTTTTTTCTAGGACCTTCTCTCTGGCGGAGAGGAACTACTCCATCGGGGATCGAGAACTACTGGCCATTAAATTGGCACTTGAGGAATGGAGGCAACTGCTGGAGGGATCAAAATTTCCAGTTATCATTTTCACCGATCACAAGAATCTCTCCTATCTCCAGTCTGCCCAACGGCTGAATCCTCGCCAGGCCAGGTGGTCGTTGTTCTTTGCCCGTTTTAACTTTGAAATTCATTTTCGCCCTGCCGACAAGAACATTAGGGCCGATGCTCTCTCTCGTTCCTCGGATGCCTCGGAAGTAGAGGTCTCTCCGCAACACATCATTCCTCCTGACTGTCTGATCTCCTCTTCTCCAGCCTCCATCAAGCAAACTCCTCCAGGGAAGACCTTCGTTTCTCCACGCCAACGTCTCGGGATTCTCAAATGGGGTCACTCCTCCCACCTCGCTGGCCATGCGGGCATCAAAAAGTCCTTGCAACTCATCTCTCGTTTCTATTGGTGGCCGACTCTGGAGACGGATGTTGTTGATTTTGTGCGGGCCTGTACTGTCTGTGCCCGGGATAAGACTCCTCGCCAGAAGCCTGCTGGTCTCCTTCATCCTCTGCCTGTCCCCGAACAGCCTTGGTCTCTGATTGGTATGGACTTTATTACAGACTTACCCCCATCCCGTGGCAACACTGTTGTTTGGGTGGTCGTTGATCGATTTTCCAAGATGGCACATTTTATTCCTCTTCCTGGTCTTCCTTCAGCGCCTCAGTTGGCAAAACAATTTTTTGTACACATTTTTCGTCTTCACGGTTTGCCCACGCAGATTGTCTCGGATAGAGGTGTCCAATTCGTGTCAAAATTCTAGAGGGCTCTCTGTAAACAACTCAAGATTAAATTAAACTTCTCTTCTGCTTATCATCCTCAATCCAATGGGCAAGTAGAAAGAATTAACCAGGTCCTGGGTGACTATTTACGGCATTTTGTTTCCTCCCGCCAGGATGACTGGGCAGATCTTCTACCTTGGGCCGAATTCTCGTACAACTTTAGAGTCTCTGAATCTTCTGCTAAATCCCCATTTTTCGTGGTGTACGGCCGTCACCCTCTTCCCCCCCTCCCTATTCCCTTGTCCTCTGGTTTGCCCGCTGTAGATGAAGTGACTCGTGATCTTTCCACCATATGGAAAGAGACCCAAAATTCTCTTTTACAGGCTTCATCTCGCATGAAAAAGTTTGCCGATAAGAAAAGAAGAGCTCCCCCCATCTTTGCTCCCGGAGACAAGGTATGGCTCTCCGCTAAATATGTCCGCTTTCGTGTCCCCAGTTACAAACTGGGACCACGCTATCTTGGTCCTTTCAAAGTCTTGTGCCAGATTAATCCTGTCTCTTACAAACTCCTTCTTCCTCCTTCTCTTCGTATTCCCAATGCCTTCCATGTCTCTCTCCTTAAACCACTCATCATCAACCGTTTCTCTCCCAAACTTGTTTCTCCCACTCCTGTTTCCGGTTCTTCTGACATCTTCTCCGTAAAGGAGATACTGGCCTCCAAGACGGTCAGAGGAAAAAGATTTTTTTTGGTAGATTGGGAGGGCTGTGGTCCTGAAGAGAGATCCTGGGAACCTGAGGACAACATCCTAGACAAAAGTCTGGTCCTCAGGTTCTCAGGCTCCAAGAAGAGGGGGAGACCCAAGGGGGGGGGGTACTGTTACGCCGAGCGCTCCGGGTCCCCGCTCCTCCCCGGAGCGCTCGCAACTTCCTCGCAATCGCAGCGCCCCGGTCAGACCTGCTGACCGGGTGCGCTGCGATACTTCTCCCAGCTGGGATGCGATGCGCACCCCGGCTCCCGTACCTGACTCGCTCTCCGTCGGTCCTGTCCCGGCGCGCGTGGGCCCGGTCCTTAGGGCGCGCGCGCGCCGGGTCTCTACGATTTAAAGGGCCACTGCGCCGCTGATTGGCGCAGTTGGCTTAATTAGTTTATTCACCTGTGCACTTCCCTATATAACCTCACTTCCCCTTTCCTTCCTTGCCGGATCTTGTTGCCATCGTGTCAGTGAAAGCGTTTCCCAGTGTGTTCCTAGCCTGTGTTCCAGACCTCCTGCCGTTGCCCCTGACTACGATCCTTGCTGCCTGCCCCGACCTTCTGCTACGTCCGACCTTGCTCTTGTCTACTCCCTTGTACCGCGCCTATCTTCAGCAGTCAGAGAGGTTGAGCCGTTGCTAGTGGATACGACCTGGTTGCTACCGCCGCTGCAAGACCATCCCGCTTTGCGGCGGGCTCTGGTGAAAACCAGTAGCAGCTTAGAACCGGTCCACTAGCACGGTCCACGCCAATCCCTCTCTGGCACAGAGGATCCACCTCCTGCCAGCCGAATCGTGACACCCACAAATATTATTTTTCTGGTTTTGATGTAGATTTTGTGGTGAAATGATTGAAGTCATTACAAAGTACAATTGGTGGCACAAAAAACAAGCCCTCATATGGGTCTGTAGGTGCAAAATGTAAAGTGTTTTGATTTTTAGAAGGTGGGGTGGAAAATAGTGCAAAGTGCAAAAATGAAAAAACCTGTAGTCCTTAAGGGGTTAACAGCCATAGCATAATAGTTTATAAAATAGGTTAAATAGACATGTCATTTAAACAAACTCGGAATAGATCAATAGTACAAGGGAATAAAATAAACTTTGCAATATATCTAATTAGACAAAAATGCTTATTTCTCCTGTTATCTAACTTTGCATATACACCAAAACTTTAAGCCCCAAAATTGCAAACATTAATACATGTAGTAGGTTTACCTTCAGTCCTGCAGAAAAGCAGTGATTACATAATGGGATGCAATATAGTTTTCTAGATAACCTGTTTTCTTCTGTTAAGTGGTTAGAAACTGTATTTAGTAATTAGTTGTATTCCTTTCTGAGAAAGTTGAGTGACAACCACTATGACTGTCGCCCAGTTTTTATTGTTTTGTGAACAAGTAAGGCTGGGTTTTTGTCTCCGTTTGTTTCTGTTACAACAGGTTACATTTTTTTTTTTTACATATACAAAAAGTGGTTGACTAAGTTGTATACAAAAAACATAGTCAACCACCTTTTTGTATACATCAAAAAAAGAAAAAGGTATGCTGTCATCATTTTTTTTTTATCATGTAAATCTATTGTAAACCGATTCTTCTGTATGAAATACAGCAGCTTCCAATTATAGTATCCATTAACATATTTTTTTCTTTTTTCTTTTCAGGTGTATAAAATAAATGAATGTAAATGTAAACAAAATGCAGTGTGAACCTAGCCTAATAAACCCAGTTATACCATAGTGCAAGAAAGAAAAATCTCTGTGTAAGGTAAGAAATACAGAGTCATAACCAGATAAAACATGTAAATCTACTACTGAGACTTTGAATCCATTTGTTGTTAGCCAAGTTTTTGTCAGAAACAGATATAACTAGGCACCTCACTACTTAATATTTCCAGACTTATTTTGACGGTAGCTAAGATATGGTATGAATACTATCTTTTATACCAACAATTAAAACATTTTTTTTTTTTTTAGTTTACGAAGTATTGTAAAACGTTACCTTTGTTGAATGGCACCTGTTGAGGTCCTGCTAAAATTTGAAAGAAAATGTAGTGTTTTAAAAGGATTCCACTGATTTGACAATGCCTAATATATGCAACTGGCTGAGGCAAGCATACTTGGTCAGGAAAGGAGATGATCAGTGGTAAACCACTTTGTTTAGCTGCTGTCTTATGTTTATGTAAATTATATACTTATTGACCAAGATTTATCAATCTGCCTGAAACCAAAACTGTCTGGTGTTGCCCATAACAACCAATCACAGCTCAGCCTTCATTTTACTAGCGCTCGTTAAGTTATAAAAGCTGAGCTGTCATTGGTTATTATGGGCAAAGCCAGACAGTTTTGATTTCAGGCAGATTAATAAATCTGGTTCACTGTGTGGTAAATGATAATAAAAAAAATATTTTACTCATTCCAGAGTCCACATCCCAGTTGGAACATATAGGAAATTAAATTAAAATGTATCATGCAGTTTCTATTCCATATGTTCATTTAGGAGGATCTGTTGGCTTTCCTGACACGTCTATTTTGCTACATACTTGCAGTCCCCATAATATAACAATTCTGGATCATATTTCCTCGAGACCCTGTAACTTTCCTTTGTTATTCCTCCCAAAAATGCATGAATAAATTGACAACTATGTGTGTCCTTTAGGTGCGTGGCCCTATAAACACTGACCCTGTGTAATCAGTGCTAACAGTGCCAATGTTCGTAGGGACCCATTGATAATGGTAACACTCTGTTCTTAATGTATTCATAAATAAACAGCCAGAACAATGGAGGAAAAGCAAAATACAAAAATGTAAGAAAAGTTTCTCCAGAATAGTTATTTTATAGAAAATAACAGTATGCATTAAAACAGACATGTCAGGAGTGCTGAGAATTCCTCTTTACTATATTCTTCATTCATCTGGTAAACAAGTGTAACATTTTACTCTGTACTGAAAAGGCTGTGTTGTATTTGGATATGCACAGAAGGGTCAAAATAGTTTTCATGTTGTTTCCATGTTATCCAAGTGTCTGGGGTTGTTCTTCTTGCACTACACACTATGGGGACAGCTTACTTGACAAAATGGGAACATCAGGTAAGCAACATCACCTTGCCATGTGACATTACTATTAGCATTCCTGATGAACTACTACTCCAAGCTAGCCATCACTGTAACGGTCCCCAAGTGCTACAATATGGATATGTCATATATATGCCATATGGGTATGCCATACATGTCCTATAGATGGATTTTGGTCCCACCTCTGGGACCTGCACTTACCTCTGGTTTGAGGGCCCCCTGGACCACGACACTACAAGAGCTTGGGTAGCGGGAAACAGCTGCACAGACACTACAAGAGCATGGGTAGTGGAAAACAGCTGCACAGGCTGTTCTATGCACTAACCTTAACTCCCATAGAGTTGCATAAACAGCAAAGCACCACTTGCTAAACTGTTTACATAACTTCTAAGAAGTGGTCACTGCATCTATGAGACAATAAAGGGGTGCTCCAGGGAAGTATGTATATATATATATATATATATATATATATATATATGCTTCAAAGCCACTATACTACCTGGATATGTTCCCTGTAAATCATCCTGCCTGATATTTGTAGCCCCTGTTGTCTTCTCTGGTTGCTTGATATATTTTTTGCAATCCTTTCCTCCCCCTGCAGCATGATACTACAAGTCCCAGGAGTCATTGCAGCTCTGCTCTCACTGTCAGCTAGCTCCCTCTCCGAGAGCGGCCCCCACCCTCCTGCTCTGTGAGCAGAGAGATTTAGTGTCTGATTGGCTGAGACTGCACACACCTTCCAGCTCTCAGCACTAAAGAGAGTATGACTCATCAGTGCAGGGCAGAAACCATGTGGTTTTGCAGGCTTATAAAACTAATAGTAGAATAGATTACTTATAAGCAGACCCATATTAGATCAAATGCTTAAATCAGAAATTAAAGTAATAACATGGTCAGACCATGCACCTATAGTTTTAGCATTACAGGAAGTTGGCTGTGATAGGTCACAAAAGTTGTGGAGGTCTAATGTTAACGTAATTCGGGAAGCAAAATATACAGCAGATACAGCATCCTTCATTGACTCATTTTTTTAGATAAATGGAAATTCTATATCATCAAAGTCTACACTGTGGTGCGCCTTTAAAGCATCAGTAAGAGGCCAGATTGTAAGCCAGACGGCCCACCAAAGAAAGGAATACAACTTTTAAAAAACTTCACTCTTAACAGAGTTGACAGAACTGCATAGAAAGAATAAGGTTAACTACAGCATAGACCATTCTAAATGCATTTCTGATATTACACAAGAACTACATAATATAGATCTTTTTAAATTTGAGTCTGCATTGAGAAAGAAGAAACTAGATATATATTGGCTAGCGAATAAATCAGGAGCTTATTTAGCAAGACAAATTAATAGAAGAACCAGTCAGAAAACAATTCCGTATATGGTACTTCCTTCAGGGTTGAGGGTTTACGATCCGAGGGGGATGGCAGATGCCTTCACTAATTATTATGAAGGATTATATAACTTAAAGATTAAAGAAGATTCAAACACTATACAACCAACTGTAGAGCTCATAAATGAATTTCTTTTTAAAACAGCTCTGCCATCCTGGCCTCCTTAAACTGTCAAAGGTGCCAGGACCAGATGGTTTAATAAATTAATTTTACAGGATTCATATAGATAAGCTGTCATTGCATCTTACAAACCTGTTCAATGAAATTATGGGAACAGGTTAAGTAAGGGGGAAATGTTGGAGGCAGCAGTAATCACGCTCCCAAAAGAAGGGAAAGATTGTTCCTCCCCAGAAAACTACAGACCAATCTCCCTGCTAAACAGAGATATTAAAATATATGCTAAAACATTGGCAGCAAGGTTATCGGGAATTCTTCACAACCTTATCCATATGGATCAGGTGGGATTTGTGAAGGGTTGCCAATCATCGGATGGGACTAGAAGATTGTTGAATCTTATAGATGAGGCGGTGTGTGGTCAGGTGCCTTCCCCTCCTCCTTGGCTTGGACGTGGAGAAGGCATTTGACTGCGTCCACTAGGGGTATCTGAGGACAGTGTTGGAGAAATGTAGTTTTCCCCCATATTGACCTTGGCAATATTGGGCCTCTACTCTGCACCTACCGCTAGAAAGTGTGTGCAGAGGGAGCGATATCAAGGAGGTTTGGAATCTCTAATGGAACACGACAGGGATGCCCCTCGTCCCCCCTGTTATTTGTCTTGGCAACAGAGCCGTTGGTTCAGCAGATTCGGGAGACGAAGGGGATAGGTGGCATCCATGTCAGAACAAGCGATCACGTATAAGCTTGTCTGCAGACGACATTCTTATTTCATGTACAAACCGGATGCAATCGCTGCAGGCAGTAACAGAGGTGCTGTCAAGCTTCAGTAAAGTAAGTTATTATAAGCTGAACACTACTAAATACAAGCAAAGGAAAAATCCTGTGCTGGACAGGTGGAGTAAAATCACAAAGCTTTATTTTCTATTTTAAAAATGCAATAGCAAGCATGTACAATGAAGTAGAGCTCAAGCTTGACACGTTTCGTGGTGTCCCACTTTGTCAAAAGCATACTGCCAGTGTTACACACAATGTTATAATAGAGTACATCTAGAGCACACAATTAGAACAATGGATAACACGGGTGCATCACTACTCATAAAACAAGGGGTTAATATGAAACCCTAAGATATTTAGTATTTTTCATAGAGACAGATTCTAAAATGAATAATAATAAAAAAAGGTACATATTATTTGCATGAAATTCCGGATATATAATGTCTCATGATGAGTAAATAATAATACCACAAAAATGTGTTGGCTGACACAAAGAAAAACTAAAAAGAGCAAAAAACGCAAGTGCAAAAGTGTGAACAGCAGCCAAATAATATAACCTTTGCATATTCAAAAATGTATAAGATGCGTGGGTGTCTGCTTCCCAAAACAAAAATCCAAAAACTCTCTATTCAGAAGTTTTCTGTGAAAATCACCACCTCTTTTCAGCAAAAGGACTTTTTCAATGCCGGTCTTCTCACACGGGACTTCAGAGAGTTAACTGTACATCCTACGTATTGTTTTTTGCAGGTGGTACAGGCTCCTAAGTATGCAACTCCCCTTGTGTCACAATTGATAAAATTCTTGTGGCCATATTTTTTACCTGTACTATACGAAGTAAATTCGGAAGTTCTAATCATATATGTGCAGGTAATACAACGTGTTTTAGCACATATATAGTTTCCCTTGCAGGTTAGCCAATGAGAAGCTGTAGGCTGCGATTAATTAAATTCACTGGGGGGAAAGAAAATTACTTAAAGTCAGAGCTTTTTTGCATACACCGTTCACACCTTCATTCACTATTTGTTTTAAAATAATATCTTATTCTAGGATGGGAATATAGTGTTGTACAATCCATTTAATTTGAGTGAACTGTCTACTGTACGATGTAATAAAAAAGGTTTTGTTGTTATTCCGTTTGCTGATGTTCTGTTGTAAGAAATTAAATTCTGTCGGTTCAAAGACAGTGCTATAGTCTTAACTCTTTCTATGTTTTGCTTGTAATGTTCCTGTTGGAGAAGACGGTCTGAGAGTTTTTTTTGCTTCATTATTAAAAGTATTTATATCAGAAAAATTCCTTCTCAGTCTATGAAATTCTCCATAGGGGATATTATTGGTTACATGTTTCAGATTACATGATTTTTTTCAACAATATAGTGTTACCAGCTATTGGTTTTCTGTACGGTTTGACCACTACAGATCCGTCTTGGATGAGAGGATCACGTCAAGAAAAGGAATTTCGTTGGGTCCATAACATGATGTGAAACTCAAATTCATAGCATTGTAATTTAAATACTTGATGAAAGCATCATATTCATCCGTTTCTCCTTTACAGATTATTACCAGATCGTCAATATAACGCCCTACCCAGTGAAAATGTTCAATAAACGGATTGGATAAAGAAAAAATGTATTTGTCCTCGAAGACGGACATAAAAATATTTGCAAACGAGAGGGAGCATTCCGCAAATCGAATTGTCCGTCAAACACAAAAAACTCCACCGCCATTGACAAAAATTCCTTTAGTGAAGGTGAATATGTGCTGTGATGATCCAAAAAATACCTTAATGCGGAAAGGCCCTCTCCCATCGGAATGGAGGAATAAAGGGCAGTGACATCACACGTACCCCATTAGAGGTCGTCTGTCCATGATATGGTGTCAAGGATGCCCAAAAGGTGTTTAGTGTCTCTAATAAAAGACAGAGTCTCAGAAACTTTGGTCCCAAGCAGCTCATAAATTATTGAAAATGCAAAGGTTCTATTATTTGCCTGCTTTTCACACTTTTACACTTGCGTTTTTTTTTTCTTTGTGTCAGCCAACACATTTTTGTGGTATTATTATATACACATCATGAGATGTTATATATCCCGAATTTTATGCAAATTATAAGTAACTTTTTGATTATTATTCATTTTAGAATCTGTCTCTATGTAAAATACAAAATATCTTAGGGGTTAATGTTAACCCCCTTGTTTCAAGAGTAGTGATGCATCCGTGTTATCCATTGTTCTAATTGTGTGATCTCAGCTGATTCCTATCAGTTGGTAAGATGTACTCTATTTTAACATTGTGTGTAACACTGGCAGTATGCTTTTGACAAAGTGGGACACCACGAAACTCGTCAAGCTTGAGCTCTGCTTCATTGTACATGCTTGCTAATCCATTTTTAAAGAAGAAAATAAAGTCTTGTGATTTTACTCCACCTGTCTAGCGCTGGATTTTTCCTTTGCTTGTATCCTGCCTCCACTGCACCGTGGTTTCCGGGCGCTTGGATTGCTTCAGGGTTAGGCTGGGTTTACACCATGTTTTCTCACATACGGCAGGGGAGAGCTAAAACCTCGCGCTACTGCATGCCTTTCTATGTACTCCCTTATGTAATTCATTTCAATGAGTTGGCCGGAGTGAAACGTTCGGTCCGGTCGGCTCATTTTTGCACCGTATGCGCTTTTACCACCGGACCTAAAACCGTGGTTGACCACAGTTTTAGGTCCTGGGGAAAAGCGCATATGGCGCAAAAATGACCCGACCGGACTGAACGTTTAACTCTGGCCGGCTCATTGAAATGAATTACATACGGGAGTGCATAGAAAGGCATGCGGGAGCACGAGGTTTTAGCTCTCCCCTGCCGTATGCGCTCCCGTATGGGAGAAAACGTGATGTGAACCCAGCCTAAGAGGGTGAGCTGGACTTTTCTTTGTCTATATCAACACTGCTAAATCAACCATTCTCCCTTTAAAAATAAGTGAGGAAATTAGAATCCAGCTAGAAGCGATATATCCCTTTGTATGTGCTAGGGACTTCCTAACATACTTAGGCATTAAACTAACTTCCTCTCCATCTAACTTCATATGAGTAAATGTAGAAACATTCAATCATTTTGAGATATATTTGGCAAAATAAGAGACCTAGAACCACATCTCAAATATTATGTCGCCCTATGTCAGGCAAATATTAGACAGTAATAGCTTAACATTAACAACAGGCTTGAAAGTGTGGTTGTATGTGTCACGATGCCGGCTGGCAGGTAGTGGATCCTCTGTGCCAGAGAGGGATTGGCGTGGACCGTGCTAGTGGATCGGTTCTAAGTCACTACTGGTTTTCACCAGAGCCCGCCGCAAAGCGGGATGGTCTTGCTGCGGCGGTAGTGACCAGGTCGTATCCACTAGCAACGGCTCAACCTCTCTGGCTGCTGAAGATAGGCGCGGTACAAGGGAGTAGACAAAAGCAAGGTCGGACGTAGCAGAAGGTCGGGGCAGGCAGCAAGGATCGTAGTCAGGGGCAACGGCAGGAGGTCAGAAACACAGGCTAGGAACACACTAGGAAACGCTTTCACTGGCACGATGGCAACAAGATCCGGCAAGGAAGTGCAGGGGAAGTGAGGTGATATAGGGAAGTGCACAGGTGATAACACTAATTGGAACCACTGCGCCAATCAGCGGCGCAGTGGCCCTTTAAATCGCAAAGACCCGGCGCGCGCGCGCCCTAGGGAGCGGGGCCGCGCGCGCCGGGACAGGACTGACGGAGAGCGAGTCAGGTACGGGAGCCGGGGTGCGCATCGCGAGCGGGCGCTACCCGCATCGCGAATCGCATCCCGGCTGGAGGCGGTATCGCAGCGCCCCGGGTCAGTGGATCTGACCGGAGCGCTGCAGTGAGGAGAGTGTAGCGAGCGCTCCGAGGAGGAGCGGGGACCCGGAGCGCTCGGCGTAACAGTACCCCCCCCCTTGGGTCTCCCCCTCTTTTTAGAGCCTGAGAACCTGAGGAGCAGACTTTTGTCTAGGATATTGTCCTCAGGTTCCCAGGATCTCTCTTCTGGACCACAACCCTCCCAATCCACTAAAAAAAAGGTTTTCCCTCTGACCTTTTTGGATGCCAGAATCTCTTTGACGGAGAAGATGTCCGAGGAGCCAGAAACAGGAGTGGGAGGAACAGATTTGGGAGAGAAACGGTTAATGATAAGTGGTTTAAGAAGAGAAACGTGAAAGGCATTAGGAATACGAAGAGAAGGAGGAAGAAGAAGTTTGTAAGAGACAGGATTAATCTGGCACAAAATTTTGAAAGGACCAAGATAGCGTGGTCCCAACTTATAGCTAGGGACACGGAAGCGGACATATTTAGCGGAGAGCCATACCTTGTCTCCAGGGGAAAAAATGGGAGGAGCTCTTCTTTTCTTATCCGCGAACTTCTTCATGCGAGATGAAGCCTGTAAGAGAGAATTTTGGGTCTCTCTCCATATGATGGAAAGATCACGAGAAATTTCATCCACAGCAGGCAGACCAGAGGGCAAGGGGGTAGGGAGGGGGGGAAGAGGGTGACGGCCGTACACCACGAAAAATGGGGATTTGGAGGAAGATTCAGAGACTCTGAAGTTATACGAGAATTCGGCCCATGGTAGAAGATCTGCCCAGTCATCCTGGCGAGAGGAAACAGAATGTCGTAAATAATCACCCAAGATCTGGTTAATTCTTTCTACTTGTCCATTGGATTGAGGATGATATGCAGAAGAAAAATTTAATTTAATCTTGAGTTGTTTACAGAGAGCCCTCCAGAATTTAGACACGAATTGGACGCCTCTATCCGAGACGATCTGCGTGGGCAACCCGTGAAGACGAAAAATGTGTACAAAAAATTGTTTAGCCAACTGAGGCGCTGAAGGAAGACCAGGAAGAGGGATGAAATGTGCCATTTTGGAGAATCGATCAACGACCACCCAAATAACAGTGTTGCCACGGGAAGGGGGTAAGTCAGTAATAAAATCCATACCAATCAGAGACCAAGGCTGTTCAGGGACAGGCAGAGGATGAAGAAAACCAGCGGGCTTCTGGCGAGGAGTCTTATCCCGGGCACAGACAGTGCAGGCTCGCACAAAGTCCACAACATCCGTCTCCAGAGTCGGCCACCAATAGAAGCGAGAGATGAGTTGCACAGATTTCTTGATGCCCGCATGACCTGCGAGATGGGAGGAGTGACCCCATTTGAGGATTCCGAGGCGTTGGCGTGGAGAAACAAAGGTCTTTCCTGGAGGAGTTTGCCTGATGGAGGCTGGAGAAGTGGAAATCAGGCAGTCAGGAGGAATGATGTGTTGCGGAGAGAGTTCAACTTCAGAAGCATCCGAGGAACGAGAGAGAGCATCGGCCCTAATGTTCTTATCGGCAGGCCGAAAGTGAATTTCAAAATTAAATCGGGCAAAGAACAGAGACCACCTGGCCTGGCGAGGATTCAGCCGTTGGGCAGACTGGAGGTAGGAGAGGTTCTTGTGATCAGTGTAAATAATAACTGGAAATCTTGATCCCTCCAGCAGATGCCTCCATTCCTCAAGTGCTAATTTAATGGCTAGAAGCTCTCGATCCCCGATGGAGTAGTTCCTCTCCGCCGGAGAGAAGGTCCTAGAAAAAAAACCACAAGTAACAGCATGCCCGGAAGAATTTTTTTGTAGAAGGACAGCTCCAGCTCCCACAGAGGAGGCATCAACCTCCAATAGGAAGGGTTTAGATGGGTCAGGTCTGGAGAGCACGGGAGCCGAAGAAAAGGCAGACTTGAGCCGTTTAAAGGCGTCTTCCGCTTGAGGAGGCCAAGACTTGGGATCGGCATTTTTTTTGGTTAAAGCCACAATAGGAGCCACAACGGTAGAAAAATGTGGAATAAATTGCCTGTAATAATTGGCGAACCCCAAAAAACGTTGGATAGCACGGAGTCCGGAGGGGCGTGGCCAATCTAAGACGGCAGAGAGTTTGTCTGGATCCATTTGTAGTCCCTGGCCAGAGACCAAGTATCCTAGGAAAGGAAGAGATTGGCATTCAAACAGACATTTCTCTATTTTGGCATAGAGTTGATTGTCACGAAGTCTCTGAAGAACCATACGGACATGCTGGCGGTGTTCTTCTAGATTGGCAGAAAAAATCAGGATATCGTCCAGATATACAACAACACAGGAGTATAAGAGATCACGAAAAATTTCATTAACAAAGTCTTGGAAGACGGCAGGGGCGTTGCACAGGCCAAAGGGCATGACCAGATACTCAAAGTGTCCATCTCTGGTGTTAAATGCCGTTTTCCATTCATCCCCCTCTCTGATGCGGATGAGATTATAAGCACCTCTTAAGTCCAGTTTGGTAAAGATGTGGGCACCTTGGAGGCGATCAAAGAGTTCAGAGATGAGGGGTAGGGGGTAGCGGTTCTTAACCGTGATTTTATTAAGACCGCGGTAGTCAATGCAAGGACGTAGAGAGCCATCTTTTTTGGACACAAAGAAAAATCCGGCTCCGGCAGGAGAGGAGGATTTACGGATAAAGCCCTTTTTTAAATTTTCCTGGACGTATTCAGACATGGCAAGAGTCTCTGGGGCGGACAGAGGATAAATTCTGCCCCGGGGTGGAGTAGTGCCCGGGAGGAGGTCGATAGGACAATCATAAGGCCTGTGAGGAGGTAGAGTCTCAGCTTGTTTTTTGCAAAAAACATCCGCAAAGTCCATATAGGCCTTAGGGAGACCGGTTACAGGAGGAACCACAGAGTCACGGCAAGGGTTACTGGGAACCGGTTTTAGGCAGTCCTTGGAACAAGAGGGCCCCCAACTCTTGATCTCCCCAGTTGACCAATCCAGGGTTGGGGAATGAAGTTGAAGCCAGGGAAGTCCAAGGAGAATTTCAGAAGTGCAATTGGGGAGGACCAAAAGTTCAATCCTCTCGTGATGAGATCCGATGCACATTAGAAGGGGCTCCGTGCGGAAACGTATGGTACAGTCCAATCTTTCATTGTTTACACAATTGATGTAGAGGGGTCTGGCGAGACTGGTCACCGGGATGTTGAACCTGTTGACGAGAGAGGCCAAAATAAAATTTCCTGCAGATCCGGAGTCCAAGAAGGCCACAGCAGAGAAGGAGAAGGCAGAGGCAGACATCCGCACAGGCACCGTAAGACGTGGAGAAGCAGAGTAGACATCAAGGACTGTCTCACCTTTGTGCGGAGTCAGCGTACGTCTTTCCAGGCGGGGAGGACGGATAGGACAATCCTTCAGGAAGTGTTCGGTACTAGCACAGTACAGGCAGAGATTCTCCATGCGGCGTCGTGCCCTCTCTTGAGGTGTCAGGCGAGACCGGTCGACCTGCATAGCCTCCACGGCGGGAGGCACAGGAACAGATTGCAGGGGACCAGAGGAGAGAGGAGCCGGGGAGAAGAAACGCCTCGTGCGAACAGGGTCCATATCCTGGCGGAGCTCCTGACGCCTTTCGGAAAAACGCATGTCAATGCGAGTGGCTAGGTGAATGAGTTCATGTAGATTAGCAGGGATTTCTCGTGCGGCCAGAACATCTTTAATGTTGCTGGATAGGCCTTTTTTAAAGGTCGCGCAGAGGGCCTCATTATTCCAGGATAATTCTGAAGCAAGAGTACGGAATTGTACGGCATACTCGCCAACGGAAGAATTACCCTGGACCAGGTTCAACAGGGCAGTCTCAGCAGAAGAGGCTCGGGCAGATTCCTCAAAGACACTTCGAATTTCCGAGAAGAAGGAGTGTACAGAGGCAGTGACGGGGTCATTGCGGTCCCAGAGCGGTGTGGCCCAAGACAGGGCTTTTCCAGACAGAAGGCTGACTACGAAAGCCACCTTAGACCTTTCAGTGGGAAACTGGTCCGACATCATCTCCAAGTGCAGGGAACATTGGGAAAGAAAGCCACGGCAAAACTTAGAGTCCCCATCAAATTTATCCGGCAAGGATAGTCGTAGACCAGAAGCGGCCACTCGCTGCGGAGGAGGTGCAGGAGCTGGCGGAGGAGATGATTGCTGAAGCTGTGGTAGTAACTGCTGTAGCATAACGGTCAGTTGAGACAGCTGTTGGCCTTGTTGCGCTATCTGTTGTGACTGCTGGGCGACCACCGTGGTGAGGTCAGCGACAACTGGCAGAGGAACTTCAGCGGGATCCATGGCCGGATCTACTGTCACGATGCCGGCTGGCAGGTAGTGGATCCTCTGTGCCAGAGAGGGATTGGCGTGGACCGTGCTAGTGGATCGGTTCTAAGTCACTACTGGTTTTCACCAGAGCCCGCCGCAAAGCGGGATGGTCTTGCTGCGGCGGTAGTGACCAGGTCGTATCCACTAGCAACGGCTCAACCTCTCTGGCTGCTGAAGATAGGCGCGGTACAAGGGAGTAGACAAAAGCAAGGTCGGACGTAGCAGAAGGTCGGGGCAGGCAGCAAGGATCGTAGTCAGGGGCAACGGCAGGAGGTCAGGAACACAGGCTAGGAACACACTAGGAAACGCTTTCACTGGCACGATGGCAACAAGATCCGGCAAGGAAGTGCAGGGGAAGTGAGGTGATATAGGGAAGTGCACAGGTGATAACACTAATTGGAACCACTGCGCCAATCAGCGGCGCAGTGGCCCTTTAAATCGCAAAGACCCGGCGCGCGCGCGCCCTAGGGAGCGGGGCCGCGCGCGCCGGGACAGGACTGACGGAGAGCGAGTCAGGTACGGGAGCCGGGGTGCGCATCGCGAGCGGGCGCTACCCGCATCGCGAATCGCATCCCGGCTGGAGGCGGTATCGCAGCGCCCCGGGTCAGTGGATCTGACCGGAGCGCTGCAGTGAGGAGAGTGTAGCGAGCGCTCCGGGGAGGAGCGGGGACCCGGAGCGCTCGGCGTAACAGTATGCTTTTAAACATCAAGTTCTGTGCCCCTTGAAACGTAACGATGCCCCTATGGCCCTGATTCAACATTTACTTCCAGCAACTAATTTGTTCAATTGGGTTAGTAAAGATATTAATAATTTGGGAGAAATTAGTGAGAGAGGTTCTTTATCACCTTTTGAAAATATCTCTAAACATTTTGGAATATTACCCAATGACTTTTTTAAGTATCTCCAGGTGCGTCACTGTGTAAACTCTTTTAAATGGGGAGAGGATAAAGGGAGGAAGCTATATGATGATTATTTTATGGAATTTAAAAAGGAATAGGGAGGAATACAGTCATGACCGTAAATGTTGGCACCCCTGAATTTTTTCTAGAAAATGAAGTATTTCTCACAGAAAAGGATTGCAGTAACAGATATTTTATTGGAACTAAACCAAAAAATGGAGGAAAAAAAGGAAATTGGGCATAATGTCACACCAAAGTCCAAAATGGTCTGGACAAAATTATTGGCACCCTTAACTTAATATTTGGTTGCACACCCTTTGGAAAAAATTACTGAAATCAGTTGCTTCCTATAACCATCAATAAGCTTCTTACACCTCTTCTTGGACCACTCTTTCTTTGCAAACTACTCCAGGTCTCTCTTATTGGAAGGGCGCCTTTTACCAACAGCAATTTTAAGATCTCTCCATAGGTGTTCAATGGGATTTAGATCTGGACTCATTGCTGGCCACTTCAGAAGTATCCAGCACATTGTTGCCATCTATTTCTGGGTGCTTTTTGACGTATGTGTGGGGTCATTGTCCTGCTGGAAGACCCAAGATCTCGGACGCAAACCCAGCCTTCTGACACTGGACTATACAGTGCGACCAAAAATCCATTGGTAATCCTCAGATTTCATGATGTACACATTCAAGGCACCCAGTGCCAGAGGCAGCAAAACAATCCCAAAACATAATTGAACCTCCACCATATTTCACTGTAGGTACTGTGTTCTTTTCTTTGTAAGCCTCATTCCATTTTCGGTAAACAGCAGAATTATGGGCTTTACCGAAAAGCTCTATCTTGCTCTCATCTGTCCACAAGACGTTTCACAGAAGGATTTTGGCAACTCAAGTTCATTTTGGCAAAATGCAGTCTTGCTTTTTTATGTCTCTGTGTCAGCAGTGGGGTCCTCCTGGGTCTCCTGCCATAGCGTTTCATTTCATTTAAATGTCGACAGATAGTTCATGCTGACACTGATACTCCTTGAGCCTGCAGGATAGCTTGAATATCTTTGGAACTTGTTTGGGGCTGCTTATCCACCATCCGGACTATCCAGCGTTGACACCTTTCATAAATTTTTCTCTTCCGTCCACACCCAGGGAGCTACAGTGCCATAGGTTGCCAAACTTCATGACAATGTTGTGCACTGTGGACAATGTTGATATTTTTCCACAATTTTGGTTTCAAGTCCTCAGACAGTTCTCTTCTCCTCTTTCTGTTGCCCATGCTTAGTGTGGCACACACAGACACACAATGCAAAGACTAAGTGAACTTCTCCTTTCTATCTGCTTTCAGGTGTGCTTTTTATATTGCCCACACCTGTTACTTACCCCAGGTGAGTTTAAAGGAGCATCACATGCTTGAAACAATCTTATTTTCCACAATTTTGAAAGGGTGCCAATAATTTTGTCCAGCCCATTTTCAGAGTTTGGTATGACATTATGTCCAATTTGCTTTTTTCCTCCCATTTGTTGGGTTATTTCCAATACACACAAAGGGAATAAACATGTGTATAGCAAAACATGTGTTACTGCTATTCTTTTCTGTGAGAAATACTTCATTTTCTAGAAAAATTTCAGGGGTGTCAACATTTATGGCCATGACTGTATCTAAAACATATAAAGCTCTACAGTTAACATCAACTACGAGGAAATTGTCCTATCAAAAGAAGTGGGAAAATGATTTAGGGTATCCCATTTCTGATGTATCATGGTATAAGATATCTTCCATTTTATCTAAAGTTTCACATTGTGTATCTGACCTAGAATCCTCTTGCAAATTATTATATTGATGGTAATTTACCCAGGCTAAGCTGGCCAAGTTTTATACTAATACCTCCCCCATATATGGAGATGTAAAACTGAGATCGGTTCATTAATACATATATGAGGGAGTGCACAGGGATACAAGTGCTATGGAGAAAGATTCTTATATTATTTATAAAATAAGTTGGCGGGAGATGCCAAAATTAAATGGGGTCCTGTATTGGCACTGTTATGATTGGGTTTAGAAGAAGCGTAATTAACTGAAACCACTTAAATTTTTCACACACTTTCAGCAACAAGGAATGCTATTGCAAGGTGTTGGAAAAAATAAGATTCACCAGATATCTCTCAGGTTATAGCATCCCTCAAACAAATAGATGTTATGGAAAAATTTATATTAGGAAGACTGGAAAATGTTAAAGCTAGATTTAGATATTGTGAAGTCTGGGAACACTTTATAGAACAACTACGCCAGGTGGAGAAAATTAGATTTTAAAGACAAAGTGAAGGGGGGTGAAGCGGTTAGAATGGTATGAAAGAAGTTGGATGGATGTAGTTGTAGGTAAGAGGGTTGGGTTCTTATTTGTTTGTTTATTGTGGTATATGCTATTCGTGTATCATTGAAAACTTATAAAATATTTCAAAACAGAAACCATGTGGTCTGTGTCTCTCTGTGTCTCTGGAGGATGGGGGCTGCTTTCAGAAAGGGACTTGGACAGAGACACAGGGGGTGGCTGGATCATGTCTTTTTCTCACTTGCTGCATGTAAGTGACAACTTAAAGAGGGGGAACTGCTCTTTATTACTAATGAATGATATTTAGACAATTAAATAAGTTGGTGAGAAGGAAAGCATGGGCTATGGGATTAGTTCCCCAGAGTACCCCTTTAATGGCATATCCCATGAATAAGCCATCAATGTCTAGATAGGAAAACCTCTTTAAATTATAGACCTGGAATCTGGCTTGCACAACCTAACATTATTCTGATATAACCCACTGTTGACTCTTATAAATTACTTATCTTTTCCAAGAAGGTTCCATTTATTTTTTTTTACTTGTAAAGAAGCTATGAGCTATTACCTGCTTCTGCATTCATGTTCCATTTCCAGTCTGCTAAAATACAGAATAAACAATGTTTTAAGGTTAATAAAAAAAAAATCAAATGTGTGGTTTTAAATACTTATATGAAATGTTGATCAAAAAAGTTGGTCAGAGAATTGGACTAAAAGATTCTGTCACATTCTGTTTTCAGCAAATAAAGCTTAATAATCATACAAATAAGTATCCAGCAGCTTTCAAATATATAGTACTTAGTGTTCTTTAATTCACAGAGTTTTCAAGATCCTTTTTAACAGACACGGAAAAGGAAACTTTGAATTGTGGTGGCATTACATGCTGGCTAATTAGGTAATAGATGGGTCTATGTCAGATTCTCTCTCCTGGGTCAGGTGGGGCCTAAGTGGAAAAACCCTGTTCTTTAATATTCCTGTGAAAATTAAGACTGATGGGACAACCCTTCAGAAAGGGAAATTTCTTAAGTATCATATTTAATCAAATGTTTGAAATCATTTTACTAAATATTGTGCTTGCCTTTTTTCAACAATAATGCCACACAGGTTTATGAATCTTAGATGCAGTATGACTTTTTTTTAATGATAAAGAAAACATTAAAGGGGTACTCCAGTGAAAAACTATTTTTTTTAATCAACTGGTGCCAGAAAGTTAAACAGATTTGTAAAACTCCTCTATTTAAAAATCTTAATCCTTCCAGTACTTATCGCTGCTGTATGCTCCACAGGAAGTTCCTTTCGTTTAAATGTGTTTTCTGTCTGACCACAGTGCTCTCTGCTGACACATCAGTCTGTCTCAGGAACTGTGAAGAGCAGGATAGGTTTGCTATGGGGTTTGCTCCTGCTCTGGACAGTTCCTGAAACAGACAGAAGTGTCAGCAGCGAGCACTGTGGTTTAACCAAAATACATCCAGCCATTGGGAAGTTATGCTGGAACATATACACATATGTACACACTTACATTGAGTTTTATATATAAAGATTAATGCTGCTTATCTGTGTGTTAATTGCAAGATACCTGTCTGTGGTAGCTTGTAAGACGTTTGGGTATAAAGAGTGCTCTGGAATTCATTTAAAGAGATGAACTCAAATGATCCAGATGATGAACCATGACTTTTTGATGTTATTCCATTTCTTGATGAAGATTCATAATTGTCCAGTCCTGGTTTTACACGTGCTATCAATTTACCCCCTTCAGGAGGCATTTTTCCATCATGAATGCCAGCTGCGCAAACAGATGACTCCTATAAATTTAAAATATTGCAGATATAAGATTCTGGAACCAACACAAAGAAATATTAGGAATACCTAATAAATTCATATCTCACCTGTGCATAAGTTTTAGATCCCCAAACATTTTCCTTCTGTGCGAGGCAACCAGCAGGACAAATAACGCTGAAAACATAAAGTTGTAAGATAACATGTATTATACCACCTCAAATATTCTTCATGATGAAACATTGCACAATAGCAGAAAATTTCACTTAAGCATACAGAATACTCAAATGCAATATACTCGTACTTACAGAGTTATTTGGGCGGGTAGTTGAATGGCTGTGAAGGCGCAGTTTCCTTCAACTGAAATACAAAACAAACACATTAAGAAAAGTGCTATGTAAAGAGAATTTGTCAGGAATATTTTCTTGCTATGAGCTGCAAACATCATTAACCCCTTATGGACTAAGCCCATTTTGACCTTAAAGGGGTTATCCAGGAAAAAACTTTTTTTTATATATCAACTGGCTCCAGAAAGTTAAATAGATTTGTAAATTACTTCTATTAAAAAAATCTTAATCCTTTCAGTACTAATGAGCTTCTGAAGTTGAGTTGTTCTTTTCTGTCTAAGTGCTCTCTGATGACACGTGTCTCGGGAACTGCCCATTTTAGAATAGGTTTGCTATGGGGATTTTCTTCTAAACTGGGCAGTTCCCGTGACACGTGTCATCAGAGAGCACTTAGACAGAAAAGAACAACTCAATTTTAGAAGCTCATAAGTACTGAAAGGATTAAGATTTTTTTATAGTAATTTACAAATCTGTTTAACTTTCTAGAGCCAGTTGATATAAAAAAAAAAGGTTTTTCCTGGATAACCCCTTTAAGGACCAGGGCATTTTTTGGCAAATCTGACCTGTGTCACTTTATGCATTGATAACTCTGGGATGCTTTTACTTATCAGTCTGATTCCGAGATAGTTTTTTTGAAACATATTCTACTTTAGGATAGTGGTATATTTTCGTCATTAGTTGCATCATTTCTTTGTGAAAAATTCAAAAATTTGATGAAAATTTGGAAAATGTTGCTTTTTCTTTTACTTTGAAACTCTGCTTGTAAGAAAAATGGACATGCCAAATAAATTATATATTGTTTCACATATACAATATTTTTAACTTTATGTTGGCATCATAAAGTAGACATGTTTTTACTTTTTTAAGACATTAAAAAATAGCAGCAATTTTCCAGATTTTCACATAAAAATTCAAAATCAGAATTTTTCTTGGACCAGTTCAGTTTGAAGTGGATTTGATCTGTCAGAAATACCCCATAAATTACCCCATTATAGAAACTGCACCCCTCAAAGTATTCAAAATGACATTCAGAAAGTTTGGTAACCCTTTAGGTTTTTCACAGAAAAAGCAGCAAAGTAGAGGAGAAAACTCAAAATCGTCATTGTTTTTATGCTAACATGTTCTTGTAGCCCTATTTTTTTTTTTTTTTATAAGAGGTGAAAGGAGAAAAAGCTTCCAAAAATTTGTAACTCAATTTCTCTTGAGTATAGAAATACCTTATATGTGGATGTAAAGTGCTCTGTGGGCGCACTAGAAAGAGCAACTTTAGAGGGAAAGAGCAGCTTTAGAATTTTGGGGGGCGAATTTTGCTGAAACAGTTTTTGGGGGCATATTACATTTAGGAAGGCCCCATGGTGCCAGAACAGCAAAAATGAAACACTATTTGGGAAACTACACCCCTCAAGGAATGTAACAAGGGGTACAGGAACCCCACTGGCATTTGACAGATTTTTGGAACAGTGGGCTGTGCAAATGAAAAATTACATTTTTCATTTTCACGGACACTGTTCCGAAAATCTGTTGGACACCTGTAAGGGTATAAATGCTTACTGCACCCCTTGTTACATTCTTTGAGGGGTGTAGTTTCCAAAATGGGGTCACATGTGGGGGGGGGGGTGCAACTGTTTTATCACCATGAGTGTGTTTTTTTGTGTTTATGTCAGAACCTCAGAACGATTTCAGCAGGTGTCCTGTTCCAATCACCACCCGAGGCGCGGATGTAACCGGAAAGCCGGAGGGTGCAAGGGTGTACCTGAATGCCCTTCATTCCTTTTGGGTTAAATAGATGTTGGTGGTTGCTAATTACCTTTTCAATTCTCATTGTAAAGTGTCAAGAAGGTGGAGCCAAGCTGCTAAAGTGCCACATCCTGGCACACCCAGACGCTCGCTCTCACCTCCCAGACCCTTGTTCACTGATGTACAGGGCTCTGTATGTCAATAAGGAGGGATCAGTAAGTTTGGCAGCCACCATCAGCTCCAGGATCTACAGTTTACTTTTATTCCTTAACAACTTTTCAATGGTATCTACAACTCTGAGCAACAAATACAGCTGTGTGTATCTGCAAATATCAATCAAGTACCCAGATGCACAGATATGCTTATCAAGAAGTATGAAACACACACATTTTTGGTTTTATTACTTAGATTTATCTAAAAAGCACAATAATTGTATTATTTATCTTTATTGAGGCTCCACTGTGACTTTGGCTGCAACACAGTTCAAGTCGCCAAGAATAGCAGCGCCATGTTCCTGCATTGCAGCCAATGAAAGCGAATGTAATCAAGCTGCGACCCACAAATCACTGTGACCACGAGCAGAAAAACATCCAGAATATGTTTCTCACAACTTTTGTGCCACAATGGAGTGTGCAGCCTATATATGAATGGGCCTCATTTACTAAGAGTTTCGGGTTTTTACTAGTGGGAAAAGTTGTTTTAGACATGCAGGATTCCTCTCTATTTACTATTGGGAAAAGTCGGAAAATTTTCTGACCAGCTTTTTGTAGGTCGATATTTCCAGCCATTTACCCACAGGATTTTCTGTGAATTCCATAGTAACTTTTCGGGTTTGTCAGATTTTTCAGGAGCACACTGTCGCACACTGGCGCAGACATTTCTCAGACAAAATGACCAGACAAAAACTGGTCGGTTTAAGCTTAGTAAATGAGGCCCAATATTGTACATTTTCTACATGTAAAAAAAAAAAAAGTAAACATAAAAATTAAGAGCAATTAAATTTTTTTCAAACACTGCCATCTTTATCAATGATTTTCTTCACTTCCATAACAGTCTGATATTACCTTTTTCTAAAGAGTCTTGTGGGTTGTCTTTATGCCTCAGTGATAAATATTCATATGTTTGACTCAACACAAAAGATCCAGACCATGGCCCCTGATTTTTTGAAGTGACTCCATTTCTATTGGACTGTATATAGCTATTTAGTCCAGGCTTCTTTTGTACAATAAACTGTCCTCCAGTTGTAGGTGTGATCATTCCAGAATGTATAGCAGCTGTACAGACTGAAGATTCCTATAATAGCGGGCACATAAATTACACAGTTGTATTATATAGCTAAATTATAAAAAGAAAAAAAATATTTGCTATAATATTTATTAAAGCTGCAATCTTACATCTGTGAAGATATCAGTTCCCCATACGTCTCCTTTTACACATTCAGGAGGACAAATCACTCTGTTGTTGTAAGGAAAAGTTTTATGACAAGTTTAAAAGGTAAATGCAACAAGATCTACTCTGCTAATATTTATTCTAATTCCCTTTATATTGATTAAATATGCCCAGAACAGAATCAACAATGAGCATATACATTTGTGTATGTATATTATTAACGTAAAGTAAAATACTCATACTTACATAGTAATTGGTGCAGGTAATTGCTTCCCTGTTAAAGTGCAACTACCTCTAACTAAGAAAAGAAAAATATGATTCACATTACATGTAATGTAATGAGGCTGAAAACAAATCTGTCATCTCTAACATGTGGTCCTGTATAAGGGCCGGATATTACGGCTACAGGTCTGCACTCCTTTTGTTCCTATTGGATAATAGGAGTTACAAAACAATAAACCAATAGTAGATAGACGGACCACACTCACCGGTATTGCAGGATATCTCTTCTATTCACACGCTTGTGGCGGGGAGTACAAACACGGACGCAGGGGAGTTCACAGGACAAGCAGGCATAGTCATGAGTCTATTACATTTATGAAGGCACTGATTGACAGGCTGCTATGTATCCATGTATGCACAGCCATCCTGTCAGTCACTGCAGAAAGGGGGCAAGGGAGGCTGGGGATCTATTTTGGATTTTTCTTAATATGGTGATAGATCAATAAAGCACAGAATGAATTTCCTGTCCTAAAGCAGACATGGAAGAAACGATAAACAAATGTATGTAGACTGATTATGTTTTTTTGGTCCTCCATTGGGCATTTTTATTTGATATTGTTTTTATTACTTCATGAAATCTTTAATGCGTTAGGGCATAAGGTTTATTATGTGCTTTATTGCTCCCTTATCAAATTATTTCAGAATGGTACAAAAAAAGGTCTAAAAATGACATATTTATTCTGAGGTTTGCAAATAAAAGACTTTACTGAGCCTTAAGCCTTTGGGTCCTGAATCTTTCTTTATCCAAATAAAATTACAGTTTACAGAAAACGTAATATAGCCCTTTGACCAGAGAACCGTCAGTTGAAAGAAAGGCCTTATCTGGGTGTATAGAGTTGTTATCCTGCCTTATTTAGGCCTTTTGTAGTATAATAGCGCAGTCATCTATCATTATAATCCTACCGCAAAATTGAAGTGACTCTGCCCCAATCTGCATAGCTAAGCTAAAAAGTGTGATGCAAAAAAACATTCAATGTCAACCAATGTCAGTGGCCATAAAAATTGAAAGAGGTATCCGGATATCAGAGTCCTGTAGATCATCCATTAATTTAAGGGCTCAATAAGTAATTTAAAGGGGTACTCTGGTGGAAAACATTTTATTTTTAAATCAACTGGTGCCAGAAAGTTAAACAGTTTTGTAAATTACTTCAATTTAAAATCTTTTTAAAATCTTTTTAAAAATCTTAATCCTTCCATGACTTATCAGCTGCTGTATAATACAGAGGAAGTTCTTTTTTTTTTTTTTTTTGTCTGTCCACAGTGCTCTCAGCTGACACCTCTGTCCATGTCAGGGACTGTCCAGAGCAGAATAGGTTTGGTATGGGGAATTGTTCCTGCTCTGGACAGTTCCTGAGATGGACAGAGGTGTCAGCAGAGAGCACTATGGACAGACAGAAAATAAATTTTAAAAGAAAAGAACTCCCCCTGTATTATAGAGCAGCTCATAAGTCTTTAAATTGATTTAAAAACATGTTTTCCACCGGAGCACCCCTTTAAGCATTCCTAATTTCAAATATCATATATCCAAATTAATAAAATGTACCTGTTGTTGGGTCGAACTCCTGTTCATTATCTGTTACAAGTGTAAAAGCAAGTAATGTTAGAAGGTGTCTGAAAAAGTTATATACAATAAGTAGTGAAAACCTAAAACATTACCTGATTCTGGGATACTAAATAATGTTTCTGTGTTTGTTGTGGTTTGAAAATCAAATGATGTACTGAACACAAAGGTCTCAAATGACTCATCCAGACTTTGTGATGTTATTCCATTTCTTGTAGATGATACAAATTTTTTCTGTGCTGGTGTCTTCTGTACCAGGGTGGTTCCCCCTGTTAATGGTATTCTTCCTGCATGAATAGCTGATGCACATATTGAAGATTTCTAATGGAACAAAAAAGTAGGACAGTAGTGTAATATTCTGCATTTCATACATACATGGGTCATATTCAAGCAGAACATGTTCATTCGTCACTAGTATGTTAAAAGTTCCTTCTTGCCATTAGTTCCCAGCTGCCTGAACCACGAGCAGCATGAAACTGGAACAGGCTCCCTTTTCGCAATGTTGGGAAATTCCCTCTAAATGGCAGCACTGTTTCAGAGGAATAAGTGTTATAATTTCAGCAGGGAACAGGGCTCTGGGTCAATGGGGTGGTCCCCGGTGGCTTCTCCCTGCACCACTGGCTATGATTGACAGATCCCTTCCTTTTGTGTATAATGAAAGATCTATCAATTAAATCACCAGGGACTGCCATGATGACTCAGTCAAGTTATATTATTGATACCTCTGAAACCACACAGCTCTTCAGAGTATTGTCACATATGGGCAGGGAAAAGTGTACTCCTGCTCTCACCCAGATCTACTTTCTACTTGCGTAATTTCCCTAACCGGCGATTCCATAACTTAAAGGGGTACTCCGCTGCTCAGCGTTTGGAACAAACTGTCCCGAACGCTGGAGCCGGCAGCTTGTGACGTCATAGCCCCGTCCCCTCAATACAAGTCCCATAGACTTGCATTGAAGGGGTGTGACATTATGAGGGGGCGGGGCTATGACGTCACAAGCTCCCAGTGACGGCTCCGGCTTTCGGAACAGTTTGTTCCAAACGCTGAGCAGTGGAGTACCCCTTTAAGGATGGTCCCTCCTCCGGACTAAGTGCAGGGGCTTCACAAGCCAAAATAATAATCAAAATACAATACAGTACAGCTCAGGAAAAAATGGTCAGGAAACAATGGGTTAAGATGTACAACAAAGGAAACACAGAGGGGGACAGACAAGCAAAAATAGAATTGTCAGCAAGCAGAGTCCAATAGCCAAGAGAACTACCAATTCATCAGACAATAGGTTAACTGAGGAACAAAGCAGAAGTCAAATACAGGAATACCAAAATCACATGCAGAAAGGAGCTAGCTTAGGAGAGTAAACTCTTTCTCAAGCAGAGTCTGAAAGACGACTGAGAGCCTTTAAAGCCAAGACGCTGCAGCCTAACACTAGAAAGGTTTAACCCTTTGGGCAAAACCAGGTCAAGTCATTACAAGTATACAGCATTGTGAAAAAAGATTCTCTTTCTCCCTATTTTATGCTGCTAATGGTTCAGGCACCATAAAGTCACTAACATGTTCCTTTTATCTTTATTCAGTGTTTCGGTTTTCCAAAATTTTTTGATGACTCATAACATATGTGCCACCCGTGGCATCCACTACTGACTTTCATGGCCTGAATGTAGTCACATAGTAACTATGTTTGGGTCCTTTCCCACACACATACATTCAATTACTTGGGCTCAAAAGCATCATGTTCTATCGAATAATTAAATGTATACATATAGTTTTTTTTTTTTTTTTAAATCATAACTTTTTGTAAGAAATTAATATGCTTAAAGGGGTATTCCAGGAAAAAAACTTTTTTTTATATATCAACTGGCTCCAGAAAGTTAAACAAATTTGTAAATTACTTCTATTAAAAAATCTTAATACTTTCAGTACTTATGAGCTTCTGAAGTTAAGGTTGTTCTTTTCTGTCTAAATCCTCTCTGATGACACTTATCTCGGGAAACGCCCAGTTTAGAAGCAAAACCCCATAGCAAACCTCTTCTAAACTGGGCATTTCCCGAGATCCAAAAATCAGCAATTCTGGTCTTTGGTAGTTTTTTTTTTTTTACACTTACACAATTAACTGTGTGGTTTCTTATATTTGATATCATTTAACTATTTGGACATTTCTTCATGTGGTGATACAAAATATGTTTATTTTTGTTTCTTTTATTTGAAAAAAAAATGGAAAAAAGGGGGGTTATTTAAACTTTTATTAGGAGAGGGATTATTTATCAACTTTTTTTTCTTTCACTTTTTTTTTGTCCCCTTAGGAGACTATTACCTGCAATATTTCGATTATGAACACTTACCAATGTAATGCAATAAAATAGCATTGATCACTGTTATTAGCATTTAATTTATACAGGCTGCTGAGTCTGCCTGTATTCATGGTGCATCAATCAGTGGCAGTTAGGAACCCTCTCATCATCAGCTGATTGGCACCCCCCAATTTTTTTGCGGAGGTACCAAATAGCCCTTCAAACCAACTGGCTTTTCGATTCCATGATCAACTTTGATCACTGCATCTAAAGATTAATACCGGACATTGGCGTAAAATTAAGTGTCATGTAATTTATTACCGTAACTGTTAATGGCCGAAAAATATTAACAAATAAATCTGACTAGGGAGTATGATAGAATAGCAAATCTTTCTAACTTTCTGCTGTTCCAGTACCAAAGCTTTACGTTTCCCCACCCTCTCTGTTCACATTACATCAGGGATGCCATACTGAACCTAATGGCAATACTGCTCCAAGATAAAAGGCCAGTAATTAAAAAGTGTGGTCTTAGATTTGTTGTGACCGGTGTTAGGCCTGAGGCCTGAGCTGACCTTTTGCACCAGGGCCGTGAGTCCTCAGTTCTGTCCTAGCCCATAACCTTTAAATAAAGTGTAATTTTCTGGTGATAATAGATGCCTTTATCCACACCCTGTCAGTTTGTTAACTGTAGTACCACTGTGTGTGCTATGGGTGGCAGAGTGACACCTACTTTTATACTTGCAAGTTTACCCACAAATCACAGATAAATGCTAGGGATCCCTGTAGGGGGATACTTTGTCATCAGCTCATTGTCACAAGCCTCTTCCAACAAGCAAGGATTTTCAAAGCAGAGAACCCCTTTAATGACCTGTATTTAATGAGCAATGGCAGGTTATTCAAGAGTCTCTCAACTGACTTTAATGAAATCTATTAGGTTTTCTCAGGTTTAAGTCTTTAAGTGTTTAACTCTAAAATGTGAATGCTTTTAGATGTATAATTTCCCATACATTATCATTTAGTTACTTTTTTCTGTGCATGTTGGAATTTGTTAGCTTATTCTCACCTGTGCATAAGTATCCGTGCCCCAAATCATTTCCTTCTGACTTTCACATCCACCAGGGCAAAGTACGCTGTTAAGTAAAATATGCAGAACAATTCGTTAAATGCGATCCAAACAATGGTGCAATGAATGCCGTTTGATAATCTCTGAGGAACACTTTTCAATGTAAATGGTTTAAATAAAAGAATATAGTCAATTCCAATGTATGACACATATAACATATCCATGTACTGCCTGTCCTATAAATGACATTTCTTTAATTCTTCATTAACGAAACCTGATGACTGTCAGATTACATTTTCTAGATTACTGCATAATAATAATAATAATAATAAGTGTAGAGATCCTCATCAAAGCAAGCCTAAAGTTTTGTGCAAGATTATCATTATAGCCATACAAGTATATGATTCAGCCAATTCCCTGTTCTTTTTGAAAGAATGAAAACAAAATGATTGGGTACCACCTTAGCCAGTCAAAAAAAAAATTATTGCTCCTAGAGAGAGGAAATTGAAGTCTCGCAGATACAATACCTTTGTTTTATTTTCCTAACCATCAAAATCTACTCTATCTGCAAGACTACTATTTCCTCTTTATGTTCTTTAAAGGGGTACTCCTCTGGCCAGCATTCGGAACATTTAGTTTTTTAGAACCTCATGCCGTCAGGCCACACCCCCTCAATGCAAGTCTAAGGGAGAGGGTGTGAAAACTGCCACGCCCCCTCCCATAGACTTGCATTGAACGGCATGACATGACATCACGAGGGGGTGTGGCCAACCCCCACAGTATGCACACAGTATTCGGAACAAAATGTTTCGAACGCTGGCCAGTGGAGTACCCCTTTAAACTTCCCTATCCTACATATGCAACAAATGTGGATTAACGATGTAATTGTGTACAGTTCATTTACCAAAACTGAGACATTCCATTGAGGACCAAGTGACTATTTGCCCACCCCAGTTTAGACTGCAGAAATATTGCATTAAACATTCAACCTTTTGGAAATGGAGCAGCTCATCTGTGCGTCACATTTTAATCCCACAAATATATCCTCCAACTTTAGACAAACTCACATAGTAATAGGTGCAGGTAACTCCTTTGCAGACATTGCACAATGTACGGAAACTGTGGTAATACAATGAACAAATACATCAATAAAATAAAAGTATATTACCATTTACAAAACAGAAACAATTCAGAAGCTCTGGGACCTCAGTCCATGATGAAATGATATTGTAACATTAGCTTTTCTCTTAAAAATTTTTTTCTATATTCTTTTTTTTTGTTTTAATAAACAGTGCAAAACAAGATGATGTGCTCTCCCCGACTTTTGCTCTACATCTCTCCTTTTCCCTTTGCTTCTGTCTCAGTGTAAACACTTCCATTTTACTCTATATCTTGCTATCCCTTGAATATATATCTGGAGGGTTTAAATATCAGTTCTTTGTATTTCATGTTGGGGTCATTACTGGAGGTGATGACGGATAGATATTTGTGTGTTTGTAAAGGCCTCATACACATTAGACATGTGTTGGTTGAACCTGCTGTCCTTGGCGGACCAACTGATCATCTAATGTATATGTGAGCACCTCGATTCTCCCCTGACAGATACAGTGACGGAGGAAAAGGATCTGCCATGTTGGAATTTAACTGGCTGATTGTTTTGTTTTTGGGGAGATGATCCATAGCTAGAACAGTCAGCTAATGGCTTACCCCTTTTCTTTTTATTGCTAATACGTACATTCTTGGATGATCCCATTGTTCATGTATGGCTATTATTGTATGGTTATTGCTATTGTTTTAACCTTGTTTTAAGTTATTTAACCTCATTGGCTTCCTTAAATTTTCTTTTATTACTTTTCTCTACTTTAACTTTTTTATTCTTGCATGCTGTTAAAAATGGAAGCCAAGAAGCCAACATTTTGAAAAGAACGTGACCACTTGTTTGTAAATGTTTTAAAATATCTTCTAGAAAATGTAACAGCTTTGGGCTTTCCTGGGCTCCAGTATAAAAATGTATTGGATGTATTGCAAATTCATGAAATGCAGTTTTCCAAATGTTTACTTAATTTACAAAATGTCTCCACTGTTAATATAAATATTAACAATAAATAAACCAATACATATTTTTTTTACTAAAATGGTAGTGCCTGAAATCATCTGAAAGTTAAACCTTTACCTGGCTTAGATTCCAATTTCATTCCTAGAATAGAAAGTTTAATTATTGTATAATAATATTGATTGCAATATAGACAAGTGTCTGATTATCTAAATTTGTGTCACTACCATACCTGTCTGTGGCACTGTATATGAATATTCTGTATATGTGGTGGTTTGATATTCATAAGAAAGGCTCAGTATAATTGATCCAGATGCAGAACCTTTACGTTGAGTTGTTATTCCATTCTTTGTGGATTCGTCATAGCTGCTCTGTCCTGGCTTCTTTTGCATTACCACTTTTCCACCAACGGTGTCTACAAAGCCACCATGAATTGCGGCTAGACAAAGTGCAGAGTCCTGAAGATCACAATAAAATATACATTGTATTGCAATAATTGGTACATTTGTTTTAAATAAGAGCTCATTTATGCTTTTTTCTTACATCTGAGTAGACTTCTGATCCCCAGACTTGTGCAGGGTGTTTGTGACAATTTTTAGGACAAATAATGCTAAAACAAATAGCAAAAGAAGAGTAGTTATTTGTTATAGAATGAAACAATGCCTTATCTAAAAATATAAAATATGTTTAAAAATATATTGGTTATACTTTTCTTTTTTCTTTTAATAGTTTTTAATTGAATTTTACCATAATAGAAAAACAAACATGTATAAAGGACAGACGCAGCTGTCAACTTATTATTTTACGACAACAAACACAGCGAACAGTTGTTTACTGCATATAATCTTACATATAAGATAGGCAGTTGTTTAACCAAACCAAAAGGAAAACAGAAATAAATAAAAAGAATAAAGTAAAATAAATAAAAATAAAGGAAATATAACATCTCCAACATAACAAACATAGTAGTATGCATGCGTACCAATAATGTTATATATATATTTTTTCTTTTCTTTCCTTATATATCTGATACATAATGAAACGCTGTGGAAAAGGGCAATGTGATACATTTTACAAAAGCTGCCTATTCCGGTTATGGTTATACTTTTAAATGATCTGAATACTTATATTAACACAGGAGCAGCCTACACAATCTACAGATTTTTTGTAGGGGCTGACTGTAAATTCACAGTTGGTTGAATAACTTTGGTCTCGTGTACAGTGCATCACAAAGGCCTGCAGGGAACCAAGGAAACATAGGTAGTAGGGGCATTGGGGGTTGTAAAAAATGCTTGTGACAGCTTAAGAACAAATAACTTGTAATCTTTAGTCCACATAGCAGCGGCTGTGGGAATCAAGTAGGCAAGAAACAGGACCTGATTGGACAAGTAAAGTCGCTGGCTAGAGAAGAGAGGGTCATCGCAACTGTTTAACTGAACAATATTACTGACAGTGAACAAATAAATAAAAAATACCTTAAGTGCTGCTTTAATCTTGAGAATATTTAACCTATATCTTAAAATAATTATTATTCTACAAGGTGACTCTTATTGGTTACTTTGGTTTTTCACAGAGGCACATGGAGGGTTTCTATGTTTAGTCTTTATGTACACTGCTCAAAAAGGGAACACTAAGATAACACATCCTAGATCTGAATGAATGAACTAATCGTATGAAATACTTTCATCTTTACATAGTTGAATGTGCTGAGAACAAAATCACACAACAATTATCAATGGAAATCAAATTTATCAACCCATGGAGGTCTGGATATGGAGTCACACTCAAAATCCAAGTGGAAAACCGCACTACAGGCTGATTCAATTTTGATGTAATGTCCTTAAAACAAGTCAAAATGAGGTTCAGTAGTGTGTGTGGCCTCCACGTGCACGTATGACCTCCATACAACGCCTGGGCATGTTCCTGAGGAGGTGGCGGATGGTCTCCTGAGGGATGTCCTCCCAGACCTGGACTAAAGCATCTGACAACTCCTGGACAGTCTGTGGTGCAACGTGGAGTTGGTGGATGGAGCGAGACACTCCTTCTCTTCATAGGGGAGCGAGATGTGCTCAATCGCATTCAGGTCTGGGCAACGGGCGGGCCAGTCCAAAGCATCAATGACTTCCTCTTGCAGGAACTGATGACACACTGCAGCCACATGAGGACTAGCATTGTCTTGCATTAGGAGGAACCCAGGGCCAACCGCACCAGCATATGGTCTCACAAGGGGTCTGAGGATCCATCTCGGTACCTAATGGCAGTCAAGCTACCTCTGGCAAGCACATGGAGGGCTGTGCAGCCCCCCAAAGAAATGCCACCCCACACCATTACTGACCCACCTCCAAACGTTCTCCATGGCGTCTCCAGACTCTGTCACTTCTGTCATGTGCTCTGTGTGAACCTGCTTTCACCTGGAAGAACACAGGATGCAAGTGGCGAATTTGCCAATCTTGGTGTTCTCTGGCAAATGCCAAACGTCCTGCACGGTGTTGGGCTGTAAGCACAACACCCACCTGTGGACATCGGGCCCTTATACCACCCTCATGGATTCTGTTTCTGACCGTTTTAGTGGACACATGCACATTTGTGGCCTGCTGGAGGTCATTTTGCAGGACTCTGGCAGTACTCCTCCTGCTTCTCCTTGCACAAAGGTGGAGGTAGCAGTCCTGCTGTTGGTTTGCCCTCCTACGGTCTCCTCCACGTCTCCTGATGTACTCGCCTGTCTCCTGGTAGCGCCTCCGTGCTCTGGACACTATGCTGACAGACACAGCAAACCTTCTTGCACAGCTCGCATTGATGTGCCATCCTGGATGAGCTGCACTACCTGAGCCACTTGTGTGGGTTGTAGACTTCGTCTCATGCTACCACTAGAATGAAAGCACCGCCAGCATTCAAAGGTGACCAAAACATCAGCCAGGAAGCATATGAACTGAGAAGTGGTCTGTGGCCACCAACTGCAGAACTATTCCTTTATTCGGGTCTTGCTAATTGCCTATAATTTCCACATGTTGTCTGTTCCATTTGCAAAACAGCATGTGAAATTGATTGTCAATAAGTGTTGCTTCCTGAGTGGACAGTGTGATTTCACAGAAGTGTGATGGACTTGGAGTTGCATTGTGTTGTTTAAGTGTTCCCTTTAAGTTTTTTGAGCAGTGCATTCACTATCACATTCTTTATTTTAAGGCATTATATTGTAGCAATGAATGGACTCAACATCAATGTAGTAGTTGGAGTTCTAAAATGTAGGGAACAGACTGTTTACTAGTGTTGTTAACACAATGTAAAAAAAAAAACAGAAAGTAACTAGTGTTGTCCTCAATACAGTATTTAAGCCTCTTATTGATTACTTGAAGTTTGTTTTCTTTCTTATGGCTGCTGAACTTACATTGCGACTTCTGCATTCACTTCCTGTCCAGTCAATGAGCATGATGCTTGAACTAAAAAGGTAAAGTGAAATATTAGGTTTTGTGGAGAGCAACTTACTTTCTGCATTTAGTTGCAGGTGTATTTCTTGTTACTATAGAGCAATGTTTCCTAACCTAGGTCCCCTAACACCCTGGGGTTCCTTGGAGCCTGGTCAGGGTTTCCCAGATCTCAGCAACAACAAGTGCTGTTTTCACAGTAGGGATGAATAAACCTATTAAAGGACATCTGCAGTGAAAAAAACATATCCCCTATCCACAGGACAGGGGATAAGTTTCTGATCGCGGGGGGTCCGACTGCTGGGTCCCCCCCACTATCTCCCAAACAGGGCCCCTGCATTGTATGCCCCCTCCATGCCCCCTCCCCATACAGCTCGATGGGAAAGGAGGGGAGGCACGAACGCTGCCTCTCCCATAGAGATACATGGAGGAGGCGTGTCAGCCGCAACGTCATGCTGCGGCCAACACGCCTCCTGCACGGGAGAGCCACAGCAGAGCCGTGGCCACATGCAGGAGATCATGGAGGGTCCCAGTGGTCAGACCCCCGGCGATCAGAGACCTATCCCCTATCCTGTGGATAGGGGATAAGTTTTGTTCGCTGCATATTTCCTTTAAACACTGCTTAAACCCTTCAGGACTGGTCCAATTTTCATTTTTGCACTTTTGTTTTTTTCCTTCTGGCCTTTCAACAAGCAATAACTCTTTAATTTTTGCATTAAAAAATAAATATACAGGCTTGGAGGAGTAGGGCTTTTTTCTTTTACACTGTTCATGGTGCAGAAAGCTTACATGTTATCTTTAGTAAGCATGATTACAATAATTTGTATAGTTTCCATGTTGTTATATTACTTTAAAAAAATACCTTTTAAATTTTTCCGTATACAGACCTGTTTTAGTCAATTTTTTTCAGGGATTTAATGTGATCAAGGGAAAACAATTCTGGTATTTGGTATTATTTTAACATTTACGCCATTCATCATGATGTTTTGTTAATGTTATACTCTAGTAGCTCGAACATTTCTGCAGGGTGATGTTAAATATTATTATGGAAGAAGTAAATTTACATAGGTTCACACTATCTAGAGGAAAGAAGGTTCACATGTCTAGAGGAAAGAAGGTTTCTACACCAGCACAAAATGGGTTATTTACTGTAAGAACAGTGAAACTATGGAACTCTCAGGTGGTCATGTTGAACTCAATAAAAGAGTTCAAAAGGGCCTGGATGCATTTCTGGAGGGTAATAACATTACAGGTTATGGATACTAGATTTAAAGGGACTGAACGTTAATCCAGGGACTTATTTTGCCATATTTGGAGACATTTTTCCCCTGGTATGAGGCTGGCAGTTGGCATCAGCCTTATAAGGATCAACTCAGTAGAGACACAGGGATAGGGATATAGGTTAAATTTAATAAACTATTTTAACCTTAAAAACTCCGTAATTTTGTTGTTTACCAGATACAGCTCTGTGCATTTTATAGCTGTGGTGCCTGGTACTGGAGCTCTATGCATTTCAGTCCCATTCAATACAAATACCCAGCCTGACTACAATCAAATGTATGAAGCTTTTGCTGGTAAATAATATGTAAAAGTTGCAGAAGCACTTGCTGGAGACAGGACCCAGAGTTCTGCTCCATACACAACATCTATCTCTCTTCTGACTGCATTTAACTCAAAACATAATCATAAGATGCTTTAGTGAAGATTAATTCATTTAATCAGACTAAACACTTAGGGTATGTTCACACATGCAAGTTTATAATTGTAATTATTAAATAAAAAGCCAAGAACAGATCCAGAAATGGAGGACAAAATAAAAGCCAAGACATCATCTCTTTTCAAATCCATTCCTGGTTTTGAATTCAGTAATTGCAATTTAAAGGGGTACTCCGGTGCTTAGACATCTTATTCCCTATCCAAAGGATAGGGAATAAGATGCCTGATCGCGGGAGTCCTGCCGCTGGGGACCCCCGGGATCATGCACGCGGCACCCCGTTTGTAATCATTCCCTGGAGTGTATTCGCTCCGGGACTGATTACCGGCGACTACAGGGCGGGCGGCGTGTGATGTCATGCCTCCGCCCCCGTGTGATGTCAAGCTCCGCCCCTCAATGCAAGCCTACGGGAGGGGGCGTGATAACTGTCATGCCCCCTCCCGTAGCCTTGCATTGAGGGGCAGAGCGTGACATCACACGGGGCGGGGGTGTGACGTCACACGCCGCCCGCCCTGTAGTCGCTGGTAATCAGTCCCGGAGCGAATACACTCCAGGGAATGATTACAAACGGGGTGCCGTGTGCATGATCCCGGGGGTCCCCAGCGATAAGATGTCTAAGCACCGGAGTACCCCTTTAGCACTTGCAATGTATGTGCGTGTGCGTGTGAACACAATGTATGTGCGTGTGCGTGTGAACACAGCCTTAGAACACAGAAAGAAAATACCTTCGGGTAGATTTTTGTTTGTTGTCTGTCCTGTAAGAGATAACAATAGAAATGTAAGCGAACTATAAATATAAAAACCTGTAGGTATAAACAATGCTCTAAGACAAAGAGCTCCTGCCTCTTTATTGCTATTTTCTATTGCTATTCATTTAACTCCTTAAAGGGATGTTCCAGAATTTTTTTTTTTTTTTTATTTGACTATGCTGCAGTGGCTGTAAAGTTAGTTTAGTTCATAATATAGTGTCTGTACCTGTGTGTGACAGTGGTCTTGCTATTCTTATGAGATTTTCGCCACAATATTTATTTTTAACAGGATACAAAATTTACTCATGTCTTGGGATTTCCCAGGTTCACCTTATGGTGGACACTCCGGTCGGAAACATATTTTTTTAATCAACTGGTGCCAGAAAGTTAAACAGATTTGTAAATTACTAACCCCTTAAGGACCAAGGACGTACCGGTACGTCCTTGGTCCGGCTCTCCTGATATAACGCGGGGTTACACAGTAACCCCGCGTCATATCACGGCGGGCCCGGCGTCATAGTTAATTTGGGACCCGTCTCTAATAGCGCGCAGCACTGATCGCGGCGCCGCGCGCTTTTAACCCTTTAGCCGCACGCTCAGAGCTGAGCCGCGTGGCTAAAAGCGAAAGTGAAAGTTGCCGGCTAGCTCAGTCGGGCTGTTCGGGATAGCCGCGGCTAATCGCGGCATCCCAAACAGCTTACAGGACAGCGGGAGGGCCCCTACCTGCCTCCTCGCTGTCCGATCACCGAATGACTGCTCAGTGCCTGAGATCCAGGCATGAGCAGTCATGCGGCAGAATCGTTGATCACTGGTTTCTTATGAGAAACCAGTGATCAATGATGAAGATCAGTGTGTGCAGTGTTATAGGTCCCTATGGGAGCTATAACACTGCAAAAAAAAAGTGGAAAAAAAAAAGTGAAAAAAGATCATTTAACTCCTCCCCTATTAAAAGTTTGAATCACCCCCCTTTTCCAATAAAAAACACAGTGTAAATAAAAATAAAAATAAACATATATGGTATCACCGCGTGTGGAAATTTCTGAATTATAAAAATTTATCATTAATTAAACCGCTCGGTCAATGGCGTGCGCGCAAAAAAAATTCCAAAGTCCAAAATAGTGCATTTTTGGTCACTTTTTATATCATTTAAAAATTAATAAAAAGCGATCAATAAGTCCTATCAATGCAAAATGGTACCGTTAAAAACTCCAGATCACGGCACAAAAAATGAGCCCTCATACCGCCCCATACGCGGAAAAATAAAAAAGTTATAGGGGTCAGAAGATGATAATTTTAAACGTATTAATTTTCCTGCATGTAGTTATGATTTTTTCCAGAAGTCCGACAAAATCAAACCTATATAAGTAGGGTATCATTTTAATCGTATGGACCTACAGAATAAAGATAAGGTGTCATTTTTACCGAAAAATTTACTACGTAGAAACGGAAGCCTCCAAAAGTTACAAAACTGCATTTTTTTTTCAATTTTGTCGCACAATGATTTTTTTTCCGTTTCACCGTAGATTTTTGGGCAAAATGACTGACGTCATTACAAAGTAGAATTGGTGACACAAAAAATAAGCCATCATATGGATTTTTAGGTGCAAAATTGAAAGAGTTATGATTTTTTAAAGGAAAGGAGCAAAAAACGGAAATGCAAAAACAGAAAAAACCCCGGTCCTTAAGGGGTTAAATCAAGAGTAAAAAGTATAAAATATATCAATGTAACACAGACAGGCCCACCGCAATTTCTCATTTAATTATGTAAGGTAAGTTTGTATCTTCTATGTCTTAAAGGGAAAACATTCTTTTTAAATCAACTGGTGACAGAAAGTTAAACACATTTGTAAATTATTTCTGTTTAAATATCTTAATCCTTCCAGATCTTCTCAGCTGCTGTATACTACAGAGGAAGTTCTTTTGTACTTTTCTTTTTTAAGTTCTTTTCTGTCTGACCACAATGGTCTCTGCTGACACCTCTGTCCATGTCAGGAACTGTCCAGGTTTGTTATGGGGATTTACTCCTGCTCTGGACAGTTCCTGACATGGACAGAGGTGTCAGCAGAGAGCGCTGTGGTCAGACAGAAATGAAATTCAATAAAAGAACTTCCTGTGGAGCATACAGCAGCTGATATGTACAGGAAATATTATGATTTTTACATAGTAATTTACAAAAAAAAATTGTTTTCCACCGGAGTACTCCTTTAATGACATTGTACATAAATATACGTCCTAGTGCCCACACATCTTTTGAAAGATAATTTTTCTGAAATGGTTTTTGGGACGCATGTTGCATTTACAAGTCCCTGGGGTGCCAGAACAGCAAAAAAAACTTCACATGGCACACTAATTGGGAAACTACACCCCTCAAGGAACATAACAAGGGGTACAGTGATCCATAACAACTTACAGGTGTTTGACGGATTTGCGTTGAACTTGGACAAGAAAATGAAAAATTTTTAACACTAAAATTATGGTGTTACGCAACACTTTTCATTTTCACATGGTATAATTGGAGAAAATGGACCCCAAAATTAGAAGCCCAATTTCTCCCGATTAAGAAATGTGGACAGTTCTCAGAACAGAAGGAGCGCCATTCGACTTTTGGAGAGCGAATTTTGCTGGAATTGAAGTCGGGGCCATGTGCATTTACAAACCTCCCATGGAGCCATTTTTCACACTATAATGATAGTGTTATACCAAATGTTTCATCTTCACATTGGGTAATAGAGAAAAAGGCCCCCAAAATTTGTAGTGCAATTTCACCTGAGAAATAAAAAATACCCCATATGTGGATAAAAAGTGCTCTGCAGGCGCACTACAATGCTCAGACTACAGGTCTCAGAACAGAAGGAGTGCCATTGGGTTTTTGGAGTGAAAAGTTTGTTGGAATTGAAGTCGGGGGCCATGTGCGTTTACAAAGCCCCCATTGTGCAAGAACAGCAGAAACCCCACACATGTGACACCATTTTAGAAACTACACCCCTCAAGGAATGTAACAAGTGTTTTAGTTTTTTGAACAGTGGGCCATAAAAGTAAAAAAATTTATTTTTAACACTGAATTGCAGGTATTAACCAAAATTTTTTTAGTTTCATAAGTAGTAAGAGAAAAAAAAGTTCCACAAAATTTGTAGCCCGATTTCTCCAGAATAAGGAAATACCCCATATATGGCTATGGTGGTAAAGCACTGTGCTGGTGCAAAACAGGGCTTAGGAGTGAGACAGCACCGATTAGATTTGAGGCCTAAAGTGGTAATTTGCACTGCAATGGTTGAGGTTCTGACATAAAATCTAAGGGGACCACAATTTTGAAACTACACCCCTCAAGGAAGGCAACAAGGGGTACAGTGAGGCCATAAATTAAAAAATTAGATTTTTCTTTTTACACTAAAATGCTGGGTTTACCCAATTTTTAACATTTTCACAAGGGGTAATGGGAGAAATTCGGTTACGAATTTTGGAGGTCTTTTTCTCCTGACTATGGAAATACACCCACATATGGGGTAACATGCTGGGCGGGCGCACAACAAGGCTCAGAAGTCATAGAGGTCTGTTTGCATTTGAGGCCTATGGCATATCAGTAGCTGACAGTTACATACATTCAGAGGAAAATACAAAAATGTGACACCATTACAGAAAGTACCCACCCTGAGGAATGGGTATAGGGGTAAAGAGGAAATTTTGAACGCACAGGTGTTTCCTAAATTTATTTTCCAGTAATGGATGAAGGGTAGCTTTTGAAAATTGCAATTTTCAACCTATGCTCTGCTTCATCTTTCTGGGAACAACTAACATGTGACTCCGAATTGTCGCCTGGAAATACGACAGAGCTCATGAGCAAGAACTCTTCGCATTTGAAGCCAATGTTTCTTACGGACCTAACTGACAGTTACATACATTCAGAGGAAAATACAAGAAAGGAACACCCACATGTGAGCCTATTACAAACAGTACACCCCCTAGGGAAGGTGTATAGGGGTAATGTGGAGATTGGGAACAGACTAGTGCTCCCTAAATTTATTTTCCAGGAATGGATGAGGTTTAATATGGGGAAAATGAAAATTGCAATTTTACTACTGATATGCCAATAATTTTCCCAGAATGATGACCCAGAGTATGGACAAAAGTAAAAATGATGCCCTCCCCTAACCCTATGCTCTGAATTATCATTCTGGGAATGTGATGTGTGTGACCGTCCCTATTCTGTTACCTCAAATGTGCACCTCGCTCAGGTGGGTAGAGAGCGCTGCGCATTTCAGGCAACTTGCAAACCCCCAATGCTGTTGACTCTGTGTCCCATGACCCATTTTTTGGGGGGGGGAAAAATATTATCAGGGGTATTGGGAAAGAGGTTTTGTTTTTGTATTGTTTGGGGGGGGGGTGTTTGGTTTTAAAATTTGGAAAACAATGTACTCTGGACTGGTACATTGGAGTAGAATTCTGGGGAATTAAAATTATGGAAAAGGATTAAAAATTTAGCACTACATGGAAGTGTGATATTCCCTGAAGCAATCTCTAATGCAGAGGCCCGGATGATCGGGGCAAGTGTCACACTGAGTGGTAGTGTCCTTCCGAATCCCCCTCCTGTGACACACTCTGCATTTTTTCTGGGATCGTCCCTTCTCTCCAGTGTGGGAGACCTCAGCTGGAAAGTGATGGCCGGGGATGATCAGGGAACCACAGTTCCAGAGGTGCTCTGACCCGCTCTTTGGTGGTCACCAAAGATTAGGGCATTTAGAACTTTCTCTTGAAACTGCAGGAATGTTCCTGTGCAGCCAGTGTACTGGGACAGTACAAAAGAGTTATACATGGCAACCTGTACCAAGTAGACCGTTACTTTTTTGTACCATGTCTGTGTTTTCCGTATGGCATCATATGGCTTGAGGACTTGGTCAGAGAGATCAACTCCCCCCATATACTGATTGTAGTCCAGAATACAATCGGGCTTGAGGAGCAGTCCCACGGTACCTCGCACAGGGACAGGGGTGCTGCCGTTCCCATGAATTGTGGTGAGCATAAGCACATCCCTCTTGTCCTTATACCTGACCAGCAACAGGTTTTCATGGGAAAAGGCACGGGACTCACCCCGGGGATAGGAGCGTGTAGGGGATGGGGTGGAAGGCCTCTTTGATTCTTCCAGACTGTCCCACAAGCGACCGTGGATCTGGCGGCGACTGATGTAAAGAGAGGGATACTAGTGTAAAAGTAATCCACGTAAAGGTGGTAACCTTTATCTAGTAATGAGTGCAAAAGGCCCCAAATGATTTTCCCGCTAACACCCAGAGTGGGGGGACATTCTGGGGATTCAATATGGGAATCTCGTCCCTCATACACCATAAACTTGTAAGTGTACCCTGAGGTACTCTAGCAAAGTTTATACATCTTCACGCCTACCGCGCCCGCTTGGTTGGGATGTATTGCCAGAAGCTGAGTCTCCCCTAAAAGCTGATGAGAGACTCATCAATAGCGACCTTCCGCCCAGAGACATAGTCCTCCCAAAATTTGACCCCGAAGTGATTGATGACCGGCCTGATTTTATACAGGCGGTCATATGCGGGATCAGTTCGGGGGGGACATTCCGCATTATCAGCATAATTACTACACTTACAAAAAATGCACCAAAAACTAAAGTATAGACAAAATATAAACAATCTTTATTGAAGTAAATAATAATGTTAAAAGACTAGTAAAAAACACACATATAGAGCAAAATAGTACAGCACCAGTCAGATACAAGGTACAGGTAGGGCAGGCACACAGTACATAAGATGGCAATAGAACTAGATTCACATGTAAAGTGCAAGAATGTGGTACAAACAATAGACCAAATGATAAAGTACATAGCATGAAAATAGCAATGACCTATGGGTGCCAAACCATACCTATACCAAACCCCAACGACCGTTTTGCGGTAGAACTCGCTTCCTCACGCCCCCTGAGGAAGCGAGTTCTACCGCAATAAAATTTCAATCACCCCCCTTTTACAAAAAAAAAAATGTAAATAAATAAAGGAAATGCCCAAACTATTAAAATATAATGGTAATGATACCGTATGGTGAACAATATAAACATAAAAGAAAAAAAATCAGTTTAGAAATTCTGATCTCATCTCTTCTCAAAAAGTCACATACACACTGATGTGCTCAATTGTCCGAAATATTATAATATAACATTATTTATCCAGAATGGTAAATGGTGTTTAATGTGTAAAAAAAAAAATCAAAACCATGGAATTTCTTTTCTTGTGTCACCTCAAATCCCACAAAAAAGGTAATCAAAAAATAAGATCAGTACAAAAATGCTACCGATAAAAACTGTAGATGTTATCAAGATGGTCCCGATCAGCCCGACTGAGCAGCCGGGATGCTTTTACTTTCACTTTTAGACGCGGCAATCAACTTTGATCGCCGCATCTAAAGAGTTAATGCCGGACATCAGCCCGATCGGCGATGTCTGGCATTAGCGTGGGTCCTGGTTGCTTATAGCAACCAGGACCCACCGGGTATGATGCGCGGTCACCTCGTGAGCGCGCATTATATATGGGAACGCGCATATGGACGTTCATAAACGTCCATATGCGCTAAGGGGTTAAAGGGGTCAAAATAGGGCAATTTTAAACAAACTTATTCGATTACGTTTTTGTAAAGCAGTGCAATAATAAAATTGCATGCGAACATGGGTATCATTTTAATTGTATTGACCCACAGAGAAAAGTGACCCACAGGATAAAGATACCCCCCCCACCCCCCAATTTGCTAAATTGCAGGTTTCTTTTCAATTTCCCCCCCACAAATAATATTTGTCATTACATTACATAGTCATTACAAAGTACAATTAATCTTGCAAAAAAAATAAAAACAAGCATATGGGTCTGTGTATGGAAAAACAAAGGAGTAATGTCTCTTAAAAGGCAAAGAGGAAAAAAAATTAAATTGGCTGTGTCCTCAATGACAAAATGGCCTGTGTCTATTGACATTATTATACCACAGACATAAAGACACCTAATGTAGCACTAACCACTATTGACCAGAAGATTAAAGGGGCACTCTGGAGGGAAAAAATCTAATCAATTGGTGCCAGAAAGTTATACAGATTTGTAAATTACTTAATATTAGTTGTGTAGTTCTTTCCAATCAGACACAGTGCTCTCTGCTGTCCTTTATAGGAATTGTCCAGAGCAGGAACAAATCCTTACAGCAAACCTCTCCTGTTCAAGACACGGACAGAATTGGTAGCAGAGAATACTGGGGTCAGACTGTAAAGAACTACACAACTTCCTCTGGAGCATACAGAGAAGCCTTAAGAGTTTTAAAAAGAAGTAATTTACAAATCTGTATAACGTTCTGGCACCAGTTGATTTAAGAACATATTTTTCCTCCGGAGTACTCCTTTAAAGGAGTACTACAGTGAAGGGCAATCTAACCCCTATCTAAAAGTGGATTAGAGTCTGATCGCAGGAGTTCTGACTGCTGGGAACCCCGGTGATCTTCTAAATGATGCTCTGGCTATCCTCGCGCATGGAGCGGGGGTTGGCACGCGCCCTCCATCTCTATGGGAGAGCTGGAGATACCCGAGCACTATACTCATGTACCTCTGGATTGCCCAAAGATTTGAATGGAGGGCATGTGCCAACCCTCTGTGTGTAGGGAGATCTGGAACGATGCGCAGGAGAAATACATAGTACATAGGCAACAAAAAATGTTTGACAATGCAGTAGAGATTAAAATCATACAGTTGGGGGTATTATTCAGTGCAATTAAGCTGGTTTTCTTGTATTATATGACACTTCTCCGCAGCTCTCCAGCCATGTTTCTGACCCTTATAAGATTCTTGTAAAAGTCAGAAAACAGGAGGCATGGTTTTCAATTTGTACACAAGAAGTGATGTATATACACTAGTTTGAACCTCTTTTCTAAGCAGAAAAGTTGCAGTAAGCTATGCAATGTAAACCATTTGGTACCATACACCAGTATTAATAAATATATGCCAGTGTACCTGATACTTTTTCTTTCTATATATTTTGCATAGGATTGCATAGAGTTATGTTACAAATAATGGTTTGTATGAAGGGTAAATCATGACTTACCTGCTGGAGGTTCATACACAATGCCAGCTAAGAAATAAAGAAACATTTGCTTTACAGAGATAATATAGAAAACATATTCATGTTATTAATAAACAAAACAAATAATAATAATTGGTATTGATTCAACAACATAATTATACAATCTTTTTAACATGGCAACCATATTTATTTGAACACCCTGTATGAAATCTATATTGTTTGATTTATTGTAGTTATTTTCTGTCATTTACTACATTTATATATGTAAACAAATTTAGAGAATCATAAGAAAACTAAAGAAAAATAATGCTATAAATGTGTAACTTACTATTTGGTGGACTAAAAGGAGGCAGTGGATTTGCACCATTCTGAGCATTTGCTGTGGACTGCGGGTTTGATGCTGTTGGTGGGTTTACTGCAGATGGCGGGTTTGATGGTGTTGATGGATTTACTGCAGGTGGTGGGTTTACTGAAGATGGTGGATTTGATGCTGTTGGTGGGTTTAATGCAGATGGTGGGTTTACTGCTGAAGGTGGATTTACACCAGAGGGTTGGTTTTCTGCAAATGGTGAGTTTGTTGCATAAGATGGGCTTGCTTCAGGAGGTAGGCTTGTTTCTGATGGGTTCCCTGAAGAAGGTTGATTTATAACAGGTGGTGTAGGAGAATGGGCTATTAATACAAAAGAACCTGACCATTCCTCATACTCATGTGACTCTATTCCATTCTGTGCAGATGCTAAATATCGCTTTTCACCAGGCCTTTTCTGCACAATCACACGGCCTCCTTCTGGAGGAAGCTTTCCATCATGAATTGCAGCCTGACAAATGGAAGAATCCTGTAAGACAGCAAAGCCCAGCCATGAAGATATATATATATATATATATATATATATATATATATATATATATATATATATATAGTGTCTTTGTACAGTATATTATGTTTGACAGAGTTTTTCCTACTGTGACTTGACATGAGCAAAGTGAAATGGAGTTTGAGCTACACTTAGCAAGAAAATAGCTTATGACTAGTTTTGAGTTAGAATTTACATTAATTTTTAACTTACAGCTAATGAAATACTGTACATTCACATAGAATGGAGATATCAATGAATATGACTAATACAATGAGGATAAGAAATTACTTTAAAAATAAATATGACAATACTGTATCTAGGCATCTAGAGAGTCCAGCCAGTCATACTGTAAAGAATACTAAAGAACTGAATGGATGGTCAATTTTAGTCATCAAGTTATTGTGTTAACCATAGGATTTCACTTTACCATCTGTATAATAAAAATTCTGAAACCTTGCACTTCACTTAAAACTAAGATGTGATTTCTGATCGCAGGGGTCCCACCGCTGGGGACCCCCTCAATATAGCATGCGGCACCCACCTGTTTCTTGTCCGGAAGCGTTGGAGGGTCTGGGTCCAGTCCACGGGAATGGAAGATCGTGACGTCACGACTTCGCCCCGTGTGATGTCACGCCCCGTCCACTCAATGCAAGTCTATGGGAGGGGGCGTGAAGGCCGTCAGGCCCCCTCCCATAGACTTGTATTGAGGGAACCCCCACGATCAGACATCTTATCCCCTATCCTTTGGATAGGGCATAGGATGTCTAGGGGTGGAGTACCCCTTTAAAGCATTGTCCTCCTTATCATCAAAGACAGAAGTATAGTGAAAGCTGACACCAGTGGATCTTAGACACCTTTCCCATTGATGCCAATAGAGCAGCCTGTCTATTGTTGCCTTTGTCCAAGGGGCTTGCTGTAAAGCATACCTCTAAAAGTTTAAGCAAGATGCCTCCATAATAATGTATAGAGATGAGCGAACTTACAGTAAATTTGATTTGTCGTGAACTTCTCGGCTCGGCAGTTGATGACTTATCCTGCATAAATTAGTTCAGCTTTCAGGTGCTCCGGTGGGCTGGAAAATGTGGATACAATCCTAGGAGACTCTTTCCTAGGACTGTATGCACCTTTTCTTGACCACCGGAGCACCTGAAAGCTGAACTAATTTATGCAGGATAAGTCAGCAACTGCCGAGCCGAGAAGTTCGTGACGGATGGAATTTACTGTAAATTCGCTCATCTCTAATAATGTACAAAAAATTACATTCAGTAAAAATTACAATCTGAGTATAGAAACAGATTAGTAAAAAACATGTTTCACTATCTAGCTCTAATCAGTGAAAAGAAAATCTAAGCAACACATTTCCTTTAAAGGGTTACTCCGGTGGGGGGGGGGGAAAAATCAACTGGTGCCAGAAAGTTAAACAGATTTGTAAATGACTTCTATTTAAAAATCTTACTCCTTCCAGTACTTATCAGCTGCTGTATGCTCCAGAGGAAGTTTGTTTCTTTTTGAATGTCTTTTCTGTCTGACCACAGTGCTCTCTGCTGACACCTCCGTCCATGTCAGGAACTGTCCAAGAACTTCCTCTGTAGTATACAGCATCTGATAAGTACTGGAAGGAGTAAAACATTTTGAGAAGGGTACTCCAACCTGGAGAGAGTTCAGCACTCGAGGATAATATTAAAACATATCCAGTTTTATTGAAGACTTCTTAAAATGTCCATAGGACTGGCATACAATATATAAAACCAATGCGTTTCGCTGTAGTCTTTATCAAGGCTTGTGAATTTCACCTAAGACAAGATATATATAAGAATTACTGGGTCTGTATGATCCGCCCCTCACTCTCGTTAACGCAGCTGTGTAATCCACAGATCCTAAGCCTTGTCTTCATATTAACCCCTAATCCACACAGAGAAAATCCAGGTTTATGACATAATTACTCTATTTCTAAATTATACTGGTATAAATACGTCAGCGTAGTATTATTCGGGGAATGCATCCTCTATAAATGCATGAAAACTTATTTGTATAAACATAAAAGAATGCATCCTCAAAAAAATGTCCGTGTCCCGGTTGCAGTCTGAGATTTTGGACTCCAGCATGAGTCTGAAATCTATAAAAAGGTGCTCATGTTTTCAAAGTGAAAAATTAAATAGAAAGAAGCATATTTTTTAATAACTTGCAATTGGAAAGTTATTCTGCATACATCAATCTATAATATATCAAAAGTGCAAGTAAAAGTGCAAATGGGTCACACTAAAAAAACGTGCACAAAGGATGCGGTCTATCGCAAAGCCCTTCTCCAACAAACCCCCAACAAACCTACCCTTCACCTCTGGGCCAAAAGGCACCTGCAAGGATCCAGGTTCGATGCCCCTTTTCGCTGAAGCTACTAAGGGGCCACAAATGCACCTGGCTTTAACCTAGGCGTTAACCAAAGTATCAGCCGAGGAGCTGTATACTGATGGCATCTTGAGGGGTTGCAGGGAGGTGAGGAACTGAATGGCCACACACACCTCACCTAGACCGCCAGGAGGGATACCCAGAAGGGCAACCGCATCCTGACAAATCCTGTGTACAAACAAAACATGCAAAGTGGCATAGTGACATACAAAAATAATAAATAAGTGAATGAGTGCAGCTGGATCTATAAAAATTTCCCTGATCCTAGCCAGAAGGCCGGGATACCAAGGGTGAGTGCCAAAGGTGAAGAGTATATGGTGCAGTGCGTTCACTCAGTGAGCTATAACACCTAGTGAGTTTCAGCACCTTAGGGTCACCATTCCCCGAGGCACAAAAGTCCCGGAGGAAACAGGTCACATCAGGGCAGCCTTCGAGATGATTCCTCAGAACCAGCCCCAGAACGCACCGGTACACCTGCCCCCTACCATGCAGTACCCATCCCTACCAGCTCCACACCAGCATTGCCTGCCACCGGCATGAAACTGATAAGAACAGATCCTACACTTGATCTTAGTGAGAAGCGATGAAAGGTACCCTTTAAGAATCCAAAAGGCTTCTCTGTTGTGCAGTTTTTTTAATCAATCCCCTCCTCTCAAGTTTTTTTTTAACTTGCTCCAACACAGTTACCTTCATTGTTGAGACGGAACCATCATGACATTCCTTAAAATGCTGCAATGCTCCTGACATCGCTTTGGTGTGAACACCGCTTGAGGGCTTTGCCCCTGCTATGTGTTTCGCTACTCATTTTTTACTTTTCTGGAAGTGTACCCCACATACTGCAGTCTACATGCCTCGCAGGTGAAACAGTATACTGCGTGTGACGATTTGCACGACACATAGGTATCAATTGTAAAAACTTGTTCAGTGACTTCTGATTTAAATGTGGATGTCTTGTTCCAACTATTTGTTAATTATATTTTTAATCACTGGATATTCCTTGTTATGAGTGGTGGAGGACACAATATTCGGCTGTCATAAAGAGTGTCAGACTTGCTAGACAATTGTTTAGTTGTTATTTTTCTACACTTGTACAGGTAGGATGATCTAGGTTTAGATATAGCTGCCTGCCTGGCACTGTCGATGAGTCCCCAGATATAGCCCCTTTCAGTAGACATCATTTAGACAGGTACAGTAATTATTCTCCGGAACTCAAAGAATATACTGTATATTGGATGTAACCGTTTATTTTTTTTGCTCACTTACAATTATTTTTATTTTGATGTGCCCTTCTTCCTTCAGGTTAGGAGTAGTCTTATGGGGGCCAAAGTCTCGACCTCATTGGCCAACCTCTATATGGCCTGGTGGGAGGAGGGACGCATCTTCCCCCTGCGGAGAATCCCTTCCTACGTCACATCATCTGGTACGCTCGTTATATAGATGACGTGCTGATGGTGTGGGGACTGGACCTCCGTGTGGCAATTCATTTTTGAAGTTTTCTGAATTATAATGAGGATAATTTAAGATTATTATCTTACGAGATCTTAGGAGATTCCCAGTCAGGTAAAATAACATCCAACTTGTACAAAAAGTCGATATCAGGAAACACCCTTTTACATGCTAAAAGTGCCCATGAGAGGCATGTTATCAGAAACCTCCCCAAGGGAGAATTCATACAGGCTAGATGCAATTGCTCTGAAGAGAAATCTATTCGGGAATAATGTGAAAGAGTAGAAAAACATCTACTAAAAAGGGGCTCATGGACAGTGCCAGGCAGGTGGTTATATCTGAACCTAGATCTGCCTACCTGTACAAGGGTAGAAAAATAACAAGTAAACAATTGTCTAGCAAGTCTGACACTTTTGATGACAGCCCGAATATTGTGTTCTCCACCACTCATAGCAAGGAATATCCAGTGATTAAAAATATAATTAAAAAATATTTACCCATTCTGAAATGAGACACAGGCCTTGAACGAATCCTGGAACAGGGGTGTACATTCATAGCAAAACAGAATTGTACCCTCGGCAACCAGTTGTCCCCCAGTCTTTTCCAGGACTACAGCGAAACGCTGTTGGTTTTATATATATTGTATGCCAGTCCTATGGACATTTTAAGATGTCTTCAATAAAACTGGATATGTTTTAATATTATCCTTGAGTGCTGGACTCTCTTCAGGTTGGAGTTTCCTTCTCTTGATGACTACCTTAGAGCGGCTGTGTGTTTCCAGTCCCGCGCACCTCAGATAAGACTCTCAAGCAAGCTTAGACTACAAGCGGTGAGCTGTAACCAACCTGTTTTTTCTATCTATTAAGATGATTTAATAGAAGTTATTTACAAATCAGTTTAACTTTCTGGTACCAGCTGATTTAAAAAAATATTTTTTCATCCTTTTTACCCCTTGTACCACTATAAGTCTAAGCAGATCATTGACTCCTATATAACACTCAAATTTGAGTTGGCATTTTAGACAAAGCTTAGAAAAGAAGTACCATCCTTTAGCAAGGATACATCTTTACATACTATGTACTAAGAAACAACAAACATTCCCATAATTAATAATTCTGTTGGTAAAATACAATAAATGTTAGAATTTTAAGCATACGTTCACATGTGTGTTGTTTGCTGATTATTTTACTGTAGATTTTTTGCAACTGATTATGCTACCCATTGACTTCAATGGGTAGCAAAATCTGCAACATAAAAATCTGCAGCAAAATATGCACAGGTGAATGTACCCTAAAGGTCTATTCACACAATAGAATTTCCACATGTGGATTCCTCCTCAAATTAAAGCCCAATAGACTTCTATGGGATTACACACTCCCATTCACACTTCCGAATTTCCGCTTGCACATTCTGCACCGATTCTGCACCAATTCTGCACAAAATCCACACAAGCCAGAAACCACCCAAATGAATGCGGAAGCGGGATAGGTGCGGATGTGCGGAAATCTTGCTGTGTGAATAGACCCTATAGGGCTATGCTTACATGCCAGAATGTCTGCACAGAAAATCTCTGTGTGGACATTCTGCAGACTGCTGGAATGCATTCTGTGCAGAGTTTACAGAAAAAATGTTAATTCTTTCTGCGGATGCCACAATTCTGCTATGTGCACAGCACAGCAGAATCCCATTGAAATCAAATGGGTCTTTGCTGCTGTGAATTCTCGCATTGGAATTCCGCATGGAAATTCTGGCGAGTGAACATAGCCTAAAGGTCCCAATACACAGATGTCATTAGATGAATGTGGATGATTTAATCCAAAACAGTTTGCAGAGTGAAACTTTTTAGATGACCTATAAAGGCTGAAACACCAAGCATAAATCACAAGTAAATAGCTACTCCTAATAAATTATTGTTATTATTACTATTATACTGTTCATCTGTTACACTACAACTGTTACTTACATCAGTGAAGGTTCCGGTTCCCCATACACCTCCATGCTCATCCATGCATCCACTAGGGCATACAACTCTAGAAATAAAATGAATATGTTTTTAGACTTTATTGTATATTAGACTTTATTGTTTTTTTTTTTTACATGTTGCTCATATTCATTTAGGTGAGTAAATGGCTATGTGTTTTCCAACAGCAGAGGGGTCCTGAGTTGAAGATCAACCAGTTAACCCCTTAAGGACACAGCCCACTTAAAGGGGTACTCCGCCCCTGGCATCTTATCCCCTATCCAAAGGATAGGGGATAAGATGTTAGATCACCGCGGTCCCACTGCAGGGGACCCCGGGGATCGCCGCTGCGGCACCCCGCCATCATTACAGCACAGAGCGAGTTCGCTCTGTGCGTAATGACGGGCGATACAGGGGCCGGAGCAGCGTGACGTCATGGCTACGCCCCTCATGACATCACGGTCCATCCCCTTAATGCAAGTCTATGGCAGGGGGCATGACGACCGCCACGCCCCCTCCCATAGACTTGTATTGACAGGGGTGGGCCGTGACATCACGAGGGGCGGAGCTGTGACGTAACAATGCTCCGGCCCCTGTATCGCCCGTCATTACGTGCAGAGTGATCTCGTTCTGCGTAGTAATGATAGTGGGGTGCTGCACGCTAACTTTTTAACCAAATTGGTATGTTTAAAATCCTTCTATTTTGATGACCTATACATTTTTCATTTTTCCGTATAAGCAGCGGTATGAGGGCAAATTTTTTGCGCCATGATCTGTACTTTTTATTGATACCACGTTTGTGTATATAAAACTTTAATTAATTTTTTTATAATTTTTTTTTAATAAAATGTGACAAAAAAGCAGAAATGTGCTTTTTTTTTTTTACGTTCACGTCGTTCACCATACGGGATCAGTAACATTATATTTTAATAGTTCGGACATTTATGCACGCGGCGATACCCAATATGTGTATTAATTATACATTTTTTGACACTTTATTGGGGTAAAATGGGACAAAAGGGAAAAAAGGCCATTTTTCATTTTTATTGGGGGAGGCGATTTTTCACTTTTTTTAAAAACTTTTTTTTTTTACATTTTTTACTTTCATTTTTACACTTTAATAGTCGTTGATTGCTCGATCTCAGACCAGAGCAGCAGACCCCGGGAGACGGCCAGATGAGGGGACATCCGGCCGCCATGCTTGATAATCGGATCGCTGCTGCAGCGCTGCGGGCGATCCGGTCATCCATTCAAAGTACCGCACTGCCGCAGATGCCGTAATCTGTATTGATCACGGCATCTGAGGGGTTAATAGCAGACATCCGCGCGATTGCGGATGTCCGCCATTACCGGCGGGTCCCTGATAGCAGCCGGGACCTGCCTTGCATGACGACAGCACTGCTCCAGTGCTCACGGTCATGACGGAGTGTAAATGTACGCAATGGTACATTAAGTACCACGGCACCATGACGTACATTTACATCCATTGTCGTTAAGGGGTTAAAAAAAAAAACTAACTTTTTTGACAAAATAAGTATGCATAAAATTGTCTTATTTTGACCACCTATAACATTCTCATTTTTCCATATACGGGGCTGTATGAGGGCTTATATTGCACTGTGATCAGTATTTTTTTTTTTGTACCACTTTTGCATCAATGTGACAATTTGATTGCATTTTTTTAAATGTGATGTGACCAAAACGACGCAGCAATTTTGAAATTTACATTTATTTTACACTTTTTAAGTCCACATAGGGGGCTATCTATAGCAATCATCAGATGGCTATTACTGTTCAGTGCTATGCATATGCATAGCACTGATCAGTGTTATTGGCAATCTTCTTCTCCGGTCAGCTTGATGTCAGACCAGAGAAGAAGACCCCTGGAGAGAAGTGGAGGCAGGAAAGGGGACCTCCATCTGGCATCTTGGCTGATCTGATCCCTGCCGCAGTGCCACTATGGGTCAGATCAGGGTGGAGGTTTTTTTTTTTTTTTTTTGTCATGTTTATGGTAGTTTGCTCTTGTAGTGTCCTGGTACCCTTTTTCTAGCTGCAATCTAGTTATTATTTAAGGACCATCAGCAATGACTCCAGCTATCACTACAGACACAAACTCAGCATCACAGAAATCAGAGACTGCGTGATTCCTGCTACTGCAGAAGAAATTGTGCCTAAAGGGGTACTCTGGTGAAAAACTATTTTTTTAAATCAGCTGGTGCAAGAAAGTTAAACAGATTTGTAATTTACTTCTATTTAAAAATATGAATCCTTCCAGTACCTATCAGCTGCTGTATGCTCCAGAGGAAGTTCTTTTCTTTTTGAATTTATTTTATGCCTGACCACTCTCTTCTCTCTGCTGACAGCTCTGTCCATATCAGGAACTGTCCAGAGCAGAAGCAAGTCCCCATAGCAAACCTATTCTGCTCTGGACAGTTCCTGACATGGACAGAGGTGTCAGCAGAGAGCCCTGCGGTCAGACAGAAAAGAAATTCAAAAAGAAAAGAACTTCCTCTGGAGCATACAGCAGCTGATAAGTACTGGAAGGATTATGATTTTTAAATAGAAGTAACTTACAAATCTGTATAACTTTCTTGCACTAGTTGATTATAAGAAAACATTTTTCTCTCCAGAGTACCCCTTTAACAAGTCTAAGCCAAGCACCAAAGGTGTCCCCCCTGCTTGCTATTAGAACTAAATACCCATATCCTTTTCCTAAAGCAGTATGTGTACATAGGTCCATACGTATATAAATTGGTAACTTCTAAATAATCTCAGTTCAAGCATCTGTACCTGGCTACCACTGCCTTGTACTTTATTTATTACTCAATATTGCACCAAAGTCTTTGTTTCTGATATCATTTGGGCTCTATGGCATATATATTTACCCTTTATAGATGTTTTTCCAATGACTATAGACACTTCATACGTCCAAAAAAAAAGCAATTCTTATAATTTATCAATGATTTTAAAATAATTTAAAAATGTAATTACATCCTGTTTGTGAAAGAAAAATGCCTTGAAAAAAACAAAAAACAAAAAAAAAAACATAATATTTATGCCTGCTTTTAGATTGTCTTTGAGTTTAGGTGCCCTCCTGCAGCGTCACTAAGGTTGGTTTATCTAAAGAGGGGGAATTTGTAGGGCTCTGGTAACTGTGTTCTATCTGCAATTTGTTTTATCTTTTGTGTGGCTGAGAGAATCCCTTTTCTACCTGAATAAATCTGTGTATGGAGTACTGTGAGTTAACTTGCAAAACTGTCTTTGTACATTGCATTGATTTAACAGCGTATGATACAGTATTATAAGAGTGTAAGGGTTAAAAGCATATGAGTTGTATCAGATGAGTGATGCTTTGGTCACATGATGCTTCCCAGCTAGACTCTAAACAGAAATTTTTAGAACAGCTATGGGAAGAGTCCCTAGTCTAACCCCCTCTCCAGTTACTTGCAGTCTTGGTTTTGACAGTAAAATGTGAACACCTCTTTCAGCTCTGCTCCTGCTAGGTCAAAGCGTTAGGCTATGTTCACACGGGCGAATGTCCTCACAGAAAATTTCTGTGTGGACATTCCTCCGACAGTGGAGTGCCAGCAGAATATGCCAGTTCTATGACCGCTAGAAAATGTGCCATCTCATAGATGTCAATGCATTTCTTTGTGGAGTCCGGAATCGGGATTTCCGAAGCAGAAATATCTGCCACGGTAATTTCGCTGTGTGCACAGTGCAGCAGAATCCCATTGAAATGGGACTCTGCTGCAGCGGAATATCCATGCAGAATGCATGGAATTCTGCACTGAAAGTCCATCTTGTGAACATAGCCTCACTCCTTTGTTTAGTTAATTTCAGGACAAAACTGTCCTGTATTTCGTTCAAGTTAAAACCTGCAACAAAAAAAGTCACTTTCCTGTTCAAGTTGCAAGTTCCATGATCTACATTCAATACTTTATACTTCAAAACATGTTTGAGTAAGTAGATTTCTCGGAAATGGCAGTATTTTTTTGGAGCATGTATGACAGGGAATATAAATTGTGACAGCTTGTGAGAAAACTGGGGCTAATGTGAGGACATTGGCCCTTATTTACTAAGAGTGTTGTGTAGGTTTCTTTGTGGGTTTTAATTCCCTGCAATTTATTTTCCACAGTATTTACTAAGGTTTCCCTACATTTTCCTTTTTTTACACATGTTCTGGACCTGTAGGGTTTTCCTCAGCTGAAATCCAACACATTTTATGTGTGAACCTAAGTAAATATGTTGTTTTTTTGTGAAAATATCGAGAACATGCCCCTTTTCGGAGACCACGCCCCCTTTCACGGCGGCCACGCCCCCTTTTCAGGTTTTCTTAGCAAAATGGAGAGTTAGTCGGGGTTTTTTTAAATTCTGGCGCAAATTCTGTCGCAGAAAGAATTTGTGGCGCAGATTCTGGCGCAGACAGAATTTCTGGCGCAAGATGACAGAATCTGGCGCACAACCCGACAAAACATGTCGGGTTTGCAACAGTAAATGAGGGCCACTGTTGTAAATTTCTGCAACAGATGCTATGTGACTAATATGTAATCAATGTATACAATTCTCACTCTGTAAGTTGTGCAGGTAGATGGACAGCCGAGGAGGAACATACAGCTTCAGCTGAAAAAAAGAAATAAATGAATAGCTTCAAAACATAAATGAAATCACTTGAGACAGATTTGTCATTATGACATGTACTTCATGAACTCATGAATCAACATGTAAAAGGACATCAGAATTCATACAGACAACTTTGCAATGACTAAATAACAAAATAAATTAATCTTAAATAAACACTGATTCTGTATTAGACATTAATAGGGGTCTCCAACCCCATTATTGATATATTTATGTATTTTTTATAATTGGCTTACATTGCTCTAAAATAAAAGCATTCACTCTCAGTGCCCTTGCCACTTCTGTGTTGACACGCTTCTGGTCCCCTCCCAGTCTATTCTGAATGGGCTTCGGCCCAGCTCTGGTCAGTCACTGGCTTCTGTGTTGACAAGTTAAAGGGAACCAGTCATCAGATTTTACCCTATATAACGCTTGGCAAAGCGTTATATAGGGTAAAATCTTTATTTGCACCATCCCCAGGGGACGCTCCTGCCCCCAGGCATGGTGCGGATACGAACTTATAAACTTGTCACCGCCGCGCCCGTAAATAGTCCCCTGGGCGAGGAGCTTCTCTTACCTAATCCCCTTCTTCGGCCGGCAGCAAACAAAAGCACTAAACAGTATGGGAAGTGAGAGCAGGGACATCCAATACAGAGCAGTGTTGGCAGGCTTTCAAAGGGGTACTCCACTGGCTAGCGTTCGGAAGAAAATGTTTTGAATGCTGTTTTTGTGCTGCGGGGTCGGCTACGTCCCTCGTGATGTCATGGTCATGCCCCCTCAGTGCAGGTCAATGGGGGGGGGGGCGTGAGAGCCGTCACCCCCCCCCCTCCCATTGACGTGCATTGTGGGGGCATGACCATGATGTCGCGAGGTGCGTGGGCGACCCCCACAGTGCGAAAACAGCGTTCGGAACATTAACTTCCAAACACTGGCCAGGGGAGTACCCCTTTAAGACATATTTATACCTACTGGAAACAGAGAAGTGCAAAGAGAGGTAGCACTGAAATGGGTATGGCAGCTGGGGGAATAACAAAATAATAGTGCTAATCTATGGCTCTAATTAGAGATGAGCGAACTTACAGTAAATTCGATTCGTCGCGAACTTCTCGGCTCGGCGGTTGCTGACTTTTCCTGCATAAATTAGTTCAGCTTTCCGGTGCTCCGGTGGAAAGAGTCTCCTAGGACTGTATCCACCTTTTCCAGCCCACGGGAGCATCTGAAAGCTGAACTCATTTATGCAGGAAAAGTCATCAACTGCCGAGCCGAGAAGTTTGTGACGAATCGAATTTACTGTAAGTTCGCTCATCTCTAGCTCTAATGACACAAACATTAAGTAAGACCATGGAATATTTAATAGAGTTGTTCAGTAGAGGAAATCCATTTTTCGAAACCTTATTAGGGAATCTTTAAATGATAGAGGGAAGAGAATCCTGACTGATCGTGATCTCTTTGCCAAAGTGTAGAGGCTACAAGTAGAATCTTTCCCTCTGGAGGACTTGTGCTGTCTTGTATTTCACCGAAAACCTTTTGACTTAGGCTGGGTTCACACTACGTTTTTGCCATACTATTTTCAATCCGTTTTTCTAAAGAAAACCGTATGGCAAAAAAACGGATGGAACAGTATGGAAAAAGTAAACCGTATGCGTTTTTAAACAGTATACTGTTTTTAAAAGTGCATACAGTTCCGTCAGTTTTTATAGAAAAAAAAACCATACGTTTTTGAAAATTTTGTCCATTTTTAATGGGAGGGGTCTTGGGTGGGGACTTTAGGATTCAAATGCGCATGTGCAAAGTAAAAACGTCTACGTTTTTCCCGTATGGAACCGTATACATGTGCGTTTCCCATTGACGTCCATGTTAAAAAAAAAAAAACGTATGCGGTTGCAGTACGGTTTTTAAACCGGAGACAAAATTGTGGTCAACCACGGTTTTGACTCCGGTTTAAAAACCGTACAGCAACCGCACACGTTTTTTTTTAACATGGACATCAATGGGAAACGCACATGTATACGGTTCCATACGGGAAAAACGTATACGTTTTTACTTTGCACATGCGCATTTGAATCCTAAAGTCCCCACCCAAGACCCCTCCCATTAAAAATGGACAAAATTTTCAAAAACGTATGGTTTTTTTTTTCTATAAAAACTGACGGAACTGTATGCACTTTTAAAAACAGTATACTGTTTAAAAACGCATACGGTTTACTTTTTTCCATACTGTTCCATCCGTTTTTTTGCCATACGGTTTTCTTTAGAAAAACGGATTGAAAACAGTATGGCAAAAACGTAGTGTGAACCCAGCCTTACATTTACATGGTGTAATGCAGCGGTCTTCAAACTGTGGCCCTCCAGCTGTTTCAAAACTACAACTCCCAGCATGCCCGGACAGCCGTTGGCTGTCCGGGCATGCTGGGAATTGTAGTTTTGCAACATCTGGAGGGCCACAGTTTGAAGACCACTGGTGTAATGCCTATTTTCCCCTGTGATAGTGCTGCATAAAACACTTATTGACAGGTTTACCTATAAGTTACCATCTTTCACAGAGGGACACTTTGTTATCCTGCTATCAGAATAACAATAACTTGCAATTAGAAATACTGAATATGGCCAAGAAGTTGTCACCTGCAATATAAAGGGATGTGTAGAATAAATCTTACCAACTGGTAATTTAGGTGCTGGCTTAGGCTTTGGAGGGCGCGGAGTTACCATAGTATATATTGTGGCTTCTTCTGAGCTGATGAATGTAAATGATTCTGGCCACTCATCATATTCATATGACGTTACGCCATTCCTGGTAGATCCTTCATATTCATCCTGTCCAGGCATCTTTTTTACATATAATTTTTCTCCTTCCTTTTTCAGCTTTCCTGAATGGATTGCAGCTCGACAAATGGAAGAATCCTAATAAACCAAATACATATAATGGTAATTAAAAAGTTATATTTATTGTTTTATGGTATATAAATGTCATAATTACTTTATCCACTGGGTCACTAATACCAAGGGCTAAATGAAAGAGCAGGATCCAAGGGACTTTTTTTAACCCCTGCAAGGGGGTAAGGGCTTTTCCATATTATTGTACGGCCGTCATTCCCCCCTCTCATAGACTTGCATAGCGGGAGCGGGGGGGGGTGACGTCATACGGGGGCGGAGTCGTGACATCACGATACTCCGGCCCCGTAGTTGCCACCCGGCTGTTTGTGAGGTGGCACCGCGGTGTGAAGCTCAAACAGGTGGGTGGCGAATACAAGATTGCGGGGGTCCTTAGCTGAGGGATCCCTGCGGTGAGACATCTTATCCCCTATCCTTTGGATAGGGGATAAGATGTCTCAGGGCCGGAGTACCCCTTTAAAGGAGTAGTCCAGTGGTGAACCCAGTGGTGAACAACTTATCCCCTATCCTAAGGATAGGGGATAAGTTTGAGATCGCGAGGGGTCCGACCGCTGGGGCCCCCTGCGATCTCCTGTACGGAGCCCCGACAGCCCGCGGGAAGGGGGCGTGTCGACATCCGCACGAAGCGGCGGCCGACACGCCCCCTCAATACAACTCTATGGAAGAGCCGAAGCGCTGCCTTCGGCAATCTCCGGCTCTGCCATAGAGATGTATTGAGGGGGCGTGTTAGCCGCCGCTTCGTGCGGAGGTCGACACCCGCTATCTGGCCGGAGAGCCTGGCCCCCGTACAGAGAGATCGCAGGGGGCCCCAGCGGTCGGACCCCCCCCGTGATCTCAAACTTATCCCCTATCCTTAGGCTAGGGGATAAGTTTTTCACCACTGGACTACCCCTTTAAGCCTCTGGCCTGTCTTGTAAGATCATCTACGGATTAGGGCCTACATTTATCAATGTCTTTAGACTGATTTTTGTGTCTACAAAATGCGCAAAAAAGGTGCAAGCAGGGTTTTTTGTGCCTTTTGCTTTACACATTTCTGCTGATTTTGAGTTGATATTCACTGATTTTGGCAATACACATGATATGGAAGTCATTTATGAACTGCGCCTTTTTATGAAAAGGCGCAAAGCCACTGAAAAGTCTCTAAAACGACACCAGCCCAGACTTAGCTTTTTGGTGTATGGGAAGAGAGAAATTTCATAAATGTGACCTGCACAAAATGTATCAAATGCTCTGCGACTATTTAATAAATTTGATGCTCCTACACATTATCAGCACACAAAAAAAGGTGTAGAAAAATGCTTCACTTACACCTACAATGATAAATGCTTCACTTACACCTACAATGATAAATGCTTCACTTACACCTACAATGATAAATGCTTCACTTACACCTACAATGATAAATGCTTCACTTACACCTACAATGATAAATGCTTTACTTACACTACAATGATAAATGCTTCACTTACACTACAATGATAAATGCTTTACTTACACCTACAATGATAAATGCTTTACTTACACTACAATGATAAATGCTTCATTTACACTACAATGATAAATGTTGGCCAATAGGTTTAGGTATAGCAGTATTAAGGCAAACATAGCCTTATATGTAGATGATATGTTATTGTTTTTTTTAGGATACTGCACAATCATTAGCTTCCGTCATGCACTTAAAGGGGTATTCTAGGCCAAAACTTTTTTTTTTTATATATCAACTGGCTCCGGAAAGTTAAACAGATTTGTGAATTACTTCTATTAAAAAAACCTTAATCCTTCCAATAGTTATTAGCTTCTGAAGTTGAGTTGCTGTTTTCTGTCTAACTGCTTTCTGATGACTCACGTCCCAGGAGCTGTGCAGGTCCTATGGGGATATTTTCCCATCATGCACAGGTTCCGGGACGTGACATCATCATTGAGCAGTTAGACAGAAAACTTCAGAAGCTAATAGATTAAGATTTTTTAATAGAATTGCCTGGAATGCCCCTTTAATCTCTGATTTTGGCTCCTTTTCTGGCCTGTTAATTAATTGGTATAAGTAAGTCCTGATGGCCCTGGACCCACTCTCTCCTATTCTTCAGATTGCAGTGTCCTGGAAACAAATTGTTACTAGTTTTAAATATTTAGGAACAGGCCTAAGGCGGCCCAAGCGGCTGCCTTGCGGCGCTGACACTGCAGAGCCGGGGGAGGGGGGCGTTAAAATTAAACTTTTTTTTTTTTAATAATCATTTTGCAGCCACGCCAGGCTTGGGCGCTCTGACAAGTGTGTGCTGTGTGCAAGCCGTGCGATCACTTCTGAGGCACAGCACGCAGGTACAGCACAGCAGTGTGTGGGGGCTGTGACTGGCACCGCGGCGGCTTCAGGACTGTGCGCATCATTAGGAGTCCCCACAGTCACAGATGACTCATACAGCCGGACTGCGAGCCGCTCCTGCATGAGTGGAGCCAGGGGAGGATATATATACCTGCTCTGTTGTGACATACAAAGCTTGTCCTGTGTGTACATGGACCCCTTCACTGCCTTCGTACAGCAGTGTTCCCCAAGCAGTGTGCATCCAGCTGTTGAAAAGTACAGCTCCCAGCATGCCTAGACAGCCAAAAGCTATCTGGACATGCTGGGATTTGCAGTTGTGCTATATCTCTATGCACCTGCTTGGGAAACACTGCCATACACACAACGATCTCGGCCTCCAGCTCAGCTCCTCCCCCTGCTGGTCATGTGATGAAAAACTCATACGGAGGCCTGCTGGGGTCAGAGCAAGGACCAGAGTGCAACAGAACAGATGGTTATGGCATGACAGGCAGATTACAGGTAACACTATAAGTACTGTGCCCTGACCCCTGCCAGTCCTCACTACACCCACCCCCTATTGTGAGTTCTCACCCTGTACTGTTCTATAATAGCATATTAACCCTGTACTGTTCTATAATTGTATATTAACCCTGTACTGTTCTATAATAGCATATTAACCCTGTACTGTTCTATAATTGTATATTAACCCTGTACTGTTCTATAATAGCATATTAACCCTGTACTGTTCTATAATTGTATATTAACCCTGTACTGTTCTATAATTGTATATTAACCCTATACTGTTCTATAATAGCATATTAACCCTGTACTGTTCTATAATTGTATATTAACCCTGTACTGTTCTATAATAGCATATTAACCCTGTACTGTTCTATAATTGTATATTAACCCTGTACTGTTCTATAATTGTATATTAACCCTATACTGTTCTATAATAGCATATTAACCCTGTACTGTTCTATAATTGTATATTAACCCTATACTGTTCTATAATAGCATATTAACCCTGTACTGTTCTATAATTGTATATTAACCCTGTACTGTTCTATAATAGCATATTAACCCTATACTGTTCTATAATAGCATATTAACCCTGTACTGTTCTATAATTGTATATTAACCCTGTACTGTTCTATAATTGTATATTAACCCTATACTGTTCTATAATAGCATATTAACCCTGTACTGTTCTATAATTGTATATTAACCCTGTACTGTTCTATAATTGTATATTAACCCTGTACTGTTCTATAATTGTATATTAACCCTGTACTGTTCTATAATAGCATATTAACCCTGTACTGTTCTATAATTGTATATTAACCCTATACTGTTCTATAATAGCATATTAACCCTGTACTGTTCTATAATTGTATATTAACCCTGTACTGTTCTATAATTGTATATTAACCCTGTACTGTTCTATAATAGCATATTAACCCTATACTGTTCTATAATAGCATATTAACCCTGTACTGTTCTATAATTGTATATTAACCCTGTACTGTTCTATAATTGTATATTAACCCTATACTGTTCTATAATAGCATATTAACCCTTTACTGTTCTATAATTGTATATTAACCCTGTACTGTTCTATAATTTTTTATTAACCCTGTACTGTTCTATTATTGTATTAACCCTGTACTGTTCTATAATTGTATATTAACCCTGTACTGTTCTATTATTGTATTAACCCTGTACTGTTCTATAATTGTATATTAACCCTGTACTGTCCTATAATTGTATATTAACCCTGTACTGTTCTATAATTGTATATTAACCCTGTACTGTTCTATAATTGTATATTAACCCTGTACTGTTCTATAATTCCATATTAACCCTGTACTGTTCTATAATTGCATATTAACCCTGTACTGTCCTATAATTGTATATTAACCCTGTACTGTTCTATAATTTTAATATAACCCTGTACTGTTCTATAATTGCATATTAACCCTGTACTGTGTATTATTCCTGTACTGTGATATCACTGTGTGTATTATCCCTATACTGTGACATCACTGTGTGTATTATACCTGTACTGTGACATCACTGTGTATTATCCCTGTACGTGTACTGTGACATTAAAGTGTATTCTCCCTGTACTGTGACATCACTGTGTATATTATCCCTATACTGTGACATCACTGTGTATTATCCCTGTACTGTGACATCACTGTGTGTATTATCCCTATACTGTGACATCACTGTGTATTATCCCTGTACTGTGACATCACTGTGTATTATCCCTGTACTGTGACATCACTGTGTGTATTATCCCTATACTGTGACATCACTGTGTATTATCCCTGTACTGTGACATCACTGTGTATTATCCCTGTACTGTGACATCACTGTGTATTATCCCTGTACTGTGACATCACTGTGTATTATCCCTGTACTGTGACATTACCGTGTATTATCCCTGTACTGTGACATCACTGTGTATTATTTCTGTACTGGGACATTACTGTGTATTATCCCTGTACTCTGATATCACTGTGTGTATTATCCCTGTACTGTGGCATCACAGTGTGTGTTATCCCTGTACTCTGATATCACTGTGTATTATCCCTGTACTGGAATATCTCTGTGTGTATTATTCCTGTACTGAGACATCACTGTATGTATTATCCCTGTATTGTGACATCACTGTGTATTATCCCTGTATTACTGTAATGTAATTCAGTCTATTTTTCTTGTAATGTGACATCATTGGGTGTATTATCCCTGTATTGTGACATCTTTGGGTGTTTTATCGCTATACTGTGACATCACTGGGCATTGATATACTTTATATGTAGGAGGCACAGGGCAGAAGGCATTATTTCATTATATTCAGAGGCGCAGTGTGTAATAGTATCATATTCAGAGAGTGCAATGTGTGGTAGTGTTATATACAGAGGATACAATGTGTGGCAGTATTATTCTCACAGGGTATAGTGTGTGGTATTATTATATTCCAAAGGTATAGTGTGTGTGGCAGTATTATACTCAGAGGGGATAGTGTGTGGTAGTATTATATTCGGAGGGTACAATGTGCAGTACTATTATATTCAGAGGGTACAATGTGCAGTAGTATTATATTCGGAGGGTACAATGTGCAGTAGTATTATATTCATAGGGTACAATGTGCAGTAGTATATTCAGAGGGTACAATGTGCAGTAGTATTATATTCGGAGGGTACAATGTGCAGTAGTATATTCAGAGGGTACAATGTGCAGTAGTATTATATTCAGAGAGCATAGTGTGTAGTAGTATTATATATTTTGAGGGTACAGTGTGGAATAGTATTCTATTCAGAGGATAAATTGTATGGCAGTATCATATTTACAGAATACGGGCCCAGATTTATCAAAGAATGTCTACGGTAGAGCTATTTTCCCATGTTAATTTGAGTGATGGGTTTGACTAGCGTGCATCTTATTCATCAAGAAGGTGCAGCAGGATGAGGAATTTTGCGCAGCTCTGCTGTGGTAGGAAAATCTCTACCACATACACTTTTTCTAGATGCTTGTGAGGGAGGGAAGTAGACACTTTTTGCCAGGTCCTGAATTTGGCAGGTTAGGTGTTTTTACTTTCACAGAGCTGCCGGGACATTTTTACTTGCATTTTAGATGCGACAATCAAATTTGATTGCGGTGTCTAAGGGTTAAAGCCGGGCATCACCGTGATAGGTTATGTCTGGCATTAGAGATGGGTCCTGATGGCAGATAGCCACCAGGACCACCCAGCTATGACCCGCACTGGAAAGAAGTTTCTGCATTTCTAAATATCTCTTGTCGATTCACAGCAAATGGGAGGCTGACTTGGGACCTTTGCATGATGAGTAGTGGTCTACTATCTTGTCACATACCCTATTTTTATCTCTTTCTGAGGCCAAATGTTTTTCGCAGCCGTTCCTTGTACACAGGTGTATAAAATTCAGGTGTTTCTGCAAAACATTGGTCTCCGACCTGACTGTGCCTGTCCAAAGCAAACTCACTGCTCAGTATTGGATAAGAGCCAGTCCTGCTACTGTGGACGACCTGACTACTATGGTCTTACTTATCGTTTGCTTGGAGAGTGATATCTATGAAAAACGTATAGTTATATGTAAGTTCCATATGGTATGGGGTCCCTGAGCAAGTGATTATAGATTGGTTCCTGATAGGCCCTAAGGAGCTTTCATGCTCTGGTTGGGGCTTGTGGGGGGGGGGGGGGCATCCTTTGGTTCACAGACATTTTGTTCTTTAATACCCATACACTTTAATGTTCTCTGTACAGGTACCTCTTTCCTTCTTTTAATGTGATAAATGTGATGGTCACTTCAGTTTCTGCTGATGATCGCTACATACATACTATGTTATTGTTTTTCTCTACCACCTTGCCTATTTCTTGATGCCCATTCTGTGTGATATTGTACAATATTAAGGTTACACTACTTTTCCTGCCTTTTCTTGCTTATTTTGCAGGATACTACTTATAGACTTTGACTCTTAGGACACTTGGGATGGTTTTGTTTGTGGTTGGGGTGGAGGTGGGATGGGTAATGTTGTTGGGGAAGAAGTTTTGGGGTTTATTTATTTGTGGCGGGATCCCCACAATCTAACATCTTATCCCCTATCCTTTGGATGGGGAATAAGATGTTTACAGTGGAGTACCCCTTTAAGGACACAGCCCATTTTGGCCTTGAAGACATAGGACATTCTCATGTTTGTGTTTTAGTTTTTTCCTCCTCGCCTTCTAAGAGCCATAACTCTTTTATTTTCCCATCCACAGACCCATATTAAGGCTTGTTTTTTGCATGACCAATTGTGCTTTCTAACCACCTTTTACCATAAAATCTACCATGTAACCGAAAAAATATTATTTATGGTGGGAAATTGAAAAGAAACCCGAAATTTTGCAATTTTTGGGAGTTTTTGTTTTTCTCCAGTGTACTTTATGTTAAAACTGGCATGATCTCTTTGTTCTGTGGGTCAACACTACTAAAATGACTACCATCTTTGCACTATTATTGTACAACTTATAAAAACACTCAGAATTTTTTACAAAATAAAAAGTATGTTTAAAATTGCCCTATTCTGACCCCCTATAACTTTTTTGTTATTTTTTGGTATATGGAGCTATATGAGGGCCCCTTTTTTGCACCTTGACCTGTAGTTTTCCTAAGTACCACATTTGTGTATATGGGATTTTTTGATATTTTTTTGATATTATACCAAAAATTTGGGATTTTTTTTTTTTTTTTTTACATTTACACCTTACACCGTATGGGATCATTAACATAATATTTTTATATATCAGGCATTTCTGCATGCTGTGATACCATGTAGGTTGATTCATTTAAATTTTTTTTTTAATAAAAAAAAAAAATGTGAACAGAGGGCAACGTTTTAATTGGGGAGGAGCTTATTCGCTTTTATTTTATTAAAACTTTTATTTTTTTACCTTTTTTTTATACTCTTTTTTTAGTCCCAAAAGGGACTATTTTTTGCAATCTTAAGATTGCAAATACTGATCAGTGCTATGCATAGGCTTCTGCTTCTCTGGGCTGCTTAAAGGAAGACCAGATAGGAAGACTCCATGATGACGGCAGGAGGCAGGTAAGGAGACCTCTGTCTGCCATCTTTGGCTGATCTGATCAGCCACGGGAACGGCTCCATTGCCACAGATGCAGTGATTAATACTGATCATGGCATCTGATGGGGTTAATAAAGCATATTCGCTGATGTGTGCCATTACTGGTGGGTCCCTGGCTGCTGGAATCGAGGTCTATGATGTGAGTGCAGCTCCTGCACTCTCTTCATAGCCGTGGCGGGACACAGGATGTACATGAACGTCCTGGTGCGTTAAGTCCTAGGCACCCAGGGCATACCTGTATGCCCAGCGTCCTCTAGAGGTTAAGGTGCAGCGCAGTCATGAGGGAGGGACACACAGCAGAGACTCTCTATACCCAGGTCAGGTAGATGAAGTGGCGAGGAAGAATAATGTTCAATTCTCCCCATTTCATATCCAATCCCCTCCATTTCATGTTCATTCAATTAATGTGTAATGGGGTGGAAGAGATTATTAAATGAGGGAAATTAATATGGGAGGAATGGTTATAATAGGAATTAATATGAGGGAAGGTAATATGGGGGAAATGGCTATAATAGGAATAAATATGAGGGGAATGGCTAAAATAGGGATTAATGTGAGGGGAATGACTATAAAGGGAATTGCTATAATGGAATAAAATTTGAGGAGAATGGCTATAAGGGGAATAAATATGAGGAGAATGAATATAAAGGAAATACATATGAGGAGAATGGTTATGAGGGGAATAAATATGAGGAGAATAACAATAAGGGGAATACATATCAGGAGAATGGCTATAAGGGGAATAAGTATGTAGAGAATGGTATAAAGAAAATAGATATGAGGGGATGGATATAAGGGGAATAATTATAAGGCAAATAAATATGATGAGAATGGCTATAAGGGGAATAAATATGCCATTATTCTCCCTCCATCTTAATCCCCTGTGCCATTATTCTCCCCTCCATCTTAATCCCCTTGTGCCATCATCCCTCCTCCCTCTGATCCCCTTTTGTCATTATTCCCCCCCTCCATCTTTATCCCCTTGTGCCATCATTCCCCCCTCCCTCTGATCCCCTTTTGTCATTATTCCCCCCTCCATCTTAATCCCCTTGTGACATTATTATCCAATATGGCAAAAGGGAATCAGAGGGAGGGCATAATAATGGCAAAAGGGGATCAGAGAGAGGGGGGGATTATGGCACAAGGGGATAAAGATGGAGGGCAGGGGGATAATGGCAAAAGGGGATCAGAGTTAGGGTTGAATAATGGCAAAAGGGGATTAAGATAGAGGAGGGATAGTGATAATGGCGAAATGGGATCAGTGAAAGGGGGGAATAATGGCACTAGGGGGAAAAGATGGAGGGGGGGGGGGGGATAATCATTACCCCCCTCCATCTTAATCCCCCTGTGCCATAATTCTTCCCCCTTCCCTGCTAAAAGGCAGATCAGTTCAGGAGACGCCGCAAAGGCGGGGGAGGCTGGTGGGGGGAGGGGGGGGGCACCAGCCTCTGCCGCCTTTGCAGCGTCTTCTGCACTGATCTGCCTTTTAGCAGACCAGGGTAGAAGATCGCAGATAATACTGATCAATGCAATGCCCTATGCATAGCACCGAAAAGTATTAGCAATCAAGTGATGGCTATAAATAGTCCCCTATGGGGACATAAAAAGTGTTAAAAAAAGAAGTTAAAAAAAGTTAAAATAAAAAGTATAAAAATTTTGAAAACCCCCAATGAAGATCTAAATTGTCCTTTTTTCCCATTTTATCTCCAAAAAGTGTAAAATATAAATAAATTAATAAGCATATTCGGTATCACTGCTTGCGTAAATGTCCATACTTTTAAAATATAATATTAATGATCCCGTACAATGAACGGCGTGAGTGTAAAAAAAAAAAGTCCTGAATTGCTGCTTTTTTGTCACATTTTACTCCCCCCCCAAAAAAATTGAAAGTTTTATATACACGTATGGCATATAAATAAAAATTACAGATCATGGTGCAAAAAAATTAAAAAGTTATAGGTAATCAAAATAGAGTGATAATTTGGTTAAAAAGTTTGCGATTTTTTTAAAGTGGTACATTAATAGAAAAGTATGTAATCATGGGTATCATTTTTATCGCATTGACCCGCAGAATAAAGAAAACATGTAATTTTTACCGTAAATTGTATGGCGTGAAAACGAAACCTTCCAAAATTAGCTAAATTGCGGTTTTCTTTTTAATTGCCCCACACAAATACATTTTATGGTAAAATGAGTGATGTCATTATAAAGGACAACTGGTCGTGCAAAAAACAAGCCCTCATACTCGTCTGTGGATGAAAATATAATAGCGTTATGATTTTTAGAAGACGAGGAGGAAAAAACGAAAACGCAAAAATAAAATTGGCCTGGTCCTTAAGGTCAAAATGGGATTGGTCCTTAAGGGGTTAATTAGTATATATGTTGCATTTGGCATTCCCAGAGACCCTGAATGGAGTGACTGATTAGTGTACTGCCACTCCAATCAGAGTCCTGTTTGGGAAGTCCTAGTGGTTGGACCACCTACAATCAAACTAGTATCCCCCTATCCAGTTGTGGTAAAACCCCTTTAACTGATATTGAAAAAATACATCTTAACAATCACAATGGTCTGTAATTTATTCTTATATTATAATACGCATTTAGGGGGAGATTTATCAAAGCCTGTCTAGAGGAAAAATTGCTGAGTTGCCCATAGCAGCCAATCAGATGGCTTCTTTCGTTTTTGAAAAGGCCTCTGAAAAATGAAAGAAGCGATCTGATTGGTTGCTATGGGCAACTCAGCAACTTTTCCTCTGGACAGGTTTTGATAAATCTCCCCCTTAATGTTTTTACTTTTTTTTAAACTGAATTTAGTTAGTACATACTGAGGTATAGGTATTAGATCCCCACACATCTTCAGAATCCTCTTCAATACAGTTAGATGGACAAATGATTCTACAAAACAAAAATAAAGCACCATGTTAATAAATGTATTATTGGCATATTTTGAAATCTTTTCTCATTGTTATTTAGTAGAAATGAGCAAACTTTTTAAATGTTCGATTCTGCCAGTTCTGTCTGGTTCTGACCGAACTAGTTCTGTCCAAGCCTGTACTTTAGCCTGAAAATTTGTAAATAACACTGCCTAAGAGCTCTAAATGACCCGTATAAAACTGTTAGGCCACCTAAGTGTGTATCTATCTTTCTACGTTTTTTTTTTTTTTTTTTAAATCAACTGGTGCCAGAAAGTTAAATATATTTGTAAATCACTTCTATTAAAAAATCTTAATCCTTCCAGTACTTTTTAGGGGCTGTATACTAAAGAGAAATCCAAAAAAGAAATGCATTTCCTCTGATGTCATGACCACAGTGCTCTCTGCTGACCTCTGCTGTCCATTTTTGGAATGTCCAGAGCAGGAAATAATCCCCATAGCAAACACATGCTGCTCTGGACAGTTCCTAAAATGGACAGCAGAGGTCAGCAGAGAGCACTGTGGTCATGACATCAGAGGAAATGCATTTCTTTTTTGGATTTCTCTTTAGTATACAGACCCTAAAAAGTACTGGAAGGATTAAGATTTTTTAATAGAAGTGATTTTCAAATCTGTTTAACTTTCTGGCACCAGTTTTTAAATTTTCCACGGGAGTACCCCTTTAAGCAAAGATATTTTCAAGTTTATGGCAACATGTATGTTTATGGGTGGTGACTGGTGGTAACTAACATATGGAATAGGAACTCACTGCATTAGCGGATTCTGGTTTGCTTTTTAAAATTAAAGGGGTACTCCGCCCCTAGACTTCTTATTCCCTATCCAAAGGATAGGGTATAAGATGTCTGGTCGCGAGGGTCTCGCCACTGGAACCCCCGCGATCTCTGAGCAGCACTCAGCATTCATTTAGATCCCTAGGTTGTGACATTATGCCCCCTCGTAACATAACACTACGCCCCCTCAATGCAAGTCTATGGGAGGGGGCATGGCGTGACCTTACACCACGAGGGGGTGTTTCCGTGATGCTTCAACCCCCGACGCTGCTCCAAGCATACAGAACAAAATGTTCCGAACACTGGGGCAGTGGAGTACCCCTTTAATGTCCAAAAATTCTCCCTTTTTGGATGCAAGTGCCTGCCAGTGTTTATATACACAGAGGTTTTTAGAAGAATCAGTGGGTTTTTCCAAGTGGTCCAAAAATTATCCCTTTTTTTTGGAGTAACAACAGGTTTTTTCCTGGAAAGTAATGCGGCAATAGCTTTTTACCAGCTATGACAAAGTTTGAGGTGTAGTAACAGGATTGGCATCCTAGAAAGTGCAAAAAGTGACACAAAATCGCCTAAGCATGGCTTTTTGACAATTTGTGTACAACAAAAAAAAACTGGTCAAAATTGACTTCCAATTAAACACATTTTACACAACAGATGCAGAACACTCTCTGCTGCTTTTCTACAATCAGGGCTCGAGACCTGCAGAAACGCATGGGAAGGCACTTTTTCCCAAAGCAGATACGCCATTCTCGTAACAGTATTCCAAGAACTATGCTTACCCTCCCCCCACATCTCTCTGCTGTTTCTCTATTCACTCCGCCTCCATGTACACAGACCACAGCAGCTGGGGCAGAGAGAGGGAGGGAGTACCATAGGCTTTTATAGGGGCTTTGACATAATCCCTATACTACCTCCTGATTGTCTGGGAGTTCTGTTTGATAGGCATTATGGCATTCTCTAAAGTGATCCTTTCACCTCTTCCTCTCTGTCATGTGGCTAATGTTATTTTAAAGTTTGGCCGAGCTGCACCTCCCGAAGTTCAAGTTCTAGCCAAACCAAACTTTTAGTAATGTTCTACAGATTAGGTTTGTTCTTCTCTATTCTTTAGTCTCCAGTCAGGCAACCAAGCCGTGACCAAGCTCCATTTACTTAGAAAACAAGGGGCCTTTGCTCCTTGTGATTGGTAGAGGACCCAGCAGTCAGACCCTCAGCGATCAGAAAATTATCCCATACATTTTTAATCAAGGCAATTAGCAGAATTGATTTATGTTTTTAGTTACATTGGAACAAAAACTTTTCATTTACAAGTTTCTATAGATGTTCCAATACTTACTCAGTCACAAGTGAAGATAGATGAATTGCAGTGGATGAGCATAACACTGGAACTGAAAACAGAGAAAAAATATCATTCATAATATTTAGTAATATAAAAATAATATATATATACTTTATATATATATATATATAAATATAAAATTTAATTTTTAACTTGTAATATCCTCCTTTTCTTTATTCCTTTACTAGTGATATCAAGAAACAATTGTGTTGTCTCCCGCATTGATCCTGAGAACCAAATGAATTGTAAAGAGAATTAGACTTTAATGCTGCCTAAAGCACAGGTCTTGGGGGAGGTCCCAGGCTTCTTCTGCCTGCCCCACCAGCCCATATTGATAGATCTTTCTATACTTAAATAGGGAGAGATCTAATAATCATGGCCAGCGTGGCGGGGATAATCTGCCAGGGAACATCCAACTGACTCAAGCTTCAGGCAGCATGAATCTTTAAGATCAAGGTTTTCTAAGTCTTTTATATTAGTTCTCATTTTGCATAGATTTGACTGGGCAAAACCCAATCAGGACAGAAATATGGCATGTCAATCGTGTGTTAGCTGTAAATGTAATGTTCAGCATATAATGCTATGGGAAAAAGAGAAATGCTCGCTCCTATGGATGGGGGTATTTGTTATATTGAATCCTATAATTCAGCTTAAAAAAGAGATAATAGACTTGAAAAACTTGAAAAAGAAAATAGAAATGAGAAACTTGAAAAACTTGAGAAAATAAATTATATACCTAGGTTCAATTAAGATGTCTCTTATTTCACGTTTTTCAAGTTTCCTCTCTCAAGTTTTTCATGTTTTCCAATTCTATTATCTCTTTTCTATGCTGAAGTATATGATTCTGTATAACAACTACTCCCCCCATTCATTTTAGGTTACTTTTATGTTTTGTATTTTATTTTACTTTCATGTCCAATCCAATTTTTCCATCGATTTTTATGTCCAGTCCAGGATTTTTATATTTTTATTCTTTTATGCTTTTTCCTCCCTATTGTCCTGCAAACTTTAAGACTTTTTAATGCTGGAAATTATATGACCTACAGATCAATTTTTTATCACTTTTTTATTCAGGTGCCCTGAAACACGTCTAGCCTTTTCGATTGCCACCATTTCTAAAGTGATTATATCCACTACAGTTTATGAACATTATCATTCAGTCATCATCATATTTCCATTCACTGACACTCTCTCCAAGACCTCCAATACAGTTACAACCATGAGGACACAAAAGAGAGCACCACTCACCTCTTCCTTCACCCCTCACATTACTAGTTTTGCCTGTGCGGTCGGCCTGCCATCTGGCATTTGGCAGTGGCTGCGCATGATCACTGCTACTACAGACAGTCCATCACTGAATACTGCGCAACTGGACTGCTGCCACCACATATACAGTAACTACACCAGCTTGCTGGTACAGTTGGCCTGCCAGTGGGCAGAGGCTTTGTATGTCTGCTGGAGCAGTGAGAATTACCATCTCATTTCAGAACCGGCACATCTGGACTACATTGTTCTGAACGGTGAGCGAGGAAGTGCACCAGTTTCTTCCTCCACAAGAGCAGACATTCTTCCTCTATAGGAGTGGACACTCTTTCCTTGTTTCCATAGGAGTTTATATCTCTCTTTTCTGTAGGAGTGAATATTCCATAGGAGCTAACATTTCTCTTTTTCCCATACACACATTATATATTGAACAAATGCTACATTTATTTTATAAATAAAGCAAAGTGTCACTTTGGATCTAAAAGTGTTGCAATATATGTTTTTTTTCTTTTCAGCTTACATAAGATTTCATACAGCTTTTTCTTGTTTCTTTGCTCTTTGCCAGAAGTATTATATTGTCTTTATATTACTCATAGCACAGACAGTAGTTTGGACTTGTAATTAGTTGCCATGCCATTAACATTATATGGTCACTCATAGGTGGACATTTTATTTTGTTTTATATATTTTAAAACTATGGAGGAAATTTATCAAAACTTGTGTAGAGGAAAAGTTGACCCGTTGCCCATATCAACCAATCAGATTGCTTCTTTCATTTTTCAGAGGCCCTTTTCAAAATGAAGGAAGCAACCTGATTGGTTGCTATGGGCAACTGGTCAACTTTTCCTCTACACAGGTTTTGATATATTTCCCCCTATGTGTATATTTTAAGATTTGTATACACATTTCTTTACTATACAAAAGCATTACACAATACCCAAATCAGTGAGATGCTTGTATAATGCAGGAATGTACAGATTCTTCAGACCAAGAGAAATTTTTTGTGCTCTGGCCAAAAGATGAGGATACTGAACAAAATCCCCTTTTACACTAGGGGATGTAAACAATTTCTAATCTAAACAACCTTTTTAATGTATTATATTTGTACCTGGTGAACTGGATAATTCTTGCAGTCTTATAACAGGCTCCTGATCAATAGATTGGTCTTCCTTGTTTTGTTCATTTGAAATTGGTGGTTGGTTTGCATCAGGTTGTATATTTGTACCAGGTGGTTGGTATGAACCAGGTTGTTGGTTTCCACCAGGTTGTATATTTGTACCAGATGGTTGGTATGAACCAGGTTGTTGGTTTTCACCAGGTTGTATATTTGTACCAGGTGGTTTGTATGAACCAGGTTGTTGGTTTCCACCAGGTTGTATATTTGTACCAGATGGTTGGTATGAACCAGGTTGTTGGTTTCCACCAGGTTGTATATTTGTACCAGGTGGTTGGTATGAACCAGGTTGTTGGTTTCCACCAGGTTGTATATTTGTACCAGGTGGTTGGTATAAACCAGGTTGTTGGTTTCCTCCAGGTTGTATATTTGTACCAGGTAGTTGGTATGGACCAGGTTTTTGGTTTCCACCAGGTTGTATATTTGTACCAGGTGGTTGGTATGAACCAGGTTGTTGGTTTCCACCAGGTTGTATATTTGGACCAGGTGGTTGGTATAAACCAGGTTGTTGGTTTCCACCAGGTTGTATATTTGTACCAGATGGTTGGTATGAACCAGGTTGTTGGTTTCCACCAGGTTGTATATTTGTACCAAATGGTTGGTATGAACCAGGTTGTTGGTTTTCACCAGGTTGTATATTTGTACCAAATGGTTGGTATGAACCAGGTTGTTGGTTTTCACCAGGTTGTATATTTGTACCAGGTGGTTTGTATGAACCAGGTTTTTGGTTTCCACCAGGTTGTATATTTGTACCAGATGGTTGGTATGAATCAGGTTGTTGGTTTCCACCAGGTTGTATATTTGTACCAGATGGTTGGTATGAATCAGGTTGTTGGTTTCCACCAGGTTGTATATTTGTACCAGGTGGTTGGTATAAACCAGGTTGTTTGTTTCCTCCAGGTTGTATATTTGTACCAGGTAGTTGGTATGAACCAGGTTGTTGGTTTCCTCCAGGTTGTATATTTGTACCAGGTAGTTGGTATGAACCAGGTTGTTGGTTTCCACCAGGTTGTATATTAGCAGAAGGAGTCTGGTATCCATCAGGTGACTGTTCTTTTCCAGTTTGCACATTTATGCCAGGCTGTATATTTTTACCAGAAGGTTGATATGAACCAGGTTGTTGGTTTTTACCAAGTTGAATATTTGTACCAGGTGGTTGGTATGAACCAAGTTGTTGGTCTCCACTAGGTTGTATATTAGCAGAAGGAGTCTGGTATACATCAGGTGACTGTCCTTTTCCAGTTGGCACATTTATACTAGGTTGTATATTTGTACCAGATAGTTGGTATGAAGCAGGTTGTTGGTTTCCACCCGGTTGTACATTGGCATAAGGTAATTGGTATCCATCAGGTGACTGTTCTTCTCCAGTTTGTGCATTTATACCAGGCTGTATGTTTGCACTAGGCAGTTGGTATGAACCAGGTCTTTGGTTTCCATCAGGTTGTAAATTAGCAGAAGGTGACTGGTTTGGACCAAATGGCTGGTTTACTCCAGGTTGCAAGTTTTCAGCAGGCAGCTGCATTTGTGCAGATGTTTGGTATGAGGCAGGTTGTTGGTTTATACCAGTGGTCTTTGATATATCCAGCTGGTTAGTACGCTGTGGTTGTTTCGAAGAAAATGGCTCGCTTCCAGAAATTTGGTTAATGGGAGGTGATTGATTTGGAGACAACTGCTGACTTGGAGTTTCTTTATTTGAACTGGATGGCGATGACCCTATATTAGGAAGATCTTCCCTTGGAGAGGTTACTGTAAATGATGCTGACCATTTATAGTAATCAAGTGACTGTATTCCATTGTTTCTTGACCCTTTATATGCGGTCTGTCCTGGTTTCTTCCACATATTTATTTTACCTCCCTCATTGCCTATTAGTCCTGCATGAATGGCAGCTTGGCAAATGGAAGAACCCTAAAATCATACAATTAAAAATAGAGAGAAACATGATGATGCAGTTATTGGAAGAGACATATAGAAATTCAAAGTAAATTAAAAATATATCCATAATAGAAAAACAGAGCTAATTTCTTCCCAAAATAGCACCACACCTATCCTGAGGTTATGTGTGGTATTACAATTTGGCTCCATTAACAAGTAAAGTTCATTCAGCTTACCCTCTGTTGCTGACAGAAGCGTATGGACAGGCGCAGCCAGCACTGCTTGAAGCCACAATTTAAAAAAAGCTAAATCTTGGCTTCATTTACTTCAATGCAACTGAACTGCAATACCAAACATAACCCGAGGACAAGTGTGGGGCACTTATTTTTAAAGAAATAAGCTATGTTTTTCTAATTCCTAATTTCTGGATGACCTCTTTAAATGAAATGATTACATATATAAAAACACAAATCTCTCAGCTGAAAAGAAGAATCATCAGACACATTGCTTTTAACTGCGAGTATAACAAAGAAAACCTTTCTAGCAATTGGAATTACAGCTTGTAAACATGCTTGGAAAATTATACATTTATTAAAGCATCATATCACGAAAAAAATAAAATAATGCTTCCATATGTTACGCACTAGGTCATACAGATTCTTTACATGTCTTAGTCATGTGTCTAACTTCTGTCATTGGCTCACAAATCCCTGTGTTCTGCTGCTCACTCAGTCTGACATCCACTGCCCAGGAAGGGGTGTGTCTGAGGCAAGCACTTAGCCCACCCTCACTTCACTTCCTCCCTTAGTATGCAGTGCTGTGTCTCTCATCCAATAACTGCAGGCTGCTCTGTAACCCCCTCCTCTCTGTTTTGAGTCTGATAGGTCAGGAGTGAGCACAGAGAAGAGCTAGTCCCGTCATCAATCTCTGGACTTTAGGGGAGATTCATGAAAACCTGTGAAGAGGAAAACTTGCTCAGTTACCCTTAGCAACCAATCAGATTTCTTCTTACATTTTTCAAAGGCCTCCCTAAAAATCAAAGAAGCGATCTGATTGGTTGCTATGGGCAACTGGGCAAGTTTTCCTCTGCACAGGTTTTGATAAATCTCCCCCTTTGTCCCTGCCTGTCCTTGGCTGCGAGAAAGATGATGCTTCAGCCAGACAGGATTAGGTACTGGATGGTATGGGGACCCCTAATGGTCTTTTTTATAAGCCATGATTTCTATAAAAGGAGCTAAAATGTTTTATAAAGTATATTAAAATGGTTAATGTTTTGTCCAGATGTACAAAAATATTTTATTTTCTCCTGACAGTGCCCATTTAAATGAGGTAAAGGTCTTGGATGGGGTCCTTTGTTGTAGGATGACTGTATTCAATCTGTAATGCTTTGCTTCTATCTCTTATTCTCCCCACCCCCCCCCCCCCCCCCCTCCCCTCCAAAAAATGTCAGGTCTGCCTTTGAGTGCACATAAAGAGTTCCTTATATATATGACAGTCCTATACTTAAATTACCTGACCACATTGATAATCTATATCATTAGTGCACTATTGCCACTCATAAATATAATGATCTGTGTATTTTTCAAGACTTACTTCTGTATAAGGCCCAGATCCCCATAGACTTGTTTGAACATCCATACACCCTTTAGGACAGGTAACTCTGCAAAAATAAAATACCTTATTACTATATTATTAAATGAGTACAATTGTACATTGGAAAGTTATGACATCTTCCTCTCAAATATTCCTTATATTGAGCGACTAGATACCACATAATACTTACTCTGCAAGTTCATAGGCTAGACTTTGTGCCACAGAAGAACACTCTGCAGTGTCTGTTGGAGAAAAGATAAGGTATGTTCATGTATTAGTGTGTCTTATAAGTTATTTGTCCACTATTGAACATTTATGGAAAACAGTGCTTCACAATATGTATCCAGTATAAAAACTATAAATGTGATGAATTCTTCGCACCCTTATTTGGTAACCTGGGTAGGAGCCATCAGTTCTGGGGCCCATAAAAGCTGCATTACCAGATTTTGTAGTATGTATATCCTTACCTTAAGTTTCGTCACTACGGCTGCCGGGTCCAGCTGGGAAATTTCAAAACCGAGAGCTCCCGTATCCCAGCCAGACAGGCGCCGAAATTCATTCACTTTAATCAGCCGTCCGGAGTCAGATAGTGACTCCGGTCGGCACATTTTTGCTCTGTATCCGGTTTTGAGACTGGATCAAAAACCGTAGTATACCGCAAAAATTTGCAGACCGGAGTCACTATCTGGCTCCAGAATGCTCATTAAAGTGAATGGGTTTCGGCGCCGGTCCGGCTGGGATACGGGAGCTCTTGGTGTTGAAATTTCCCAGCTGGGTCCGGCAGCCGTAGTGACTAGATGTAAAGTAAAGAAAAAAAGCGAGAGTTGTGTGCAGCTCACAGCAAAGTGTCCGAGGTATCTGTGGTTATTTGCCGACACCCAACAGCAAATTACAAGTACTTAAAGGGGTATTCCAGGAAAAAACTTTTTTTTATATATCAACTGGCTCCAGAAAGTTAAACAGATTTGTAAATTACTTCTATTAAAAAATCTTAATCCTTTCAGTACTTATGAGCTTCTGAAGTTAAGGTTGTTCTTTTCTGTCTAAGTGCTCTATGATGACACGTGTCTCGGGAACTGCCCAGTTTAGCAGAGGTTTGCTATGGGGATTTGCTTCTAAACTGGGTGGTTCCCGAGACACGTGTCATCAGAGAGCACATAGACAGAAAAGAACAACCTTAACTTCAGAAGCTCATAAATACTGAAAGGATTAAGATTTTTTTTATAGAAGTAATTTACAAATCTGTTTAACTTTCTGGAGCCAGTTGATATATAAAAAAAAAGTTTTTTCCTGGATAACCCCTTTAACACAAAGGGGAAAAAAAACACACCTCAAAGACACCACCATTAAAAATGGTGCATAATGGAATTTACAAAAGACCGTGCTTCAATTTCATAGAGATTTATTGAAACAATTCACATATAAAATTGACAATGAATGTTTATGAAAATGTAATAAAAGATATATATATATATATATATATATATATATATATATATAAACATAAATTATGCACTGATAGTGTATTTATCTACCGTTGGGCCCTAATGGTAGAATAATTATAGATGAGACACTGCTATTGGTTTTTTCAAGTATTGATGTTCTAACTAATAGTTCGGAACTCTGGTAATCCGGCAAGTTGATATATGGTTTTACTGTGTAAATAGTTGAAACAATCATGCAAAATAACTGAGAATAATCGCCTGTATAGTTTTTACATGATATATCTCCAATCATCCGGCTGCTGGTCTTGTGCTGCAACGGACCCGGTAAAATATATTGCGGCTGTTATATAATGTGGGTGCCGAAGTCGCTCTCTCAGATTTGGGCAGCAATCCTCCGGCCGTTGGTCTCGCACTGCGACGGACCCAGTAAAGCGTCATGCAACTGTTGTAGTTATTCTCTCAAATTCGGGCAACTGTCAGTTCTGTATATATTGTACAGAGCGATCTCCCACGAGGCAGCTTTAGTTGTTTGTTCCAGCAGGAGAATCCAGCAGGAAACTCATGACTTACCGACAGTGCTCCCGGACAAGAATCAGAGGATTAGGTGAGGCAGGCAGATATCTTATAATTAATGAAGCCGGTATTCAGATGAATAGCAGCGCATCCTTTTAGTGCTATATTCAGACAGTTCATAAAACTCTGGGTACTGTGCATAAATTGCTGACCCCTTCTTCAGTAGATAGCAATAAAACTAGCATGTTGCTTCAGAATGGTACTGGGTATATAGATATAGCTATATATAGAACTGATAGACATTTGTTTCAAATTAAGAGAATCTTAACTAATACATGAAGTGGACTGCAATCAGCTTCCATGTGTAGGGAAAATAAGGCATGGATTTTCGCTGTTATATAGACGATTAACATAACTAGTGGGTTTTGTTTACAACCTATTTGTGCATAAAGACTTATCATGGTATTGCTCGGATTGAATCGCTTAATACATAGAAATAAAAAAATAGTTAATCAGATGCATAAGACAAAACAACCTAAAATATAAAAAGAAACTGTGATAATAGTATACCGAGATGGAAATAGATGTAAGTGTGAATACTGGTATAAAAAAGACTGTGATAGTTTTACCACTATCACAGTCTTTTTTATACCAGTATTCACACTAACATCTATTTCCATCTCGGTATACTATTATCACAGTTTCTTTTTATATTTTAGGTTGTTTTGTCTTATGCATCTGATTAACTATTTTAAATTTCTATGTATTATGCGATTCAATCCGCATCATACCATGATAAGTCTTCATGCACAAAATGGGTGTAAACAAAACCCACTGGTTATGTTAATAGGTTATGTTAACAGCAAAAATCCATGCCTTTTTTTCCCCTACACATGCAAGCTGATTGAAGTCCATTTCATGTATTAGTGAAGATTCTCTTATTTTGAAACAGATGTCTATCAGTTCTATATATACCCAGTACCATTTCTGAAGCAACATGCTAGTTTCATTGCTATCTACTGAAGTAGGGGTCAGCTATTTATGCACAGTACCCTGAAATGCATCTAGAGTTTTATGAACTGTCTGAATATAGCACTAAAAGGATGTGCTGCTATTCATCTGAATACCGGCTTCATTAATTATAAGATATCCACCTGCCTCACCTGATCCTATGATCCTTGTCCGGCAGCACTGTCGGTGAGCCATGAGTTTCCTGCTGGATTCTCCTGCTGTAACAAACAACTAAAGATGCCTCGTGGGAGATCGCTCTGCACAATATGTACGGAACTGACAGTTGCCCGAATTTGAGAGAATAACTACAACAGCCGCAGGACGCTTTACTGGGTCCGTCGCAGTACAAGACCAGCGGCCGGAGGATTGCTCCCCGAATCAGAGAGAGCGACTTCTGCGCCCACATTGTACAACAGCCGCAGGACGTTTTACTGGGTCTGTCACAGCATGAGATCAGCGGCTGGACGATTGGTGAGATATCATGTAACAACTATACAGGTGGTTATTCTCAGTTATTTTGCAAGATTGTTTCAACTATTTACACAGTAACACCATATATCAACTTGCTGGATTACCAGAGTTCTGAACTATAAGTTACAACATCAATACTTGAAAAAACCAATAGCAGTGTCTCATCTATAATTATTCTACCATTAGGGCCCAATGGTAGATAAATACAGTATCAGTGCATAATTTATGTTTTTTTATATATATGTCTTTTATTACATTTTTATAAACATTTATTGTCAATTTTATATGTAAATTGTTTCAATAAATCTCTATGAAATTGAAGCACGGTCTTTTGTAAATTCCATTATGCACCATTTTTAATGGTGGTGTCTTTGAGGTGTGGCTATTTTTTCCTTTTTTTCCTTTGTAATGTAAATGCAGCTTTACTTGAATATTTTATGTTTTTTGTTATTATATATATATATATATATATATATATATATATTTATTTATTTTTATTTTTTTATTTTCTTCAATTCTGTATATTAAATATAGGGTAAGTAATTACATTGATAAGGCACTGAAGAAGAAACTGGACTATCAGCAATGGATGTAGGGAATTCTTTGTGGAATACAAAAGACCCGGTTGATACTCCATATTTTCCAGACTTTACTCCATTTTTTGTGGATTCTTCATAACCGTTTTGTCCTGTTTTTTTCTGCACCCAAGTGTGTCCTCCATCATTTGTTAATGCTCCGTCGTGTATTGCGGCTATGCAAACTGGAGATTCCTAGGAAAAATTTACGTAAGTGTGAACTCAGCACTTAGGGAGGGATTTATTGAACCCTATGCACAAACAATGAGTTCCAGTTTTAATAAAGAAAGAAATAAATAAAAAATCTGATTGGTTGCTTCTGGTTTTTATAGGCAACTGCTCCATTGCACAAGGTTTGATAAATCTCCCCCATAATCTTAAGAATCTGCTCAAATTTCTATAATAGCATTTTGTTAGGGTTTCTTATCCTATTTTCAAAATAAGTATATGCATGAATCTAGAAAAACATACTTACATCCATGTAAACGCCTGTTCCCCAGATGGCAGCTACTTCGCGTAGACATCCTTGTGGACATATGACTCTAGAAATATTAAAAAAAAAAAGGGGCATTGCAGCCTATAACACTGGGATAGGACATAAGTGTATGATTTGATGGGTCTGACCCCACCATCTAGAGAACGGGACCCCTAATTTCCCATTGGAGTGAACTGGAGGGTCTCACAAAAAAAAAAAAAAATTTTAAGTTTTCCCCAATCTTTCTGCACTTAATACCCCATAATCTAAGAAAGACAAAGTAAAAACTTAATGTTAGAAATCTTTGCTAATTGATTGAAAAGGAAAAGCTAAGATATTGTATTGACATAAGTATTCAGACCCTTTACTCAGGACCCCTTTGGCAGTGATTACAGGCTGCAGTCTGCAGGGATGAGGCCACAAGATTTGCACACCTGCATTTGGGGACTTTCTGCCCTTCTTTTCTGCAGATCCTCTCAAGCTCTGTCAGGCTGGATGGGGTGTGTCAGTGGAAGACATTTTTAGGTCTCTCTAGTGATGTTTGATACCCAAGTGTTGTTTGATACCCAAGGCTCTGGCTTGGCCACTCAAGGACATTCACAGAGTTGTTCCTATGGCACTCCTGCATTGTCTTGTTGGAAAATTAATAATATCTCCACCCTGACCAGTCTCCCTGTCCCAGTCAATTAAAACAGCCCCACAGCATGATGCTGCCACCACCATGCATTAGTGCATGAAAAGTATTGATCAATTAAGGCCAAAAACTTAAATTTTGGTTTTATCAGACCAGAGAATGTTGTACCATTCAGTCTGAGAGACCTTTAGGTGCTTTTTTTTTTTTTTACACACTTTAGGCAAGCTTTCATAATGATGGACCTTCTGGAAGTTTTTCCTATCTACACACAGGATCTTTAGAGCTTAGCCAGAGTTACCATTAGGTTCTTGGTTATCTCTTTTACCAAACCCCTTCTCTCTAAATTACTTAGTTTGGGGGAGCAGTTATCTTTAGGGTGCATTCAAACGCTAGTAGCTAGCACCGAGTTTCCGACTGCGGGAAACCCGCTGCGAGTTAAGCTACCATTGATTAAAATGAGTCTGCGGACAGTCCGCAAATGTGACACTATTGCGGACTGTCTGTGGACCCATTCAAATCAATATTAGTGTAACTCAGAGCAGGTTTCCTGCAGCGGGCAACCCGCTGTTAGCAATAGCGTGTGAATGCACTCTTAGAAAGAGTCCTGGTTATTCCTAACTTAATTTTAAGAATTGTGGAGGTCACTGTACTCTTGGTAACTTTCAGTGCAGCAATGCAGCCCCTAGAGATAAAGCTTAAATGTTATAGCAAAAGCCTCTGAAAACTAATGTTCATGCAAAATTCATAGCAAAATAACAAATTAGCAACATTTCTACATGTCTATTTTCACATTCTTAGTATGATGTATTGAGTGAAGGATGTTGTGGAAAAATAGATATTATTTTTTTAGCTCAAGGCCGCAACATTATAAAATGTGAAAAAAGGGTTTGGAAACTTTCTGAAATATTATGTTTGGATTCTAGTGATTTCTGTTAATCAGCAACTTTTCTTTAGTTCAAAATAGTTTATTGCTATTATTTTACCAATTAATACATATTAATCTTTTCATATTTGAATGAAAAATTTAATTAACAGAAAATAGTTGCAATAAATTACAGGGGTGTGACCTAAAGCTATCCGTTGATTGGCTCCAGTGGTTGCATATTAATGAGACAACCCCTTTAACAACTAAACATGCTTACTTACTCATTTAGCATCTCTGGTAAGTATTTTGCAGGCATTATACAAGAAGCTGCCACTGTAAGAAATAGCAGAACACATTCTATTATTCTGTATCAACTATATTGAAGTGTAAACTTATGTAAATACATTATTAATTGTAGTAAAGTGATCAATAAGGAACAAAAAAACAACAACAATATGTTTTGTATTTTTCTGAATAATCATGATGCGACCCTAGCCTAAAGCAGATTCATGAAGACATTGCAGCAGTGTTAGACTACAGAAACGTTATGCATTATGTAACATATCATAATTCCAGAAATTTGTACTTTTAAAACTTGCAAATCTTTGAAAGTGACTTTAAAGAAGCACACCAGACGTTTACACATATAAATCTAATTCATCAGCAATACAATATTCCTGCATTGATGTGAGTTTGAGCGATCCATTGTGGAGGTAGCCGGAGGGCTTACCTCTGCTTCCTTCCAGGTCCGTGGCTCTTCATTTGAGCACAGATCACAAAGATCAACCAAGTGAGCACAGATCACACAGATTAATGGAGTTCTATGGAACTCCATTTATCTGTATGAAGAATCTAAAGATTTCTCCTAAAAGTTCCCTAATGGGACTAATAAAGTGTAAAAAATAAAGTTTAATAAAAAAATAATAATAATAAGCACATATTAACCCCTTCCTTATAAAAAAGTTTTAATCACCTCCCCTTTTCCCAAATTCCATATAAAAAATATGTAAACATAATAAAAATAAACATATTAGTATTGCCGCGTGCGCAAATGTCCAAACTTTAAAAATATCATGTTAATTAAACTGCACGGTCAATGACATATACATTAAAAAAATATACTATAGATTTTTGGTTACTTTGTATATCCTAAAAATTTTTTATAAAAAGCGATCAAAAAGTCCCACCAAAACAAAAATGGTACTGATAAAAACTACAGACCATGGCACAAAAAATAAGCCCTCACACATCCCCGTATTCAGAAAAATAAAAAAGTTATAGGGGTCAGAAGAGGACATTTTTAAACATACTAATTTTCGTGCAGCTATCATTTTTTAACAGAAGAACAACAAATCCAAATCTATATAAGTTGGGTATCATTTTAATAGTATGGACCTAAACACACTCAACATACAATGGTCTTCCTGGAACCAATTACCAGTTTTCCATAGAGATATGTGCTCAACATATGATGGTTTCAATGTAAAATGGTTTCGCGGCTCCAGAACCAATTACCAGTTTTCCATAGACATATGTACTTAACATATGATGGTTTCAATGTATAATGGTCCTCCTAGAACCAATTAATATTGTGTGTTGAGGGACCACTGTATATTGTCCTGTGTGGCTGACTTTCTGTGAACTTTATGATTACATAATTTCCTATCAAATACCTCCTTGCAGCATAGACCTATCCCCAGCAAGCTTTATCTGTATATCCATAGAATGCTGAAGAGATAATTTGTGCTATATATATATATGTAACTAGGAATGCAGTAATGTGCAGTGTATGCAGTAAATGCAGTGAGCTTACACCTGTCTGCGGTAATGTAGTACTTGAGTCCATATAATGAATAGCTACAGAGTTACACAACTCCCCTCACTCACATTGTCTGTCTCTTCTGGGTGCACATTCTGTAGTTTTTCCTATGAGATGCAGCTAGACTCCGACTTTTATTAGATGAAAGGCGAAACCTCTCAAAAAGAGACAGGTTGAAGCTGCAACTCCTAGAATATGCTAATACTCTAACCCCAAAATGTTCTTTAACTATATAAATAGCAAAAAGGTTAAAAATGAAAGTATTGGCCCTTTAAAAAACAATAAAGAAGAAATTATAAACAGGGATCAGGAAAAGCAAATATATGAAACTAATTTTTCTCCACTTTATTCACCGCGGAAAATGAAATGCCCGGTGAACTACAGCGAGATAAGGTAAACTCCCCTGTACAGGTTACCTGTCTAACCCAGGAAGAAGTACAGTGCCGCCTACAAAAAATCAAATAGACAAATCACCAGGTCCAGATGGCATTCACCCCAGTGTTCTAATGGAATCAAGTAATGTAATAGACAGACCCCTATTTTTAATATTCAGGGACTCTATAGTAACATGGTCTGTTCCCCAAGACTGGCGCATGGCAAATGGGGTGCTAATATTTAAAAAGGGGTTATAAGGTGACCCCCGGAATTATAGGCCTGTTAGTTTAACCTCGGTTGTATGTAAATTGTTTCAGGGTTTTCTAAGAGATGCTACTTTGGAATATCTTGATAAAAATAAATGTATGACTCCACATCAGCATGGCTTTATGAGGGATTGGTCCTGTCAAACTAACCTGATCAGCTTTTATGAGGAGATGAGCTCCAGACTGGACCATGGGCAATCGCTGGATGTCGTATATCTGGATTTTTCCAAAGCATTTGATACGGTGCCACATAAAAGATTGGTGCATAAAATGAGAAGGATTGGGCTGGGGGAGAATGTAAGTGGGTAAGTAACTGGCTCAGTGATAGGAAGCAGAGGATGGTTATTAATGGTGCTTATTCTGATTGTGTGGCTGTTACTAGTGGGGTACCACAGGGGTCTATCTTGGGTCCTGTCCTATTTAATATATTTATTAATCACCTTGTAGAGGGGTTGAATAGTAAAGTAGCAATCTTTGCAGATGATACTAAACTCTTTAAAGTGGTGCACACTATAGAGGACTGTGCACTGTTACAAATGGATTTGGATAGGTTGGAGGTTTGGGCTGAGAAGTGGCCGATGAGGTTCAACACTGATAAATGTAAGGTAATGCACACGGGGAAGAAAAATCCGGGCTGGGATTATGTATTAAATGGGAGCACACTTGGGACTACTGATGTAGAAAAGGACTTAGGGGTCTTAGTTAAGAGTAAATTTAGCTGTAGTGACCAGTGTCGGGCAGCTGCTGCCAAGGCAAATAAAATTATTGGGTGCATCAATAGGGGCATAGATGCCCACGACAAGGAAACAATTCTACCGCTGTACAAATCACTAGTCAGACGACACATAGAATACTTTGTACAGTACTGGGAACCAGTGTACAAGAAAGATATAGTGGAGCTGAAGAGGGTTCAAAGATGGGCAACCAGGGTAATACGGAGAATGGGAGGACTACAGTACCCAGAAAGATTATCAGAATTGGGGTTATTTTGTTTTGAGAAAAGAAGACTTAGGGGGTGACCTAATAACTATGTATAAATATATCAGGGGACCGTAAAGAGATCTCTTCCATGATCTATTTATACCCAGGACTGGATCTATAACAAGGGGGCATCCTCTACGTCTAGAGCACGGGTGTCAAACACAAGGCCCGCGGGCCGAATCCGGCCGCCTGACCTCGTCATGTGGCCCACGTAGCCACCGCCGGCCGCCAGCCTTCACCTTTTATTCTCGCTTTTTTATTTTTTTTTATACAAGAAAGCCGCCTCTTCAGCGCATGCGCGGCAGTCTACAAGCCAGAGAATGTCTGCTCTCTAGTGATCCTCCTTCGGTCCTCCTGGTCCTCCACCTCTATGGTTGTACGCATGGGACATCAGTGATGTCCCGTGCGTACAACCATAGAGACGCGGGAGGACCAGGAGGACGGCAGGATCATCGCAGGACGCGTGCCGGCCGGGGCCTGGTAAGTGACCGGCGGCGCGTTATCGTCTTAAGCGTTCCGGTCACCACTCGACCGATCCTGGCACCTACTGCTATGGTCCATAGGCCATAGCAGTAGATTGTGACCCCGGGCCGGAGGAGCGGTGACCGTATCACAGTGGGGGCAGCACACAGACATACAGCCTCCAGCGATACACTGTATATGGCTGGAGGCTGTATGTCTGTGGGGAGGGAGGGGGGGGGGGGTGCTGCCAACCTAATGTGTGGGGAACTATACTGCAAACTAATGTGGGGGAACATGCTGCCAACTATTGTGGGGGAACATGCTGCCAACTATTGTGGGGGAACATGCTGCCTACCTAATGTGAGGGGAACTATACTGCCAACCTAATGTGGGGGAACATGCTGCCAACTAATGTGGGGGAAGATGCTGCCTACCTAATGTTGGGGGAACTATACTGCCTACCTAATGTGGGGGGGGACTATACTGCCAACCTAATGTGAGGGAACATGCTGCCTACTAATGTGAGGGAACATGCTGCCTACCTAATGTGGGGGGAACTATACTGCCTACCTAATGTGGGGGGAACTATACTGCCAACCTAATGTGGGGGGAACTATAGTGCCAACCTAATGTGGGGGGAACTATACTGCAAACCTAATGTGGGGGAACATGCTGCCAACTAATGTGGGGGATCATGCTGCCTACCTAATGTGGGGGGAACTATACTGCCTACCTAATGTGGGGGGAACTATACTGTCAACCTAATGTGGGGGAACATGCTGCCTACTTAAGTGGGGGAACATGCTCCCTACCTAATGTGGGGGGAACTACAAGGTACTGTACATTGCGGTAGGAGGGGTAGTCTTATATGGCGAGTATATCCCAAACTCTACATTTTAACTGTAAAAGTTGGGGGTCGTCTTATACACCCAGTCGTCTTATACGCCGGCATATACCGTATGTGGGGGGGGGGGGCGAGGGGTCCTACAGATACAACCGGCCCTTTGAGGGTGACCAAACTGCTGATGCGGCCCCCGATGAATTTGAGTTTGACACCCCTGGTCTAGAGGAAAGAAGGTTTCTACACCAGCATAGACGGGGGTTCTTTACTGTAAGAGCAGTGAGACTATGGAACTATCTGCCAGAGGAGTTGGTCATGGGGAACTCTGTAAAAGAATTCAAAAGGGGTCTGGATGCATTTTTGGAGAGTAATAACATTATATGCTGGTTATGTATATTAGATTTATAGCGATAGAACGTTGATCCAGGGATTTATTCTGACTGCCATATTTGAATTTTTACCTCTAGTATGAGGGTTTTTTGCCTTCCTCTGGATCAACTCAGTAGGGACTCATTAGGGATATAGGGTGAACTTGATGGACTCTGGTCTTTTTCAACCTTATGAACTATGTTACTATGGTGTGAATTAGGGTGCAGAAGTTCTGTGCCTCTGAACTATTATTTACTACAGGTCTCAAAGCAATGTGATGAGACTCTTTTTGTCTTTGCAAAGTCATATGCATCACAAAAAATATAAGCTGCATTAAGGAAGCCATATTAGAGAGGAAGAATGAATTAAGATGACAGAAAACCCATAAATAACACATCATCTACAATAATTATGCAAAAGCATATGCAAAAGCCTCTACATTATTTTTTAATAATAGCCTTTCCTGGTAAAATAAAGTCCAGAGTGCTTCTTTAAAGATGTTGTTTAGTGAAAGATAACCTACGGTATGTCATATCCGCAGGTTTTCTATTAAAAGGGTTGTCTGGTGAAAGACTTGTGCTCTATCCACAGGATAGGGGATAAGTCTGTAATCATGGGAGGGGGGGGGGGGGTCATGATCTCGTGAAAGTGACCCCGGCTGTCTGAGCGCACGCATTCTATTCATTTCTGTGGGGAACCATACAGAATAAATTGATCATGTGTTATCTGCAGCATGTGCTTCTCTCAAACAGGCAGGACCCCCTTTAGGAGATCTTAGACCCTCCCCCCACGATCCGACACTTGTCCCCTATTCTGTGGATAGGGTATAAGCTGTCTTTCACTAGACAACCCTTGTAATATATAGATTGTAAACAGCTCTATTTAATGTGTCAAAAAAAAAGATTATATTTCCAAACTATTATGTTTTATTTATCTACCTGTAGCAGCTTTAATATTTTGTCTTGGGCTTGCTGGAGATGGTTGAACTTCTTCTGCGCTGAATTTAAATGATGCTGGCCAGCTTCCATATTTGAGAGACTTCACTCCATTTCTAGTACCATCTTCATAACTGCTTTTACCGGCTATTTTTTCCATTACCACAGCTCCCCCTGATGAAGGCAGTCTTCCATCATGAATGGCAGCTCGGCAAATAGATGAGTCCTAGAATGCATTGAAAATGTGTATTGTAAACGAAACTGAAATAACTGCCTAAACTTTTTACATTAAGACATTTTAATGGGAAACATTACTTTGCCATCTCTCCTGGTATTTCTTATTTAGTAAATAAATGCAATCCTTCTCTATTTCATGTCATGGACTGTGACTGGCCAGTGCACACACAGACCGGTAGCATTCTGTTGATCCCTCCCATGCAGTTGCCATGACAACACCATAGAGCACTGGGAGGAAGTAACTTTAAATCAGTTCCTCCCAGCGCTAGGCACTGGCTGCAGTACATACAAAATGAGCTGGAGCACGAAAGCTGTCGGATTCGCACCCACCAGAGCCGTCGGACCAGCTGCCGCCAGATTTGGTGAACCCGTGGCCACAGTAATAATCGCATCATTTTCCCAAGGCCAATATCGACATATCGCAATTTGCAATTATCGCGATTCAATTGCACAGGCGATATATTGTGCAGGTCTACTGTGCACAGAAAATTAGTAAGTGATAGATCTTACTGCATGTAAATCATTCACACTAAAGATTAAGTATCCTAAAATAAAAGTAACTTACTTCCTTGAAGACACCAGATCCCCAAACATCAACTTTTTCACTGAGGCATCCAGGTGGACATATGATTCTGGTAAATAATATACATAAAAAATAGAGCATAATGCATATGGTTATATATCCTTATAGTTTTCATATTATTATGTCTGAAACAATACATTTAGAAATGGCTGATATGATATGATAAACTTACTTAGCAATTTTCACAGGTATCTTATTTCCACCTGTTCTGCATGTTACTGGAACAAGAAAGAAGTACATAAGCATCAATCTTAATACATGCAGCCTGAGCCAAATGTGATAAATGTTTGATTGCCTAAATTTACACTCTAAGACTTAGAAATCTTTAGTAAATCTGGGTCATTGTCCTTGGACCCTTGCAGGGTTATTGACTAAACAAATTTAGAATATGTTTACCCAGAGTTAAAAATACAGAATTAAAAAAGATGGGGCGGAGATTCGGGGCGGGGCAACGGCATGCTGCCGTATGCGGTTCCCTTATCTAATGTATTTCAATGAGCGACCGGAGTGAAACGCTGCCTCCGGTCGGCTCCGTTTTGCCCCGTATACGGTTTCCCGACCGGACCTACAAACGCTGTCAACTACGTTTGTAGGTCCGGTCGGGAAACCGTATACGGGGCAAAAAGGAGCCGACCGGAGGCAGCATTTCACTCTGGTCGCTCATTGAAATACATTAGATAGGGGACCGCATACGGCAGCATGCGGTTGCCCCGCCCCCGACTCTCTGCCCCCTTCCCCAGCCGTATACGGTTCAAAACGTAGGGAAAACGTGGTGTGCATGTAGCCTAAACCTGCTTTTTAACAAAGTAACATGTTTATTTTGACTTTAGGATATGTTACCCTCTGGTGATCTGTAGGTTGGAATTCCAGGAACATTAGGTTGTTCAGGAGCAGTTTCTGTACTGGATGATGATGAGGGTGTAAAAAATTCAAAAGATCCTGGCCAGCTACCAAACTGGTTTGACTTCACTCCATTCTTATTGGCTTCATCATAGCTTTCTCGACCTTGTGTCTTCCGAACAACAACAAGTCCACCATCCTTGTCTATCACCCCAGCTTGGATACCAGCTCGGCAAATAGATGAATCCTAGTAGACAAATAGATTACATTATTAGGGTTTATTTATGTATTTACTTCTTAAACACCATTTTATTAACACAATTGAGATATCTTACATCTGTGTAGACCATAAATCCTTTAACAGGGATTTTCTGGCTCAAGCATCCTCTAGGACAATTTACTCTAAAAAAGAAACAAAACTAAAATTTGTGCACCATTGACCAGTAGGCAACTCAGAAATAACATGTTATATTCACAGATATCCATACCGTGTAAATATGTCTAAAAGCTTTGCTGCATTCATGGTGCAGGTGCCTGGAACTGCAGAACAAATTAGAGCAGTATTTATTATATTGTTATTATACTACATTTGTTTTTGTCTATGTACTGTAGCTTCTGCTAGCAGACTGAAGCACACACAAAAAAAGCACATAACTTGTTCGTCTGACCAAAATGCAGGTATCACATAATATCAGAATGGCTGTCTGTTTATGCATTGCAGATTCTTTGAGAATGTGGGGTTTAGAAATTTTTTTGAATAAAATATAAGTTCCAGTCGCAACATAAGATCTTAATAATTTAATAAAAAGTAAAATTATGTAATCTAATATTTTCTATTACTCTGAATAACACTTGGGCCGCACCGTGACTTCAGTCACTAAAAACATAGCGAAAGATCATAGTGTTCTGCTGCCTGGATTGCAGCTAATTTAACTTCTGGATTACTGCTGACTGTCAGGTGGCTTTCATCGGCTTTGATGCATTCAGCATGACTCTAGCATTTTAACCAATTGTCTTGACATAATATGATATGACATCTCCTGACTACAGCTAGAAAATTGCTCAGATAATCTGCTGACTACACAAAGGCCCTTATTTATCAAAAAGTGTGAGATAAAAATGGGATATATTTTGACAGCAACCAATCACAGCTCAGCTTTCACTTTACCAGAGCTTTTTGATATATGAAAGCTGAGCTGTCATTGGTTGTTTTGTTAAAATCTCTGCAGTTTGATAAATCAGGGTCAACATTTCTGCAATTCTTGTTATATATATATATATATATATATATATATATATATGTGTGTGTTTCATTTAGATGAACAGTTTAAAAATTTTTACCTAATGGTATGTCTTTGGGAGGAAGGATGGGTGCGATTGGTGATGGTTTTGTGCTTTCAAAAGATGGAATTGCATGGATAACAAATGATCCAGACCATGTTCCATATTTAGAAGACTTGATGCCATTGTTCACTGTTCCCTTATATCTGGCTTGGCCGGGCTTCTTCTCTATGAGGAACATTCCTCCTGATTTGTCAATTATTCCAACATGCATTGCAGATCGGCAAATGGAGGAGTCCTGAAAAAACAAAATTTCTATTATTCTTAGAAAAGAATATTCTAAAAATTGAATTACAGATGTCAAAAATACTTTAACCACTTGCATACTGCATGTTGACTTCTAGGGGGGGGGGGAGTGTAACAGGACTGGTCTACAAGTGGTCAAAGAACACATGATATTTGTAAATGTTATGTTCTGCATTACCGGGATTAACAAAATTTCAACATTTTATATCATTCATTTTAATACACATATGTTTAGTTTATTTAGATTTTCTCTTACATCTGTGTAGATTTCAGTACCCCAAACTTCTGCATCATGATCTGAACAGTCTTCTAAGCATGATACTCTGTTAAATACAAGAACAATAATTATTTTTTACTTTGTTTTAGCATACACTAATAAATACAACAGGCTGTATCCTCACTAACCAGTCTAAATAAAATATTTCAAGAAATCTCATAACTCATAAACTTACTTTACTATTTTTTCCATAATGTCTTCAGCAGCCAAAGAACAAGTTGCTGACACTGCAAGAGAAAATAATACTAAATACAAATTTAAGATTGTTGTTGGATATTTGTGCCCCAAAATTATACAGATTTGTAAATTATGTCTATTTAAAATTTTTAGTCTTTAACATTTCAGTTGTGTAATTCTTTCCAGCCTGTTCCCACCTCTGTACATGTCAGAAACTGTTTAGAGCAGAAGAGGTTGGCTACGAGGATTTGCTCTTGCTCTGGACAGTTCCTGACACAGATAAAGGTGTCAGCAGAGAGCACTGTGGTCAGGCTACACAACTTTCTCTAGAGCATACAGCAGCTGATAAGTACTGGAAAACTTTTTTTTAACTAGACATAATTTATAAATAAAAAAAAATTCTGGCACCAGTTGTTTTGATAAATATCCCTTTAACTGGTTAACGACCAAGGACGTGTATACATGTATGACGCAGGCACCCGACTTGAGCCCGCGTCATACCGGCCCTCAGCTGATTCTTGTAGCTAAGGGCCGGCGTTAATAGACGACATGTGGTGATCGCCGCGGACGGCTATTAACCCTTTAGATTGCAGCTGCCAAAGCTGACAGCAGCATGATTCCACCTAAAAGTCCCTTAAGGGGACTAATAAGGTGTATAAAAAAACAAAGTTTAATAAAAGTAAAAAAAAAAAAAACACACATTAGTCCCTTATACACACATTCAAAGTTTAAAACACCCCCCTTTTCACAAATTCCATATAAAAAATATAAAAACATAATAAGAATAATAAGAATAAATGGTATTGCCAGTTGCATAAATGTCCAAACTATAAAAACATAACCTTAATTAACCCATGCGATCAATGGCGTATACGTAAAAAAATACCAAAGTTCAAAACTGTGTCATTTTGGTCAATTTGTATACTCTAAAAAAATTTGATACCAATGAAAACTTCAGATCATGGCGCAAAAAATGAGCCCTCATACTGCCCTGTATATGGAAAAATGAGTCTGTAGGGGATAAATTTAAAGAGAAGGAAAAAACGAAAGTGCGAAAATGAAAAAACCTGTGGTCCTTAAAGGGGTTAAGTATTTTTTTTTCTGTTCAAATTTTTATCGTATATTGTAGGCATTCAAACTGTGCATGGTAAATGTTTTCTTTTTGGCTGTGTATATAAGGATTTACCTGTGTGCAAGCCAGAAAGAAAATCTTGAGAAAGAATCAATGGATCTTCAAATGGTGGCCTAACAATAAATGATTCAGGGGCAGGCCCAGCATATCTAGTTCCTATTCCATGCTTAACAGAAGGTGTGTAACTTTTTTGTCCTTCCAAGATTTCTACTGCAAATGGTCCTCCATCATTAGTAATTACTCCAGAGTGGATTGCAGCTTTACAGATGGATGATTCCTGTAAAAAATAATTTGAAAATGTGTATCAACAGTGTAATAAAATATTCCTTAAAATAGATTACAATAATGGGACTTCAATGTTACTGTTAGGTAGGGTCTATGGAATTTCCGACTGAAATCGCACCACTTAAATTCCACCGCCAAAAGAATTATCTCAGTCATTCTTCAGGCGGAAGCCGTGCAAAAGACATTGCTGTCTATGGGGACAGCAATGTCCACACAGTCCTAGCACCAACTGATTCATTTGGCGCCAACCGCACTTTTTCCATCAGGAAATTCCATAGTGTAAACCCAACTTTACTGCAGTTGCAGCAGTTGTACTTAACAAAAAATTTTTTTTAGAGCTTGAGTACTAAAGATGGAAAAACTGATTTTGTTTTGGAAGGTTTTAATTCAATTGTTTAACAAATTTGTTTAATATTTTATGGCTAATTCATATTTAATGCCCAGTCCAGTGAGTGTAAGGCCCATGGGCCATACAGTAAGCAATGATGCTTCACATATGACTGTTTACTCTAAAGGGGCATGGACTCTTATTAAAATGACATGTGTCCCTGTTCCACTTTGTAATTTCTGTGGAGCCCTATGTACTAATGACCAGGTATACCCCGCTCAGCAACCCTAAGCACACTGAGAAATTCCAGGAGGATATTTTGTATGCAGCAGACGCCACTGATATCAATCCATGCTAGGACCATCGGGACTTGTGTTGTCCCCATTGAGAGCAATGCAGAAAGAGTGGAATTCTGTAAAAAAATGAACATGCTCATTTATTTTGCTGTTCCAGAATCCAGAAATTTTGCAGAGTGCACAGTGCAGCAGAATCCCATTGAAATCCATAAGAGTCTGCTACAAGCTGAGAGCCGATCTAATATTTTTCAGTGTTCATGTACCCTATGGGGTGTTTGTTGTAAAAATACTCAGCCCCTCTTTATCTGGCTGTAGTAAACCGTGACTGACATTTTCCTGTGCAGTACTCATGTACTAATATTTAGCAACTACTGATGATGTCATGAGTGTTGCATAGGAAAATGTGAGTCAAAGCTCTACCACAGCCAGGAGAAAGGAGTGAGTATGTATTTTTACAACATACATCTGGGGCAGAAGGCCCAGTCTGTACTAGCTTTGCTTGGGCAAAGTAAATCATGCAAAAATCTGATGAGTGCGTCGTGTGCTCACACTCCCGAGGGTATGTTCACATAGAGAAAAATTTGTGAAATGTCCGCTCGGGTAACACAGCCAGACATTCCACAAATAGCATGTTCCACCAGAGCTAGGACTGCTTGGAAATGCGCTTTCGGCAATGAGCGAATTTGGAATTTCCAGAAACATCTGCTGCCAAAATTCCACCGTGTGGAGCTTTGTTGTGTGACCTTGGCCTAAGGGCTGTTTCATATGTTTTCCATGTGTTAGTAGATTTATGATGCCACAAACACAGCAGAGAGAACACAGGGATGACAACATATCAAAAGTTTTTTTCATGACCACTTACTGTATATGTATAAACCACAAGTTAAAAAAAAAAAGAATGTCAACTGAGCCTCAATAAACACAATAAACTTTTAATCTTACCTTCCTATAGATGTCAGTGCCCCACACGTAGCCTGGTTCTTTAAGACATCCTGGTGGACATATCAGTCTGGAATAGAATGTGAATTCATCATTCAATTAATATTGTTGTCAAGTCCTACAACTTAGTTCTATTCATTGAATGAATCTGTTATACTGCTACTACTGTGTGTTTGCCTATTTTCCTGTAACCTAGTTATGATGTAATAGCTCCTCACCTCTCACTACTGGTAGCAGCCATCTTGCTTTTCCACATGTGCAACCCTGTGTGCAACATCTGTGTGCAACCCTGACAAACTATCCTCCTTTTCCCCTGCTATACTGAGCATTTTACAACAATTCTACCTGGAATAACTCATGGAATGTTCCTACATTACTTTGCAGTCCAGTTGAATGCTATCTGACACATTTACATCAGTGTAAGCACTGGTTAATGTAAATACGAGACTCCAAAGGCTTAGAGTGCATTCACACTATGGACTATGCGGTCTTAGCACCGACTGAGTAAGGAATCTCTGCCCGGAGAAGCTCTGGGTAGAGATTCTGGGGAGTGACTGGCACTGACTCAGTCGGCAAAGGGACCACTCGGACATTGCCGGGCCCCATTGACAGCATTGTATTCTGTGCGGTATTCTGCTGAAAGAATGAATATGTTTGCAGTGTGCAGTGGAATCCCATTGACAGCAATCACAATTGTTACACCGGACTTCCCAAGTAGAATTTCTGAGATTCTGCTCAGAAATTTCGTAGTGTGAATATATCCTTAGACTAACAGACAAATAATAGTCAGAATAATTATTATTAATAACCCAAGTTTAGTTGAGATATATACTCACTCTGTGATCTTTTCTTTCAGCTGTCTTGCAGTTGAAGAGCATCGACTTTGTACTATAAAGATGAGACAATCAAGAGTAAAAAGTATAAAATATATGAATGTAACACAGACAGGCCCACCCCAATTTCTCATTTAATTATTTGAGGTAAGTTGGTATCTTCTATGTCTTAAGGGGTACCCCACTGGAAAACATTTTTTTTTATAAATTAACTGGTGCCAGAAATTTAAACAGATTTGTAAATTACTTCTATTTAAAAATCTTAATCCTTCCAGTACTTATCAGCTGTTATATGCTCCACAGGAAGTTCTTTTCTATTTCAATTTCCTTTCTGTCTGACCACAGTGCTCTCTACTGACACCTCTGTCCATTTTAGGATCTGTCCAGAGTAAAAGCAAATTCCCATAGCAAACCTCTCCTGCTCCAGACAGTTCCTGATATGGACAGAGGTGTCAGCAGAGAGCACTGTGGTCAGACTGAAAAGAAATATAAAAAAATAACTTCCTGTGGATCATGCAGCAGCTGATAAGTACTGGAAGGATTAAGATTTTTTTAATAGAAGTAATTTACAAATCTGTTTAACTTTCTGGCACAGTTGATTTAAAAAAACAAAATGTTTTCGAATGGAGTACCCCTTTAATCTTTGTTAACTAAACCTTAGTTGAAGCATGAAAATTAGCTGTACAAATCAAGAAGTACAAAGAATAGGTGGACTCTAGGACTACAGGGATATATAGTAATATTTGGTGTTGGGACTATCAAAGTGGATGTTGTATGGAAAGAGAGTAGTAGAACTGCTACTTAGCGTTGAGCGGCACAGGCCATACTCAAATTTGTGATATTTCGCAAATATATGGACGAATATTCGTCATATATTCGCTAAATTCGCATATTCGTAATATTCGCGTGAAATTTTCACATATGCACAAATTTGCATATGCGAAAATTTGCATATGCAAAAATTTGCATAAACAAAAAGTTGCAGATGCGAAAATTAGCATATGCGGAAATTAGCATATGCTAATTTTTACATATGCAAAAATTCGTACGTCAGTCTCACACAGTAGTAATAGAGCCTTCTTTACACCACACAAGCTGGAAGCAGAGAGTGGTGATCACTGTGATGTGTACTGTGAAAAAAAAAAAACGAAAATTCGTAATTATGAATATATAGTGCTATATTTGCGAATATTCGCAACACTACTGCTACTATGCAATGAGATAATACAGAATACAGATAAAGAATACAAAAGAACCGTCAGGAGGATCAGCAGTTTTATATACCAGCATATAAGGTACAGTGACCCCCCCACATATGATCAAATCGACATACGATGGCCTCTCAGAGGCCATCGCATGTCGATGTCAGCATCAACATACGATGCTTTTTTATGTCGGGGCCATCGCATTAAGTGCTATCCGGCAGCGCAAAATGCTTAAGCTGCTGCCGGATAGCAGCTTAATGTTCCCCATGTGGTGCGGTAAGTATTACTTACCCCTCCACGATGCTCTGGGGTGCCCTCCGGGTCCAGCGCTGGTCTTCCGGTGTCTTCTCGGCCCTCTCCGATGACGTCAATACGCTGCTGCGCACGTCATCCAATAGGAATGGCGCACGCAGCGGCGTAAGGAAGTCGCTACGCAGGCCCAGTAAGGCCTTGCGGAAGACAGCGGAGGACCGGAGAAGACAGCAGAGGACCGGAGAAGACAGCGGAGGACTGGGGATGACCAGGAGAGCCCAGCGGAGGCCCGGGGTCACCATCGCGAGCAGCGGGGACACCATCGCGAGCGGCGGGGACAGGTGAGTACAGCTTCCTATACTTTACATTGCACAAATCCCTCAACATACGATGGATTAGACATTCATTCTTTGAACTGTTTTACCAGCACAATTGCCATAGCACACATATTGCCTCATTCACTAAGGTTTTTCTGAGTAGATTCTGTAGTTTTTGTCGTGCAACAGAATTTCAGACTAAAAATAAGAAAACCCTACTAACTCTCGACTTTACTCAGAAAAACCTACAAAGGGGCGTGGCAACCAGGGAAAAGGGGCGTGTGTCAAAAAAACTACATTTTGGAAAGAACCCTACAAATTTACTAATGTTTTCACATAAAATGTGGTGGATTTGAGTTCTAGAAAAATCGACAGCTAAGAGCAGGTATAATAATAGCAAAATGTAGGGAAAATCACCAAATACAAGATACAATAGTAAATACCATAGAAAAATACCTATCAGAAACAAAAACAAACAAGCAAAAGAAAACTATTATTCACTCTTAAATGAGGACATTGTTTCTATTTCTGCAACATATTTTTTCTCCATAGGATACATTCTCACAGATTGATCTGCTTGTATTTTTTCCTTGCGCCTAACTGGCATTATATTTTTGTACAAAGGGGTTCATTGTGTTAGAGGATAGTTTAAATCAATCGTTTTAGATAGTAGCCATAAGGGCCCCTTGACTACTTTGTAATATGTTTAAATGTTTTATTTGTATTAATAAATTGTACTTTAAGCAAATACTGAACGTTTCTATTCTACTCTTTACTATTCTCATTTTACCTTGTTTTTCTTTTCACTTCCTTTACTTTCCTTTTTGCTACATCTTTGTTTTTATCTGATACCTATTTATTATTTACTATTATTATTGATTTATCTATTTATTATTATTATTTTGTATGGCTTCATTTGATTCCCATCTAATTAATAATTGCTCACAATTTCGTATTCTCTATCCGTATTTTGTATTAATTTGATTATTATATTTTTGTCTGCATGCTAGCAGTTCTACTACTCATTTTCATACAATAATCCATTTTGATTATTATTTTGGTTATGTATGTTGATTATTTTTGGGTTATGTATGTGACCAAGTGTCTTGGACTCTGTTTCGGATAGAGTACACCAGTTCTTTTTCTTTTCCTTTTGTTAAAAATCAAGAAGTAATGTAGATCCATTGATCAGTTCCTATACATATGCATTTGTTTGATTAACTATCCTACAGGTCAGCAATATTTAGTATTATCTCTATTTCATTATTCGTACATATTTACATGTACTATCTGCTTTATATTACAAAAGGAAACCATGACACAGTGCTGGATCCATCATGAGATGGCCACTAACAGGCCTGAATGGACAATATTGAGTTATAATGCATATCAGTGAGTTCCCTCACTGTTTTGGCAGAAAAGAATATGGTTATTTTCCATCACAAAATCTGTGTTAAAGTATCTAAACAAAGCCTCCTAAGCTAATGTAAATAGAACCTTTGCCAACTGACATTCAGAAGTGTAACCTAAAGATGCATGGTCCAAATGTAACATTTGTAACAAAGCCTCTAACTCCTGGGCCTGGGTGTAGCTGCACCTTATGTGCCTCCTAAAATTACACCCCTGCTCCCAGTGTAATGCAGAATGCAGTAAAAAACATGCTGAAGTAAAAAGAAAAAATTGAGAAAAATATTTTAAAGGAAAATGGGCATCCCTTTCACACACACTAAACCTACTTCACCAGGTTATAGTGCGGGTGAATAGGAGACCGATGCAGGGTCTCTGACTAATATACATACCTTCAGTCCGGCACCCAGTCTCTCTGAAGATCATCTTCTATCCGCGCTCAATTGCACGCTGGAGGCGGACACGCAGGCTGGATTTGAATATTCATGGTCGCTGGTCACGTGATCACTCAGTAGGCACAAGCGCTCACGTGACCAGTGACCATGAATATTCAAATCCAGCCAGTGGGCCCACCCTCAGTGCATATTTCAGCTCAGATAGAAACCGATCTTCAGACAGACCAGGTGCCGGACTGAAGGTATGTATATTAGTCAGAGACCCAGCATCAGTCTCCTGTTTACCCGCACTATAACCCGGTGTATTGTGTTTAGTGTGGGTAAACGGACCAACTGTTTTCCTTTAAATGGCACTGTCATTTCAAAAACCTTCCCTCAATGTGACAGACTATGTAATTCCTTACATGTTACTAAATAGCTCTAAAGTCACATTACGCTGTTACGCCGAGCGCTCCGGGTTCCCGCTCCTCCCCGGAGCGCTCGCTTCTCCCCCTCCGCTGCAGCGCTCCGGTCACGTCCTCTGACCCGGGGCGCTGCGATCCTGCTGCCAGCCGGGATGCGATTCGCGATGCGGGTAGCGCCCGCTCGCGATGCGCACCCCGGCTCCCCTACCTGACTCGCTCCCCGTCTGTTCTGTCCCGGCGCGCGCGGCCCCGCTCCCTAGGGCGCGCGCGCGCCGGGTCTCTGCGATTTAAAGGGCCACTGCGCCGCTGATTGGCGCAGTGGTTCCAATTAGGGTTATCACCTGTGCACTTCCCTATATTACCTCACTTCCCTTGCACTCCCTTGCCGGATCTTGTTGCCTTAGTGCCAGTGAAAGCGTTCCTTGTGTGTCCCTTGCCAGTGTTTCCAGACCTTCTGCCGTTGCCCCTGACTACGATCCTTGCTGCCTGCCCCGACCTTCTGCTACGTCCGACCTTGCTTCTGCCTCCTCCCTTGTACCGCGCCTATCTTCAGCAGCCAGAGAGGTGAGCCGTTGCTAGTGGATACGACCTGGTCACTACCGCCGCAGCAAGACCATCCCGCTTTGCGGCGGGCTCTGGTGAATACCAGTAGTGGCTTAGAACCGGTCCACTAGCACGGTCCTCGCCAATCCCTCTCTGGCACAGAGGGTCCACTACCTGCCAGCCGGCATCGTGACAGTAGATCCGGCCATGGATCCCGCTGAAGTTCCTCTGCCAGTTGTCGCTGACCTCACCACGGTGGTCGCCCAGCAGTCACAACAGATTGCGCAACAAGGCCAACAGCTGTCTCAACTGACCGTTATGCTACAACAGTTGCTACCACAGCTTCAGCAGTCATCTCCTCCGCCAGCTCCTGCACCTCCTCCGCAGCGAGTGGCCGCTCCTGGGATACGCTTATCCTTGCCGGATAAATTTGATGGGGACTCTAAGTTTTGCCGTGGCTTCCTTTCCCAATGTTCCCTGCATCTGGAGATGATGTCGGACCTGTTTCCCACTGAAAGGTCTAAGGTGGCTTTCGTAGTCAGTCTTCTGTCCGGAAAAGCCCTGTCATGGGCCACACCGCTCTGGGACCGCAATGACCCCGTCACTGCCTCTGTACACTCCTTCTTCTCGGAAATCCGAAGTGTCTTTGAGGAACCTGCCCGAGCCTCTTCTGCTGAGACTGCCCTGTTGAACCTGGTCCAGGGTAATTCTTCCGTTGGCGAGTATGCCGTACAATTCCGTACACTTGCTTCAGAATTGTCCTGGAATAATGAGGCCCTCTGCGCGACCTTCAAAAAAGGCCTATCCAGCAACATTAAAGATGTTCTGGCCGCACGAGAAATTCCTGCTAATCTACATGAACTTATTCACCTAGCCACTCGCATTGACATGCGTTTTTCTGAAAGGCGTCAGGAACTCCGTCAAGACATGGACTCTGTTCGCACGAGGCGTTTCGTCTCCTCGGCTCCTCTCTCCTCTGGTACCCTGCAATCTGTTCCAGTGCCTCCCGCCGTGGAGGCTATGCAGGTCGACCGGTCTCGCCTGACACCTCAAGAGAGGACACGACGCCGTATGGAGAACCTCTGCCTGTACTGTGCTAGTACCGAACACTTCCTGAGGGATTGTCCTATCCGTCCTCCCCGCCTGGAAAGACGTACGCTGACTCCGCACAAAGGTGAGACAGTCCTTGATGTCTACTCTGCTTCTCCACGTCTTACTGTGCCCGTGCGGATGTCTGCCTCTGCCTTCTCCTTCTCTACAGTGGCCTTCTTGGACTCTGGATCTGCAGGAAATTTTATTTTGGCCTCTCTCGTCAACAGGTTCAACATCCCAGTGACCAGTCTCGCCAGACCCCTCTACATCAATTGTGTAAATAATGAAAGATTGGACTGTGCCATACGTTTCCGCACGGAGCCCCTTCTTATGAGCATCGGATCTCATCATGAGAGGATTGAACTTTTGGTCCTCCCCAATTGCACCTCGGAGATTCTCCTTGGACTTCCCTGGCTTCAACTTCATTCCCCAACCCTGGATTGGTCCACTGGGGAGATCAAGAGTTGGGGGTCCTCTTGTTCCAAGAACTGTCTAAAACCGGTTCCCAATAACCCTTGCCGTAACTCTGTGGTTCCTCCAGTAACCGGTCTCCCTAAGGCCTATATGGACTTCGCGGATGTTTTCTGCAAAAAACAAGCTGAGACTCTACCTCCTCACAGGCCTTATGATTGCCCTATCGACCTCCTCCCGGGTACTACTCCACCCCGGGGCAGAATTTATCCTCTCTCTGCCCCAGAGACTCTTGCCATGTCCGAATACGTCCAGGAGAATCTAAAAAAGGGCTTTATCCGTAAATCCTCCTCTCCTGCCGGAGCCGGATTTTTCTTTGTGTCCAAAAAAGATGGCTCCCTACGTCCTTGCATTGACTACCGCGGTCTTAATAAAATCACGGTTAAGAACCGCTACCCCTTACCTCTCATCTCTGAACTCTTTGATCGCCTCCAAGGTGCCCACATCTTCACTAAATTGGACTTAAGAGGCGCCTATAACCTCATCCGCATCAGAGAGGGGGACGAGTGGAAAACGGCATTTAACACCAGAGATGGACACTTTGAGTATCTGGTCATGCCCTTTGGACTGTGCAATGCCCCTGCCGTCTTCCAAGACTTTGTCAATGAAATTTTTCGTGATCTGTTATACTCCTGTGTTGTGGTATATCTGGACGATATCCTAATTTTTTCTGCCAATCTAGAAGAACACCGCCAGCATGTCCGTATGGTTCTTCAGAGACTTCGTGACAACCAACTCTATGCCAAAATTGAGAAATGTCTGTTTGAATGCCAATCTCTTCCTTTTCTAGGATATTTGGTCTCTGGCCAGGGACTACAGATGGATCCAGACAAACTCTCTGCCGTCTTAAATTGGCCACGCCCCTCCGGACTCCGTGCTATCCAACGCTTTTTGGGGTTCGCCAATTATTACAGGCAATTTATTCCACATTTTTCTACCATTGTGGCTCCTATCGTGGCTTTAACCAAGAAAAATGCTGATCCCAAGTCTTGGCCTCCTCAAGCAGAGGACTCCTTTAAACGACTCAAGTCTGCCTTTTCTTCGGCTCCCGTGCTCTCCAGACCTGACCCTTCCAAACCCTTCCTATTGGAGGTTGATGCCTCCTCAGTAGGAGCTGGAGCTGTTCTTCTACAAAAAAATTCTTCCGGGCATGCTGTCACTTGTGGTTTTTTCTCTAGGACCTTCTCTCCAGCGGAGAGGAACTACTCCATCGGGGATCGAGAGCTTCTAGCCATTAAATTAGCACTTGAGGAATGGAGGCATCTGCTGGAGGGATCAAGATTTCCTGTCATTATCTACACCGACCACAAGAACCTCTCCTACCTCCAGTCGGCCCAACGGCTGAATCCTCGCCAGGCCCGGTGGTCTCTGTTCTTTGCCCGATTTAATTTTGAGATTCACTTTCGTCCTGCCGATAAGAACATTAGGGCCGATGCTCTCTCTCGTTCCTCGGATGCCTCAGAAGTTGATCTCCCTCCGCAACACATCATTCCACCTGACTGCCTGATCTCCACTTCTCCTGCCTCCATCAGGCAGACTCCTCCAGGGAAGACCTTTGTTTCTCCACGCCAACGCCTCGGAATCCTCAAATGGGGTCACTCCTCCCATCTCGCAGGTCATGCGGGCATCAAGAAATCTGTGCAACTCATCTCCCGCTTCTATTGGTGGCCGACTCTGGAGACGGATGTTGGGGACTTTGTGCGAGCCTGCACTATCTGTGCCCGGGATAAGACTCCTCGCCAGAAGCCCGCTGGTTTTCTTCATCCTCTGCCTGTCCCCGAACAGCCTTGGTCTCTGATTGGTATGGATTTTATTACTGATTTACCCCCTTCCCGTGGCAACACCGTTATTTGGGTGGTCGTTGATCGATTCTCCAAAATGGCACATTTCATCCCTCTTCCTGGTCTTCCTTCTGCGCCTCAGTTGGCTAAACAATTTTTTGTACACATTTTTCGTCTTCACGGGTTGCCTACGCAGATTGTCTCGGATAGAGGGGTCCAATTCGTGTCTAAATTCTGGAGAGCTCTCTGTAAACAACTCAAGATTAAATTAAATTTTTCCTCTGCATATCATCCCCAGTCCAATGGACAAGTAGAAAGAATTAACCAGATCCTGGGTGATTATTTGCGACATTTTGTTTCCTCCCGCCAGGATGACTGGGCAGATCTCCTTCCATGGGCCGAATTCTCGTATAACTTCAGGGTCTCTGAATCTTCCTCCAAATCCCCATTTTTCGTGGTGTACGGCCGTCACCCTCTTCCCCCCCTCCCTACCCCCTTGCCCTCTGGTCTGCCCGCTGTGGATGAAATTTCTCGTGACCTTTCCATTATATGGAGAGAGACCCAAAATTCTCTCTTACAGACTTCTTCACGCATGAAGAGATTCGCGGATAAGAAAAGAAGAGCTCCCCCCGTTTTTTCCCCTGGAGACAAGGTATGGCTCTCCGCTAAATATGTCCGCTTCCGTGTCCCTAGCTACAAGTTGGGACCACGCTATCTTGGTCCTTTCAAAATTTTGTGTCAAATTAATCCTGTCTCTTATAAACTTCTTCTTCCTCCTTCTCTTCGTATCCCTAATGCCTTTCACGTCTCTCTTCTCAAACCACTCATCCTCAACCGTTTTTCTCCCAAATCTGTTCCTCCCACTCCTGTTTCCGGCTCCTCGGACGTCTTCTCGGTCAAGGAGATTTTGGCTGCCAAAAAGGTCAGAGGGAAAAATTTTTTTTTAGTAGACTGGGAGGGTTGTGGTCCTGAAGAGAGATCCTGGGAACCTGAGGACAACATCCTTGACAAAAGTCTGCTCCTCAGGTTCTCAGGCTCCAAGAAGAGGGGGAGACCCAAGGGGGGGGGTACTGTTACGCCGAGCGCTCCGGGTTCCCGCTCCTCCCCGGAGCGCTCGCTTCTCCCCCTCCGCTGCAGCGCTCCGGTCACGTCCTCTGACCCGGGGCGCTGCGATCCTGCTGCCAGCCGGGATGCGATTCGCGATGCGGGTAGCGCCCGCTCGCGATGCGCACCCCGGCTCCCCTACCTGACTCGCTCCCCGTCTGTTCTGTCCCGGCGCGCGCGGCCCCGCTCCCTAGGGCGCGCGCGCGCCGGGTCTCTGCGATTTAAAGGGCCACTGCGCCGCTGATTGGCGCAGTGGTTCCAATTAGGGTTATCACCTGTGCACTTCCCTATATTACCTCACTTCCCTTGCACTCCCTTGCCGGATCTTGTTGCCTTAGTGCCAGTGAAAGCGTTCCTTGTGTGTCCCTTGCCAGTGTTTCCAGACCTTCTGCCGTTGCCCCTGACTACGATCCTTGCTGCCTGCCCCGACCTTCTGCTACGTCCGACCTTGCTTCTGCCTCCTCCCTTGTACCGCGCCTATCTTCAGCAGCCAGAGAGGTGAGCCGTTGCTAGTGGATACGACCTGGTCACTACCGCCGCAGCAAGACCATCCCGCTTTGCGGCGGGCTCTGGTGAATACCAGTAGTGGCTTAGAACCGGTCCACTAGCACGGTCCTCGCCAATCCCTCTCTGGCACAGAGGGTCCACTACCTGCCAGCCGGCATCGTGACATACGCAAAGTGTTTCACAGCACAAACGCTCTGTTTTTGTGCTGTGAAATGTGTTGCATGATGGTCCATTAAACTACTTTTGTTACCTACTCCTGTGTTGGTCCATTAAGTGCCTGGAAATCCTTTGTTCCCTTTTCTAAAGCTTGTCTACTATTCATCCACTATACCTGGGCAGGAGGGCTACAGAAAGATTGTACTTGTTCCCCATACTCATTTCCAATGTTGTGTATGGGCTACCAACATGCTGGAGTAAGCGCAAACCACATTATGCGATTCCTATTACCATGCTCGTTTACACTATGGAGAGCTCTCTCCTTGTCTCTAGATTGTCATATACTGGCACATATTGTGGTTAACAATAAACTCAGTTTTGCTACATTGACAAATGCTTTGCTTCTATATATCTGAAATGTATGGGATTAATATTGATGGTTTTCCAAGAATGTCTGTTTCAGAATATCTGAACTGTTCAATCATTATTAAGGCTCTGAATGTTTACAAAATGAATACAAAAATATTAACTCCAGAAATGGCAAGTGATAATCTTTGTGAGCATAATTATTTGTGATCATTTTCTCAAATTGAAATATACCTGGTAGTTTCTTGAATATTTGTTGTGTGCCTGAAGAAGATATTGAGTTACTATTAGCTGCAGGTTCTATATTTGAATTAGGTACTACAGTACCATCCTTCGGAAGCCCTGGTTCTTGTTTAGGACTTGGCAGCTGGGTAGAAGTTGATATGATTGGTGATGGTGTAACTCTTGACATATCAAAAGCTCTACGGAACACAAATAATCTTTTCCTGTAAGTAATGTCTCCATCTTCTGGTGATTCTGTGGTTTGATCAGTTATCTTTTCGATGACCACTCTGCCACCTCCAGTAGTTATCATTCCAGCAGAGAAAGCTTCTTGGCAAATAGGTGTATCCTAAATTATATAACAAAAAAAATCTAAATTATTTAACATTTAAACTGTTATGTAAAAAAGCTTTGAAGGTTAAAATTGAATATGTGCCTTACATATGAATCGGCTCCATCTTCATTAATAACAGGTTTATAGTTCTGACAGTCAGGAGGGCATAGTATTCTAGAAAATAGTAACTAGAGTCAGGAATATGAAATACAATACTTCTCTGATGAGCATCCAGATTCGAGCAAATCATTTTTTTTTTTTTTGTATCTAGGTCATTTTTATGGTCTATTCACACATACAGTATTCTATGCAGATTTGACGCGCAGATTTGATGTGCAGGATTTTCTGCTGCAGATTTCAATATAAACTGAACACAGCTTGAAATCCTGTGCATCAAATCTGCGCAGAATACTGTACGTGTGAATAGACCCTTAAAGCGACAGTACCCATTTAAAGATTGATGATGCTTATATTTCAGAAAGTAAAGAAACATGAATTTTTAATATTCTGTTAAAAAGAAAAACATGACAATGTGCAATGTATTAATGGGTTGCTCTTTCTGTTGTCATAAAAATTGACTTGACTAATGGGTATTACTTATCATTTTAAAACTATTGTAATTTGATGAATCATAACTTACTCTACTAGAGGTTCCTTGATATCCTTTTCTGTTAAGAAGCATGATGATTGCTCTAAGAAAGAAGAACAAAAAAAGCTAAAAATACAACAAAATTAAATAAAAATGTACACACAGAAGGGTACACCTATAAAGCATTATGAATATTTAATAGATACAAGACAAGGCACAGCTGCTGAGCTATTGGAACCCTCTTAACAAGAAAACATAAAACTGAATTTGTTGGTTTCTATTTCTTAAAGAATGCATATGGAAAGTCTTCAGAACCATTCACTTCTTTCGCCTATTTTTATGTTGATGCCTTGTGCTAAATTAAAATTACAATCAAGTTTTCCCCCTCAATCAGCGCTCAATACCTTATAATGACAAGGTGAAAGCAAAATGTTAGAAACCTTTGCCACATATTGCATTGATATAAGTAACTCAGTCCCCTCTCAGGTCAGGTTTGATGGGAACCATCTATGGAAGCCATATTCAGGTTTCTCAAAATATGTTCTATTAGGATTAAGTCAATGTTCTGACTGGGCCACTTAAGGACATTGTGACGGATCCTAGAGTCACCCTACCTACTTGGATGGACTTTAGGACATCACTATTTGTACCCCTCAGTTGATGTTGTCCAGTGACATAAAGCTCAGAATTAAAATACTTTTATTTACTGTTTTCATACACTTTCTGCACACGGTCCACTTTCTGTGCACAATACACCTTTCTGCACATGGTCTACCTTTTGCACACTGTCGACCTTTTGCACACTGTCCACCTCCTTTACACAATACACCTTTTTGCACATGGTTCACATTTTGCACACGGTTCACCTTTTATACAATACACTAATTCTACACATGCTTCTCCTGTTTGCACACAGTCCAACTTCTGCACACCTCCAGCTTTTGCACTCAAGGCACTGTATAGGGAGAGCTAATCAACTTTATTGGATTATGTCTCAGACTCACCGTCACCTTTATTGTTTTTACTGACCCTTCCCCCTGTGATGTCCTTCCTATAAAAGAAGACACTTGTTCCTCAATAAAGGGTTCTGATTTTATACCTGAAGACTGGTGTTGCCTGGTTCTTTGGGTACAAGGATGCAATAATCTCTAGTTCTGCCTGGGGATATTGCCTGTGATATGCTGGAGCTTGTCATCGGGAAGGAGAAGTCACTTTTGGCGGAGTCAGTCCGTCACAGACATCATTTATTTAAACAGACCAAAGAATCTTATTTTCAACTGTGTAAGAGTACTTTAGGTGCATTTTTTTTCCAAACTCCAGACGGACTTTCAAAATTCTTTTACTGACAAGAGGCTTATTTATTGCCACTCGGCTATAAAGCCCAGATTGATGAAGTGCTGCAGTGATAGTTTAGTTTCTGAAAGTTTTATTTATCTGCATACAGGATCTGTGGAGCTAAGCAAGAGTGATTGGGATCTTGGTAACCTCTAGGCCCTTCTCTTCACTTACTTAGTTTGGCAGGGCGGCCAGCTCTAGGAGGAGTCCTGGTAGTTCCAAATATTTTCCTGTTAAGAATTATAGAAGCCACTTTGCTCTTGAGAGCTTTCAAGAAGTGGAAATATATTTGTACCCTTCTCCAGATTTATACATCCACACAGTCTAATTTCTGAACTGTATAGGCAGGTCTTTCCACCTTGTGGTTTGATATTTGCTCTAATATGCATTGTCAGCTGTGAGACCTTATAAAGTCAGGTCTCTGTCTATAAAAATCATGTCCAATCAACCTAATTTACCACAGGTAGCTCCAATGAAGGTGTCTAAAATTCTATTTTCACATTCTCCTTATGGGTTATTAACCCTTTAATGACCAAGCCCATTTTCACCTTAAGGACCAGAGCGTTTTTTGCAAATCTGACCACTGTCATTTTAAGCATTAATTACTTTTCATTTTGATTCAGAGATTGTTTTTTTGTGACATATTCTACTTTAACCTGTTCAGGACCCAGGGCGTAGGGGTACGTCCTGACACCCTGGTACTTAAGGACCCGTGGCGTACATGTACGCCCGTGGGAATTTCGGTCCCCGCCGCGTGACGGGCGGGGACCGGACTGGGGTTGCTGCTGATATCGATCAGCAGTCACCCTGCGCAAATGCCCAGGGGGGTCATCAGACCCCCCCCCCCATGTCGGCGATCGCGGCAAATCGCAAGTGAATTCACACTTGCGATTTGCGCAATTCCAGGTCATTACGGGTCTATGGTGACCCGGTGACCTGGAATATAAGGGGGATCGCGGTTGTCCATGACATCTATGATCCCCCTGAAGGAATAGGAGTGAGGTGGCAGGGGTGCCACCCCTCCTATCCCTGCTGTTGATCGTCAGACGTGACGACCAATAGCAGATCGGGGGAGGCGGGGTTAACTTTAATTTTCCCCATCCTGCCCACCCACAATAGGCGGGGCAGGACGGGGAAACCGACAGGGACCGGGCGCCGAAGTCCACTTACCAATCGGTGGAGGCTGCGGGAGGCAATCGGCTGTGGTGATCGGCGCGGGCGGCGATGACGTGCGGCAGAAGAGGTCGGCTCCCTGGATCCGACGGAAGTCGGTGAGTTGCCTATCAACTTTTGGATGGCTACAGTCTGAGACCAGTAGATGGTGGTCTCTACACTGTAACCCTCCAGATGTTGCAAAACTACATCTCCCAGCATGCCCAGACAGCTGTTTAGGCATGCTGGGATTTGCAGTTTTGCAACAGCTGGAGATCTACAGTTTAGAGACCACTGTACAGTGATTTCTATACTGTAGCACTCCAGATCTTGCAAAACTACAACTCCTAGCATGCCCACACAGCTGTTTGCTGTCTGGGCATGCTGGGATTTGTATTTTTGCAACATCTGGAGGTCCACAGTTTGGAGATCACTGTGCACTGGTCTCTAACTGTAGCCCTCCAGATGTTGCAAAACTGCAAATCCCAGCATGCCCAAACAGCTGTCTCGGCATGCTGCGAGTTGTAGTTGCGTATCTCCATCTATTGCATAACTACATCTCCCAGCATCAGTACACGCTGGGAGTTGTAGTTTTACAACAGCTGGAGGCACACTGGTTGGAAAATACTGAGTTAGGTAACAGAACCTAACTGAAGGTTTTCCAACCAGTGTGCCTCCAGCTGTTGCAAAAGTACAGCTCCGGGCATGCACGGTCTGTCAGTGCATGCTGGGAGTTGTAGTTTTGAAACAGCTGGAGGTTTGACCCCCCATGTGAATGTACAGGGTACATTCACACAGGCAGGTTTACAGTAAGTTTCCTGCTTCAAGTATGAGCTACGGCAAATTTTTCGCCGCGGCGTAAATTTCTAGCCGGAAGCTTACTGTAAACCTCCGCCAGTGCGAATGTACCCTAAAAACACTACACTACACTACACTAACACATAATAAAGGGTAAAACACTACATATACACCCCTTACACTGTCCCCCCCCCCTCCCACTAAAAATGAAAAATGTATTGTACGGCAGTGTTTCCAAAACGGAGCGTCCAGCTGCTGCAAAACAACAACTCCCAGCATTTCCGGACAGCCACTGACTGTCCAGGCATGCTGGGAGTTTAGCAACAGCTGGAGGCACCCTGTTTGGGAATCACTGGCGTAGAATACCCCTATGTCCACCCCTATGCAATCCCTAATTTAGTCCTCAAATGCGCATGGCACTCTCTCACTTCAGAGCCCTGTCGTATTTCAAGGAAACAGTTTAGGGTCACATATGGGGTATTTCCGTACTCGGGAGAAATTGAACTACAAATTTTGGGGGGCTTTTTCTCCTTTTACCCCTTATGAAAAGATAAAGTTGGGGGCTACACCAGCCTGTTTGTGTAATAAAAAAATTTTTTTTTACACTAACATGCTGGTGTTGCCCCATACTTTTTATTTTCACAAGTGTTAAAAGGGAAAAAAGACCCCCAAAATTTGTAACGCAATTTCTCCTGAGTACGGAAATACCCCATATGTGGGCGTAAAATGCTCTGCGGGTGCACAACAAGGCTCAGGAGTGAGAGCGCACTATGTACATGAGAGGCCTAAATTGGTGATTTGCACAGTGGTGGCTGATTTTACAGCGGTTCTGACATAAACACAAAAAAAGAAATACCCACATGTGACCCCGTTTTGGCAACTACACCCCTCACGGAACGTAACAAGGGGTATAGTGAGCCTTAACACCCCTTAGGTGTTTAATGAAAATTCTTGAAAGTTGGAAAAATGGGGAAAAAAAATGCTTAAAGTGACAGTGGTCAGATGTGCAAAAAATGGCCGGGTCCTACAGTGAAAATAGGCTGGGTCCTTAAGGGGTTAACATAGTGGTACATTTTTGGTGTTACTTGCATCCTTTCCTGGTGAAAAATCCCCAAATCTTATTAAAAAAATTTAAATTTTGCATTTTTGTTAACTTTGAAACTCTCTGCTTATAAGGAAATTAGACATATCAAATAAAATATATTTTGATTCACATGTGCAATATGTCTTCTTTATATTTGCATCATAAACATGTTTTTACTTTTGGAGGACATCAGAGGGCTTCAATGTTCAGCAGCAATTTTCAAATTTTTCACAAAATTTTCAAAATCTGAATTTTTCAGGGACCAGTTCAGTTTTGAAGTGCATTTGAAGGGTCTTCATATTAGAAATACCCCATAAATGACCCCATTATAAAAACTGCACCCCCTCCAAAGTATTCAAAATGACATTCAGAAAGTGTGTTAACCCTTTAGGTGTTTCACAAGAATAGCAGCAAGGTGAAGGAGAAAATTAAAAATCTTCATTTTTTACACTCTCATGTTCTTGTAGACCCAGTTTTTGAAATTTTACAAGGGGTAGAAGGAGAAAAAGCCCCCCAAAATTTGTAACCCAATTTCTCTTGAGTAAGGAAATACCTCATATGTGGATGTCAAGTGCTCTACGTGCACTACAAGGCTCAGAAGGGAAGGAGTGACAATGGGATTTTGGAGAGTGAGTTTTTCTGAAATGGTTTTTGGGGGGCATGTCACATTTAGGAAGCCCCTATGGTGCCAGAACAGCAAAAAAACAACAACATGGCATACTATTTTGGAAACTGCACCCCTCAAGGAATGTAACAAGGGGTCCAGGGAGCCTTAACACCCCACAGGTGTTTGACGACCTTTCGTTAAGGTCGGATGTGTAAATTATTATTTTTTCACTAAAATACAGTTTTTCCCCCCAAATTTAACATTTTTACAAGGGGTAATAGCAGAAAATGCCCCCCCAAATTTGTAACCTCATCTCTTCTGAGTATGGAAATACCCCATGTGTGGACGTCAAGTGCACTGCGGGCGCACTACAATGCTCAAAAGAGAAGAAGTAACATTTGGCTTTTGGAAAGCAAATTTTGCTGAAATGTTTTTTGGGGGTATGTTGCTTTTAGGAAGCCCATATAATGCAAGAACAGCAAAAAAAAAAAAAAAACACATGGCATACTATTTTGGAAACTACACCCCTCAAGGAACGTAACAAGGGGTACAGTGAGCCTTAACACCCCACAGATGTTTGACAAATTTCCGCTAATGTTGGACGTGAAAATGAAAAATTCGATTTTTTTTTAACTAAAATGCTGGTGTTATACCAAATTTTACATTTTCACATGGGGAAATAGGAGAAAAAGCCTCCCAAAATTTGTAATCCCATTTCTTCTGAGTATGGAAATACCCCATATGTGGATGTAAAGTGCTCTGCACACAAACTACAATGCTCAGAAGAAGAGTGCCATTGAGCTTTTGGAGAGAGAATTTGGTTGGAATAGAAGTCCGGGGCCATGTACATTTACATAGCCCCCTGTGGTGCCAGAACAGTGGACCCCCCACATGTGAACCCATTTTGGAAACTACACCCCTCACAGAATTTAATAAAATGTAATTTTTCATTTTCACAGACCACTGTTCAAAAAATCTGTCAGACACCTGTTGGGTGTAAATGCTCACTGTACCCCTTATTACATTACGAGAGGAGTGTAGTTTCCAAAATGGGGTCACATGTGGGGGGGGGGTCCACTGTTCTGGCACTATGGGGACTTTGTAAACTCACATGGCCTTCAATTTTGGACATATTCTCTCTCCAAGAGCCCAATGGCGCTCCTTCTCTTCTGATCTTTGTAGTGCACCAGCAGAGCGCTTTACATCCACATATGGGGTATGTTCTTACTCAGAAGAGATGGGGCTACACATTTTGTGGGGCTTTTTTCCTGTTCTCTATTGTGAAAATGAAAAATGTAGGGAAATACCAGCATTTTAGTGCAAAAATTAGTTTTTTTTCATTTTTACATCCAAATTTAACGAAAATTCGTCAAACACCTGTGGGATGTTAAGGCTCACTATACCCCTTGTCACGTTCCATGAGGGTTGAATTTTCCAAAATGGGGTCACATGTGGGTATTTATTGTTTTTCGTTTATGTCAGAACCGCTGTAAAATATGCCACCCCTGTGCAAATCACCAATTTAGAACTCAAATGTACATAGTGCGCTCTCACTCCTGAGCCCTGTTGTGCGCCCTTAGAGCATTTTACGTCCACATATGCGGTATTTCCATACTCAGGAGAAATTGCTTTACAAATTTTGGGGGTCTTTTTTCCTTTTACTGCTTGTGAAAATAAAAATTATGGGGCAACACCAGCATGTTAGTGTAAAAAAATTTATATTTTTTTACCCTAACATGCTGGTGTAGACCCCAACTTTACCTTTTCATAAGTGGTAAAAGGAGAAAAAGCCCCACAAAATTTGTAATGCAATTTCTCCAGAGTACGGAAATACCTCATATGGGGCCCTAAACTGTTGCCTTGAAACACGACAGGGCTCCAAAGAGAGAGCGCCATGCGCATTTGAGGCCTAAATTGGGGGATTTGCTTCCGCCACAAAAATACCCTACGGCAATGTTTCCCAAACAGTGTGTCTCCAGCTGTTGCAAAACTCCCAGTTTGCCTCGACAGCCAGTAGCTGTCCGGCAATACTGGGAATTGTTGTTTTTTAACAGCTGGATGCTCTGTTTTGGAAACAGTGCCGTACAAGACGTATATTTATTTTTATTGTGGGGGGGGGGACTGTGTAGGGGTATATGTGTATGTAGTGTTTTACTTTTTATTTTATGTAGTGTTTTTAGGGTACATTCACACAGGTGGAGGTTTACGGTGAGTTTTTCGCTGCGAGTTTGAGCTGCGGCGAAAAGTTTCCCACATCTTAAACTTGCAGCAGAAAACTTGCTGTAAACCCGCCCATGTGAATGTACCCTGTACATTCACATGGGGGGGGGGGGGGGGACAAACCTCCAGCTGTTGCAAAACTACAACTCCCTGCATGTACTGACAGACCATACATGCTGGGAGTTGTAGTTTTGTAACAGCTGGAGGCACATTGGTTGCAAAACACTGAGAGTTTGTTACTTAACTCAGTGCTTCACAACCAGTGTGACTCCAGCTGTTGCAAAACTAGAACTCCCAGCATGTACAGTCTCTCAGTGCATGCTGCGAGTTCTATTTTTGTAGAACTGTAGGCGCACTGATTGCGAAACACTGAGTTAGGAGACAAACTCTGTTTCACAACCAATGTGTCTCCAGCTGTTGCAAAACTGCAACAATCAGGGGACTGTCGGACAGCCCCATTCACCCTTTTTTTCCGGGTCACCAGAGACCCAATTGACCCGGAATCGCAGCAAATAACCGGTCTGAATTGACGGGCGATTTGAGGCGATTGCCGACATGGAGGTGGGGGGTGTCAGGATCTCCCCAGGGGTTTGCACAGGGTGCCTGCTGATAGATGTCAGCAGGCATCCCCGTCCGAAATTCCCACAAGGGTACAGGTACGCCCTGTGTTCGTAAGTACCAGGACGTCAGGGCGTACCTGTGCGCCCTATGTCCTTAAGGGGTTAAAGGGGTACTCTTGTGGTAAACTTTTTTTTTTTTTTAAGTCAACTGGTGCCAGAAAGTTAAACAGATTTGTAAATTACTTCTATTAAAAAATTGTAATCCTTCCAGTAATTTTAGGGACTGTATACTACAGAAGAAATGCTTTTTTTTGGGGGGGGGGGGGGGGGATTTCTCTTCTGTCATGACCACAGTGCTCTCTGCTGACCTCTGCTGTCCATGTTAGGAACTGTCCAGAGCAGGAGAAAATCCCCACAGCAAACATATGCTGCTCTGGACAGTTCCTAAAATGGACAGCAGAGGTCAGCAGAGAGCACTGTGTTCATGACAGAAGAGAAATCCAAAAAGAAAATCATTTTCTCTATAGTATACAGCCCCTAAAAAGTACTGGAAGGATTAAGATTTTTTAATAGAAATAATTTACAAATCTGTTTAACTTTCTGGCACCAGTTGATTTAAAAAAAAAATATTTTCCACGGGAGTACTCATATATATATATATATATATATATATATATATATATATATATATATGTATGGAAAATAAGCTTTTTAATTTTTATTTTAGCCATTTGGGAGTAATTACATATTACAAACTACTCTACCAGTACCAATACATTGTCAAATAATCTGTCTACAAAACAATCACAAATTAATGTTTTTTTTCCTTTAGGCAACTCTTCCTGTCAGATATTATATGCATGATACCTAAGTATATATAAACATTTTCTATATTTACAACTGGGTAAAGCAGTGCCATACAACTTAATTTGATACAGTTAGGATTTGCTCATACTATGTTGTTGTTCATCATAATTGACCATAAAAGAAGCATGTTGGATATTTATAAATTACTTCTACTTAAAGAAAAATGACAACAGATTATGTACCGTATATACTCGAGTATAAGCCGACCCGAATATAAGCCGAGGCCCCTAATTTCACCCCCTGTCATCATCCCCCTTTCATCATCACCGCCTGTCATCGTCCCCCCGTCATTATCCCACACACCCCCTTCATCATCCCCTTGTCATCATCCCCACCCCCTTCATCATCCCCTTGTCATCATCCTCTTGTCATCATCCTCTTGTGAACTATCCGCCCTCAGTGGTCTTCAACCTGCGGACCTCCAGATGTTTCAAAACTACAACTCCCAGCAAGCCCGGGCAGCCATCGGCTGTCCGGGCTTGCTGGGAGTTGTAGTTTTGAAACCTCTGGAGGTCCGCAGGTTGAAGACCACTGCGGCCTTCGACATCATCCAGCTCCCATCACCCCCTTTAGTTCTGTACAGTACTCGCCTCCGCTCGGCGTTGGTCCGGTGCTGCAGGACTGTCCGGTGAGGAGGTCGTCCAGTGGGATAGTGGTTCCGGGCTGCTATCTTCACTGGGGAGGCCTCTTCTCCGCGCTGCGGGCCCGGAATAGAGGCGTTGCCTTGACGATGACGCAGAAGGACGTTGGTAATGAACGTACCTCTGCGTCGTCATCAAGGCAACGTGACTATTCTGGGGCCGGGCCCGAAGCGCGGAGAAGAGGCCTCCCCGGTGAAGATAGCTATCCCACCGGACGACCTCCCCACCGGACAGTCCTGCAGCACCGGACCAGCGCCGAGCGGAGGCGAGTACTGTACAGAACTAAAGGGGGTGAGAGGGGCTGGATGATGTCGAAGGCCGCAGTGGTCTTCAACCTGCGGACCTCCAGAGGTCCGCAGGTTGAAGACCACTGAAGGCAGAGAGTTCACTCGAGTATAAGCCGAGGGGGGTGTTTTCAGCACGAAAAATCGTGCTGAAAAACTCGGCTTATACTCGAGTATATACGGTAAGACAACAATCTAAAAGGAATCATTCATACCAAAAGGAAAGTGCACATCTTAAGTTTGCACTTTAGACTTTATCAACAAAAATAATGAATTATCACCTGCTGGTAACTTAAATGGTTCTGGAGTTGATTCCTCTGGTTCTTCTCTGGGTAATCTCACTCTAAATGACCAAGGAGCAGCACCATATGGTTTGGCAATGATTCCATTCCTGTTTGATTCCTTATAACTCAGTTGACCTTGGATTCTTTCCACTAAAATGCGTACATTTTCATCCCATGGCTTCAGTACTCCAGCGTGAATTGCGGCTTGGCACATTGAAGATTCCTAAAGGCAAATAGGAGGCCAGTAAATTATGACATTTTACTTTGACTTCTTATGGAAAATATGGTGAGTAGTTATTCTTTTTTGGCCAAAGCCAATGTTACAGAAGAATACATTTTCCTGTTTCAGTGGCAACTTACATAGCTGTAGGTATCTGTACCCCACACCATGTTTGGATGTTGGTTGCAGTTGGATGGGCAGATTATTCTAGAAAAAAAGGAGTGCAGAGTTGTAAAGAGAATGCAAAGAAGAGGAAGAATGCAACAAGTAACCTAAACAAGACAGAAACTTAGTGTTACTTCTCAAACTTACTCTGCAACTGGTTCAGCCAATTGTTTGGCAGTTGACAAGCACTGACTCTTAACTGTTTAGAAAAGAGGAGAAGACGATTGTTAATGTTTAGACCTATGGAGGAATAGCGATCTTGCGTGTTTTCATCTATTGATGTGAAGTAGGATTGTTGCTTACTAAGTGACTGATTTTAATAAGGAGTCCATTCTTATTGACCTCAGATTGATTGTTAAATTACATTTTACCAAGGAATCAAACTAGTTCCTCACTATTGTTTTGTACGAAGGAAAGCAAAAACTTCATACAGTCAAATATATAAGCATTCCAAAATGTTATTTCACTGCATAAACATAATGGGATACGTTCCGAATCTAGGTGTTTGATGACCTATTGATCTTTCTACAAACCGAATTCCGGCCTCCTTTCCGCGTCTCTATGGGAATACCCGTGTTTTCAGGTAATCCAGGCATAGAAGCAATTGTTTTAGCTGCCATACATATTTTAACATCTGTTTAGAATTAAATTTACCTGGTGGTTTCTTTGGTTTCTTTCCACCTGGTTTAGCGGTTTCTCCTTCTTTTGTGGGGTAGATAGTTCCTGTTTCTTTGGTTTCTTTGGTGGGATCCCAAGTTGATGGTTTCTTTATATAGTCAGAGGGTTGAGGAATTTCTTCAGGTTCCCAGAATGAGGGCTTATCTGAGGTTTCAGATGGAGCCTTGTCGATTGGTTTAGAGACCCTAAATGACTCTGCTGAAGGGCCATATTTATTGCTCCTCACTCCATTGTTTATGCTTTCTTCATAATTAGGGCGCCCTTGCACTTTCGCAAAGATCACTTTTCCACCTTCATTGCCTAGCACTCCAGCATGAAGACCTGCTCTGCAAATGGAGGAAGCCTATGGGACAAAGTTGAGATCAAGCTCTTATTTAGGGTCATATTGCATTGTTCAAATATTTTATATGTTTTAACCCTTTTTCATGGCCTACGGTTGTTTTAAATGGGTTTTTTTCAACCTTTTTTTTTTTAAACAGGAAACATATAAAAACGTTTACTGCCCTTTAAGTTCTTTTATAGCCGTATTTAACATTTCAGCTTACCGGTGCATAGACTTCAGTTCCATAAACAGCAGCTTTCTCTTTGAGACAATCAGATGGACATGGTACTCTAAATGAATGGAAAAAATAAATACAACTTTTGGGGGGCATGTCAGATAGTTTGTTCAAGCATGCCCGTATATTATGTTAACATATATTTATACTTGATTTAAGAAACGGAGTAAAAAATGAAAGAGTGCTTACTCTGCAACACGCTCTTTAATTTCCATTGCAGTTAATGAACAGGATGACTTTTCTGTAATAAAAATACACATAACATAAGGACAAACACAACATTTTAACAGCCTATGATTTATGAGAAAATTGTTCCGTCACTTATTTTTACAGTGTAACTGTCATTATTTTTCAGTTACAAAATTTAGGGAACTTTAATTATGGTTTTTTTTCAACAAACTTTATTAGCCATATTGGTTACCTTGTATGTGAAAATTAGTCTTAAACTGGAACACCCCCATTTCTAAACTCCCTTTGCTATTCCCTGTCCGTACAGTAGCTGTGTATGGGCATATCTGCATTCTCAGCTCGTTTTTCCCGACACTCTTTATCTCTAAATCGCTTTTTCTGGTGACGTACTCGATGCAAGAGATGGAGCATCGGGTAAACCTTTTTAGAGCACGGATTGAAGGAGCAGCTGTGTCATCCCCTGCTACTGCTTCTCTCTCATCTACACAGCTGAGAATGGTCAGTAGCAGGCTTGTTCCAATGCTCTATATCTCTATCATCGGGTAGGCCATCAGGTAAAGCTATTTTGAGATAACATGCATCAGGACCAGCGAGCCGAGAGTGTATCTATGCTTCTGACTTTACATAGCTACTGTGTGCAGAGCATAGCAACGGCAGTTAAGAAATGTGGGGAATTCATTATTTTAAGACTTATTCTCAAACACAAGGGGTGCAATGTGACTAATAAAGTATATGCATAAAAAATATTTAGAATCGTTTAAATGTTGTAAATAGAATAAAAAAATTACAGTTACACTTTAATCTTGAATTCAAAAATTATAGTATGCAAAAGATAGTATTATATGTTCAGGTGTGTCCTGTCTTAAATAGCCTCTAAAACGGACACATCCCAAGATGTGTCGAATAAGATGGGAAACAAATATAAAAATAAAACAGTGGAGGTCCGAAGGACGTCTGTTGGCTTCTATCTTAAAGAGCCTACACTTTCAAAGTATACTTTCTTTTTTTACTGGATGCTACAAGCTTTTATGGAATTAATATCATGAGAAGTTTTATAACTTAGCCCTGTTCAAGAAAGTTTAATTGGTGAGAATGACTTAAACATCAGTTTTAATGTGTTGTACAATATTTTAAAAATAGATTTGCTAAAAAAAATGCTAGTTCAAATCTCTCCATACTTTTGGTGTTGAAAGCAAACAAAGAAACAAGACAAAAGTACCATTAGTTTTCTTTTATCTTTATAGTTTTAGCAATTTTTTTATGCCCCCTATTTACTATGCAAAATATTATTTTTCTATAATCTGGTGTATTGATAATCTTTCCTAAGTGTGCCTTAGTATATGTTTGCATTATGTAACTTTTAAATATTTTTTCGAATCAACACATTGTTCAGAAATCGTAACTGTGCGTCTCCCTAAAGAAACAAACAAACATGAAAAGTATGCATAAATGATCACCTGCTGGTAACTTAAATGGTTCTGGAGTTGATTCCTCTGGTTCTTCTCTGGGTAATCTCACTCTAAATGACCAAGGAGCAGCACCATATGGTTTGGCAATGATTCCATTCCTGTTTGATTCCTTATAACTCAGTTGACCTTGGATTCTTTCCACTAAAATGCGTACATTTTCATCCCATGGCTTCAGTACTCCAGCGTGAATTGCGGCTTGGCACATTGAAGATTCCTAAAGGCAAATAGGAGGCCAGTAAATTATGACATTTTACTTTGACTTCTTATGGAAAATATGGCGAGTAGTTATTCCTTTTTGGCCAAAGCCAATGTTACAGAAGAATACATTTTCCTGTTTCAGTGGCAACTTACATAGCTGTAGGTATCTGTACCCCACACCATGTTTGGATGTTGGTTGCAGTTGGATGGGCAGATTATTCTAGAAAAAAAGGAGTGCAGAGTTGTAAAGAGAATGCAAAGAAGAGGAAGAATGCAACAAGTAACCTAAACAAGACAGAAACTTAGTGTTACTTCTCAAACTTACTCTGCAACTGGTTCAGCCAATTGTTTGGCAGTTGACAAGCACTGACTCTTAACTGTTTAGAAAAGAGGAGAAGACGATTGTTAATGTTTAGACCTATGGAGGAATAGCGATCTTGCATGTTTTCATCTATTGATGTGAAGTAGGATTGTTGCTTACTAAGTGATTGATTTCAATAAGGAGTCCATTCTTATTGACCTCAGATTGATTGTTAAATTACATTTTACCAAGGAATCAAACTAGTTCCTCACTATTGTTTTGTACGAAGGAAAGCAAAAACTTCATACAGTCAAATATATAAGCATTCCAAAATGTTATTTCACTGCATAAACATAATGGGATGAGTTCCGAATCTAGGTGTTTGATGACCTATTGATCTTTCTACAAACCGAATTTCGGCCTCCTTTCCGCGTCTCTATGGGAATACCCGTGTTTTCAGGTAATCCAGGCATAGAAGCAATTGTTTTAGCTGCCATACAGATTTTAACATCTGTTTAGAATTAAATTTACCTGGTGGTTTCTTTGGTTTCTTTCCACCTGGTTTAGCGGTTTCTCCTTCTTTTGTGGGGTAGATAGTTCCTGTTTCTTTGGTTTCTTTGGTGGGATCCCAAGTTGATGGTTTCTTTATATAGTCAGAGGGTTGAGGAATTTCTTCAGGTTCCCAGAATGAGGGCTTATCTGAGTTTTCAGATGGAGCCTTGTCGATTGGTTTAGAGACCCTAAATGACTCTGCTGAAGGGCCATATTTATTGCTCCTCACTCCATTGTTTATGCTTTCTTCATAATTAGGGCGCCCTTGCACTTTCGCAAAGATCACTTTTCCACCTTCATTGCCTAGCACCCCAGCATGAAGACCTGCTCTGCAAATGGAGGAAGCCTATGGGACAAAGTTGAGATCAAGCTCTTATTTAGGGTCATATTGCATTGTTCAAATATTTTATATGTCTTAACCCTTTTTCATGGCCTACGGTTGTTTTAAATGGGTTTTTTTCAACCTTTTTTTTTTTAAACAGGAAACATATAAAAACGTTTACTGCCGCTTAAGTTCTTTTATAGCCGTATTTAACATTTCAACTTACTGGTGCATAGACTTCAGTTCCATAAACAGCAGCTTTCTCTTTGAGACAATCAGATGGACATGGGACTCTAAATGAATGGAAAAAATAAATACAATTTTTGGGGGGCATGTCAGATAGTTTGTTCAAGCATGCCCGTATATTATGTTAACATATATTTATACTTGATTTAAGAAACGGAGTAAAAAATGAAAGAGTGCTTACTCTGCAACACGCTCTTTAATTTCCATTGCAGTTAATGAACAGGATGACTTTTCTGTAATAAAAATACACATAACATAAGGACAAACACAACATTTCAACAGCCTATGATTTATGAGAAAATTGTTCCGTCACTTATTTTTACAGTGTAACTGTCATTATTTTTCAGTTACAAAATTTAGGGAACTTTAATTATGTTTTTTTTAAACAAACTTTATTAGCCATATTGGTTACCTTGTATGTGAAAATTTGCCTTAAACTGGAACACCCCCATTTCTAAACTCCCTTTGCTATCCCCTGTCCGTACAGTAGCTGTGTATGGGCATAACTGCATTCTCAGCTCGTTTTTCCCGACACTCTCTATCTCTAAATCGCTTTTTCTGGTGACGTACTCGATGCAAGAGATGGAGCATCGGGTAAACCTTTTAAGAGCAAGGATTGAAGGAGCAGCTGTGTCATCCCCTGCTACTGCTTCTCTATCATCTACACAGCTGAGAAGGGTCAGTAGCAGGCTTGTTCCAATGCTCTATATCTCTATCATCGGGTAGGCCATCAGGTAAAGCTATTTTGAGATAACATGCATCAGGACCAGCGAGCCGAGAGTGTATCTATGCTTCTGACTTTACATAGCTACTGTGTGCAGAGCATAGCAACGGCAGTTAAGAAATGTGGGGAATTCATTATTTTAAGACTAATTCTCAAACACAAGGGGTGCAATGTGACTAATAAAGTATATGCATAAAAAATATTTAGAATTGTTTAAATGTTGCAAATAGAATAAAAAAAATGACAGTTACACTTTAATCTTGAATTAAAAAATTATAGTATGCAAAAGATAGTATTATATGTTCAGGTGTGTCCTGTCTTAAATAGCCTCTAAAATGGACACATCCCAAGATGTGTCGAATAAGATGGGAAACAAATATAAAAATAAAACAGTGGAGGTCCGAAGGACGTCTGTTGGCTTCTATCTTAAAGAGCCTACACTTTCAAAGTATACTTTTTTTTTTAATGGATGCTACAAGCTTTTATGGAATTATTATCATGAGAAGTTTTATAACTTAGCCCTGTTCAAGAAAGTTTAATTGGGGAGAGTGACTTAAACATCAGTTTTAATGTGTTGTACAATATTTCAAAAATAGATTTGCTAAAAAAAATGCTAGTTCAAATCTCTCCATACTTTTGGTGTTGAAAGCAAACAAAGAAACAAGACAAAAGTACCATTAGTTTTCTTTTATCTTTATAGTTTTAGCAATTTTTTTATGCCCCCTATTTACTATGCAAAATATTATTTTTCTATAATCTGGTGTATTGGTAATCTTTCCTAAGTGTGCCTTAGTATATGTTTGCATTATGTGACTTTTAAATATTTTTTCGAATCAACACATTGTTCAGAAATCGTAACTGTGCGTCTCCCTAAAGAAACAAACAAACATGAAAAGTATGCATAAATGATCACCTGCTGGTAACTTAAATGGTTCTGGAGTTGATTCCTCTGGTTCTTCTCTGGGTAATCTCACTCTAAATGACCAAGGAGCAGCACCATATGGTTTGGCAATGATTCCATTCCTGTTTGATTCCTTATAACTCAGTTGACCTTGGATTCTTTCCACTAAAATGCGTACATTTTCATCCCATGGCTTCAGTACTCCAGCGTGAATTGCGGCTTGGCACATTGAAGATTCCTAAAGGCAAATAGGAGGCCAGTAAATTATGACATTTTACTTTGACTTCTTATGGAAAATATGGCGAGTAGTTATTCCTTTTTGGCCAAAGCCAATGTTACAGAAGAATACATTTTCCTGTTTCAGTGGCAACTTACATAGCTGTAGGTATCTGTACCCCACACCATGTTTGGATGTTGGTTGCAGTTGGATGGGCAGATTATTCTAGAAAAAAAGGAGTGCAGGGTTGTAAAGAGAATGCAAAGAAGAGGAAGAATGCAACAAGTAACCTATACAAGACAGAAACTTAGTGTTACTTCTCAAACTTACTCTGCAACTGGTTCAGCCAATTGTTTGGCAGTTGACAAGCACTGACTCTTAACTGTTTAGAAAAGAGGAGAAGACGATTGTTAATGTTTAGACCTATGGAGGAATAGCGTTCTTGCATGTTTTCATCTATTGATGTGAAGTAGGATTGTTGCTTACTAAGTGACTGATTTCAATAAGGAGTCCATTCTTATTGACCTCAGATTGATTGTTAAATTAAATTTTACCAAGGAATCAAACTAGTTCCTCACTATTGTTTTGTACGAAGGAAAGCAAAAACTTAGTACAGTCAAATATATAAGCACTCCAAAATGTTATTTCACTGCATAAACATAATGGGATAAGTTCCGAATCTAGGTGTTTGATGACCTATTGATCTTTCTACAAACCGAATTTCGGCCTCCTTTCCGCGTCTCTATGGGAATACCTGTGTTTTCAGGTAATCCAGGCATAGAAGCAATTGTTTTAGCTGCCATACATATTTTAACATCTGTTTAGAATTAAATTTACCTGGTGGTTTCTTTGGTTTCTTTCCACCTGGTTTAGCGGTTTCTCCTTCTTTTGTGGGGTAGATAGTTCCTGTTTCTTTGGTTTCTTTGGTGGGATCCCAAGTTGATGGTTTCTTTATATAGTCAGAGGGTTGAGGAATTTCTTCAGGTTCCCAGAATGAGGGCTTATCTGAGGTTTCAGATGGAGCCTTGTCGATTGGTTTAGAGACCCTAAATGACTCTGCTGAAGGGCCATATTTATTGCTCCTCACTCCATTGTTTATGCTTTCTTCATAATTAGGGCGCCCTTGCACTTTCACAAAGATCACTTTTCCACCTTCATTGCCTAGCACTCCAGCATGAAGACCTGCTCTGCAAATGGAGGAAGCCTATGGGACAAAGTTGAGATCAAGCTCTTATTTAGGGTCATATTGCATTGTTCAAATATTTTATATGTTTTAACCCTTTGTCATGGCCTACGGTTGTTTTAAATGGGTTTTTTTCAACCTTTTTTTTTTTAAACAGGAAACATATAAAAACGTTTACTGCCGCTTAAGTTCTTTTATAGCCGTATTTAACATTTCAGCTTACCGGTGCATAGACTTCAGTTCCATAAACAGCAGCTTTCTCTTTGAGACAATCAGATGGACATGGGACTCTAAATGAATGGAAAAAATAAATACAATTTTTGGGGGGCATGTCAGATAGTTTGTTCAAGCATGCCCGTATCTTATGTTAACATATATTTATACTTGATTTAAGAAACGGAGTAAAAAATGAAAGAGTGCTTACTCTGCAACACGCTCTTTAATTTCCATTGCAGTTAATGAACAGGATGACTTTTCTGTAATAAAAATACACATAACATAAGGACAAACACAACATTTCAACAGCCTATGATTTATGAGAAAATTGTTCCGTCACTTATTTTTACAGTGTAACTGTCATTATTTTTCAGTTACAAAATTTAGGGAACTTTAATTATGTTTTTTTTTTAACAAACTTTATTAGCCATATTGGTTACCTTTTATGTGAAAATTTGCCTTAAACTGGAACACCCCCATTTCTAAACTCCCTTTGCTATCCCCTGTCCGTACAGTAGCTGTGTATGGGCATATCTGCATTCTCAGCTCGTTTTTCCCGACACTCTCTATCTCTAAATCGCTTTTTCTGGTGACGTACTCGATGCAAGAGATGGAGCATCGGGTAAACCTTTTTAGAGCACGGATTGAAGGAGCAGCTGTGTCATCCCCTGCTACTGCTTCTCTCTCATCTACACAGCTGAGAATGGTCAGTAGCAGGCTTGTTCCAATGCTCTATATCTCTATCATCGGGTAGGCCATCAGGTAAAGCTATTTTGAGATAACATGCATCAGGACCAGCGAGCCGAGAGTGTATCTATGCTTCTGACTTTACATAGCTACTGTGTGCAGAGCATAGCAACGGCAGTTAAGAAATGTGGGGAATTCATTATTTTAAGACTAATTCTCAAACACAAGGGGTGCAATGTGACTAATAAAGTATATGCATAAAAAATATTTAGAATTGTTTAAATGTTGCAAATAGAATAAAAAAAATGACAGTTACACTTTAATCTTGAATTCAAAAATTATAGTATGCAAAAGATAGTATTATATGTTCAGGTGTGTCCTGTCTTAAATAGCCTCTAAAACGGACACATCCCAAGATGTGTCGAATAAGATGGGAAACAAATATAAAAATAAAACAGTGGAGGTCCGAAGGACGTCTGTTGGCTTCTATCTTAAAGAGCCTACACTTTCAAAGTATACTTTTTTTTTTTACTGGATGCTACAAGCTTTTATGGAATTTATATCATGAGAAGTTTTATAACTTAGCCCTGTTCAAGAAAGTTTAATTGGGGAGAGTGACTTAAACATCAGTTTTAATGTGTTGTACAATATTTCAAAAATAGATTTGCTAAAAAAAATGCTAGTTCAAATCTCTCCATACTTTTGGTGTTGAAAGCAAACAAAGAAACAAGACAAAAGTACCATTAGTTTTCTTTTATCTTTATAGTTTTAGCAATTTGTTTTATGCCCCCTATTTACTATGCAAAATATTATTTTTCTATAATCTGGTGTATTGATAATCTTTCCTAAGTATGCCTTAGTATATGTTTGCATTATGTGACTTTTAAATATTTTTTCCAATCAACACATTGTTCTGAAATCGTAACTGTGCGTGTCCCTAAAGAAACAAACAAAAATAAAAAGTATGCATAAATGATCACCTGCTGGTAACTTAAATGGTTCTGGAGTTGATTCCTCTGGTTCTTCTCTGGGTAATCTCACTCTAAATGACCAAGGAGCAGCACCATATGGTTTGGCAATGATTCCATTCCTGTTTGATTCCTTATAACTCAGTTGACCTTGGATTCTTTCCACTAAAATGCGTACATTTTCATCCCATGGCTTCAGTACTCCAGCGTGAATTGCGGCTTGGCACATTGAAGATTCCTAAAGGCAAATAGGAGGCCAGTAAATTATGACATTTTACTTTGACTTCTTATGGAAAATATGGCGAGTAGTTATTCCTTTTTGGCCAAAGCCAATGTTACAGAAGAATACATTTTCCTGTTTCAGTGGCAACTTACATAGCTGTAGGTATCTGTACCCCACACCATGTTTGGATGTTGGTTGCAGTTGGATGGGCAGATTATTCTAGAAAAAAAGGAGTGCAGAGTTGTAAAGAGAATGCAAAGAAGAGGAAGAATGCAACAAGTAACCTAAACAAGACAGAAACTTAGTGTTACTTCTCAAACTTACTCTGCAACTGGTTCAGCCAATTGTTTGGCAGTTGACAAGCACTGACTCTTAACTGTTTAGAAAAGAGGAGAAGACGATTGTTAATGTTTAGACCTATGGAGGAATAGCGATCTTGCGTGTTTTCATCTATTGATGTGAAGTAGGATTGTTGCTTACTAAGTGACTGATTTCAATAAGGAGTCCATTCTTATTGACCTCAGATTGATTGTTAAATTACATTTTAGCAAGGAATCAAACTAGTTCCTCACTATTGTTTTGTACGAAGGAAAGCAAAAACTTCATACAGTCAAATATATAAGCATTCCAAAATGTTATTTCACTGCATAAACATAATGGGATAAGTTCCCAATCTAGGTGTTTGATGACCTATTGATCGTTCTACAAACCGAATTTCGGCCTCCTTTCCGCGTCTCTATGGGAATACCCGTGTTTTCAGGTAATCCAGGCATAGAAGCAATTGTTTTAGCTGCCATACAGATTTTAACATCTGTTTAGAATTAAATTTACCTGGTGGTTTCTTTGGTTTCTTTCCACCTGGTTTAGCGGTTTCTCCTTCTTTTGTGGGGTAGATAGTTCCTGTTTCTTTGGTTTCTTTGGTGGGATCCCAAGTTGATGGTTTCTTTATGTAGTCAGAGGGTTGAGGAATTTCTTCAGGTTCCCAGAATGAGGGCTTATCTGAGGTTTCAGATGGAGCATTGTCGATTGGTTTAGAGACCCTAAATGACTCTGCTGAAGGGCCATATTTATTGCTTCTCACTCCATTGTTTATGCTTTCTTCATAATTAGGGCGCCCTTGCACTTTCGCAAAGATCACTTTTCCACCTTCATTGCCTATCACTCCAGCATGAAGACCTGCTCTGCAAATGGAGGAAGCCTATGGGACAAAGTTGAGATCAAGCTCTTATTTAGGGTCATATTGCATTGTTCAAATATTTTATACGTTTTAACCCTTTTTCATGGCCTACAGTTGTTTTAAATGTGTTTTTTTTTCAATTTTTTTTTATTTTTTAAACAGGAAACATTTAAAAACGTTTACTGCCCTTTAAGTTCTTTTATAGCCATATTTAACATTTCAGCTTACCGGTGCATAGACTTCAGTTCCATAAACAGCAGCTTTCTCTTTGAGACAATCAGATGGACATGGGACTCTAAATGAATGGAAAAAATAAATACAATTTTTGGGGGGCATGTCAGATAGTTTGTTCAAGCATGCCGTATATTATGTTAACATATATTTATACTTGATTTAAGAAATGGAGTAAAAAATGAAAGAGTGCTTACTCTGCGACACGCTCTTTAATTTCCATTGCAGTTAATGAACAGGATGACTTTTCTGTAATAAAAATACACATAACATAAGGACAAACACAACATTTTAACAGCCTATGATTTATGAGAAAATTGTTCCGTCACTTATTTTTACAGTGTAACTGTCATTATTTTTCAGTTACAAAATTTATGGAACTTTAATTATGTTTTTTTTTAACAAACTTTATTAGCCATATTGGTTATTTTGTATGTGAAAATTAGTCTTAAACTGGAACACCCCCATTTCTAAACTCCCTTTGCTATCCCCTGTCCGTACAGTAGCTGTGTATAGGCATATCTGCATTCTCAGCTCGTTTTTCCCGACACTCTCTATCTCTAAATCGCTTTTTCTGGTGACGTACTCGATGCAAGAGATGGAGCATCGGGTAAACCTTTTTAGAGCAAGGATTGAAGGAGCAGCTGTGTCATCCCCTGCTACTGCTTCTCTATCATCTACACAGCTGAGAAGGGTCAGTAGCAGGCTTGTTCCAATGCTCTATATCTCTATCATCGGGTAGGCCATCAGGTAAAGCTATTTTGAGATAACATGCATCAGGACCAGCGAGCCGAGAGTGTATCTATGCTTCTGACTTTACATAGCTACTGTGTGCAGAGCATAGCAACGGCAGTTAAGAAATGTGGGAAATTCATTATTTTAAAACTAATTCTCAAACACAAGGGGTGCAATGTGACTAATAAAGTATATGCATAAAAAATATTTAGAATTGTTTAAATGTTGCAAATAGAATAAAAAAAATGACAGTTACACTTTAATCTTGAATTCAAAAATTATAGTATGCAAAAGATAGTATTATATGTTCAGGTGTGTCCTGTCTTAAATAGCCTCTAAAACGGACACATCCCAAGATGTGTTGAATAAGATGGGAAACAAATATAAAAATAAAACAGTGGAGGTCCGAAGGACGTCTGTTGGCTTCTATCTTAAAGAATCTACACTTTCAAAGTATACTTTTTTTTTACTGGATGCTACAAGCTTTTATGGAATTAATATCATGAGAAGTTTTATAACTTAGCCCTGTTCAAGAAAGTTTAATTGGTGAGAATGACTTAAACATCAGTTTTAATGTGTTGTACAATATTTCAAAAATAGATTTGCTAAAAAAAATGCTAGTTCAAATCTCTCCATACTTTTGGTGTTGAAAGCAAACAAAGAAACAAGACAAAAGTACCATTAGTTTTCTTTTATCTTTATAGTTTTAGCAATTTGTTTTATGCCCCCTATTTACTATGCAAAATATTATTTTTCTATAATCTGGTGTATTGATAATCTTTCCTAAGTATGCCTTAGTATATGTCTGCATTATGTGACTTTTAAATATTTTTTCCAATCAACACATTGTTCTGAAATCGTAACTGTGCGTGTCCCTAAAGAAACAAACAAACATAAAAAGTATGCATAAATGATCACCTGCTGGTAACTTAAATGGTTCTGGAGTTGATTCCTCTGGTTCTTCTCTGGGTAATCTCACTCTAAATGACCAAGGAGCAGCACCATATGGTTTGGCAATGATTCCATTCCTGTTTGATTCCTTATAACTCAGTTGACCTTGGATTCTTTCCACTAAAATGCGTACATTTTCATCCCATGGCTTCAGTACTCCAGCGTGAATTGCGGCTTGGCACATTGAAGATTCCTAAAGGCAAATAGGAGGCCAGTAAATTATGACATTTTACTTTGACTTCTTATGGAAAATATGGCGAGTAGTTATTCCTTTTTGGCCAAAGCCAATGTTACAGAAGAATACATTTTCCTGTTTCAGTGGCAACTTACATAGCTGTAGGTATCTGTACCCCACACCATGTTTGGATGTTGGTTGCAGTTGGATGGGCAGATTATTCTAGAAAAAAAGGAGTGCAGAGTTGTAAAGAGATTGCAAAGAAGAGGAAGAATGCAACAAGTAACCTAAACAAGACAGAAACTTAGTGTTACTTCTCAAACTTACTCTGCAACTGGTTCAGCCAATTGTTTGGCAGTTGACAAGCACTGACTCTTAACTGTTTAGAAAAGAGGAGAAGACGATTGTTAATGTTTAGACCTATGGAGGAATAGCGATCTTGCGTGTTTTCATCTATTGATGTGAAGTAGGATTGTTGCTTACTAAGTGACTGATTTCAATAAGGAGTCCATTCTTATTGACCTCAGATTGATTGTTAAATTACATTTTACCAAGGAATCAAACTAGTTCCTCACTATTGTTTTGTACGAAGGAAAGCAAAAACTTCATACAGTCAAATATATAAGCATTCCAAAATGTTATTTCACTGCATAAACATAATGGGATAAGTTCCCAATCTAGGTGTTTGATGACCTATTGATCTTTCTACAAACCGAATTTCGGCCTCCTTTCCGCGTCTCTATGGGAATACCCGTGTTTTCAGGTAATCCAGACATAGAAGCAATTGTTTTAGCTGCCATACAGATTTTAACATCTGTTTAGAATTAAATTTACCTGGTGGTTTCTTTCCACCTGGTTTAGCGGTTTCTCCTTCTTTTGTGGGGTGGATAGTTCCTGTTTCTTTGGTTTCTTTGGTGGGATCCCAAGTTGATGGTTTCTTTATATAGTCAGAGGGTTGAGGAATTTCTTCAGGTTTCCAGAATGAGGGCTTATCTGAGGTTTCAGATGGAGCCTTGTCGATTGGTTTAGAGACCCTAAATGACTCTGCTGAAGGGCCATATTTATTGCTCCTCACTCCATTGTTTATGCTTTCTTCATAATTAGGGCGCCCTTGCACTTTCGCAAAGATCACTTTTCCACCTTCATTGCCTAGCACTCCAGCATGAAGACCTGCTCTGCAAATGGAGGAAGCCTATGGGACAAAATTGAGATCAAGCTCTTATTTAGGGTCATATTGCATTGTTCAAATATTTTATAATTTTTAACCCTTTTTCATGGCCTACAGTTGTTTTAAATAGGTTTTTTTAAAACTTTTTTTAATTTTTTAAACAGGAAACATATAAAAACGTTTACTGCCCTTTAAGTTCTTTTATAGCCATATTTAACATTTCAGCTTACCGGTGCATAGACTTCAGTTCCATAAACAGCAGCTTTCTCTTTGAGACAATCAGATGGACATGGGACTCTAAATGAATGGAAAAAATAAATAAAATTTTTGGGGGGCATGTCAGATAGTTTGTTCAAGCATGCCCGTATATGATGTTAACATATATTTATACTTGATTTAAGAAACGGAGTAAAAAATGAAAGAGTGCTTACTCTGCAACACGCTCTTTAATTTCCATTGCAGTTAATGAACAGGATGACTTTTCTGTAATAAAAATACACATAACATAAGGACAAACACAACATTTTAACAGCCTATGATTTATGAGAAAATTGTTCCGTCACTTATTTTTACAGTGTAACTGTCATTATTTTTCAGTTACAAAATTTAGGGAACTTTAATAATTTTTTTTAAACAAATTTTATTAGCCATATTGATTACCTTGTATGTGAAAATTAGTCTTAAACTGGAACACCCCCATTTCTAAACTCTCTTTGCTATCCCCTGTCCGTACAGTAGCTGTGTATTGGCATATCTGCATTCTCAGCTCGTTTTTCCTGACACTCTCTATCTCTAAATAGCTTTTTCTGGTGACGTACTCGATGCAAAAGATGGAGCATCGGGTAAACCTTTTTAGAGCACGGATTGAAGGAGCAGCTGTGTCATCCCCTGCTACTGCTTCTCTCTCATCTACACAGCTGAGAATGGTCAGTAGCAGGCTTGTTCCAATGCTCTATATCTCTATCATCGGGTAGGCCATCAGGTAAAGCTATTTTGAGATAACATGCATCAGGACCAGCGAGCCGAGAGTGTATCTATGCTTCTGACTTTACATAGCTACTGTGTGCAGAGCATAGCAACGGCAGTTAAGAAATGTGGTGAATTCATTATTTTAAGACTAATTCTCAAACACAAGGGGTGCAATGTGACTCATAAAGTATATGCATAAAAAATATTTAGAATCGTTTAAATGTTGTAAATAGAATAAAAAAAATGACAGTTACACTTTAATCTTGAATTCAAAAATTATAGTATGCAAAAGATAGTATTATATGTTCAGGTGTGTCCTGTCTTAAATACCGTATATACTCGAGTATAGGCCGAGTTTTTCAGCACGATTTTTCGTGCTGAAAACACCCCCCTCGGCTTATACTCGAGTGAACTCCCCCACCCGCAGTGGTCTTCAACCTGCGGACCTCCAGAGGTTTCAAAACTACAACTCCCAGCAAGCCCGGGCAGCCATCGGCTGTCCGGGCTTGCTGGGAGTTGTAGTTTTGAAACCTCCGGAGGTCCGCAGGTTGAAGACCACTGCGGCCTTCAACATCATCCAGCCCCCTCTCACCCCCTTTAGTTCTGAGTACTCACCTCCGCTCGGCGCTGGTCCGGTCCTGCAGGGCTGTCCGGTGAGGAGGTGGTCCGGTGAGGAGGTGGTCCGGGCTGCTATCTTCACCGGGGAGGCCTCTTCTAAGCGCTTCGGGCCCGGCCTCAGAATAGTCACGTTGCCTTGACAACGACGCAGATACGTCGTTGTCAAGGCAACGGCTCTATTCCGGGCCGGAAGCGCGGAGAAGAGGCGCCCCCGGTGAAGATAGCAGCCCGGACCACCTCCTCACCGGACCACCTCCTTACCGGACAGCCCTGCAGGACCGGACCAGCGCCGAGCGGAGGTGAGTACTCAGAACTAAAGGGGGTGAGAGGGGGCTGGATGATGTTGAAGGCCGCAGTGGTCTTCAACCTGCGGACCTCCGGAGGTTTCAAAACTACAACTCCCAGCAAGCCCGGACAGCCGATGGCTGCCCGGGCTTGCTGGGAGTTGTAGTTTTGAAACCTCTGGAGGTCCGCATGTTGAAGGCCGCAGTGGTCTTCAACCTGCGGACCTCCGGAGGTTTCAAAACTACAACTCCCAGCAAGCCCGGACAGCCGATGGCTGCCCGGGCTTGCTGGGAGTTGTAGTTTTGAAACCTCTGGAGGTCCGCAGGTTGAAGGCCGCAGTGGTCTTCAACCTGCGGACCTCCGGAGGTTTCAAAACTACAACTCCCAGCAAGCCCGGACAGCCGATGGCTGCCCGGGCTTGCTGGGAGTTGTAGTTTTGAAACCTCTGGAGGTCCGCAGGTTGAAGACCACTGAGGGCGAATGATGAGAAGAGGATGATGAAGGGGGGGGGGGGTGTGGGGATGATGAAGGGGGGTGGAGATGATGAAGGGGGGGGGGTGTGGGATGATTACAAGGGGATGATGAAGGGGGGATGTGTGGGATGATAAGGGGATGTGTGGGATGATGACAAGGGGATGATGAAGGGGGGATGTGTGGGATGATGACAAGGGGATGATGAAGGGGGGGATGTGTGGGATAAGGGGATGTGTGGGATGATGACAAGGGGATGATGAAGGGGGGATGTGTGGGATAAGGGGATGTGTGGGATGATGACAAGGGGATGATGAAGGGGGGATGTGTGGGATGATGACAAGGGGATGATGAAGGGGGGATGTGTGGGATGATAAGTGGATGTGTGGGATGATGACAAGGGGATGATGAAGGGGGGATGTGTGGGATAAGGGGATGTGTGGGATGATGACAAGGGGATGATGAAGGGGGGATGTGTGGGATGATGACAAGGGGATGATGAAGGGGGGATGTGTGGGATGATAAGGGGATGTGTGGGATGATGACAAGGGGATGATGAAGGGGGGATGTGTGGGATGATGACAAGGGGATGATGAGGATGTTAATGACGGGTCTGGATGATGACAGGGGGGGATGATGTATTTCCCACCCTAGGCTTATACTCGAGTCAATAACTTTTCCTGGGATTTTGGGTTGAAATTAGGGGTCTCGGCTTATACTCGGGTCGGCTTATACTCGAGTATATACGGTAGCCTCTAAAACGGACACATCCCAAGATGTGTCGAATAAGATGGGAAACAAATATAAAAATAAAACAGTGGAGGTCCGAAGGACGTCTGTTGGCTTCTATCTTAAAGAGCCTACACTTTCAAAGTATACTTTTTTTTTTACTGGATGCTACAAGCTTTTATGGAATTAATATCATGAGAAGTTTTATAACTTAGCCCTGTTCAAGAAAGTTTAATTGGGGAGAGTGACTTAAACATCAGTTTTAATGTGTTGTACAATATTTCAAAAATAGATTTGCTAAAAAAAATGCTAGTTCAAATCTCTCCATACTTTTGGTGTTGAAAGCAAACAAAGAAACAAAAGTACCATTAGTTTTCTTTTATCTTTATAGTTTTAGCAATTTGTTTTATGCCCCCTATTTACTATGCAAAATATTATTTTTCTATAATCTGGTGTATTGATAATCTTTCCTAAGTATGCCTTAGTATATGTTTGCATTATGTGACTTTTAAATATTTTTTCCAATCAACACATTGTTCTGAAATCGTAACTGTGCGTGTCCCTAAAGAAACAAACAAACATAAAAAGTATGCATAAATGATCACCTGCTGGTAACTTAAATGGTTCTGGAGTTGATTCCTCTGGTTCTTCTCTGGGTAATCTCACTCTAAATGACCAAGGAGCAGCACCATATGGTTTGGCAATGATTCCATTCCTGTTTGATTCCTTATAACTCAGTTGACCTTGGATTCTTTCCACTAAAATGCGTACATTTTCATCCCATGGCTTCAGTACTCCAGCGTGAATTGCGGCTTGGCACATTGAAGATTCCTAAAGGCAAATAGGAGGCCATTAAATTATGACATTTTACTTTGACTTCTTATGGAAAATATGGCGAGTAGTTATTCCTTTTTGGCCAAAGCCAATGTTACAGAAGAATACATTTTCCTGTTTCAGTGGCAACTTACATAGCTGTAGGTATCTGTACCCCACACCATGTTTGGATGTTGGTTGCAGTTGGATGGGCAGATTATTCTAGAAAAAAAGGAGTGCAGAGTTGTAAAGAGAATGCAAAGAAGAGGAAGAATGCAACAATTAACCTAAACAAGACAAAAACTTAGTGTTACTTCTCAAACTTACTCTGCAACTGGTTCAGCCAATTGTTTGGCAGTTGACAAGCACTGACTCTTAACTGTTTAGAAAAGAGGAGAAGACGATTGTTAATGTTTAGACCTATGGAGGAATAGCGATCTTGCGTGTTTTCATCTATTGATGTGAAGTAGGATTGTTGCTTACTAAGTGACTGATTTCAATAAGGAGTCCATTCTTATTGACCTCAGATTGATTGTTAAAATACATTTTACCAAGGAATCAAACTAGTTCCTCACTATTGTTTTGTACGAAGGAAAGCAAAAACTTCATGCAGTCAAATATATAAGCATTCCAAAATGTTATTTCACTGCATAAACATAATGGGATAAGTTCCGAATCTAGGTGTTTGATGACCTATCGATCTTTCTACAAACCGAATTTCGGCCTCCTTTCCGCGTCTCTATGGGAATACCCGTGTTTTCAGGTAATCCAGGCATAGAAGCAATTGTTTTAGCTGCCATACAGATTTTAACATCTGTTTAGAATTAAATTTACCTGGTGGTTTCTTTGGTTTCTTTCCACCTGGTTTAGCGGTTTCTCCTTCTTTTGTGGGGTAGATAGTTCCTGTTTCTTTGGTTTCTTTGGTGGGATCCCAAGTTGATGGTTTCTTTATATAGTCAGAGGGTTGAGGAATTTCTTCAGGTTCCCAGAATGAGGGCTTATCTGAGGTTTCAGATGGAGCCTTGTCGATTGGTTTAGAGACCCTAAATGACTCTGCTGAAGGGCCATATTTATTGCTCCTCACTCCATTGTTTATGCTTTCTTCATAATTAGGGCGCCCTTGCACTTTCGCAAAGATCACTTTTCCACCTTCATTGCCTAGCACTCCAGCATGAAGACCTGCTCTGCAAATGGAGGAAGCCTATGGGACAAAGTTGAGATCAAGCTCTTATTTAGGGTCATATTGCATTGTTCAAATATTTTATACGTTTTAACCCTTTTTCATGGCGTTCAGTTGTTTTAAATGTTTTTTTTTTCAAACTTTTTTTATTTTTTAAACAGGAAACATATAAAAACGTTTACTGCCCTTTAAGTTCTTTTATAGCCATATTTAACATTTCAGCTTACCGGTGCATAGACTTCAGTTCCATAAACAGCAGCTTTCTCTTTGAGACAATCAGATGGACATGGGACTCTAAATGAATGGAAAAAATAAATAAAATTTTTGGGGGGCATGTCAGATAGTTTGTTCAAGCATGCCGTATATTATGTTAACATATATTTATACTTGATTTAAGAAATGGAGTAAAAAATGAAAGAGTGCTTACTCTGCGACACGCTCTTTAATTTCCATTGCAGTTAATGAACAGGATGACTTTTCTGTAATAAAAATACACATAACATAAGGACAAACACAACATTTTAACAGCCTATGATTTATGAGAAAATTGTTCCGTCACTTATTTTTACAGTGTAACTGTCATTATTTTTCAATTACAAAATTTAGGGAACTTTAATTATGTTTTTTTTTAACAAACTTTATTAGCCATATTGGTTACCTTGTATATGAAAATTAGTCTTAAACTGGAACACCCCCATTTCTAAACTCCCTTTGCTATCCCCTGTCCGTACAGTAGCTGTGTATTGGCATATCTGCATTCTCAGCTCGTTTTTCCCGACACTCTCTATCTCTAAATAGCTTTTTCTGGTGACGTACTCGATGCAAGAGATGGAGCATCGGGTAAACCTTTTTAGAGCACGGATTGAAGGAGCAGCTGTGTCATCCCCTGCTACTGCTTCTCTCTCATCTACACAGCTGAGAATGGTCAGTAGCAGGCTTGTTCCAATGCTCTATATCTCTATCATCGGGTAGGCCATCAGGTAAAGCTATTTTGAGATAACATGCATCAGGACCAGCGAGCCGAGAGTGTATCTATGCTTCTGACTTTACATAGCTACTGTGTGCAGAGCATAGCAACGGCAGTTAAGAAATGTGGTGAATTCATTATTTTAAGACAAATTCTCAAACACAAGGGGTGCAATGTGACTAATAAAGTATATGCATAAAAAATATTTAGAATCGTTTAAATGTTGTAAATAGAATTAAAAAAAATGACAGTTACACTTTAATCTTGAATTCAAAAATTATAGTATGCAAAAGATAGTATTATATGTTCAGGTGTGTCCTGTCTTAAATAGCCTCTAAAACGGACACATCCCAAGATGTGTCGAATAAGATGGGAAACAAATATAAAAATAAAACAGTGGAGGTCCGAAGGACGTCTGTTGGCTTCTATCTTAAAGAGCCTACACTTTCAAAGTATACTTTTTTTTTTTACTGGATGCTACAAGCTTTTATGGAATTAATATCATGAGAAGTTTTATAACTTAGCCCTGTTCAAGAAAGTTTAATTGGGGAGAGTGACTTAAACATCAGTTTTAATGTGTTGTACAATATTTCAAAAATAGATTTGCTAAAAAAAAATGCTAGTTCAAATCTCTCCATACTTTTGGTGTTGAAAGCAAACAAAGAAACAAGACAAAAGTACCATTAGTTTTCTTTTATCTTTATAGTTTTAGCAATTTGTTTTATGCCCCCTATTTACTATGCAAAATATTATTTTTCTATAATCTGGTGTATTGATAATCTTTCCTAAGTATGCCTTAGTATATGTTTGCATTATGTGACTTTTAAATATTTTTTCCAATCAACACATTGTTCTGAAATCGTAACTGTGCGTGTCCCTAAAGAAACAAACAAACATAAAAAGTATGCATAAATGATCACCTGCTGGTAACTTAAATGGTTCTGGAGTTGATTCCTCTGGTTCTTCTCTGGGTAATCTCACTCTAAATGACCAAGGAGCAGCACCATATGGTTTGGCAATGATTCCATTCCTGTTTGATTCCTTATAACTCAGTTGACCTTGGATTCTTTCCACTAAAATGCGTACATTTTCATCCCATGGCTTCAGTACTCCAGCGTGAATTGCGGCTTGGCACATTGAAGATTCCTAAAGGCAAATAGGAGGCCATTAAATTATGACATTTTACTTTGACTTCTTATGGAAAATATGGCGAGTAGTTATTCCTTTTTGGCCAAAGCCAATGTTACAGAAGAATAAATTTTCCTGTTTCAGTGGCAACTTACATAGCTGTAGGTATCTGTACCCCACACCATGTTTGGATGTTGGTTGCAGTTGGATGGGCAGATTATTCTAGAAAAAAAGGAGTGCAGAGTTGTAAAGAGAATGCAAAGAAGAGGAAGAATGCAACAATTAACCTAAACAAGACAAAAACTTAGTGTTACTTCTCAAACTTACTCTGCAACTGGTTCAGCCAATTGTTTGGCAGTTGACAAGCACTGACTCTTAACTGTTTAGAAAAGAGGAGAAGACGATTGTTAATGTTTAGACCTATGGAGGAATAGCGATCTTGCGTGTTTTCATCTATTGATGTGAAGTAGGATTGTTGCTTACTAAGTGACTGATTTCAATAAGGAGTCCATTCTTATTGACCTCAGATTGATTGTTAAAATACATTTTACCAAGGAATCAAACTAGTTCCTCACTATTGTTTTGTACGAAGGAAAGCAAAAACTTCATGCAGTCAAATATATAAGCATTCCAAAATGTTATTTCACTGCATAAACATAATGGGATAAGTTCCGAATCTAGGTGTTTGATGACCTATCGATCTTTCTACAAACCGAATTTCGGCCTCCTTTCCGCGTCTCTATGGGAATACCCGTGTTTTCAGGTAATCCAGGCATAGAAGCAATTGTTTTAGCTGCCATACAGATTTTAACATCTGTTTAGAATTAAATTTACCTGGTGGTTTCTTTGGTTTCTTTCCACCTGGTTTAGCGGTTTCTCCTTCTTTTGTGGGGTAGATAGTTCCTGTTTCTTTGGTTTCTTTGGTGGGATCCCAAGTTGATGGTTTCTTTATATAGTCAGAGGGTTGAGGAATTTCTTCAGGTTCCCAGAATGAGGGCTTATCTGAGGTTTCAGATGGAGCCTTGTCGATTGGTTTAGAGACCCTAAATGACTCTGCTGAAGGGCCATATTTATTGCTCCTCACTCCATTGTTTATGCTTTCTTCATAATTAGGGCGCCCTTGCACTTTCGCAAAGATCACTTTTCCACCTTCATTGCCTAGCACTCCAGCATGAAGACCTGCTCTGCAAATGGAGGAAGCCTATGGGACAAAGTTGAGATCAAGCTCTTATTTAGGGTCATATTGCATTGTTCAAATATTTTATACGTTTTAACCCTTTTTCATGGCGTTCAGTTGTTTTAAATGTTTTTTTTTTCAAACTTTTTTTATTTTTTAAACAGGAAACATATAAAAACGTTTACTGCCCTTTAAGTTCTTTTATAGCCATATTTAACATTTCAGCTTACCGGTGCATAGACTTCAGTTCCATAAACAGCAGCTTTCTCTTTGAGACAATCAGATGGACATGGGACTCTAAATGAATGGAAAAAATAAATAAAATTTTTGGGGGGCATGTCAGATAGTTTGTTCAAGCATGCCGTATATTATGTTAACATATATTTATACTTGATTTAAGAAATGGAGTAAAAAATGAAAGAGTGCTTACTCTGCGACACGCTCTTTAATTTCCATTGCAGTTAATGAACAGGATGACTTTTCTGTAATAAAAATACACATAACATAAGGACAAACACAACATTTTAACAGCCTATGATTTATGAGAAAATTGTTCCGTCACTTATTTTTACAGTGTAACTGTCATTATTTTTCAGTTACAAAATTTAGGGAACTTTAATTATGGTTTTTTTTAACAAACTTTATTAGCCATATTGGTTACCTTGTATATGAAAATTAGTCTTAAACTGGAACACCCCCATTTCTAAACTCCCTTTGCTATCCCCTGTCCGTACAGTAGCTGTGTATTGGCATATCTGCATTCTCAGCTCGTTTTTCCTGACACTCTCTATCTCTAAATAGCTTTTTCTGGTGACGTACTCGATGCAAGAGATGGAGCATCGGGTAAACCTTTTTAGAGCACGGATTGAAGGAGCAGCTGTGTCATCCCCTGCTACTGCTTCTCTCTCATCTACACAGCTGAGAATGGTCAGTAGCAGGCCTGTTCCAATGCTCTATATCTCTATCATCGGGTAGGCCATCAGGTAAAGCTATTTTGAGATAACATGCATCAGGACCAGCGAGCCGAGAGTGTATCTATGCTTCTGACTTTACATAGCTACTGTGTGCAGAGCATAGCAACGGCAGTTAAGAAATGTGGTGAATTCATTATTTTAAGACTAATTCTCAAACACAAGGGGTGCAATGTGACTAATAAAGTATATGCATAAAAAATATTTAGAATCGTTTAAATGTTGTAAATAGAATAAAAAAAAATGACAGTTACACTTTAATCTTGAATTCAAAAATTATAGTATGCAAAAGATAGTATTATATGTTCAGGTGTGTCCTGTCTTAAATAGCCTCTAAAACGGACACATCCCAAGATGTGTCGAATAAGATGGGAAACAAATATAAAAATAAAACAGTGGAGGTCCGAAGGACGTCTGTTGGCTTCTATCTTAAAGAGCCTACACTTTCAAAGTATACTTTTTTTTTTACTGGATGCTACAAGCTTTTATGGAATTAATATCATGAGAAGTTTTATAACTTAGCCCTGTTCAAGAAAGTTTAATTGGGGAGAGTGACTTAAACATCAGTTTTAATGTGTTGTACAATATTTCAAAAATAGATTTGCTAAAAAAAATGCTAGTTCAAATCTCTCCATACTTTTGGTGTTGAAAGCAAACAAAGAAACAAGACAAAAGTACCATTAGATTTCTTTTATCTTTATAGTTTTAGCAATTTGTTTTATGCCCCCTATTTACTATGCAAAATATTATTTTTCTATAATCTGGTGTATTGATAATCTTTCCTAAGTATGCCTTAGTATATGTTTGCATTATGTGACTTTTAAATATTTTTTCCAATCAACACATTGTTCTGAAATCGTAACTGTGCGTGTCCCTAAAGAAACAAACAAACATAAAAAGTATGCATAAATGATCACCTGCTGGTAACTTAAATGGTTCTGGAGTTGATTCCTCTGGTTCTTCTCTGGGTAATCTCACTCTAAATGACCAAGGAGCAGCACCATATGGTTTGGCAATGATTCCATTCCTGTTTGATTCCTTATAACTCAGTTGACCTTGGATTCTTTCCACTAAAATGCGTACATTTTCATCCCATGGCTTCAGTACTCCAGCGTGAATTGCGGCTTGGCACATTGAAGATTCCTAAAGGCAAATAGGAGGCCATTAAATTATGACATTTTACTTTGACTTCTTATGGAAAATATGGCGAGTAGTTATTCCTTTTTGGCCAAAGCCAATGTTACAGAAGAATACATTTTCCTGTTTCAGTGGCAACTTACATAGCTGTAGGTATCTGTACCCCACACCATGTTTGGATGTTGGTTGCAGTTGGATGGGCAGATTATTCTAGAAAAAAAGGAGTGCAGAGTTGTAAAGAGAATGCAAAGAAGAGGAAGAATGCAACAATTAACCTAAACAAGACAAAAACTTAGTGTTACTTCTCAAACTTACTCTGCAACTGGTTCAGCCAATTGTTTGGCAGTTGACAAGCACTGACTCTTAACTGTTTAGAAAAGAGGAGAAGACGATTGTTAATGTTTAGACCTATGGAGGAATAGCGATCTTGCGTGTTTTCATCTATTGATGTGAAGTAGGATTGTTGCTTACTAAGTGACTGATTTCAATAAGGAGTCCATTCTTATTGACCTCAGATTGATTGTTAAAATACATTTTACCAAGGAATCAAACTAGTTCCTCACTATTGTTTTGTACGAAGGAAAGCAAAAACTTCATGCAGTCAAATATATAAGCATTCCAAAATGTTATTTCACTGCATAAACATAATGGGATAAGTTCCGAATCTAGGTGTTTGATTACCTATCGATCTTTCTACAAACCGAATTTCGGCCTCCTTTCCGCGTCCCTATGGGAATACCCGTGTTTTCAGGTAATCCAGGCATAGAAGCAATTGTTTTAGCTGCCATACAGATTTTAACATCTGTTTAGAATTAAATTTACCTGGTGGTTTCTTTGGTTTCTTTCCACCTGGTTTAGCGGTTTCTCCTTCTTTTGTGGGGTAGATAGTTCCTGTTTCTTTGGTTTCTTTGGTGGGATCCCAAGTTGATGGTTTCTTTATATAGTCAGAGGGTTGAGGAATTTCTTCAGGTTCCCAGAATGAGGGCTTATCTGAGGTTTCAGATGGAGCCTTGTCGATTGGTTTAGAGACCCTAAATGACTCTGCTGAAGGGCCATATTTATTGCTCCTCACTCCATTGTTTATGCTTTCTTCATAATTAGGGCGCCCTTGCACTTTCGCAAAGATCACTTTTCCACCTTCATTGCCTAGCACTCCAGCATGAAGACCTGCTCTGCAAATGGAGGAAGCCTATGGGACAAAGTTGAGATCAAGCTCTTATTTAGGGTCATATTGCATTGTTCAAATATTTTATACGTTTTAACCCTTTTTCATGGCGTTCAGTTGTTTTAAATGTTTTTTTTTTTCAAACTTTTTTTATTTTTTAAACAGGAAACATATAAAAACGTTTACTGCCCTTTAAGTTCTTTTATAGCCATATTTAACATTTCAGCTTACCGGTGCATAGACTTCAGTTCCATAAACAGCAGCTTTCTCTTTGAGACAATCAGATGGACATGGGACTCTAAATGAATGGAAAAAATAAATAAAATTTTTGGGGGGCATGTCAGATAGTTTGTTCAAGCATGCCGTATATTATGTTAACATATATTTATACTTGATTTAAGAAATGGAGTAAAAAATGAAAGAGTGCTTACTCTGCGACACGCTCTTTAATTTCCATTGCAGTTAATGAACAGGATGACTTTTCTGTAATAAAAATACACATAACATAAGGACAAACACAACATTTTAACAGCCTATGATTTATGAGAAAATTGTTCCGTCACTTATTTTTACAGTGTAACTGTCATTATTTTTCAGTCACAAAATTTAGGGAACTTTAATTATGGTTTTTTTTAACAAACTTTATTAGCCATATTGGTTACCTTGTATGTGAAAATTAGTCTTAAACTGGAACACCCCCATTTCTAAACTCGCTTTGCTATCCCCTGTCCGTACAGTAGCTGTGTATTGGCATATCTGCATTCTCAGCTCGTTTTTCCCGACACTCTCTATCTCTAAATAGCTTTTTCTGGTGACGTACTCGATGCAAGAGATGGAGCATCGGGTAAACCTTTTTAGAGCACGGATTGAAGGAGCAGCTGTGTCATCCCCTGCTACTGCTTCTCTCTCATCTACACAGCTGAGAATGGTCAGTAGCAGGCTTGTTCCAATGCTCTATATCTCTATCATCGGGAAGGCCATCAGGTAAAGCTATTTTGAGATAACATGCATCAGGACCAGCGAGCCGAGAGTGTATCTATGCTTCTGACTTTACATAGCTACTGTGTGCAGAGCATAGCAACGGCAGTTAAGAAATGTGGTGAATTCATTATTTTAAGACTAATTCTCAAACACAAGGGGTGCAATGTGACTAATAAAGTATATGCATAAAAAATATTTAGAATCGTTTAAATGTTGTAAATAGAATAAAAAAAATGACAGTTACACTTTAATCTTGAATTCAAAAATTATAGTATGCAAAAGATAGTATTATATGTTCAGGTGTGTCCTGTCTTAAATAGCCTCTAAAACGGACACATCCCAAGATGTGTCGAATAAGATGGGAAACAAATATAAAAATAAAACATTGGAGGTCCGAAGGACGTCTGTTGGCTTCTATCTTAAAGAGCCTACACTTTCAAAGTATACTTTTTTTTTTTTTACTGGATGCTACAAGCTTTTATGGAATTAATATCATGAGAAGTTTTATAACTTAGCCCTGTTCAAGAAAGTTTAATTGGGGAGAGTGACTTAAACATCAGTTTTAATGTGTTGTACAATATTTCAAAAATAGATTTGCTAAAAAAAATGCTAGTTCAAATCTCTCCATACTTTTGGTGTTGAAAGCAAACAAAGAAACAAGACAAAGGTACCATTAGTTTTCTTTTATCTTTATAGTTTTAGCAATTTGTTTTATGCCCCCTATTTACTATGCAAAATATTATTTTTCTATAATCTGGTGTATTGATAATCTTTCCTAAGTATGCCTTAGTATATGTTTGCATTATGTGACTTTTAAATATTTTTTCCAATCAACACATTGTTCTGAAATCGTAACTGTGCGTGTCCCTAAAGAAACAAACAAACATAAAAAGTATGCATAAATGATCACCTGCTGGTAACTTAAATGGTTCTGGAGTTGATTCCTCTGGTTCTTCTCTGGGTAATCTCACTCTAAATGACCAAGGAGCAGCACCATATGGTTTGGCAATGATTCCATTCCTGTTTGATTCCTTATAACTCAGTTGACCTTGGATTCTTTCCACTAAAATGCGTACATTTTCATCCCATGGCTTCAGTACTCCAGCGTGAATTGCGGCTTGGCACATTGAAGATTCCTAAAGGCAAATAGGAGGCCATTAAATTATGACATTTTACTTTGACTTCTTATGGAAAATATGGCGAGTAGTTATTCCTTTTTGGCCAAAGCCAATGTTACAGAAGAATACATTTTCCTGTTTCAGTGGCAACTTACATAGCTGTAGGTATCTGTACCCCACACCATGTTTGGATGTTGGTTGCAGTTGGATGGGCAGATTATTCTAGAAAAAAAGGAGTGCAGAGTTGTAAAGAGAATGCAAAGAAGAGGAAGAATGCAACAATTAACCTAAACAAGACAAAAACTTAGTGTTACTTCTCAAACTTACTCTGCAACTGGTTCAGCCAATTGTTTGGCAGTTGACAAGCACTGACTCTTAACTGTTTAGAAAAGAGGAGAAGACGATTGTTAATGTTTAGACCTATGGAGGAATAGCGATCTTGCGTGTTTTCATCTATTGATGTGAAGTAGGATTGTTGCTTACTAAGTGACTGATTTCAATAAGGAGTCCATTCTTATTGACCTCAGATTGATTGTTAAAATACATTTTACCAAGGAATCAAACTAGTTCCTCACTATTGTTTTGTACGAAGGAAAGCAAAAACTTCATGCAGTCAAATATATAAGCATTCCAAAATGTTATTTCACTGCATAAACATAATGGGATAAGTTCCGAATCTAGGTGTTTGATGACCTATCGATCTTTCTACAAACCGAATTTCGGCCTCCTTTTCGCGTCTCTATGGGAATACCCGTGTTTTCAGGTAATCCAGGCATAGAAGCAATTGTTTTAGCTGCCATACAGATTTTAACATCTGTTTAGAATTAAATTTACCTGGTGGTTTCTTTGGTTTCTTTCCACCTGGTTTAGCGGTTTCTCCTTCTTTTGTGGGGTAGATAGTTCCTGTTTCTTTGGTTTCTTTGGTGGGATCCCAAGTTGATGGTTTCTTTATATAGTCAGAGGGTTGAGGAATTTCTTCAGGTTCCCAGAATGAGGGCTTATCTGAGGTTTCAGATGGAGCCTTGTCGATTGGTTTAGAGACCCTAAATGACTCTGCTGAAGGGCCATATTTATTGCTCCTCACTCCATTGTTTATGCTTTCTTCATAATTAGGGCGCCCTTGCACTTTCGCAAAGATCACTTTTCCACCTTCATTGCCTAGCACTCCAGCATGAAGACCTGCTCTGCAAATGGAGGAAGCCTATGGGACAAAGTTGAGATCAAGCTCTTATTTAGGGTCATATTGCATTGTTCAAATATTTTATACGTTTTAACCCTTTTTCATGGCGTTCAGTTGTTTTAAATGTTTTTTTTTTTCAAACTTTTTTTATTTTTTAAACAGGAAACATATAAAAACGTTTACTGCCCTTTAAGTTCTTTTATAGCCATATTTAACATTTCAGCTTACCGGTGCATAGACTTCAGTTCCATAAACAGCAGCTTTCTCTTTGAGACAATCAGATGGACATGGGACTCTAAATGAATGGAAAAAATAAATAAAATTTTTGGGGGGCATGTCAGATAGTTTGTTCAAGCATGCCGTATATTATGTTAACATATATTTATACTTGATTTAAGAAATGGAGTAAAAAATGAAAGAGTGCTTACTCTGCGACACGCTCTTTAATTTCCATTGCAGTTAATGAACAGGATGACTTTTCTGTAATAAAAATACACATAACATAAGGACAAACACAACATTTTAACAGCCTATGATTTATGAGAAAATTGTTCCGTCACTTATTTTTACAGTGTAACTGTCATTATTTTTCAGTTACAAAATTTAGGGAACTTTAATTATGTTTTTTTTTAACAAACTTTATTAGCCATATTGGTTACCTTGTATGTGAAAATTAGTCTTAAACTGGAACACCCCCATTTCTAAACTCGCTTTGCTATTCCCCTGTCCGTACAGTAGCTGTGTATTGGCATATCTGCATTCTCAGCTCGTTTTTCCCGACACTCTCTATCTTTAAATAGCTTTTTCTGGTGACGTACTCGATGCAAGAGATGGAGCATCGGGTAAACCTTTTTAGAGCACGGATTGAAGGAACAGCTGTGTCATCCCCTGCTACTGCTTCTCTCTCATCTACACAGCTGAGAATGGTCAGTAGCAGGCTTGTTCCAATGCTCTATATCTCTATCATCGGGTAGGCCATCAGGTAAAGCTATTTTGAGATAACATGCATCAGGACCAGCGAGCCGAGAGTGTATCTATGCTTCTGACTTTACATAGCTACTGTGTGCAGAGCATAGCAACGGCAGTTAAGAAATGTGGTGAATTCATTATTTTAAGACTAATTCTCAAACACAAGGGGTGCAATGTGACTAATAAAGTATATGCAAAAAAATATTTAGAATCTTTTAAATGTTGTAAATAGAATAAAAAAAATGACAGTTACACTTTAATCTTGAATTCAAAAATTATAGTATGCAAAAGATAGTATTATATGTTCAGGTGTGTCCTGTCTTAAATAGCCTCTAAAACGGACACATCCCAAGATGTGTCGAATAAGATGGGAAACAAATATAAAAATAAAACAGTGGAGGTCCGAAGGACGTCTGTTGGCTTCTATCTTAAAGAGCCTACACTTTCAAAGTATACTTTTTTTTTTACTGGATGCTACAAGCTTTTATGGAATTAATATCATGAGAAGTTTTATAACTTAGCCCTGTTCAAGAAAGTTTAATTGGGGAGAGTGACTTAAACATCAGTTTTAATATGTTGTACAATATTTCAAAAATAGATTTGCTAAAAAAAATGCTAGTTCAAATCTCTCCATACTTTTGGTGTTGAAAGCAAACAAAGAAACAAAAGTACCATTAGTTTTCTTTTATCTTTATAGTTTTAGCAATTTGTTTTATGCCCCCTATTTACTATGCAAAATATTATTTTTCTATAATCTGGTGTATTGATAATCTTTCCTAAGTATGCCTTAGTATATGTTTGCATTATGTGACTTTTAAATATTTTTTCCAATCAACACATTGTTCTGAAATCGTAACTGTGCGTGTCCCTAAAGAAACAAACAAACATAAAAAGTATGCATAAATGATCACCTGCTGGTAACTTAAATGGTTCTGGAGTTGATTCCTCTGGTTCTTCTCTGGGTAATCTCACTCTAAATGACCAAGGAGCAGCACCATATGGTTTGGCAATGATTCCATTCCTGTTTGATTCCTTATAACTCAGTTGACCTTGGATTCTTTCCACTAAAATGCGTACATTTTCATCCCATGGCTTCAGTACTCCAGCGTGAATTGCGGCTTGGCACATTGAAGATTCCTAAAGGCAAATAGGAGGCCAGTAAATTATGACATTTTACTTTGACTTCTTATGGAAAATATGGCGAGTAGTTATTCCTTTTTGGCCAAAGCCAATGTTAGTACATTTTCCTGTTTCAGTGGCAACTTACATAGCTGTAGGTATCTGTACCCCACACCATGTTTGGATGTTGGTTGCAGTTGGATGGGCAGATTATTCTAGAAAAAAAGGAGTGCAGAGTTGTAAAGAGAATGCAAAGAAGAGGAAGAATGCAACAAGTAACCTAAACAAGACAGAAAGTTAGTGTTACTTCTCAAACTTACTCTGCAACTGGTTCAGCCAATTGTTTGGCAGTTGACAAGCACTGACTCTTAACTGTTTAGAAAAGAGGAGAAGACGATTGTTAATGTTTAGACCTATGGAGGAATAGCGATCTTGCGTGTTTTCATCTATTGATGCGAAGTAGGATTGTTGCTTACTAAGTGACTGATTTCAATAAGGAGTCCATTCGTATTGACCTCAGATTGATTGTTAAATTACATTTTACCAAGGAATCAAACTAGTTCCTCACTATTGTTTTGTACGAAGGAAAGCAAAGACTTCATGCAGTCAAATATATAAGCATTCCAAAATGTTATTTCACTGCATAAACATAATGGGATAAGTTCCGAATCTAGGTGTTTGATGACCTATTGATCTTTCTACAAACCGAATTTCGGCCTCCTTTCCGCGTCTCTATGGGAATACCCGTGTTTTCATGTAATCCAGGCATAGAAGCAATTGTTTTAGCTGCCATACAGATTTTAACATCTGTTTAGAATTAAATTTACCTGGTGGTTTCTTTGGTTTCTTTCCACCTGGTTTAGCGGTTTCTCCTTCTTTTGTGGGGTAGATAGTTCCTGTTTCTTTGGTTTCTTTGGTGGGATCCCAAGTTGATGGTTTCTTTATATAGTCAGAGGGTTGAGGAATTTCTTCAGGTTCCCAGAATGAGGGCTTATCTGAGGTTTCAGATGGAGCCTTGTCGATTGGTTTAGAGACCCTAAATGACTCTGCTGAAGGGCCATATTTATTGCTCCTCACTCCATTGTTTATGCTTTCTTCATAATTAGGGCGCCCTTGCACTTTCGCAAAGATCACTTTTCCACCTTCATTGCCTAGCACTCCAGCATGAAGACCTGCTCTGCAAATGGAGGAAGCCTATGGGACAAAGTTGAGATCAAGCTCTTATTTAGGGTCATATTGCATTGTTCAAATATTTTATACGTTTTAACCCTTTTTCATGGCGTTCAGTTGTTTTAAATGTTTTTTTTTTCAAACTTTTTTTTATTTTTTAAACAGGAAACAAATAAAAACGTTTACTGCCCTTTAAGTTCTTTTATAGCCATATTTAACATTTCAGCTTACTGGTGCATAGACTTCAGTTCCATAAACAGCAGCTTTCTCTTTGAGACAATCAGATGGACATGGGACTCTAAATGAATGGAAAAAATAAATAAAATTTTTGGGGGGCATGTCAGATAGTTTGTTCAAGCATGCCGTATATTATGTTAACACATATTTATACTTGATTTAAGAAATGGAGTAAAAAATGAAAGAGTGCTTACTCTGCGACACGCTCTTTAATTTCCATTGCAGTTAATGAACAGGATGACTTTTCTGTAATAAAAATACACATAACATAAGGACAAACACAACATTTTAACAGCCTATGATTTATGAGAAAATTGTTCCGTCACTTATTTTTACAGTGTAACTGTCATTATTTTTCAGTTACAAAATTTAGGGAACTTTAATTATGTTTTTTTTTAACAAACTTTATTAGCCATATTGGTTACCTTGTATGTGAAAATTAGTCTTAAACTGGAACACCCCCATTTCTAAACTCGCTTTGCTATCCCCTGTCCGTACAGTAGCTGTGTATTGGCATATCTGCATTCTCAGCTCGTTTTTCCCGACACTCTCTATCTCTAAATAGCTTTTTCTGGTGACGTACTCGATGCAAGAGATGGAGCATCGGGTAAACCTTTTTAGAGCACGGATTGAAGGAGCAGCTGTGTCATCCCCTGCTACTGCTTCTCTCTCATCTACACAGCTGAGAATGGTCAGTAGCAGGCTTGTTCCAATGCTCTATATCTCTATCATCGGGTAGGCCATCAGGTAAAGCTATTTTGAGATAACATGCATCAGGACCAGCGAGCCGAGAGTGTATCTATGCTTCTGACTTTACATAGCTACTGTGTGCAGAGCATAGCAACGGCAGTTAAGACTAGTGTTGCTCGCGAATATTCGCAATTCGAATATTATTCGCGAATATCGCATATTCGCGAATTCGCGAATTTCGCGAATATAGCGCTATATATTCGTAATTACGAATATTCGTTTTTTTTTTTTTTTTTTCTTCACAGTACACATCACAGTGATCACCCCTCTCTGCTTCCAGGTTGTGTGGTGTAAAGAAGGCTGTAATACTACTGTGCATATGCGAAAATTCACGTATGCGAAAATTAGCATATGTTAATGTTCGCATATGCGAATTTTCTCATATGTTAATTTTTGCATGCGCGAATTTTTGCGCGCGCGAGAATAAAACGAGAATATAACGAATATGCGAATATTCGCGAATATATGACGAATATTCGTCCATATATTCGCGAATATTCGCGAATTCGAATATGGCCTATGCCGCTCAACACTAGTTAAGACATGTGGTGAATTCATTATTTTAAGACTAATTCTCAAACACAAGGGGTGCAATGTGACTAATAAAGTATATGCATAAAAAATATTTAGAATCGTTTAAATGTTGTAAATAGAATAAAAAAAATGACAGTTACACTTTAATCTTGAATTCAAAAATTATAGTATGCAAAAGATAGTATTATATGTTCAGGTGTGTCCTGTCTTAAATAGCCTCTAAAACGGACACATCCCAAGATGTGTCGAATAAGATGGGAAACAAATATAAAAATAAAACAGTGGAGGTCCGAAGGACGTCTGTTGGCTTCTATCTTAAAGAGCCTACACTTTCAAAGTATACTTTTTTTTTTTTTTACTGGATGCTACAAGCTTTTATGGAATTAATATCATGAGAAGTTTTATAACTTAGCCCTGTTCAAGAAAGTTTAATTGGGGAGAGTGACTTAAACATCAGTTTTAATGTGTTGTACAATATTTCAAAAATAGATTTGCTAAAAAAAATGCTAGTTCAAATCTCTCCATACTTTTGGTGTTGAAAGCAAACAAAGAAACAAGACAAAGGTACCATTAGTTTTCTTTTATCTTTATAGTTTTAGCAATTTGTTTTATGCCCCCTATTTACTATGCAAAATATTATTTTTCTATAATCTGGTGTATTGATAATCTTTCCTAAGTATGCCTTAGTATATGTTTGCATTATGTGACTTTTAAATATTTTTTTCCAATCAACACATTGTTCTGAAATCGTAACTGTGCGTGTCCCTAAAGAAACAAACAAACATAAAAAGTATGCATAAATGATCACCTGCTGGTAACTTAAATGGTTCTGGAGTTGATTCCTCTGGTTCTTCTCTGGGTAATCTCACTCTAAATGACCAAGGAGCAGCACCATATGGTTTGGCAATGATTCCATTCCTGTTTGATTCCTTATAACTCAGTTGACCTTGGATTCTTTCCACTAAAATGCGTACATTTTCATCCCATGGCTTCAGTACTCCAGCGTGAATTGCGGCTTGGCACATTGAAGATTCCTAAAGGCAAATAGGAGGCCATTAAATTATGACATTTTACTTTGACTTCTTATGGAAAATATGGCGAGTAGTTATTCCTTTTTGGCCAAAGCCAATGTTACAGAAGAATACATTTTCCTGTTTCAGTGGCAACTTACATAGCTGTAGGTATCTGTACCCCACACCATGTTTGGATGTTGGTTGCAGTTGGATGGGCAGATTATTCTAGAAAAAAAGGAGTGCAGAGTTGTAAAGAGAATGCAAAGAAGAGGAAGAATGCAACAATTAACCTAAACAAGACAAAAACTTAGTGTTACTTCTCAAACTTACTCTGCAACTGGTTCAGCCAATTGTTTGGCAGTTGACAAGCACTGACTCTTAACTGTTTAGAAAAGAGGAGAAGACGATTGTTAATGTTTAGACCTATGGAGGAATAGCGATCTTGCGTGTTTTCATCTATTGATGTGAAGTAGGATTGTTGCTTACTAAGTGACTGATTTCAATAAGGAGTCCATTCTTATTGACCTCAGATTGATTGTTAAAATACATTTTACCAAGGAATCAAACTAGTTCCTCACTATTGTTTTGTACGAAGGAAAGCAAAAACTTCATGCAGTCAAATATATAAGCATTCCAAAATGTTATTTCACTGCATAAACATAATGGGATAAGTTCCGAATCTAGGTGTTTGATGACCTATCGATCTTTCTACAAACCGAATTTCGGCCTCCTTTTCGCGTCTCTATGGGAATACCCGTGTTTTCAGGTAATCCAGGCATAGAAGCAATTGTTTTAGCTGCCATACAGATTTTAACATCTGTTTAGAATTAAATTTACCTGGTGGTTTCTTTGGTTTCTTTCCACCTGGTTTAGCGGTTTCTCCTTCTTTTGTGGGGTAGATAGTTCCTGTTTCTTTGGTTTCTTTGGTGGGATCCCAAGTTGATGGTTTCTTTATATAGTCAGAGGGTTGAGGAATTTCTTCAGGTTCCCAGAATGAGGGCTTATCTGAGGTTTCAGATGGAGCCTTGTCGATTGGTTTAGAGACCCTAAATGACTCTGCTGAAGGGCCATATTTATTGCTCCTCACTCCATTGTTTATGCTTTCTTCATAATTAGGGCGCCCTTGCACTTTCACAAAGATCACTTTTCCACCTTCATTGCCTAGCACTCCAGCATGAAGACCTGCTCTGCAAATGGAGGAAGCCTATGGGACAAAGTTGAGATCAAGCTCTTATTTAGGGTCATATTGCATTGTTCAAATATTTTATACGTTTTAACCCTTTTTCATGGCGTTCAGTTGTTTTAAATGTTTTTTTTTTCAAACTTTTTTTATTTTTTAAACAGGAAACATATAAAAACGTTTACTGCCCTTTAAGTTCTTTTATAGCCATATTTAACATTTCAGCTTACCGGTGCATAGACTTCAGTTCCATAAACAGCAGCTTTCTCTTTGAGACAATCAGATGGACATGGGACTCTAAATGAATGGAAAAAATAAATAAAATTTTTGGGGGGCATGTCAGATAGTTTGTTCAAGCATGCCGTATATTATGTTAACATATATTTATACTTGATTTAAGAAATGGAGTAAAAAATGAAAGAGTGCTTACTCTGCGACACGCTCTTTAATTTCCATTGCAGTTAATGAACAGGATGACTTTTCTGTAATAAAAATACACATAACATAAGGACAAACACAACATTTTAACAGCCTATGATTTATGAGAAAATTGTTCCGTCACTTATTTTTACAGTGTAACTGTCATTATTTTTCAGTTACAAAATTTAGGGAACTTTAATTATGTTTTTTTTTAACAAACTTTATTAGCCATATTGGTTACCTTGTATGTGAAAATTAGTCTTAAACTGGAACACCCCCATTTCTAAACTCGCTTTGCTATCCCCTGTCCGTACAGTAGCTGTTTATTGGCATATCTGCATTCTCAGCTCGTTTTTCCCGACACTCTCTATCTTTAAATAGCTTTTTCTGGTGACGTACTCGATGCAAGAGATGGAGCATCGGGTAAACCTTTTTAGAGCACGGATTGAAGGAGCAGCTGTGTCATCCCCTGCTACTGCTTCTCTCTCATCTACACAGCTGAGAATGGTCAGTAGCAGGCTTGTTCCAATGCTCTATATCTCTATCATCGGGTAGGCCATCAGGTAAAGCTATTTTGAGATAACATGCATCAGGACCAGCGAGCCGAGAGTGTATCTATGCTTCTGACTTTACATAGCTACTGTGTGCAGAGCATAGCAACGGCAGTTAAGAAATGTGGTGAATTCATTATTTTAAGACTAATTCTCAAACACAAGGGGTGCAATGTGACTAATAAAGTATATGCAAAAAAATATTTAGAATCGTTTAAATGTTGTAAATAGAATAAAAAAAATGACAGTTACACTTTAATCTTGAATTCAAAAATTATGGTATGCAAAAGATAGTATTATATGTTCAGGTGTGTCCTGTCTTAAATAGCCTCTAAAACGGACACATCCCAAGATGTGTCGAATAAGATGGGAAACAAATATAAAAATAAAACAGTGGAGGTCCGAAGGACGTCTGTTGGCTTCTATCTTAAAGAGCCTACACTTTCAAAGTATACTTTTTTTTTTACTGGATGCTACAAGCTTTTATGGAATTAATATCATGAGAAGTTTTATAACTTAGCCCTGTTCAAGAAAGTTTAATTGGGGAGAGTGACTTAAACATCAGTTTTAATGTGTTGTACAATATTTCAAAAATAGATTTGCTAAAAAAAATGCTAGTTCAAATCTCTCCATACTTTTGGTGTTGAAAGCAAACAAAGAAACAAGACAAAGGTACCATTAGTTTTCTTTTATCTTTATAGTTTTAGCAATTTGTTTTATGCCCCCTATTTACTATGCAAAATATTATTTTTCTATAATCTGGTGTATTGATAATCTTTCCTAAGTATGCCTTAGTATATGTTTGCATTATGTGACTTTTAAATATTTTTTCCAATCAACACATTGTTCTGAAATCGTAACTGTGCGTGTCCCTAAAGAAACAAACAAACATAAAAAGTATGCATAAATGATCACCTGCTGGTAACTTAAATGGTTCTGGAGTTGATTCCTCTGGTTCTTCTCTGGGTAATCTCACTCTAAATGACCAAGGAGCAGCACCATATGGTTTGGCAATGATTCCATTCCTGTTTGATTCCTTATAACTCAGTTGACCTTGGATTCTTTCCACTAATATGCGTACATTTTCATCCCATGGCTTCAGTACTCCAGCGTGAATTGCGGCTTGGCACATTGAAGATTCCTAAAGGCAAATAGGAGGCCATTAAATTATGACATTTTACTTTGACTTCTTATGGAAAATATGGCGAGTAGTTATTCCTTTTTGGCCAAAGCCAATGTTACAGAAGAATACATTTTCCTGTTTCAGTGGCAACTTACATAGCTGTAGGTATCTGTACCCCACACCATGTTTGGATGTTGGTTGCAGTTGGATGGGCAGATTATTCTAGAAAAAAAGGAGTGCAGAGTTGTAAAGAGAATGCAAAGAAGAGGAAGAATGCAACAATTAACCTAAACAAGACAAAAACTTAGTGTTACTTCTCAAACTTACTCTGCAACTGGTTCAGCCAATTGTTTGGCAGTTGACAAGCACTGACTCTTAACTGTTTAGAAAAGAGGAGAAGACGATTGTTAATGTTTAGACCTATGGAGGAATAGCGATCTTGCGTGTTTTCATCTATTGATGTGAAGTAGGATTGTTGCTTACTAAGTGACTGATTTCAATAAGGAGTCCATTCTTATTGACCTCAGATTGATTGTTAAAATACATTTTACCAAGGAATCAAACTAGTTCCTCACTATTGTTTTGTACGAAGGAAAGCAAAAACTTCATGCAGTCAAATATATAAGCATTCCAAAATGTTATTTCACTGCATAAACATAATGGGATAAGTTCCGAATCTAGGTGTTTGATGACCTATCGATCTTTCTACAAACCGAATTTCGGCCTCCTTTTCGCGTCTCTAAGGGAATACCCGTGTTTTCAGGTAATCCAGGCATAGAAGCAATTGTTTTAGCTGCCATACAGATTTTAACATCTGTTTAGAATTAAATTTACCTGGTGGTTTCTTTGGTTTCTTTCCACCTGGTTTAGCGGTTTCTCCTTCTTTTGTGGGGTAGATAGTTCCTGTTTCTTTGGTTTCTTTGGTGGGATCCCAAGTTGATGGTTTCTTTATATAGTCAGAGGGTTGAGGAATTTCTTCAGGTTCCCAGAATGAGGGCTTATCTGAGGTTTCAGATGGAGCCTTGTCGATTGGTTTAGAGACCCTAAATGACTCTGCTGAAGGGCCATATTTATTGCTCCTCACTCCATTGTTTATGCTTTCTTCATAATTAGGGCGCCCTTGCACTTTCGCAAAGATCACTTTTCCACCTTCATTGCCTAGCACTCCAGCATGAAGACCTGCTCTGCAAATGGAGGAAGCCTATGGGACAAAGTTGAGATCAAGCTCTTATTTAGGGTCATATTGCATTGTTCAAATATTTTATACGTTTTAACCCTTTTTCATGGCGTTCAGTTGTTTTAAATGTTTTTTTTTTTCAAACTTTTTTTATTTTTTAAACAGGAAACATATAAAAACGTTTACTGCCCTTTAAGTTCTTTTATAGCCATATTTAACATTTCAGCTTACCGGTGCATAGACTTCAGTTCCATAAACAGCAGCTTTCTCTTTGAGACAATCAGATGGACATGGGACTCTAAATGAATGGAAAAAATAAATAAAATTTTTGGGGGGCATGTCAGATAGTTTGTTCAAGCATGCCGTATATTATGTTAACATATATTTATACTTGATTTAAGAAATGGAGTAAAAAATGAAAGAGTGCTTACTCTGCGACACGCTCTTTAATTTCCATTGCAGTTAATGAACAGGATGACTTTTCTGTAATAAAAATACACATAACATAAGGACAAACACAACATTTTAACAGCCTATGATTTATGAGAAAATTGTTCCGTCACTTATTTTGACAGTGTAACTGTCATTATTTTTCAGTTACAAAATTTAGGGAACTTTAATTATGTTTTTTTTTTAACAAACTTTATTAGCCATATTGGTTACCTTGTATGTGAAAATTAGTCTTAAACTGGAACACCCCCATTTCTAAACTCGCTTTGCTATCCCCTGTCCGTACAGTAGCTGTGTATTGGCATATCTGCATTCTCAGCTCGTTTTTCCCGACACTCTCTATCTTTAAATAGCTTTTTCTGGTGACGTACTCGATGCAAGAGATGGAGCATCGGGTAAACCTTTTTAGAGCACGGATTGAAGGAACAGCTGTGTCATCCCCTGCTACTGCTTCTCTCTCATCTACACAGCTGAGAATGGTCAGTAGCAGGCTTGTTCCAATGCTCTATATCTCTATCATCGGGTAGGCCATCAGGTAAAGCTATTTTGAGATAACATGCATCAGGACCAGCGAGCCGAGAGTGTATCTATGCTTCTGACTTTACATAGCTACTGTGTGCAGAGCATAGCAACGGCAGTTAAGAAATGTGGTGAATTCATTATTTTAAGACTAATTCTCAAACACAAGGGGTGCAATGTGACTAATAAAGTATATGCAAAAAAATATTTAGAATCGTTTAAATGTTGTAAATAGAATAAAAAAAATGACAGTTACACTTTAATCTTGAATTCAAAAATTATAGTATGCAAAAGATAGTATTATATGTTCAGGTGTGTCCTGTCTTAAATAGCCTCTAAAACGGACACATCCCAAGATGTGTCGAATAAGATGGGAAACAAATATAAAAATAAAACAGTGGAGGTCCGAAGGACGTCTGTTGGCTTCTATCTTAAAGAGCCTACACTTTCAAAGTATACTTTTTTTTTTACTGGATGCTACAAGCTTTTATGGAATTAATATCATGAGAAGTTTTATAACTTAGCCCTGTTCAAGAAAGTTTAATTGGGGAGAGTGACTTAAACATCAGTTTTAATGTGTTGTACAATATTTCAAAAATAGATTTGCTAAAAAAAATGCTAGTTCAAATCTCTCCATACTTTTGGTGTTGAAAGCAAACAAAGAAACAAAAGTACCATTAGTTTTCTTTTATCTTTATAGTTTTAGCAATTTGTTTTATGCCCCCTATTTACTATGCAAAATATTATTTTTCTATAATCTGGTGTATTGATAATCTTTCCTAAGTATGCCTTAGTATATGTTTGCATTATGTGACTTTTAAATATTTTTTCCAATCAACACATTGTTCTGAAATCGTAACTGTGCGTGTCCCTAAAGAAACAAACAAACATAAAAAGTATGCATAAATGATCACCTGCTGGTAACTTAAATGGTTCTGGAGTTGATTCCTCTGGTTCTTCTCTGGGTAATCTCACTCTAAATGACCAAGGAGCAGCACCATATGGTTTGGCAATGATTCCATTCCTGTTTGATTCCTTATAACTCAGTTGACCTTGGATTCTTTCCACTAAAATGCGTATATTTTCATCCCATGGCTTCAGTACTCCAGCGTGAATTGCGGCTTGGCACATTGAAGATTCCTAAAGGCAAATAGGAGGCCAGTAAATTATGACATTTTACTTTGACTTCTTATGGAAAATATGGCGAGTAGTTATTCCTTTTTGGCCAAAGCCAATGTTAGTACATTTTCCTGTTTCAGTGGCAACTTACATAGCTGTAGGTATCTGTACCCCACACCATGTTTGGATGTTGGTTGCAGTTGGATGGGCAGATTATTCTAGAAAAAAAGGAGTGCAGAGTTGTAAAGAGAATGCAAAGAAGAGGAAGAATGCAACAAGTAACCTAAACAAGACAGAAACTTAGTGTTACTTCTCAAACTTACTCTGCAACTGGTTCAGCCAATTGTTTGGCAGTTGACAAGCACTGACTCTTAACTGTTTAGAAAAGAGGAGAAGACGATTGTTAATGTTTAGACCTATGGAGGAATAGCGATCTTGCGTGTTTTCATCTATTGATGCGAAGTAGGATTGTTGCTTACTAAGTGACTGATTTCAATAAGGAGTCCATTCGTATTGACCTCAGATTGATTGTTAAATTACATTTTACCAAGGAATCAAACTAGTTCCTCACTATTGTTTTGTACGAAGGAAAGCAAAGACTTCATGCAGTCAAATATATAAGCATTCCAAAATGTTATTTCACTGCATAAACATAATGGGATAAGTTCCGAATCTAGGTGTTTGATGACCTATTGATCTTTCTACAAACCGAATTTCGGCCTCCTTTCCGCGTCTCTATGGGAATACCCGTGTTTTCAGGTAATCCAGGCATAGAAGCAATTGTTTTAGCTGCCATACAGATTTTAACATCTGTTTAGAATTAAATTTACCTGGTGGTTTCTTTGGTTTCTTTCCACCTGGTTTAGCGGTTTCTCCTTCTTTTGTGGGGTAGATAGTTCCTGTTTCTTTGGTTTCTTTGGTGGGATCCCAAGTTGATGGTTTCTTTATATAGTCAGAGGGTTGAGGAATTTCTTCAGGTTCCCAGAATGAGGGCTTATCTGAGGTTTCAGATGGAGCCTTGTCGATTGGTTTAGAGACCCTAAATGACTCTGCTGAAGGGCCATATTTATTGCTCCTCACTCCATTGTTTATGCTTTCTTCATAATTAGGGCGCCCTTGCACTTTCGCAAAGATCACTTTTCCACCTTCATTGCCTAGCACTCCAGCATGAAGACCTGCTCTGCAAATGGAGGAAGCCTATGGGACAAAGTTGAGATCAAGCTCTTATTTAGGGTCATATTGCATTGTTCAAATATTTTATACGTTTTAACCCTTTTTCATGGCGTTCAGTTGTTTTAAATGTTTTTTTTTTTCAAACTTTTTTTATTTTTTAAACAGGAAACAAATAAAAACGTTTACTGCCCTTTAAGTTCTTTTATAGCCATATTTAACATTTCAGCTTACCGGTGCATAGACTTCAGTTCCATAAACAGCAGCTTTCTCTTTGAGACAATCAGATGGACATGGGACTCTAAATGAATGGAAAAAATAAATAAAATTTTTGGGGGGCATGTCAGATAGTTTGTTCAAGCATGCCGTATATTATGTTAACATATATTTATACTTGATTTAAGAAATGGAGTAAAAAATGAAAGAGTGCTTACTCTGCGACACGCTCTTTAATTTCCATTGCAGTTAATGAACAGGATGACTTTTCTGTAATAAAAATACACATAACATAAGGACAAACACAACATTTTAACAGTCTATGATTTATGAGAAAATTGTTCCGTCACTTATTTTTACAGTGTAACTGTCATTATTTTTCAGTTACAAAATTTAGGGAACTTTAATTATGTTTTTTTTTTAACAAACTTTATTAGCCATATTGGTTACCTTGTATGTGAAAATTAGTCTTAAACTGGAACACCCCCATTTCTAAACTCGCTTTGCTATCCCCTGTCCGTACAGTAGCTGTGTATTGGCATATCTGCATTCTCAGCTCGTTTTTCCCGACACTCTCTATCTTTAAATAGCTTTTTCTGGTGACGTACTCGATGCAAGAGATGGAGCATCGGGTAAACCTTTTTAGAGCACGGATTGAAGGAACAGCTGTGTCATCCCCTGCTACTGCTTCTCTCTCATCTACACAGCTGAGAATGGTCAGTAGCAGGCTTGTTCCAATGCTCTATATCTCTATCATCGGGTAGGCCATCAGGTAAAGCTATTTTGAGATAACATGCATCAGGACCAGCGAGCCGAGAGTGTATCTATGCTTCTGACTTTACATAGCTACTGTGTGCAGAGCATAGCAACGGCAGTTAAGAAATGTGGTGAATTCATTATTTTAAGACTAATTCTCAAACACAAGGGGTGCAATGTGACTAATAAAGTATATGCAAAAAAATATTTAGAATCGTTTAAATGTTGTAAATAGAATAAAAAAAATGACAGTTACACTTTAATCTTGAATTCAAAAATTATAGTATGCAAAAGATAGTATTATATGTTCAGGTGTGTCCTGTCTTAAATAGCCTCTAAAACGGACACATCCCAAGATGTGTCGAATAAGATGGGAAACAAATATAAAAATAAAACAGTGGAGGTCCGAAGGACGTCTGTTGGCTTCTATCTTAAAGAGCCTACACTTTCAAAGTATACTTTTTTTTTTACTGGATGCTACAAGCTTTTATGGAATTAATATCATGAGAAGTTTTATAACTTAGCCCTGTTCAAGAAAGTTTAATTGGGGAGAGTGACTTAAACATCAGTTTTAATGTGTTGTACAATATTTCAAAAATAGATTTGCTAAAAAAAATGCTAGTTCAAATCTCTCCATACTTTTGGTGTTGAAAGCAAACAAAGAAACAAAAGTACCATTAGTTTTCTTTTATCTTTATAGTTTTAGCAATTTGTTTTATGCCCCCTATTTACTATGCAAAATATTATTTTTCTATAATCTGGTGTATTGATAATCTTTCCTAAGTATGCCTTAGTATATGTTTGCATTATGTGACTTTTAAATATTTTTTCCAATCAACACATTGTTCTGAAATCGTAACTGTGCGTGTCCCTAAAGAAACAAACAAACATAAAAAGTATGCATAAATGATCACCTGCTGGTAACTTAAATGGTTCTGGAGTTGATTCCTCTGGTTCTTCTCTGGGTAATCTCACTCTAAATGACCAAGGAGCAGCACCATATGGTTTGGCAATGATTCCATTCCTGTTTGATTCCTTATAACTCAGTTGACCTTGGATTCTTTCCACTAAAATGCGTATATTTTCATCCCATGGCTTCAGTACTCCAGCGTGAATTGCGGCTTGGCACATTGAAGATTCCTAAAGGCAAATAGGAGGCCAGTAAATTATGACATTTTACTTTGACTTCTTATGGAAAATATGGCGAGTAGTTATTCCTTTTTGGCCAAAGCCAATGTTAGTACATTTTCCTGTTTCAGTGGCAACTTACATAGCTGTAGGTATCTGTACCCCACACCATGTTTGGATGTTGGTTGCAGTTGGATGGGCAGATTATTCTAGAAAAAAAGGAGTGCAGAGTTGTAAAGAGAATGCAAAGAAGAGGAAGAATGCAACAAGTAACCTAAACAAGACAGAAACTTAGTGTTACTTCTCAAACTTACTCTGCAACTGGTTCAGCCAATTGTTTGGCAGTTGACAAGCACTGACTCTTAACTGTTTAGAAAAGAGGAGAAGACGATTGTTAATGTTTAGACCTATGGAGGAATAGCGATCTTGCGTGTTTTCATCTATTGATGCGAAGTAGGATTGTTGCTTACTAAGTGACTGATTTCAATAAGGAGTCCATTCGTATTGACCTCAGATTGATTGTTAAATTACATTTTACCAAGGAATCAAACTAGTTCCTCACTATTGTTTTGTACGAAGGAAAGCAAAGACTTCATGCAGTCAAATATATAAGCATTCCAAAATGTTATTTCACTGCATAAACATAATGGGATAAGTTCCGAATCTAGGTGTTTGATGACCTATTGATCTTTCTACAAACCGAATTTCGGCCTCCTTTCCGCGTCTCTATGGGAATACCCGTGTTTTCAGGTAATCCAGGCATAGAAGCAATTGTTTTAGCTGCCATACAGATTTTAACATCTGTTTAGAATTAAATTTACCTGGTGGTTTCTTTGGTTTCTTTCCACCTGGTTTAGCGGTTTCTCCTTCTTTTGTGGGGTAGATAGTTCCTGTTTCTTTGGTTTCTTTGGTGGGATCCCAAGTTGATGGTTTCTTTATATAGTCAGAGGGTTGAGGAATTTCTTCAGGTTCCCAGAATGAGGGCTTATCTGAGGTTTCAGATGGAGCCTTGTCGATTGGTTTAGAGACCCTAAATGACTCTGCTGAAGGGCCATATTTATTGCTCCTCACTCCATTGTTTATGCTTTCTTCATAATTAGGGCGCCCTTGCACTTTCGCAAAGATCACTTTTCCACCTTCATTGCCTAGCACTCCAGCATGAAGACCTGCTCTGCAAATGGAGGAAGCCTATGGGACAAAGTTGAGATCAAGCTCTTATTTAGGGTCATATTGCATTGTTCAAATATTTTATACGTTTTAACCCTTTTTCATGGCGTTCAGTTGTTTTAAATGTTTTTTTTTTTCAAACTTTTTTTATTTTTTAAACAGGAAACAAATAAAAACGTTTACTGCCCTTTAAGTTCTTTTATAGCCATATTTAACATTTCAGCTTACCGGTGCATAGACTTCAGTTCCATAAACAGCAGCTTTCTCTTTGAGACAATCAGATGGACATGGGACTCTAAATGAATGGAAAAAATAAATAAAATTTTTGGGGGGCATGTCAGATAGTTTGTTCAAGCATGCCGTATATTATGTTAACATATATTTATACTTGATTTAAGAAATGGAGTAAAAAATGAAAGAGTGCTTACTCTGCGACACGCTCTTTAATTTCCATTGCAGTTAATGAACAGGATGACTTTTCTGTAATAAAAATACACATAACATAAGGACAAACACAACATTTTAACAGTCTATGATTTATGAGAAAATTGTTCCGTCACTTATTTTTACAGTGTAACTGTCATTATTTTTCAGTTACAAAATTTAGGGAACTTTAATTATGTTTTTTTTTTAACAAACTTTATTAGCCATATTGGTTACCTTGTATGTGAAAATTAGTCTTAAACTGGAACACCCCCATTTCTAAACTCGCTTTGCTATCCCCTGTCCGTACAGTAGCTGTGTATTGGCATATCTGCATTCTCAGCTCGTTTTTCCCGACACTCTCTATCTCTAAATAGCTTTTTCTGGTGACGTACTCGATGCAAGAGATGGAGCATCGGGTAAACCTTTTTAGAGCACGGATTGAAGGAGCAGCTGTGTCATCCCCTGCTACTGCTTCTCTCTCATCTACACAGCTGAGAATGGTCAGTAGCAGGCTTGTTCCAATGCTCTATATCTCTATCATCGGGTAGGCCATCAGGTAAAGCTATTTTGAGATAACATGCATCAGGACCAGCGAGCCGAGAGTGTATCTATGCTTCTGACTTTACATAGCTACTGTGTGCAGAGCATAGCAACGGCAGTTAAGAAATGTGGTGAATTCATTATTTTAAGACTAATTCTCAAACACAAGGGGTGCAATGTGACTAATAAAGTATATGCATAAAAAATATTTAGAATCGTTTAAATGTTGTAAATAGAATAAAAAAAATGACAGTTACACTTTAATCTTGAATTCAAAAATTATAGTATGCAAAAGATAGTATTATATGTTCAGGTGTGTCCTGTCTTAAATAGCCTCTAAAACGGACACATCCCAAGATGTGTCGAATAAGATGGGAAACAAATATAAAAATAAAACAGTGGAGGTCCGAAGGACGTCTGTTGGCTTCTATCTTAAAGAGCCTACACTTTCAAAGTATACTTTTTTTTTTACTGGATGCTACAAGCTTTTATGGAATTAATATCATGAGAAGTTTTATAACTTAGCCCTGTTCAAGAAAGTTTAATTGGGGAGAGTGACTTAAACATCAGTTTTAATGTGTTGTACAATATTTCAAAAATAGATTTGCTAAAAAAAATGCTAGTTCAAATCTCTCCATACTTTTGGTGTTGAAAGCAAACAAAGAAACAAAAGTACCATTAGTTTTCTTTTATCTTTATAGTTTTAGCAATTTGTTTTATGCCCCCTATTTACTATGCAAAATATTATTTTTCTATAATCTGGTGTATTGATAATCTTTCCTAAGTATGCCTTAGTATATGTTTGCATTATGTGACTTTTAAATATTTTTTCGAATCAACACATTGTTCTGAAATCGTAACTGTGCGTGTCCCTAAAGAAACAAACAAACATAAAAAGTATGCATAAATGATCACCTGCTGGTAACTTAAATGGTTCTGGAGTTGATTCCTCTGGTTCTTCTCTGGGTAATCTCACTCTAAATGACCAAGGAGCAGCACCATATGGTTTGGCAATGATTCCATTCCTGTTTGATTCCTTATAACTCAGTTGACCTTGGATTCTTTCCACTAAAATGCGTACATTTTCATCCCATGGCTTCAGTACTCCAGCGTGAATTGCGGCTTGGCACATTGAAGATTCCTAAAGGCAAATAGGAGGCCAGTAAATTATGACATTTTACTTTGACTTCTTATGGAAAATATGGCGAGTAGTTATTCCTTTTTGGCCAAAGCCAATGTTAGTACATTTTCCTGTTTCAGTGGCAACTTACATAGCTGTAGGTATCTGTACCCCACACCATGTTTGGATGTTGGTTGCAGTTGGATGGGCAGATTATTCTAGAAAAAAAGGAGTGCAGAGTTGTAAAGAGAATGCAAAGAAGAGGAAGAATGCAACAAGTAACCTAAACAAGACAGAAACTTAGTGTTACTTCTCAAACTTACTCTGCAACTGGTTCAGCCAATTGTTTGGCAGTTGACAAGCACTGACTCTTAACTGTTTAGAAAAGAGGAGAAGACGATTGTTAATGTTTAGACCTATGGAGGAATAGCGATCTTGCGTGTTTTCATCTATTGATGCGAAGTAGGATTGTTGCTTACTAAGTGACTGATTTCAATAAGGAGTCCATTCGTATTGACCTCAGATTGATTGTTAAATTACATTTTACCAAGGAATCAAACTAGTTCCTCACTATTGTTTTGTACGAAGGAAAGCAAAGACTTCATGCAGTCAAATATATAAGCATTCCAAAATGTTATTTCACTGCATAAACATAATGGGATAAGTTCCGAATCTAGGTGTTTGATGACCTATTGATCTTTCTACAAACCGAATTTCGGCCTCCTTTCCGCGTCTCTATGGGAATACCCGTGTTTTCAGGTAATCCAGGCATAGAAGCAATTGTTTTAGCTGCCATACAGATTTTAACATCTGTTTAGAATTAAATTTACCTGGTGGTTTCTTTGGTTTCTTTCCACCTGGTTTAGCGGTTTCTCCTTCTTTTGTGGGGTAGATAGTTCCTGTTTCTTTGGTTTCTTTGGTGGGATCCCAAGTTGATGGTTTCTTTATATAGTCAGAGGGTTGAGGAATTTCTTCAGGTTCCCAGAATGAGGGCTTATCTGAGGTTTCAGATGGAGCCTTGTCGATTGGTTTAGAGACCCTAAATGACTCTGCTGAAGGGCCATATTTATTGCTCCTCACTCCATTGTTTATGCTTTCTTCATAATTAGGGCGCCCTTGCACTTTCGCAAAGATCACTTTTCCACCTTCATTGCCTAGCACTCCAGCATGAAGACCTGCTCTGCAAATGGAGGAAGCCTATGGGACAAAGTTGAGATCAAGCTCTTATTTAGGGTCATATTGCATTGTTCAAATATTTTATAAGTTTTAACCCTTTTTCATGGCGTTCAGTTGTTTTAAATGTTTTTTTTTTTCAAACTTTTTTTTATTTTTTAAACAGGAAACAAATAAAAACGTTTACTGCCCTTTAAGTTCTTTTATAGCCATATTTAACATTTCAGCTTACCGGTGCATAGACTTCAGTTCCATAAACAGCAGCTTTCTCTTTGAGACAATCAGATGGACATGGGACTCTAAATGAATGGAAAAAATAAATAAAATTTTTGGGGGGCATGTCAGATAGTTTGTTCAAGCATGCCGTATATTATGTTAACATATATTTATACTTGATTTAAGAAATGGAGTAAAAAATGAAAGAGTGCTTACTCTGCAACACGCTCTTTAATTTCCATTGCAGTTAATGAACAGGATGACTTTTCTGTAATAAAAATACACATAACATAAGGACATACACAACATTTTAACAGCCTATGATTTATGAGAAAATTGTTCCGTCACTTATTTTTACAGTGTAACTGTCATTATTTTTCAGTTACAAAATTTAGGGAACTTTAATTATGTTTTTTTTTAACAAACTTTATTAGCCATATTGGTTACCTTGTATGTGAAAATTAGTCTTAAACTGGAACACCCCCATTTCTAAACTCGCTTTGCTATCCCCTGTCCGTACAGTAGCTGTGTATTGGCATATCTGCATTCTCAGCTCGTTTTTCCCGACACTCTCTATCTCTAAATAGCTTTTTCTGGTGACGTACTCGATGCAAGAGATGGAGCATCGGGTAAACCTTTTTAGAGCACGGATTGAAGGAGCAGCTGTGTCATCCCCTGCTACTGCTTCTCTCTCATCTACACAGCTGAGAATGGTCAGTAGCAGGCTTGTTCCAATGCTCTATATCTCTATCATCGGGTAGGCCATCAGGTAAAGCTATTTTGAGATAACATGCATCAGGACCAGCGAGCCGAGAGTGTATCTATGCTTCTGACTTTACATAGCTACTGTGTGCAGAGCATAGCAACGGCAGTTAAGACATGTTGTGAATTCATTATTTTAAGACTAATTCTCAAACACAAGGGGTGCAATGTGACTAATAAAGTATATGCATAAAAAATATTTAGAATCGTTTAAATGTTGTAAATAGAATAAAAAAAATGACAGTTACACTTTAATCTTGAATTCAAAAATTATAGTATGCAAAAGATAGTATTATATGTTCAGGTGTGTCCTGTCTTAAATAGCCTCTAAAACGGACACATCCCAAGATGTGTCGAATAAGATGGGAAACAAATATAAAAATAAAACAGTGGAGGTCCGAAGGACGTCTGTTGGCTTCTATCTTAAAGAGCCTACACTTTCAAAGTATACTTTTTTTTTTTACTGGATGCTACAAGCTTTTATGGAATTAATATCATGAGAAGTTTTATAACTTAGCCCTGTTCAAGAAAGTTTAATTGGGGAGAGTGACTTAAACATCAGTTTTAATGTGTTGTACAATATTTCAAAAATAGATTTGCTAAAAAAAATGCTAGTTCAAATCTCTCCATACTTTTGGTGTTGAAAGCAAACAAAGAAACAAGACAAAGGTACCATTAGTTTTCTTTTATCTTTATAGTTTTAGCAATTTGTTTTATGCCCCCTATTTACTATGCAAAATATTATTTTTCTATAATCTGGTGTATTGATAATCTTTCCTAAGTATGCCTTAGTATATGTTTGCATTATGTGACTTTTAAATATTTTTTCCAATCAACACATTGTTCTGAAATCGTAACTGTGCGTGTCCCTAAAGAAACAAACAAACATAAAAAGTATGCATAAATGATCACCTGCTGGTAACTTAAATGGTTCTGGAGTTGATTCCTCTGGTTCTTCTCTGGGTAATCTCACTCTAAATGACCAAGGAGCAGCACCATATGGTTTGGCAATGATTCCATTCCTGTTTGATTCCTTATAACTCAGTTGACCTTGGATTCTTTCCACTAAAATGCGTACATTTTCATCCCATGGCTTCAGTACTCCAGCGTGAATTGCGGCCTGGCACATTGAAGATTCCTAAAGGCAAATAGGAGGCCATTAAATTATGACATTTTACTTTGACTTCTTATGGAAAATATGGCGAGTAGTTATTCCTTTTTGGCCAAAGCCAATGTTACAGAAGAATACATTTTCCTGTTTCAGTGGCAACTTACATAGCTGTAGGTATCTGTACCCCACACCATGTTTGGATGTTGGTTGCAGTTGGATGGGCAGAGTATTCTAGAAAAAAAGGAGTGCAGAGTTGTAAAGAGAATGCAAAGAAGAGGAAGAATGCAACAATTAACCTAAACAAGACAAAAACTTAATGTTACTTCTCAAACTTACTCTGCAACTGGTTCAGCCAATTGTTTGGCAGTTGACAAGCACTGACTCTTAACTGTTTAGAAAAGAGGAGAAGACGATTGTTAATGTTTAGACCTATGGAGGAATAGCGATCTTGCGTGTTTTCATCTATTGATGTGAAGTAGGATTGTTGCTTACTAAGTGACTGATTTCAATAAGGAGTCCATTCTTATTGACCTCAGATTGATTGTTAAAATACATTTTACCAAGGAATCAAACTAGTTCCTCACTATTGTTTTGTACGAAGGAAAGCAAAAACTTCATGCAGTCAAATATATAAGCATTCCAAAATGTTATTTCACTGCATAAACATAATGGGATAAGTTCCGAATCTAGGTGTTTGATGACCTATCGATCTTTCTACAAACCGAATTTCGGCCTCCTTTCCGCGTCTCTATGGGAATACCCGTGTTTTCAGGTAATCCAGGCATAGAAGCAATTGTTTTAGCTGCCATACAGATTTTAACATCTGTTTAGAATTAAATTTACCTGGTGGTTTCTTTGGTTTCTTTCCACCTGGTTTAGCGGTTTCTCCTTCTTTTGTGGGGTAGATAGTTCCTGTTTCTTTGGTTTCTTTGGTGGGATCCCAAGTTGATGGTTTCTTTATATAGTCAGAGGGTTGAGGAATTTCTTCAGGTTCCCAGAATGAGGGCTTATCTGAGATTTCAGATGGAGCCTTGTCGATTGGTTTAGAGACCCTAAATGACTCTGCTGAAGGGCCATATTTATTGCTCCTCACTCCATTGTTTATGCTTTCTTCATAATTAGGGCGCCCTTGCACTTTCGCAAAGATCACTTTTCCACCTTCATTGCCTAGCACTCCAGCATGAAGACCTGCTCTGCAAATGGAGGAAGCCTATGGGACAAAGTTGAGATCAAGCTCTTATTTAGGGTCATATTGCATTGTTCAAATATTTTATACGTTTTAACCCTTTTTCATGGCGTTCAGTTGTTTTAAATGTTTTTTTTTTCAAACTTTTTTTATTTTTTAAACAGGAAACATATAAAAACGTTTACTGCCCTTTAAGTTCTTTTATAGCCATATTTAACATTTCAGCTTACCGGTGCATAGACTTCAGTTCCATAAACAGCAGCTTTCTCTTTGAGACAATCAGATGGACATGGGACTCTAAATGAATGGAAAAAATAAATAAAATTTTTGGGGGGCATGTCAGATAGTTTGTTCAAGCATGCCGTATATTATGTTAACATATATTTATACTTGATTTAAGAAATGGAGTAAAAAATGAAAGAGTGCTTACTCTGCGACACGCTCTTTAATTTCCATTGCAGTTAATGAACAGGATGACTTTTCTGTAATAAAAATACACATAACATAAGGACAAACACAACATTTTAACAGCCTATGATTTATGAGAAAATTGTTCCGTCACTTATTTTTACAGTGTAACTGTCATTATTTTTCAGTTACAAAATTTAGGGAACTTTAATTATGTTTTTTTTTAACAAACTTTATTAGCCATATTGGTTACCTTGTATGTGAAAATTAGTCTTAAACTGGAACACCCCCATTTCTAAACTCGCTTTGCTATCCCCTGTCCGTACAGTAGCTGTGTATTGGCATATCTGCATTCTCAGCTCGTTTTTCCCGACACTCTCTATCTCTAAATAGCTTTTTCTGGTGACGTACTCGATGCAAGAGATGGAGCATCGGGTAAACCTTTTTAGAGCACGGATTGAAGGAGCAGCTGTGTCATCCCCTGCTACTGCTTCTCTCTCATCTACACAGCTGAGAATGGTCAGTAGCAGGCTTGTTCCAATGCTCTATATCTCTATCATCGGGTAGGCCATCAGGTAAAGCTATTTTGAGATAAAATGCATCAGGACCAGTGAGCCGAGAGTGTATCTATGCTTCTGACTTTACATAGCTACTGTGTGCAGAGCATAGCAACGGCAGTTAAGAAATGTGGTGAATTCATTATTTTAAGACTAATTCTCAAACACAAGGGGTGCAATGTGACTAATAAAGTATATGCATAAAAAATATTTAGAATCGTTTAAATGTTGTAAATAGAATAAAAAAAATGACAGTTACACTTTAATCTTGAATTCAAAAATTATAGTATGCAAAAGATAGTATTATATGTTCAGGTGTGTCCTGTCTTAAATAGCCTCTAAAACGGACACATCCCAAGATGTGTCGAATAAGATGGGAAACAAATATAAAAATAAAACAGTGGAGGTCCGAAGGACGTCTGTTGGCTTCTATCTTAAAGAGCCTACACTTTCAAAGTATACTTTTTTTTTTACTGGATGCTACAAGCTTTTATGGAATTAATATCATGAGAAGTTTTATAACTTAGCCCTGTTCAAGAAAGTTTAATTGGGGAGAGTGACTTAAACATCAGTTTTAATGTGTTGTACAATATTTCAAAAATAGATTTGCTAAAAAAAATGCTAGTTCAAATCTCTCCATACTTTTGGTGTTGAAAGCAAACAAAGAAACAAAAGTACCATTAGTTTTCTTTTATCTTTATAGTTTTAGCAATTTGTTTTATGCCCCCTATTTACTATGCTAAATATTATTTTTCTATAATCTGGTGTATTGATAATCTTTTCTAAGTATGCCTTAGTATATGTTTGCATTATGTGACTTTTAAATATTTTTTCGAATCAACACATTGTTCTGAAATCGTAACTGTGCGTGTCCCTAAAGAAACAAACAAACATAAAAAGTATGCATAAATGATCACCTGCTGGTAACTTAAATGGTTCTGGAGTTGATTCCTCTGGTTCTTCTCTGGGTAATCTCACTCTAAATGACCAAGGAGCAGCACCATATGGTTTGGCAATGATTCCATTCCTGTTTGATTCCTTATAACTCAGTTGACCTTGGATTCTTTCCACTAAAATGCGTACATTTTCATCCCATGGCTTCAGTACTCCAGCGTGAATTGCGGCTTGGCACATTGAAGATTCCTAAAGGCAAATAGGAGGCCAGTAAATTATGACATTTTACTTTGACTTCTTATGGAAAATATGGCGAGTAGTTATTCCTTTTTGGCCAAAGCCAATGTTAGTACATTTTCCTGTTTCAGTGGCAACTTACATAGCTGTAGGTATCTGTACCCCACACCATGTTTGGATGTTGGTTGCAGTTGGATGGGCAGATTATTCTAGAAAAAAAGGAGTGCAGAGTTGTAAAGAGAATGCAAAGAAGAGGAAGAATGCAACAAGTAACCTAAACAAGACAAAAACTTAGTGTTACTTCTCAAACTTACTCTGCAACTGGTTCAGCCAATTGTTTGGCAGTTGACAAGCACTGACTCTTAACTGTTTAGAAAAGAGGAGAAGACGATTGTTAATGTTTAGACCTATGGAGGAATAGCGATCTTGCGTGTTTTCATCTATTGATGTGAAGTAGGATTGTTGCTTACTAAGTGACTGATTTCAATAAGGAGTCCATTCTTATTGACCTCAGATTGATTGTTAAATTACATTTTACCAAGGAATCAAACTAGTTCCTCACTATTGTTTTGTACGAAGAAAAGCAAAAACTTCATGCAGTCAAATATATAAGCATTCCAAAATGTTATTTCACTGCATAAACATAATGGGATACGTTCCGAATCTAGGTGTTTGATGACCTATCGATCTTTCTACAATCCGAATTTCGGCCTCCTTTCCGTGTCTCTATGGGAATACCCGTGTTTTCAGGTAATCCAGGCATAGAAGCAATTGTTTTAGCTGCCATACAGATTTTAACATCTGTTTAGAATTAAATTTACCTGGTGGTTTCTTTGGTTTCTTTCCACCTGGTTTAGCGGTTTCTCCTTCTTTTGTGGGGTAGATAGTTCCTGTTTCTTTGGTTTCTTTGGTGGGATCCCAAGTTGATGGTTTCTTTATATAGTCAGAGGGTTGAGGAATTTCTTCAGGTTCCCAGAATGAGGGCTTATCTGAGGTTTCAGATGGAGCCTTGTCGATTGGTTTAGAGACCCTAAATGACTCTGCTGAAGGGCCATATTTATTGCTCCTCACTCCATTGTTTATGCTTTCTTCATAATTAGGGCGCCCTTGCACTTTCGCAAAGATCACTTTTCCACCTTCATTGCCTAGCACTCCAGCATGAAGACCTGCTCTGCAAATGGAGGAAGCCTATGGGACAAAGTTGAGATCAAGCTCTTATTTAGGGTCATATTGCATTGTTCAAATATTTTATACGTTTTAAACCTTTTTCATGGCGTTCAGTTGTTTTAAATGTTTTTTTTTTTCAAACTTTTTTTATTTTTTAAACAGGAAACATATAAAAATGTTTACTGCCCTTTAAGTTCTTTTATAGCCATATTTAACATTTCAGCTTACCGGTGCATAGACTTCAGTTCCATAAACAGCAGCTTTCTCTTTGAGACAATCAGATGGACATGGGACTCTAAATGAATGGAAAAAATAAATAACATTTTTGGGGGGCATGTCAGATAGTTTGTTCAAGCATGCCGTATATTATGTTAACATATATTTATACTTGATTTAAGAAATGGAGTAAAAAATGAAAGAGTGCTTACTCTGCGACACGCTCTTTAATTTCCATTGCAGTTAATGAACAGGATGACTTTTCTGTAATAAAAATACACATAACATAAGGACAAACATAACATTTTAACAGCCTATGATTTATGAGAAAATTGTTCCGTCACTTATTTTTACAGTGTAACTGTCATTATTTTTCAGTTACAAAATTTAGGGAACTTTAATTATGTTTTTTTTTTAACAAACTTTATTAGCCATATTGGTTACCTTGTATGTGAAAATTAGTCTTAAACTGGAACACCCCCATTTCTAAACTCGCTTTGCTATCCCCTGTCCGTACAGTAGCTGTGTATTGGCATATCTGCATTCTCAGCTCGTTTTTCCCGACACTCTCTATCTCTAAATAGCTTTTTCTGGTGACGTACTCGATGCAAGAGATGGAGCATCGGGTAAACCTTTTTAGAGCACGGATTGAAGGAGCAGCTGTGTCATCCCCTGCTACTGCTTCTCTCTCATCTACACAGCTGAGAATGGTCAGTAGCAGGCTTGTTCCAATGCTCTATATCTCTATCATCGGGTAGGCCATCAGGTAAAGCTATTTTGAGATAACATGCATCAGGACCAGCGAGCCGAGAGTGTATCTATGCTTCTGACTTTACATAGCTACTGTGTGCAGAGCATAGCAACGGCAGTTAAGAAATGTGGTGAATTCATTATTTTAAGACTAATTCTCAAACACAAGGGGTGCAATGTGACTAATAAAGTATATGCATAAAAAATATTTAGAATCGTTTAAATGTTGTAAATAGAATAAAAAAAATGACAGTTACACTTTAATCTTGAATTCAAAAATTATAGTATGCAAAAGATAGTATTATATGTTCAGGTGTGTCCTGTCTTAAATAGCCTCTAAAACGGACACATCCCAAGATGTGTCGAATAAGATGGGAAACAAATATAAAAATAAAACAGTGGAGGTCCGAAGGACGTCTGTTGGCTTCTATCTTAAAGAGCCTACACTTTCAAAGTATACTTTTTTTTTTTACTGGATGCTACAAGCTTTTATGGAATTTATATCATGAGAAGTTTTATAACTTAGCCCTGTTCAAGAAAGTTTAATTGGGGAGAGTGACTTAAACATCAGTTTTAATGTGTTGTACAATATTTCAAAAATAGATTTGCTAAAAAAAATGCTAGTTCAAATCTCTCCATACTTTTGGTGTTGAAAGCAAACAAAGAAACAAGACAAAAGTACCATTAGTTTTCTTTTATCTTTATAGTTTTAGCAATTTGTTTTATGCCCCCTATTTACTATGCAAAATATTATTTTTCTATAATCTGGTGTATTGATAATCTTTCCTAAGTATGCCTTAGTATATGTTTGCATTATGTGACTTTTAAATATTTTTTCCAATCAACACATTGTTCTGAAATCGTAACTGTGCGTGTCCCTAAAGAAACAAACAAAAATAAAAAGTATGCATAAATGATCACCTGCTGGTAACTTAAATGGTTCTGGAGTTGATTCCTCTGGTTCTTCTCTGGGTAATCTCACTCTAAATGACCAAGGAGCAGCACCATATGGTTTGGCAATGATTCCATTCCTGTTTGATTCCTTATAACTCAGTTGACCTTGGATTCTTTCCACTAAAATGCGTACATTTTCATCCCATGGCTTCAGTACTCCAGCGTGAATTGCGGCTTGGCACATTGAAGATTCCTAAAGGCAAATAGGAGGCCAGTAAATTATGACATTTTACTTTGACTTCTTATGGAAAATATGGCGAGTAGTTATTCCTTTTTGGCCAAAGCCAATGTTACAGAAGAATACATTTTCCTGTTTCAGTGGCAACTTACATAGCTGTAGGTATCTGTACCCCACACCATGTTTGGATGTTGGTTGCAGTTGGATGGGCAGATTATTCTAGAAAAAAAGGAGTGCAGAGTTGTAAAGAGAATGCAAAGAAGAGGAAGAATGCAACAAGTAACCTAAACAAGACAAAAACTTAGTGTTACTTCTCAAACTTACTCTGCAACTGGTTCAGCCAATTGTTTGGCAGTTGACAAGCACTGACTCTTAACTGTTTAGAAAAGAGGAGAAGACGATTGTTAATGTTTAGACCTATGGAGGAATAGCGATCTTGCGTGTTTTCATCTATTGATGTGAAGTAGGATTGTTGCTTACTAAGTGACTGATTTCAATAAGGAGTCCATTCTTATTGACCTCAGATTGATTGTTAAATTACATTTTACCAAGGAATCAAACTAGTTCCTCACTATTGTTTTGTACGAAGAAAAGCAAAAACTTCATGCAGTCAAATATATAAGCATTCCAAAATGTTATTTCACTGCATAAACATAATGGGATACGTTCCGAATCTAGGTGTTTGATGACCTATCGATCTTTCTACAATCCGAATTTCGGCCTCCTTTCCGCGTCTCTATGGGAATACCCGTGTTTTCAGGTAATCCAGGCATAGAAGCAATTGTTTTAGCTGCCATACAGATTTTAACATCTGTTTAGAATTAAATTTACCTGGTGGTTTCTTTGGTTTCTTTCCACCTGGTTTAGCGGTTTCTCCTTCTTTTGTGGGGTAGATAGTTCCTGTTTCTTTGGTTTCTTTGGTGGGATCCCAAGTTGATGGTTTCTTTATATAGTCAGAGGGTTGAGGAATTTCTTCAGGTTCCCAGAATGAGGGCTTATCTGAGGTTTCAGATGGAGCCTTGTCGATTGGTTTAGAGACCCTAAATGACTCTGCTGAAGGGCCATATTTATTGCTCCTCACTCCATTGTTTATGCTTTCTTCATAATTAGGGCGCCCTTGCACTTTCGCAAAGATCACTTTTCCACCTTCATTGCCTAGCACTCCAGCATGAAGACCTGCTCTGCAAATGGAGGAAGCCTATGGGACAAAGTTGAGATCAAGCTCTTATTTAGGGTCATATTGCATTGTTCAAATATTTTATACGTTTTAAACCTTTTTCATGGCGTTCAGTTGTTTTAAATGTTTTTTTTTTTCAAACTTTTTTTATTTTTTAAACAGGAAACATATAAAAATGTTTACTGCCCTTTAAGTTCTTTTATAGCCATATTTAACATTTCAGCTTACCGGTGCATAGACTTCAGTTCCATAAACAGCAGCTTTCTCTTTGAGACAATCAGATGGACATGGGACTCTAAATGAATGGAAAAAATAAATAAAATTTTTGGGGGGCATGTCAGATAGTTTGTTCAAGCATGCCGTATATTATGTTAACATATATTTATACTTGATTTAAGAAATGGAGTAAAAAATGAAAGAGTGCTTACTCTGCGACACGCTCTTTAATTTCCATTGCAGTTAATGAACAGGATGACTTTTCTGTAATAAAAATACACATAACATAAGGACAAACACAACATTTTAACAGCCTATGATTTATGAGAAAATTGTTCCGTCACTTATTTTTACAGTGTAACTGTCATTATTTTTCAGTTACAAAATTTAGGGAACTTTAATTATGTTTTTTTTTAACAAACTTTATTAGCCATATTGGTTACCTTGTATGTGAAAATTAGTCTTAAACTGGAACACCCCCATTTCTAAACTCGCTTTGCTATCCCCTGTCCGTACAGTAGCTGTGTATTGGCATATCTGCATTCTCAGCTCGTTTTTCCCGACACTCTCTATCTCTAAATAGCTTTTTCTGGTGACGTACTCGATGCAAGAGATGGAGCATCGGGTAAACCTTTTTAGAGCACGGATTGAAGGAGCAGCTGTGTCATCCCCTGCTACTGCTTCTCTCTCATCTACACAGCTGAGAATGGTCAGTAGCAGGCTTGTTCCAATGCTCTATATCTCTATCATCGGGTAGGCCATCAGGTAAAGCTATTTTGAGATAACATGCATCAGGACCAGCGAGCCGAGAGTGTATCTATGCTTCTGACTTTACATAGCTACTGTGTGCAGAGCATAGCAACGGCAGTTAAGAAATGTGGTGAATTCATTATTTTAAGACTAATTCTCAAACACAAGGGGTGCAATGTGACTAATAAAGTATATGCATAAAAAATATTTAGAATCGTTTAAATGTTGTAAATAGAATAAAAAAAATGACAGTTACACTTTAATCTTGAATTCAAAAATTATAGTATGCAAAAGATAGTATTATATGTTCAGGTGTGTCCTGTCTTAAATAGCCTCTAAAACGGACACATCCCAAGATGTGTCGAATAAGATGGGAAACAAATATAAAAATAAAACAGTGGAGGTCCGAAGGACGTCTGTTGGCTTCTATCTTAAAGAGCCTACACTTTCAAAGTATACTTTTTTTTTTACTGGATGCTACAAGCTTTTATGGAATTAATATCATGAGAAGTTTTATAACTTAGCCCTGTTCAAGAAAGTTTAATTGGGGAGAGTGACTTAAACATCAGTTTTAATGTGTTGTACAATATTTCAAAAATAGATTTGCTAAAAAAAATGCTAGTTCAAATCTCTCCATACTTTTGGTGTTGAAAGCAAACAAAGAAACAAAAGTACCATTAGTTTTCTTTTATCTTTATAGTTTTAGCAATTTGTTTTATGCCCCCTATTTACTATGCTAAATATTATTTTTCTATAATCTGGTGTATTGATAATCTTTTCTAAGTATGCCTTAGTATATGTTTGCATTATGTGACTTTTAAATATTTTTTCGAATCAACACATTGTTCTGAAATCGTAACTGTGCGTGTCCCTAAAGAAACAAACAAACATAAAAAGTATGCATAAATGATCACCTGCTGGTAACTTAAATGGTTCTGGAGTTGATTCCTCTGGTTCTTCTCTGGGTAATCTCACTCTAAATGACCAAGGAGCAGCACCATATGGTTTGGCAATGATTCCATTCCTGTTTGATTCCTTATAACTCAGTTGACCTTGGATTCTTTCCACTAAAATGCGTACATTTTCATCCCATGGCTTCAGTACTCCAGCGTGAATTGCGGCTTGGCACATTGAAGATTCCTAAAGGCAAATAGGAGGCCAGTAAATTATGACATTTTACTTTGACTTCTTATGGAAAATATGGCGAGTAGTTATTCCTTTTTGGCCAAAGCCAATGTTAGTACATTTTCCTGTTTCAGTGGCAACTTACATAGCTGTAGGTATCTGTACCCCACACCATGTTTGGATGTTGGTTGCAGTTGGATGGGCAGATTATTCTAGAAAAAAAGGAGTGCAGAGTTGTAAAGAGAATGCAAAGAAGAGGAAGAATGCAACAAGTAACCTAAACAAGACAGAAACTTAGTGTTACTTCTCAAACTTACTCTGCAACTGGTTCAGCCAATTGTTTGGCAGTTGACAAGCACTGACTCTTAACTGTTTAGAAAAGAGGAGAAGACGATTGTTAATGTTTAGACCTATGGAGGAATAGCGATCTTGCGTGTTTTCATCTATTGATGCGAAGTAGGATTGTTGCTTACTAAGTGACTGATTTCAATAAGGAGTCCATTCGTATTGACCTCAGATTGATTGTTAAATTACATTTTACCAAGGAATCAAACTAGTTCCTCACTATTGTTTTGTACGAAGGAAAGCAAAGACTTCATGCAGTCAAATATATAAGCATTCCAAAATGTTATTTCACTGCATAAACATAATGGGATAAGTTCCGAATCTAGGTGTTTGATGACCTATTGATCTTTCTACAAACCGAATTTCGGCCTCCTTTCCGCGTCTCTATGGGAATACCCGTGTTTTCAGGTAATCCAGGCATAGAAGCAATTGTTTTAGCTGCCATACAGATTTTAACATCTGTTTAGAATTAAATTTACCTGGTGGTTTCTTTGGTTTCTTTCCACCTGGTTTAGCGGTTTCTCCTTCTTTTGTGGGGTAGATAGTTCCTGTTTCTTTGGTTTCTTTGGTGGGATCCCAAGTTGATGGTTTCTTTATATAGTCAGAGGGTTGAGGAATTTCTTCAGGTTCCCAGAATGAGGGCTTATCTGAGGTTTCAGATGGAGCCTTGTCGATTGGTTTAGAGACCCTAAATGACTCTGCTGAAGGGCCATATTTATTGCTCCTCACTCCATTGTTTATGCTTTCTTCATAATTAGGGCGCCCTTGCACTTTCGCAAAGATCACTTTTCCACCTTCATTGCCTAGCACTCCAGCATGAAGACCTGCTCTGCAAATGGAGGAAGCCTATGGGACAAAGTTGAGATCAAGCTCTTATTTAGGGTCATATTGCATTGTTCAAATATTTTATACGTTTTAACCCTTTTTCATGGCGTTCAGTTGTTTTAAATGTTTTTTTTTTTCAAACTTTTTTTATTTTTTAAACAGGAAACAAATAAAAACGTTTACTGCCCTTTAAGTTCTTTTATAGCCATATTTAACATTTCAGCTTACCGGTGCATAGACTTCAGTTCCATAAACAGCAGCTTTCTCTTTGAGACAATCAGATGGACATGGGACTCTAAATGAATGGAAAAAATAAATAAAATTTTTGGGGGGCATGTCAGATAGTTTGTTCAAGCATGCCGTATATTATGTTAACATATATTTATACTTGATTTAAGAAATGGAGTAAAAAATGAAAGAGTGCTTACTCTGCGACACGCTCTTTAATTTCCATTGCAGTTAATGAACAGGATGACTTTTCTGTAATAAAAATACACATAACATAAGGACAAACACAACATTTTAACAGTCTATGATTTATGAGAAAATTGTTCCGTCACTTATTTTTACAGTGTAACTGTCATTATTTTTCAGTTACAAAATTTAGGGAACTTTAATTATGTTTTTTTTTTAACAAACTTTATTAGCCATATTGGTTACCTTGTATGTGAAAATTAGTCTTAAACTGGAACACCCCCATTTCTAAACTCGCTTTGCTATCCCCTGTCCGTACAGTAGCTGTGTATTGGCATATCTGCATTCTCAGCTCGTTTTTCCCGACACTCTCTATCTCTAAATAGCTTTTTCTGGTGACGTACTCGATGCAAGAGATGGAGCATCGGGTAAACCTTTTTAGAGCACGGATTGAAGGAGCAGCTGTGTCATCCCCTGCTACTGCTTCTCTCTCATCTACACAGCTGAGAATGGTCAGTAGCAGGCTTGTTCCAATGCTCTATATCTCTATCATCGGGTAGGCCATCAGGTAAAGCTATTTTGAGATAACATGCATCAGGGCCAGCGAGCCGAGAGTGTATCTATGCTTCTGACTTTACATAGCTACTGTGTGCAGAGCATAGCAACGGCAGTTAAGAAATGTGGTGAATTCATTATTTTAAGACTAATTCTCAAACACAAGGGGTGCAATGTGACTAATAAAGTATATGCATAAAAAATATTTAGAATCGTTTAAATATTGTAAATAGAATAAAAAAAATGACAGTTACACTTTAATCTTGAATTCAAAAATTATAGTATGCAAAAGATAGTATTATATGTTCAGGTGTGTCCTGTCTTAAATAGCCTCTAAAACGGACACATCCCAAGATGTGTCGAATAAGATGGGAAACAAATATTAAAATAAAACAGTGGAGGTCCGAAGGACGTCTGTTGGCTTCTATCTTAAAGAGCCTACACTTTCAAAGTATACTTTTTTTTTTTACTGGATGCTACAAGCTTTTATGGAATTTATATCATGAGAAGTTTTATAACTTAGCCCTGTTCAAGAAAGTTTAATTGGGGAGAGTGACTTAAACATCAGTTTTAATGTGTTGTACAATATTTCAAAAATAGATTTGCTAAAAAAAATGCTAGTTCAAATCTCTCCATACTTTTGGTGTTGAAAGCAAACAAAGAAACAAGACAAAAGTACCATTAGTTTTCTTTTATCTTTATAGTTTTAGCAATTTGTTTTATGCCCCCTATTTACTATGCAAAATATTATTTTTCTATAATCTGGTGTATTGATAATCTTTCCTAAGTATGCCTTAGTATATGTTTGCATTATGTGACTTTTAAATATTTTTTCCAATCAACACATTGTTCTGAAATCGTAACTGTGCGTGTCCCTAAAGAAACAAACAAAAATAAAAAGTATGCATAAATGATCACCTGCTGGTAACTTAAATGGTTCTGGAGTTGATTCCTCTGGTTCTTCTCTGGGTAATCTCACTCTAAATGACCAAGGAGCAGCACCATATGGTTTGGCAATGATTCCATTCCTGTTTGATTCCTTATAACTCAGTTGACCTTGGATTCTTTCCACTAAAATGCGTACATTTTCATCCCATGGCTTCAGTACTCCAGCGTGAATTGCGGCTTGGCACATTGAAGATTCCTAAAGGCAAATAGGAGGCCAGTAAATTATGACATTTTACTTTGACTTCTTATGGAAAATATGGCGAGTAGTTATTCCTTTTTGGCCAAAGCCAATGTTACAGAAGAATACATTTTCCTGTTTCAGTGGCAACTTACATAGCTGTAGGTATCTGTACCCCACACCATGTTTGGATGTTGGTTGCAGTTGGATGGGCAGATTATTCTAGAAAAAAAGGAGTGCAGAGTTGTAAAGAGAATGCAAAGAAGAGGAAGAATGCAACAAGTAACCTAAACAAGACAAAAACTTAGTGTTACTTCTCAAACTTACTCTGCAACTGGTTCAGCCAATTGTTTGGCAGTTGACAAGCACTGACTCTTAACTGTTTAGAAAAGAGGAGAAGACGATTGTTAATGTTTAGACCTATGGAGGAATAGCGATCTTGCGTGTTTTCATCTATTGATGTGAAGTAGGATTGTTGCTTACTAAGTGACTGATTTCAATAAGGAGTCCATTCTTATTGACCTCAGATTGATTGTTAAATTACATTTTACCAAGGAATCAAACTAGTTCCTCACTATTGTTTTGTACGAAGAAAAGCAAAAACTTCATGCAGTCAAATATATAAGCATTCCAAAATGTTATTTCACTGCATAAACATAATGGGATACGTTCCGAATCTAGGTGTTTGATGACCTATCGATCTTTCTACAATCCGAATTTCGGCCTCCTTTCCGTGTCTCTATGGGAATACCCGTGTTTTCAGGTAATCCAGGCATAGAAGCAATTGTTTTAGCTGCCATACAGATTTTAACATCTGTTTAGAATTAAATTTACCTGGTGGTTTCTTTGGTTTCTTTCCACCTGGTTTAGCGGTTTCTCCTTCTTTTGTGGGGTAGATAGTTCCTGTTTCTTTGGTTTCTTTGGTGGGATCCCAAGTTGATGGTTTCTTTATATAGTCAGAGGGTTGAGGAATTTCTTCAGGTTCCCAGAATGAGGGCTTATCTGAGGTTTCAGATGGAGCCTTGTCGATTGGTTTAGAGACCCTAAATGACTCTGCTGAAGGGCCATATTTATTGCTCCTCACTCCATTGTTTATGCTTTCTTCATAATTAGGGCGCCCTTGCACTTTCGCAAAGATCACTTTTCCACCTTCATTGCCTAGCACTCCAGCATGAAGACCTGCTCTGCAAATGGAGGAAGCCTATGGGACAAAGTTGAGATCAAGCTCTTATTTAGGGTCATATTGCATTGTTCAAATATTTTATACGTTTTAAACCTTTTTCATGGCGTTCAGTTGTTTTAAATGTTTTTTTTTTTCAAACTTTTTTTATTTTTTAAACAGGAAACATATAAAAATGTTTACTGCCCTTTAAGTTCTTTTATAGCCATATTTAACATTTCAGCTTACCGGTGCATAGACTTCAGTTCCATAAACAGCAGCTTTCTCTTTGAGACAATCAGATGGACATGGGACTCTAAATGAATGGAAAAAATAAATAAAATTTTTGGGGGGCATGTCAGATAGTTTGTTCAAGCATGCCGTATATTATGTTAACATATATTTATACTTGATTTAAGAAATGGAGTAAAAAATGAAAGAGTGCTTACTCTGCGACACGCTCTTTAATTTCCATTGCAGTTAATGAACAGGATGACTTTTCTGTAATAAAAATACACATAACATAAGGACAAACATAACATTTTAACAGCCTATGATTTATGAGAAAATTGTTCCGTCACTTATTTTTACAGTGTAACTGTCATTATTTTTCAGTTACAAAATTTAGGGAACTTTAATTATGTTTTTTTTTAACAAACTTTATTAGCCATATTGGTTACCTTGTATGTGAAAATTAGTCTTAAACTGGAACACCCCCATTTCTAAACTCGCTTTGCTATCCCCTGTCCGTACAGTAGCTGTGTATTGGCATATCTGCATTCTCAGCTCGTTTTTCCCGACACTCTCTATCTCTAAATAGCTTTTTCTGGTGACGTACTCGATGCAAGAGATGGAGCATCGGGTAAACCTTTTTAGAGCACGGATTGAAGGAGCAGCTGTGTCATCCCCTGCTACTGCTTCTCTCTCATCTACACAGCTGAGAATGGTCAGTAGCAGGCTTGTTCCAATGCTCTATATCTCTATCATCGGGTAGGCCATCAGGTAAAGCTATTTTGAGATAACATGCATCAGGACCAGCGAGCCGAGAGTGTATCTATGCTTCTGACTTTACATAGCTACTGTGTGCAGAGCATAGCAACGGCAGTTAAGAAATGTGGTGAATTCATTATTTTAAGACTAATTCTCAAACACAAGGGGTGCAATGTGACTAATAAAGTATATGCATAAAAAATATTTAGAATCGTTTAAATGTTGTAAATAGAATAAAAAAAATGACAGTTACACTTTAATCTTGAATTCAAAAATTATAGTATGCAAAAGATAGTATTATATGTTCAGGTGTGTCCTGTCTTAAATAGCCTCTAAAACGGACACATCCCAAGATGTGTCGAATAAGATGGGAAACAAATATAAAAATAAAACAGTGGAGGTCCGAAGGACGTCTGTTGGCTTCTATCTTAAAGAGCCTACACTTTCAAAGTATACTTTTTTTTTTTACTGGATGCTACAAGCTTTTATGGAATTTATATCATGAGAAGTTTTATAACTTAGCCCTGTTCAAGAAAGTTTAATTGGGGAGAGTGACTTAAACATCAGTTTTAATGTGTTGTACAATATTTCAAAAATAGATTTGCTAAAAAAAATGCTAGTTCAAATCTCTCCATACTTTTGGTGTTGAAAGCAAACAAAGAAACAAGACAAAAGTACCATTAGTTTTCTTTTATCTTTATAGTTTTAGCAATTTGTTTTATGCCCCCTATTTACTATGCAAAATATTATTTTTCTATAATCTGGTGTATTGATAATCTTTCCTAAGTATGCCTTAGTATATGTTTGCATTATGTGACTTTTAAATATTTTTTCCAATCAACACATTGTTCTGAAATCGTAACTGTGCGTGTCCCTAAAGAAACAAACAAAAATAAAAAGTATGCATAAATGATCACCTGCTGGTAACTTAAATGGTTCTGGAGTTGATTCCTCTGGTTCTTCTCTGGGTAATCTCACTCTAAATGACCAAGGAGCAGCACCATATGGTTTGGCAATGATTCCATTCCTGTTTGATTCCTTATAACTCAGTTGACCTTGGATTCTTTCCACTAAAATGCGTACATTTTCATCCCATGGCTTCAGTACTCCAGCGTGAATTGCGGCTTGGCACATTGAAGATTCCTAAAGGCAAATAGGAGGCCAGTAAATTATGACATTTTACTTTGACTTCTTATGGAAAATATGGCGAGTAGTTATTCCTTTTTGGCCAAAGCCAATGTTACAGAAGAATACATTTTCCTGTTTCAGTGGCAACTTACATAGCTGTAGGTATCTGTACCCCACACCATGTTTGGATGTTGGTTGCAGTTGGATGGGCAGATTATTCTAGAAAAAAAGGAGTGCAGAGTTGTAAAGAGAATGCAAAGAAGAGGAAGAATGCAACAAGTAACCTAAACAAGACAAAAACTTAGTGTTACTTCTCAAACTTACTCTGCAACTGGTTCAGCCAATTGTTTGGCAGTTGACAAGCACTGACTCTTAACTGTTTAGAAAAGAGGAGAAGACGATTGTTAATGTTTAGACCTATGGAGGAATAGCGATCTTGCGTGTTTTCATCTATTGATGTGAAGTAGGATTGTTGCTTACTAAGTGACTGATTTCAATAAGGAGTCCATTCTTATTGACCTCAGATTGATTGTTAAATTACATTTTACCAAGGAATCAAACTAGTTCCTCACTATTGTTTTGTACGAAGAAAAGCAAAAACTTCATGCAGTCAAATATATAAGCATTCCAAAATGTTATTTCACTGCATAAACATAATGGGATACGTTCCGAATCTAGGTGTTTGATGACCTATCGATCTTTCTACAATCCGAATTTCGGCCTCCTTTCCGCGTCTCTATGGGAATACCCGTGTTTTCAGGTAATCCAGGCATAGAAGCAATTGTTTTAGCTGCCATACAGATTTTAACATCTGTTTAGAATTAAATTTACCTGGTGGTTTCTTTGGTTTCTTTCCACCTGGTTTAGCGGTTTCTCCTTCTTTTGTGGGGTAAATAGTTCCTGTTTCTTTGGTTTCTTTGGTGGGATCCCAAGTTGATGGTTTCTTTATATAGTCAGAGGGTTGAGGAATTTCTTCAGGTTCCCAGAATGAGGGCTTATCTGAGGTTTCAGATGGAGCCTTGTCGATTGGTTTAGAGACCCTAAATGACTCTGCTGAAGGGCCATATTTATTGCTCCTCACTCCATTGTTTATGCTTTCTTCATAATTAGGGCGCCCTTGCACTTTCGCAAAGATCACTTTTCCACCTTCATTGCCTAGCACTCCAGCATGAAGACCTGCTCTGCAAATGGAGGAAGCCTATGGGACAAAGTTGAGATCAAGCTCTTATTTAGGGTCATATTGCATTGTTCAAATATTTTATACGTTTTAAACCTTTTTCATGGCGTTCAGTTGTTTTAAATGTTTTTTTTTTTCAAACTTTTTTTATTTTTTAAACAGGAAACATATAAAAATGTTTACTGCCCTTTAAGTTCTTTTATAGCCATATTTAACATTTCAGCTTACCGGTGCATAGACTTCAGTTCCATAAACAGCAGCTTTCTCTTTGAGACAATCAGATGGACATGGGACTCTAAATGAATGGAAAAAATAAATAAAATTTTTGGGGGGCATGTCAGATAGTTTGTTCAAGCATGCCGTATATTATGTTAACATATATTTATACTTGATTTAAGAAATGGAGTAAAAAATGAAAGAGTGCTTACTCTGCGACACGCTCTTTAATTTCCATTGCAGTTAATGAACAGGATGACTTTTCTGTAATAAAAATACACATAACATAAGGACAAACATAACATTTTAACAGCCTATGATTTATGAGAAAATTGTTCCGTCACTTATTTTTACAGTGTAACTGTCATTATTTTTCAGTTACAAAATTTAGGGAACTTTAATTATGTTTTTTTTTAACAAACTTTATTAGCCATATTGGTTACCTTGTATGTGAAAATTAGTCTTAAACTGGAACACCCCCATTTCTAAACTCGCTTTGCTATCCCCTGTCCGTACAGTAGCTGTGTATTGGCATATCTGCATTCTCAGCTCGTTTTTCCCGACACTCTCTATCTCTAAATAGCTTTTTCTGGTGACGTACTCGATGCAAGAGATGGAGCATCGGGTAAACCTTTTTAGAGCACGGATTGAAGGAGCAGCTGTGTCATCCCCTGCTACTGCTTCTCTCTCATCTACACAGCTGAGAATGGTCAGTAGCAGGCTTGTTCCAATGCTCTATATCTCTATCATCGGGTAGGCCATCAGGTAAAGCTATTTTGAGATAACATGCATCAGGACCAGCGAGCCGAGAGTGTATCTATGCTTCTGACTTTACATAGCTACTGTGTGCAGAGCATAGCAACGGCAGTTAAGAAATGTGGTGAATTCATTATTTTAAGACTAATTCTCAAACACAAGGGGTGCAATGTGACTAATAAAGTATATGCATAAAAAATATTTAGAATCGTTTAAATGTTGTAAATAGAATAAAAAAAATGACAGTTACACTTTAATCTTGAATTCAAAAATTATAGTATGCAAAAGATAGTATTATATGTTCAGGTGTGTCCTGTCTTAAATAGCCTCTAAAACGGACACATCCCAAGATGTGTCGAATAAGATGGGAAACAAATATAAAAATAAAACAGTGGAGGTCCGAAGGGCGTCTGTTGGCTTCTATCTTAAAGAGCCTACACTTTCAAAGTATACTTTTTTTTTTTACTGGATGCTACAAGCTTTTATGGAATTTATATCATGAGAAGTTTTATAACTTAGCCCTGTTCAAGAAAGTTTAATTGGGGAGAGTGACTTAAACATCAGTTTTAATGTGTTGTACAATATTTCAAAAATAGATTTGCTAAAAAAAATGCTAGTTCAAATCTCTCCATACTTTTGGTGTTGAAAGCAAACAAAGAAACAAGACAAAAGTACAATTAGTTTTCTTTTATCTTTATAGTTTTAGCAATTTGTTTTATGCCCCCTATTTACTATGCAAAATATTATTTTTCTATAATCTGGTGTATTGATAATCTTTCCTAAGTATGCCTTAGTATATGTTTGCATTATGTGACTTTTAAATATTTTTTCCAATCAACACATTGTTCTGAAATCGTAACTGTGCGTGTCCCTAAAGAAACAAACAAAAATAAAAAGTATGCATAAATGATCACCTGCTGGTAACTTAAATGGTTCTGGAGTTGATTCCTCTGGTTCTTCTCTGGGTAATCTCACTCTAAATGACCAAGGAGCAGCACCATATGGTTTGGCAATGATTCCATTCCTGTTTGATTCCTTATAACTCAGTTGACCTTGGATTCTTTCCACTAAAATGCGTACATTTTCATCCCATGGCTTCAGTACTCCAGCGTGAATTGCGGCTTGGCACATTGAAGATTCCTAAAGGCAAATAGGAGGCCAGTAAATTATGACATTTTACTTTGACTTCTTATGGAAAATATGGCGAGTAGTTATTCCTTTTTGGCCAAAGCCAATGTTACAGAAGAATACATTTTCCTGTTTCAGTGGCAACTTACATAGCTGTAGGTATCTGTACCCCACACCATGTTTGGATGTTGGTTGCAGTTGGATGGGCAGATTATTCTAGAAAAAAAGGAGTGCAGAGTTGTAAAGAGAATGCAAAGAAGAGGAAGAATGCAACAAGTAACCTAAACAAGACAAAAACTTAGTGTTACTTCTCAAACTTACTCTGCAACTGGTTCAGCCAATTGTTTGGCAGTTGACAAGCACTGACTCTTAACTGTTTAGAAAAGAGGAGAAGACGATTGTTAATGTTTAGACCTATGGAGGAATAGCGATCTTGCGTGTTTTCATCTATTGATGTGAAGTAGGATTGTTGCTTACTAAGTGACTGATTTCAATAAGGAGTCCATTCTTATTGACCTCAGATTGATTGTTAAATTACATTTTACCAAGGAATCAAACTAGTTCCTCACTATTGTTTTGTACGAAGAAAAGCAAAAACTTCATGCAGTCAAATATATAAGCATTCCAAAATGTTATTTCACTGCATAAACATAATGGGATACGTTCCGAATCTAGGTGTTTGATGACCTATCGATCTTTCTACAATCCGAATTTCGGCCTCCTTTCCGCGTCTCTATGGGAATACCCGTGTTTTCAGGTAATCCAGGCATAGAAGCAATTGTTTTAGCTGCCATACAGATTTTAACATCTGTTTAGAATTAAATTTACCTGGTGGTTTCTTTGGTTTCTTTCCACCTGGTTTAGCGGTTTCTCCTTCTTTTGTGGGGTAGATAGTTCCTGTTTCTTTGGTTTCTTTGGTGGGATCCCAAGTTGATGGTTTCTTTATATAGTCAGAGGGTTGAGGAATTTCTTCAGGTTCCCAGAATGAGGGCTTATCTGAGGTTTCAGATGGAGCCTTGTCGATTGGTTTAGAGACCCTAAATGACTCTGCTGAAGGGCCATATTTATTGCTCCTCACTCCATTGTTTATGCTTTCTTCATAATTAGGGCGCCCTTGCACTTTCGCAAAGATCACTTTTCCACCTTCATTGCCTAGCACTCCAGCATGAAGACCTGCTCTGCAAATGGAGGAAGCCTATGGGACAAAGTTGAGATCAAGCTCTTATTTAGGGTCATATTGCATTGTTCAAATATTTTATACGTTTTAAACCTTTTTCATGGCGTTCAGTTGTTTTAAATGTTTTTTTTTTTCAAACTTTTTTTATTTTTTAAACAGGAAACATATAAAAATGTTTACTGCCCTTTAAGTTCTTTTATAGCCATATTTAACATTTCAGCTTACCGGTGCATAGACTTCAGTTCCATAAACAGCAGCTTTCTCTTTGAGACAATCAGATGGACATGGGACTCTAAATGAATGGAAAAAATAAATAAAATTTTTGGGGGGCATGTCAGATAGTTTGTTCAAGCATGCCGTATATTATGTTAACATATATTTATACTTGATTTAAGAAATGGAGTAAAAAATGAAAGAGTGCTTACTCTGCGACACGCTCTTTAATTTCCATTGCAGTTAATGAACAGGATGACTTTTCTGTAATAAAAATACACATAACATAAGGACAAACATAACATTTTAACAGCCTATGATTTATGAGAAAATTGTTCCGTCACTTATTTTTACAGTGTAACTGTCATTATTTTTCAGTTACAAAATTTAGGGAACTTTAATTATGTTTTTTTTTAACAAACTTTATTAGCCATATTGGTTACCTTGTATGTGAAAATTAGTCTTAAACTGGAACACCCCCATTTCTAAACTCGCTTTGCTATCCCCTGTCCGTACAGTAGCTGTGTATTGGCATATCTGCATTCTCAGCTCGTTTTTCCCGACACTCTCTATCTCTAAATAGCTTTTTCTGGTGACGTACTCGATGCAAGAGATGGAGCATCGGGTAAACCTTTTTAGAGCACGGATTGAAGGAGCAGCTGTGTCATCCCCTGCTACTGCTTCTCTCTCATCTACACAGCTGAGAATGGTCAGTAGCAGGCTTGTTCCAATGCTCTATATCTCTATCATCGGGTAGGCCATCAGGTAAAGCTATTTTGAGATAACATGCATCAGGACCAGCGAGCCGAGAGTGTATCTATGCTTCTGACTTTACATAGCTACTGTGTGCAGAGCATAGCAACGGCAGTTAAGAAATGTGGTGAATTCATTATTTTAAGACTAATTCTCAAACACAAGGGGTGCAATGTGACTAATAAAGTATATGCATAAAAAATATTTAGAATCGTTTAAATGTTGTAAATAGAATAAAAAAAATGACAGTTACACTTTGCTCTTGAATTCAAAAATTATAGTATGCAAAAGATAGTATTATATGTTCAGGTGTGTCCTGTCTTAAATAGCCTCTAAAACGGACACATCCCAAGATGTGTCGAATAAGATGGGAAACAAATATAAAAATAAAACAGTGGAGGTCCGAAGGACGTCTGTTGGCTTCTATCTTAAAGAGCCTACACTTTCAAAGTATACTTTTTTTTTTTACTGGATGCTACAAGCTTTTATGGAATTTATATCATGAGAAGTTTTATAACTTAGCCCTGTTCAAGAAAGTTTAATTGGGGAGAGTGACTTAAACATCAGTTTTAATGTGTTGTACAATATTTCAAAAATAGATTTGCTAAAAAAAATGCTAGTTCAAATCTCTCCATACTTTTGGTGTTGAAAGCAAACAAAGAAACAAGACAAAAGTACCATTAGTTTTCTTTTATCTTTATAGTTTTAGCAATTTGTTTTATGCCCCCTATTTACTATGCAAAATATTATTTTTCTATAATCTGGTGTATTGATAATCTTTCCTAAGTATGCCTTAGTATATGTTTGCATTATGTGACTTTTAAATATTTTTTCCAATCAACACATTGTTCTGAAATCGTAACTGTGCGTGTCCCTAAAGAAACAAACAAAAATAAAAAGTATGCATAAATGATCACCTGCTGGTAACTTAAATGGTTCTGGAGTTGATTCCTCTGGTTCTTCTCTGGGTAATCTCACTCTAAATGACCAAGGAGCAGCACCATATGGTTTGGCAATGATTCCATTCCTGTTTGATTCCTTATAACTCAGTTGACCTTGGATTCTTTCCACTAAAATGCGTACATTTTCATCCCATGGCTTCAGTACTCCAGCGTGAATTGCGGCTTGGCACATTGAAGATTCCTAAAGGCAAATAGGAGGCCAGTAAATTATGACATTTTACTTTGACTTCTTATGGAAAATATGGCGAGTAGTTATTCCTTTTTGGCCAAAGCCAATGTTACAGAAGAATACATTTTCCTGTTTCAGTGGCAACTTACATAGCTGTAGGTATCTGTACCCCACACCATGTTTGGATGTTGGTTGCAGTTGGATGGGCAGATTATTCTAGAAAAAAAGGAGTGCAGAGTTGTAAAGAGATCGCAAAGAAGAGGAAGAATGCAACAAGTAACCTAAACAAGACAAAAACTTAGTGTTACTTCTCAAACTTACTCTGCAACTGGTTCAGCCAATTGTTTGGCAGTTGACAAGCACTGACTCTTAACTGTTTAGAAAAGAGGAGAAGACGATTGTTAATGTTTAGACCTATGGAGGAATAGCGATCTTGCGTGTTTTCATCTATTGATGTGAAGTAGGATTGTTGCTTACTAAGTGACTGATTTCAATAAGGAGTCCATTCTTATTGACCTCAGATTGATTGTTAAATTACATTTTACCAAGGAATCAAACTAGTTCCTCACTATTGTTTTGTACGAAGAAAAGCAAAAACTTCATGCAGTCAAATATATAAGCATTCCAAAATGTTATTTCACTGCATAAACATAATGGGATACGTTCCGAATCTAGGTGTTTGATGACCTATCGATCTTTCTACAATCCGAATTTCGGCCTCCTTTCCGCGTCTCTATGGGAATACCCGTGTTTTCAGGTAATCCAGGCATAGAAGCAATTGTTTTAGCTGCCATACAGATTTTAACATCTGTTTAGAATTAAATTTACCTGGTGGTTTCTTTGGTTTCTTTCCACCTGGTTTAGCGGTTTCTCCTTCTTTTGTGGGGTAGATAGTTCCTGTTTCTTTGGTTTCTTTGGTGGGATCCCAAGTTGATGGTTTCTTTATATAGTCAGAGGGTTGAGGAATTTCTTCAGGTTCCCAGAATGAGGGCTTATCTGAGGTTTCAGATGGAGCCTTGTCGATTGGTTTAGAGACCCTAAATGACTCTGCTGAAGGGCCATATTTATTGCTCCTCACTCCATTGTTTATGCTTTCTTCATAATTAGGGCGCCCTTGCACTTTCGCAAAGATCACTTTTCCACCTTCATTGCCTAGCACTCCAGCATGAAGACCTGCTCTGCAAATGGAGGAAGCCTATGGGACAAAGTTGAGATCAAGCTCTTATTTAGGGTCATATTGCATTGTTCAAATATTTTATACGTTTTAAACCTTTTTCATGGCGTTCAGTTGTTTTAAATGTTTTTTTTTTTCAAACTTTTTTTATTTTTTAAACAGGAAACATATAAAAATGTTTACTGCCCTTTAAGTTCTTTTATAGCCATATTTAACATTTCAGCTTACCGGTGCATAGACTTCAGTTCCATAAACAGCAGCTTTCTCTTTGAGACAATCAGATGGACATGGGACTCTAAATGAATGGAAAAAATAAATAAAGTTTTTGGGGGGCATGTCAGATAGTTTGTTCAAGCATGCCGTATATTATGTTAACATATATTTATACTTGATTTAAGAAATGGAGTAAAAAATGAAAGAGTGCTTACTCTGCGACACGCTCTTTAATTTCCATTGCAGTTAATGAACAGGATGACTTTTCTGTAATAAAAATACACATAACATAAGGACAAACATAACATTTTAACAGCCTATGATTTATGAGAAAATTGTTCCGTCACTTATTTTTACAGTGTAACTGTCATTATTTTTCAGTTACAAAATTTAGGGAACTTTAATTATGTTTTTTTTTTAACAAACTTTATTAGCCATATTGGTTACCTTGTATGTGAAAATTAGTCTTAAACTGGAACACCCCCATTTCTAAACTCGCTTTGCTATCCCCTGTCCGTACAGTAGCTGTGTATTGGCATATCTGCATTCTCAGCTCGTTTTTCCCGACACTCTCTATCTCTAAATAGCTTTTTCTGGTGACGTACTCGATGCAAGAGATGGAGCATCGGGTAAACCTTTTTAGAGCACGGATTGAAGGAGCAGCTGTGTCATCCCCTGCTACTGCTTCTCTCTCATCTACACAGCTGAGAATGGTCAGTAGCAGGCTTGTTCCAATGCTCTATATCTCTATCATCGGGTAGGCCATCAGGTAAAGCTATTTTGAGATAACATGCATCAGGACCAGCGAGCCGAGAGTGTATCTATGCTTCTGACTTTACATAGCTACTGTGTGCAGAGCATAGCAACGGCAGTTAAGAAATGTGGTGAATTCATTATTTTAAGACTAATTCTCAAACACAAGGGGTGCAATGTGACTAATAAAGTATATGCATAAAAAATATTTAGAATCGTTTAAATGTTGTAAATAGAATAAAAAAAATGACAGTTACACTTTAATCTTGAATTCAAAAATTATAGTATGCAAAAGATAGTATTATATGTTCAGGTGTGTCCTGTCTTAAATAGCCTCTAAAACGGACACATCCCAAGATGTGTCGAATAAGATGGGAAACAAATATAAAAATAAAACAGTGGAGGTCCGAAGGACGTCTGTTGGCTTCTATCTTAAAGAGCCTACACTTTCAAAGTATACTTTTTTTTTTTTTTTACTGGATGCTACAAGCTTTTATGGAATTAATATCATGAGAAGTTTTATAACTTAGCCCTGTTCAAGAAAGTTTAATTGGGGAGAGTGACTTAAACATCAGTTTTAATGTGTTGTACAATATTTCAAAAATAGATTTGCTAAAAAAAATGCTAGTTCAAATCTCTCCATACTTTTGGTGTTGAAAGCAAACAAAGAAACAAAAGTACCATTAGTTTTCTTTTATCTTTATAGTTTTAGCAATTTGTTTTATGCCCCCTATTTACTATGCAAAATATTATTTTTCTATAATCTGGTGTATTGATAATCTTTCCTAAGTATGCCTTAGTATATGTTTGCATTATGTGACTTTTAAATATTTTTTCGAATCAACACATTGTTCTGAAATCGTAACTGTGCGTGTCCCTAAAGAAACAAACAAACATAAAAAGTATGCATAAATGATCACCTGCTGGTAACTTAAATGGTTCTGGAGTTGATTCCTCTGGTTCTTCTCTGGGTAATCTCACTCTAAATGACCAAGGAGCAGCACCATATGGTTTGGCAATGATTCCATTCCTGTTTGATTCCTTATAACTCAGTTGACCTTGGATTCTTTCCACTAAAATGCGTACATTTTCATCCCATGGCTTCAGTACTCCAGCGTGAATTGCGGCTTGGCACATTGAAGATTCCTAAAGGCAAATAGGAGGCCAGTAAATTATGACATTTTACTTTGACTTCTTATGGAAAATATGGCGAGTAGTTATTCCTTTTTGGCCAAAGCCAATGTTACAGAAGAATACATTTTCCTGTTTCAGTGGCAACTTACATAGCTGTAGGTATCTGTACCCCACACCATGTTTGGATGTTGGTTGCAGTTGGATGGGCAGATTATTCTAGAAAAAAAGGAGTGCAGAGTTGTAAAGAGAATGCAAAGAAGAGGAAGAATGCAACAAGTAACCTAAACAAGACAAAAACTTAGTGTTACTTCTCAAACTTACTCTGCAACTGGTTCAGCCAATTGTTTGGCAGTTGACAAGCACTGACTCTTAACTGTTTAGAAAAGAGGAGAAGACGATTGTTAATGTTTAGACCTATGGAGGAATAGCGATCTTGCGTGTTTTCATCTATTGATGTGAAGTAGGATTGTTGCTTACTAAGTGACTGATTTCAATAAGGAGTCCATTCTTATTGACCTCAGATTGATTGTTAAATTACATTTTACCAAGGAATCAAACTAGTTCCTCACTATTGTTTTGTACGAAGAAAAGCAAAAACTTCATGCAGTCAAATATATAAGCATTCCAAAATGTTATTTCACTGCATAAACATAATGGGATACGTTCCGAATCTAGGTGTTTGATGACCTATCGATCTTTCTACAATCCGAATTTCGGCCTCCTTTCCGCGTCTCTATGGGAATACCCGTGTTTTCAGGTAATCCAGGCATAGAAGCAATTGTTTTAGCTGCCATACAGATTTTAACATCTGTTTAGAATTAAATTTACCTGGTGGTTTCTTTGGTTTCTTTCCACCTGGTTTAGCGGTTTCTCCTTCTTTTGTGGGGTAGATAGTTCCTGTTTCTTTGGTTTCTTTGGTGGGATCCCAAGTTGATGGTTTCTTTATATAGTCAGAGGGTTGAGGAATTTCTTCAGGTTCCCAGAATGAGGGCTTATCTGAGGTTTCAGATGGAGCCTTGTCGATTGGTTTAGAGACCCTAAATGACTCTGCTGAAGGGCCATATTTATTGCTCCTCACTCCATTGTTTATGCTTTCTTCATAATTAGGGCGCCCTTGCACTTTCGCAAAGATCACTTTTCCACCTTCATTGCCTAGCACTCCAGCATGAAGACCTGCTCTGCAAATGGAGGAAGCCTATGGGACAAAGTTGAGATCAAGCTCTTATTTAGGGTCATATTGCATTGTTCAAATATTTTATACGTTTTAACCCTTTTTCATGGCGTTCAGTTGTTTTAAATGTTTTTTTTTCAAACTTTTTTTATTTTTTAAACAGGAAACATATAAAAACGTTTACTGCCCTTTAAGTTCTTTTATAGCCATATTTAACATTTCAGCTTACCGGTGCATAGACTTCAGTTCCATAAACAGCAGCTTTCTCTTTGAGACAATCAGATGGACATGGGACTCTAAATGAATGGAAAAAATAAATAAAATTTTTGGGGGGCATGTCAGATAGTTTGTTCAAGCATGCCGTATATTATGTTAACATATATTTATACTTGATTTAAGAAATGGAGTAAAAAATGAAAGAGTGCTTACTCTGCGACACGCTCTTTAATTTCCATTGCAGTTAATGAACAGGATGACTTTTCTGTAATAAAAATACACATAACATAAGGACAAACATAACATTTTAACAGCCTATGATTTATGAGAAAATTGTTCCGTCACTTATTTTTACAGTGTAACTGTCATTATTTTTCAGTTACAAAATTTAGGGAACTTTAATTATGTTTTTTTTTAACAAACTTTATTAGCCATATTGGTTACCTTGTATGTGAAAATTAGTCTTAAACTGGAACACCCCCATTTCTAAACTCGCTTTGCTATCCCCTGTCCGTACAGTAGCTGTGTATTGGCATATCTGCATTCTCAGCTCGTTTTTCCCGACACTCTCTATCTCTAAATAGCTTTTTCTGGTGACGTACTCGATGCAAGAGATGGAGCATCGGGTAAACCTTTTTAGAGCACGGATTGAAGGAGCAGCTGTGTCATCCCCTGCTACTGCTTCTCTCTCATCTACACAGCTGAGAATGGTCAGTAGCAGGCTTGTTCCAATGCTCTATATCTCTATCATCGGGTAGGCCATCAGGTAAAGCTATTTTGAGATAACATGCATCAGGACCAGCGAGCCGAGAGTGTATCTATGCTTCTGACTTTACATAGCTACTGTGTGCAGAGCATAGCAACGGCAGTTAAGAAATGTGGTGAATTCATTATTTTAAGACTAATTCTCAAACACAAGGGGTGCAATGTGACTAATAAAGTATATGCATAAAAAATATTTAGAATCGTTTAAATGTTGTAAATAGAATAAAAAAAATGACAGTTACACTTTAATCTTGAATTCAAAAATTATAGTATGCAAAAGATAGTATTATATGTTCAGGTGTGTCCTATCTTAAATAGCCTCTAAAACGGACACATCCCAAGATGTGTCGAATAAGATGGGAAACAAATATAAAAATAAAACAGTGGAGGTCCGAAGGACGTCTGTTGGCTTCTATCTTAAAGAGCCTACACTTTCAAAGTATACTTTTTTTTTTTACTGGATGCTACAAGCTTTTATGGAATTAATATCATGAGAAGTTTTATAACTTAGCCCTGTTCAAGAAAGTTTAATTGGGGAGAGTGACTTAAACATCAGTTTTAATGTGTTGTACAATATTTCAAAAATAGATTTGCTAAAAAAAATGCTAGTTCAAATCTCTCCATACTTTTGGTGTTGAAAGCAAACAAAGAAACAAAAGTACCATTAGTTTTCTTTTATCTTTATAGTTTTAGCAATTTGTTTTATGCCCCCTATTTACTATGCAAAATATTATTTTTCTATAATCTGGTGTATTGATAATCTTTCCTAAGTATGCCTTAGTATATGTTTGCATTATGTGACTTTTAAATATTTTTTCCAATCAACACATTGTTCTGAAATCGTAACTGTGCGTGTCCCTAAAGAAACAAACAAAAATAAAAAGTATGCATAAATGATCACCTGCTGGTAACTTAAATGGTTCTGGAGTTGATTCCTCTGGTTCTTCTCTGGGTAATCTCACTCTAAATGACCAAGGAGCAGCACCATATGGTTTGGCAATGATTCCATTCCTGTTTGATTCCTTATAACTCAGTTGACCTTGGATTCTTTCCACTAAAATGCGTACATTTTCATCCCATGGCTTCAGTACTCCAGCGTGAATTGCGGCTTGGCACATTGAAGATTCCTAAAGGCAAATAGGAGGCCAGTAAATTATGACATTTTACTTTGACTTCTTATGGAAAATATGGCGAGTAGTTATTCCTTTTTGGCCAAAGCCAATGTTACAGAAGAATACATTTTCCTGTTTCAGTGGCAACTTACATAGCTGTAGGTATCTGTACCCCACACCATGTTTGGATGTTGGTTGCAGTTGGATGGGCAGATTATTCTAGAAAAAAAGGAGTGCAGAGTTGTAAAGAGAATGCAAAGAAGAGGAAGAATGCAACAAGTAACCTAAACAAGACAAAAACTTAGTGTTACTTCTCAAACTTACTCTGCAACTGGTTCAGCCAATTGTTTGGCAGTTGACAAGCACTGACTCTTAACTGTTTAGAAAAGAGGAGAAGACGATTGTTAATGTTTAGACCTATGGAGGAATAGCGATCTTGCGTGTTTTCATCTATTGATGTGAAGTAGGATTGTTGCTTACTAAGTGACTGATTTCAATAAGGAGTCCATTCTTATTGACCTCAGATTGATTGTTAAATTACATTTTACCAAGGAATCAAACTAGTTCCTCACTATTGTTTTGTACGAAGAAAAGCAAAAACTTCATGCAGTCAAATATATAAGCATTCCAAAATGTTATTTCACTGCATAAACATAATGGGATACGTTCCGAATCTAGGTGTTTGATGACCTATCGATCTTTCTACAATCCGAATTTCGGCCTCCTTTCCGCGTCTCTATGGGAATACCCGTGTTTTCAGGTAATCCAGGCATAGAAGCAATTGTTTTAGCTGCCATACAGATTTTAACATCTGTTTAGAATTAAATTTACCTGGTGGTTTCTTTGGTTTCTTTCCACCTGGTTTAGCGGTTTCTCCTTCTTTTGTGGGGTAGATAGTTCCTGTTTCTTTGGTTTCTTTGGTGGGATCCCAAGTTGATGGTTTCTTAATATAGTCAGAGGGTTGAGGAATTTCTTCAGGTTCCCAGAATGAGGGCTTATCTGAGGTTTCAGATGGAGCCTTGTCGATTGGTTTAGAGACCCTAAATGACTCTGCTGAAGGGCCATATTTATTGCTCCTCACTCCATTGTTTATGCTTTCTTCATAATTAGGGCGCCCTTGCACTTTCGCAAAGATCACTTTTCCACCTTCATTGCCTAGCACTCCAGCATGAAGACCTGCTCTGCAAATGGAGGAAGCCTATGGGACAAAGTTGAGATCAAGCTCTTATTTAGGGTCATATTGCATTGTTCAAATATTTTATACGTTTTAAACCTTTTTCATGGCGTTCAGTTGTTTTAAATGTTTTTTTTTTTCAAACTTTTTTTATTTTTTAAACAGGAAACATATAAAAATGTTTACTGCCCTTTAAGTTCTTTTATAGCCATATTTAACATTTCAGCTTACCGGTGCATAGACTTCAGTTCCATAAACAGCAGCTTTCTCTTTGAGACAATCAGATGGACATGGGACTCTAAATGAATGGAAAAAATAAATAAAATTTTTGGGGGGCATGTCAGATAGTTTGTTCAAGCATGCCGTATATTATGTTAACATATATTTATACTTGATTTAAGAAATGGAGTAAAAAATGAAAGAGTGCTTACTCTGCGACACGCTCTTTAATTTCCATTGCAGTTAATGAACAGGATGACTTTTCTGTAATAAAAATACACATAACATAAGGACAAACATAACATTTTAACAGCCTATGATTTATGAGAAAATTGTTCCGTCACTTATTTTTACAGTCTAACTGTCATTATTTTTCAGTTACAAAATTTAGGGAACTTTAATTATGTTTTTTTTTTAACAAACTTTATTAGCCATATTGGTTACCTTGTATGTGAAAATTAGTCTTAAACTGGAACACCCCCATTTCTAAACTCGCTTTGCTATCCCCTGTCCGTACAGTAGCTGTGTATTGGCATATCTGCATTCTCAGCTCGTTTTTCCCGACACTCTCTATCTCTAAATAGCTTTTTCTGGTGACGTACTCGATGCAAGAGATGGAGCATCGGGTAAACCTTTTTAGAGCACGGATTGAAGGAGCAGCTGTGTCATCCCCTGCTACTGCTTCTCTCTCATCTACACAGCTGAGAATGGTCAGTAGCAGGCTTGTTCCAATGCTCTATATCTCTATCATCGGGTAGGCCATCAGGTAAAGCTATTTTGAGATAACATGCATCAGGACCAGCGAGCCGAGAGTGTATCTATGCTTCTGACTTTACATAGCTACTGTGTGCAGAGCATAGCAACGGCAGTTAAGAAATGTGGTGAATTCATTATTTTAAGACTAATTCTCAAACACAAGGGGTGCAATGTGACTAATAAAGTATATGCATAAAAAATATTTAGAATCGTTTAAATGTTGTAAATAGAATAAAAAAAATGACAGTTACACTTTAATCTTGAATTCAAAAATTATAGTATGCAAAAGATAGTATTATATGTTCAGGTGTGTCCTGTCTTAAATAGCCTCTAAAACGGACACATCCCAAGATGTGTCGAATAAGATGGGAAACAAATATAAAAATAAAACAGTGGAGGTCCGAAGGACGTCTGTTGGCTTCTATCTTAAAGAGCCTACACTTTCAAAGTATACTTTTTTTTTTTACTGGATGCTACAAGCTTTTATGGAATTAATATCATGAGAAGTTTTATAACTTAGCCCTGTTCAAGAAAGTTTAATTGGGGAGAGTGACTTAAACATCAGTTTTAATGTGTTGTACAATATTTCAAAAATAGATTTGCTAAAAAAAATGCTAGTTCAAATCTCTCCATACTTTTGGTGTTGAAAGCAAACAAAGAAACAAAAGTACCATTAGTTTTCTTTTATCTTTATAGTTTTAGCAATTTGTTTTATGCCCCCTATTTACTATGCAAAATATTATTTTTCTATAATCTGGTGTATTGATAATCTTTCCTAAGTATGCCTTAGTATATGTTTGCATTATGTGACTTTTAAATATTTTTTCGAATCAACACATTGTTCTGAAATCGTAACTGTGCGTGTCCCTAAAGAAACAAACAAACATAAAAAGTATGCATAAATGATCACCTGCTGGTAACTTAAATGGTTCTGGAGTTGATTCCTCTGGTTCTTCTCTGGGTAATCTCACTCTAAATGACCAAGGAGCAGCACCATATGGTTTGGCAATGATTCCATTCCTGTTTGATTCCTTATAACTCAGTTGACCTTGGATTCTTTCCACTAAAATGCGTACATTTTCATCCCATGGCTTCAGTACTCCAGCGTGAATTGCGGCTTGGCACATTGAAGATTCCTAAAGGCAAATAGGAGGCCAGTAAATTATGACATTTTACTTTGACTTCTTATGGAAAATATGGCGAGTAGTTATTCCTTTTTGGCCAAAGCCAATGTTACAGAAGAATACATTTTCCTGTTTCAGTGGCAACTTACATAGCTGTAGGTATCTGTACCCCACACCATGTTTGGATGTTGGTTGCAGTTGGATGGGCAGATTATTCTAGAAAAAAAGGAGTGCAGAGTTGTAAAGAGAATGCAAAGAAGAGGAAGAATGCAACAAGTAACCTAAACAAGACAAAAACTTAGTGTTACTTCTCAAACTTACTCTGCAACTGGTTCAGCCAATTGTTTGGCAGTTGACAAGCACTGACTCTTAACTGTTTAGAAAAGAGGAGAAGACGATTGTTAATGTTTAGACCTATGGAGGAATAGCGATCTTGCGTGTTTTCATCTATTGATGTGAAGTAGGATTGTTGCTTACTAAGTGACTGATTTCAATAAGGAGTCCATTCTTATTGACCTCAGATTGATTGTTAAATTACATTTTACCAAGGAATCAAACTAGTTCCTCACTATTGTTTTGTACGAAGAAAAGCAAAAACTTCATGCAGTCAAATATATAAGCATTCCAAAATGTTATTTCACTGCATAAACATAATGGGATACGTTCCGAATCTAGGTGTTTGATGACCTATCGATCTTTCTACAATCCGAATTTCGGCCTCCTTTCCGCGTCTCTATGGGAATACCCGTGTTTTCAGGTAATCCAGGCATAGAAGCAATTGTTTTAGCTGCCATACAGATTTTAACATCTGTTTAGAATTAAATTTACCTGGTGGTTTCTTTGGTTTCTTTCCACCTGGTTTAGCGGTTTCTCCTTCTTTTGTGGGGTAGATAGTTCCTGTTTCTTTGGTTTCTTTGGTGGGATCCCAAGTTGATGGTTTCTTTATATAGTCAGAGGGTTGAGGAATTTCTTCAGGTTCCCAGAATGAGGGCTTATCTGAGGTTTCAGATGGAGCCTTGTCGATTGGTTTAGAGACCCTAAATGACTCTGCTGAAGGGCCATATGTATTGCTCCTCACTCCATTGTTTATGCTTTCTTCATAATTAGGGCGCCCTTGCACTTTCGCAAAGATCACTTTTCCACCTTCATTGCCTAGCACTCCAGCATGAAGACCTGCTCTGCAAATGGAGGAAGCCTATGGGACAAAGTTGAGATCAAGCTCTTATTTAGGGTCATATTGCATTGTTCAAATATTTTATACGTTTTAACCCTTTTTCATGGCGTTCAGTTGTTTTAAATGGTTTTTTTTTCAAACTTTTTTTATTTTTTAAACAGGAAACATATAAAAACGTTTACTGCCCTTTAAGTTCTTTTATAGCCATATTTAACATTTCAGCTTACCGGTGCATAGACTTCAGTTCCATAAACAGCAGCTTTCTCTTTGAGACAATCAGATGGACATGGGACTCTAAATGAATGGAAAAAATAAATAAAATTTTTGGGGGGCATGTCAGATAGTTTGTTCAAGCATGCCGTATATTATGTTAACATATATTTATACTTGATTTAAGAAATGGAGTAAAAAATGAAAGAGTGCTTACTCTGCGACACGCTCTTTAATTTCCATTGCAGTTAATGAACAGGATGACTTTTCTGTAATAAAAATACACATAACATAAGGACAAACATAACATTTTAACAGCCTATGATTTATGAGAAAATTGTTCCGTCACTTATTTTTACAGTGTAACTGTCATTATTTTTCAGTTACAAAATTTAGGGAACTTTAATTATGTTTTTTTTTTAACAAACTTTATTAGCCATATTGGTTACCTTGTATGTGAAAATTAGTCTTAAACTGGAACACCCCCATTTCTAAACTCGCTTTGCTATCCCCTGTCCGTACAGTAGCTGTGTATTGGCATATCTGCATTCTCAGCTCGTTTTTCCCGACACTCTCTATCTCTAAATAGCTTTTTCTGGTGACGTACTCGATGCAAGAGATGGAGCATCGGGTAAACCTTTTTAGAGCACGGATTGAAGGAGCAGCTGTGTCATCCCCTGCTACTGCTTCTCTCTCATCTACACAGCTGAGAATGGTCAGTAGCAGGCTTGTTCCAATGCTCTATATCTCTATCATCGGGTAGGCCATCAGGTAAAGCTATTTTGAGATAACATGCATCAGGACCAGCGAGCCGAGAGTGTATATATGCTTCTGACTTTACATAGCTACTGTGTGCAGAGCATAGCAACGGCAGTTAAGAAATGTGGTGAATTCATTATTTTAAGACTAATTCTCAAACACAAGGGGTGCAATGTGACTAATAAAGTATATGCATAAAAAATATTTAGAATCGTTTAAATGTTGTAAATAGAATAAAAAAAATGACAGTTACACTTTAATCTTGAATTCAAAAATTATAGTATGCAAAAGATAGTATTATATGTTCAGGTGTGTCCTGTCTTAAATAGCCTCTAAAACGGACACATCCCAAGATGTGTCGAATAAGATGGGAAACAAATATAAAAATAAAACAGTGGAGGTCCGAAGGACGTCTGTTGGCTTCTATCTTAAAGAGCCTACACTTTCAAAGTATACTTTTTTTTTTTACTGGATGCTACAAGCTTTTATGGAATTAATATCATGAGAAGTTTTATAACTTAGCCCTGTTCAAGAAAGTTTAATTGGGGAGAGTGACTTAAACATCAGTTTTAATGTGTTGTACAATATTTCAAAAATAGATTTGCTAAAAAAAATGCTAGTTCAAATCTCTCCATACTTTTGGTGTTGAAAGCAAACAAAGAAACAAAAGTACCATTAGTTTTCTTTTATCTTTATAGTTTTAGCAATTTGTTTTATGCCCCCTATTTACTATGCAAAATATTATTTTTCTATAATCTGGTGTATTGATAATCTTTCCTAAGTATGCCTTAGTATATGTTTGCATTATGTGACTTTTAAATATTTTTTCGAATCAACACATTGTTCTGAAATCGTAACTGTGCGTGTCCCTAAAGAAACAAACAAACATAAAAAGTATGCATAAATGATCACCTGCTGGTAACTTAAATGGTTCTGGAGTTGATTCCTCTGGTTCTTCTCTGGGTAATCTCACTCTAAATGACCAAGGAGCAGCACCATATGGTTTGGCAATGATTCCATTCCTGTTTGATTCCTTATAACTCAGTTGACCTTGGATTCTTTCCACTAAAATGCGTACATTTTCATCCCATGGCTTCAGTACTCCAGCGTGAATTGCGGCTTGGCACATTGAAGATTCCTAAAGGCAAATAGGAGGCCAGTAAATTATGACATTTTACTTTGACTTCTTATGGAAAATATGGCGAGTAGTTATTCCTTTTTGGCCAAAGCCAATGTTAATACATTTTCCTGTTTCAGTGGCAACTTACATAGCTGTAGGTATCTGTACCCCACACCATGTTTGGATGTTGGTTGCAGTTGGATGGGCAGATTATTCTAGAAAAAAAGGAGTGCAGAGTTGTAAAGAGAATGCAAAGAAGAGGAAGAATGCAACAAGTAACCTAAACAAGACAGAAACTTAGTGTTACTTCTCAAACTTACTCTGCAACTGGTTCAGCCAATTGTTTGGCAGTTGACAAGCACTGACTCTTAACTGTTTAGAAAAGAGGAGAAGACGATTGTTAATGTTTAGACCTATGGAGGAATAGCGATCTTGCGTGTTTTCATCTATTGATGTGAAGTAGGATTGTTGCTTACTAAGTGACTGATTTCAATAAGGAGTCCATTCTTATTGACCTCAGATTGATTGTTAAATTACATTTTACCAAGGAATCAAACTAGTTCCTCACTATTGTTTTGTACGACGGAAAGCAAAAACTTCATGCAGTCAAATATATAAGCATTCTAAAATGTTATTTCACTGCATAAACATAATGGGATAAGTTCCGAATCTAGGTGTTTGATGACCTATTGATCTTTCTACAAACTGAATTTCGGCCTCCTTTCCGCGTCTCTATGGGAATACCCGTGTTTTCAGGTAATCCAGGCATAGAAGCAATTGTTTTAGCTGCCATACAGATTTTAACATCTGTTTAGAATTAAATTTACCTGGTGGTTTCTTTGGTTTCTTTCCACCTGGTTTAGCGGTTTCTCCTTCTTTTGTGGGGTAGATAGTTCCTGTTTCTTTGGTTTCTTTGGTGGGATCCCAAGTTGATGGTTTCTTTATATAGTCAGAGGGTTGAGGAATTTCTTCAGGTTCCCAGAATGAGGGCTTATCTGAGGTTTCAGATGGAGCCTTGTCGATTGGTTTAGAGACCCTAAATGACTCTGCTGAAGGGCCATATTTATTGCTCCTCACTCCATTGTTTATGCTTTCTTCATAATTAGGGCTCCCTTGCACTTTCGCAAAGATCACTTTTCCACCTTCATTGCCTAGCACTCCAGCATGAAGACCTGCTCTGCAAATGGAGGAAGCCTATGGGACAAAGTTGAGATCAAGCTCTTATTTAGGGTCATATTGCATTGTTCAAATATTTTATTATTTTTAACCCTTTTTCATGGCCTACGGTTGTTTTAAATGGGTTTTTTTCAAACTTTTTTTTATTTTTTAAACAGGAAACATATAAAAACGTTTACTGCCCTTTAAGTTCTTTTATAGCCATATTTAACATTTCAGCTTACCGGTGCATAGACTTCAGTTCCATAAACAGCAGCTTTCTCTTTGAGACAATCAGATGGACATGGGACTCTAAATGAATGGAAAAAATAAATAAAATTTTTGGGGGGCATGTCAGATAGTTTGTTCAAGCATGCCCGTATATGATGTTAACATATATTTATACTTGATTTAAGAAACGGAGTAAAAAATGAAAGAGTGCTTACTCTGCAACACGCTCTTTAATTTCCATTGCAGTTAATGAACAGGATGACTTTTCTGTAATAAAAATACACATAACATAAGGACAAACACAACATTTTAACAGCCTATGATTTATGAGAAAATTGTTCCGTCACTTATTTTTACAGTGTAACTGTCATTATTTTTCAGTTACAAAATTTAGGGAACTTTAATTACGTTTTTTTTTAACAAACTTTATTAGCCATATTGGTTACCTTGTATGTGAAAATTAGTCTTAAACTGGAACACCCCCATTTCTAAACTCCCTTTGCTATCCCCTGTCCGTACAGTAGCTGTGTATTGGCATATCTGCATTCTCAGCTCGTTTTTCCCGACACTCTCTATCTCTAAATAGCTTTTTCTGGTGACGTACTTGATGCAAGAGACGGAGCATTGGGTAAACCTTTTTAGAGCACGGATTGAAGGAGCAGCTGTGTCATCCCCTGCTACTGCTTCTCTCTCATCTACACAGCTGAGAATGGTCAGTAGCAGGCTTGTTCCAATGCTCTATATCTCTATCATCGGGTAGGCCATCAGGTAAAGCTATTTTGAGATAACATGCATCAGGACCAGCGAGCCGAGAGTGTATCTATGCTTCTGACTTTACATAGCTACTGTGTGCAGAGCATAGCAACGGCAGTTAAGAAATGTGGTGAATTCATTATTTTAAGACTAATTCTCAAACACAAGGGGTGCAATGTGACTAATAAAGTATATGCATAAAAAATATTTAGAATCGTTTAAATGTTGTAAATAGAATAAAAAAAATGACAGTTACACTTTAATCTTGAATTCAAAAATTATAGTATGCAAAAGATAGTATTATATGTTCAGGTGTGTCCTGTCTTAAATAGCCTCTAAAACGGACACATCCCAAGATGTGTCGAATAAGATGGGAAACAAATATAAAAATAAAACAGTGGAGGTCCGAAGGACGTCTGTTGGCTTCTATCTTAAAGAGCCTACACTTTCAAAGTATACTTTTTTTTTTTACTGGATGCTACAAGCTTTTATGGAATTAATATCATGAGAAGTTTTATAACTTAGCCCTGTTCAAGAAAGTTTAATTGGGGAGAGTGACTTAAACATCAGTTTTAATGTGTTGTACAATATTTCAAAAATAGATTTGCTAAAAAAAATGCTAGTTCAAATCTCTCCATACTTTTGGTGTTGAAAGCAAACAAAGAAACAAAAGTACCATTAGTTTTCTTTTATCTTTATAGTTTTAGCAATTTGTTTTATGCCCCCTATTTACTATGCAAAATATTATTTTTCTATAATCTGGTGTATTGATAATCTTTCCTAAGTATGCCTTAGTATATGTTTGCATTATGTGACTTTTAAATATTTTTTCGAATCAACACATTGTTCTGAAATCGTAACTGTGCGTGTCCCTAAAGAAACAAACAAACATAAAAAGTATGCATAAATGATCACCTGCTGGTAACTTAAATGGTTCTGGAGTTGATTCCTCTGGTTCTTCTCTGGGTAATCTCACTCTAAATGACCAAGGAGCAGCACCATATGGTTTGGCAATGATTCCATTCCTGTTTGATTCCTTATAACTCAGTTGACCTTGGATTCTTTCCACTAAAATGCGTACATTTTCATCCCATGGCTTCAGTACTCCAGCGTGAATTGCGGCTTGGCACATTGAAGATTCCTAAAGGCAAATAGGAGGCCAGTAAATTATGACATTTTACTTTGACTTCTTATGGAAAATATGGCGAGTAGTTATTCCTTTTTGGCCAAAGCCAATGTTAATACATTTTCCTGTTTCAGTGGCAACTTACATAGCTGTAGGTATCTGTACCCCACACCATGTTTGGATGTTGGTTGCAGTTGGATGGGCAGATTATTCTAGAAAAAAAGGAGTGCAGAGTTGTAAAGAGAATGCAAAGAAGAGGAAGAATGCAACAAGTAACCTAAACAAGACAGAAACTTAGTGTTACTTCTCAAACTTACTCTGCAACTGGTTCAGCCAATTGTTTGGCAGTTGACAAGCACTGACTCTTAACTGTTTAGAAAAGAGGAGAAGACGATTGTTAATGTTTAGACCTATGGAGGAATAGCGATCTTGCGTGTTTTCATCTATTGATGTGAAGTAGGATTGTTGCTTACTAAGTGACTGATTTCAATAAGGAGTCCATTCTTATTGACCTCAGATTGATTGTTAAATTACATTTTACCAAGGAATCAAACTAGTTCCTCACTATTGTTTTGTACGACGGAAAGCAAAAACTTCATGCAGTCAAATATATAAGCATTCTAAAATGTTATTTCACTGCATAAACATAATGGGATAAGTTCCGAATCTAGGTGTTTGATGACCTATTGATCTTTCTACAAACTGAATTTCGGCCTCCTTTCCGCGTCTCTATGGGAATACCCGTGTTTTCAGGTAATCCAGGCATAGAAGCAATTGTTTTAGCTGCCATACAGATTTTAACATCTGTTTAGAATTAAATTTACCTGGTGGTTTCTTTGGTTTCTTTCCACCTGGTTTAGCGGTTTCTCCTTCTTTTGTGGGGTAGATAGTTCCTGTTTCTTTGGTTTCTTTGGTGGGATCCCAAGTTGATGGTTTCTTTATATAGTCAGAGGGTTGAGGAATTTCTTCAGGTTCCCAGAATGAGGGCTTATCTGAGGTTTCAGATGGAGCCTTGTCGATTGGTTTAGAGACCCTAAATGACTCTGCTGAAGGGCCATATTTATTGCTCCTCACTCCATTGTTTATGCTTTCTTCATAATTAGGGCTCCCTTGCACTTTCGCAAAGATCACTTTTCCACCTTCATTGCCTAGCACTCCAGCATGAAGACCTGCTCTGCAAATGGAGGAAGCCTATGGGACAAAGTTGAGATCAAGCTCTTATTTAGGGTCATATTGCATTGTTCAAATATTTTATTATTTTTAACCCTTTTTCATGGCCTACGGTTGTTTTAAATGGGTTTTTTTCAAACTTTTTTTTATTTTTTAAACAGGAAACATATAAAAACGTTTACTGCCCTTTAAGTTCTTTTATAGCCATATTTAACATTTCAGCTTACCGGTGCATAGACTTCAGTTCCATAAACAGCAGCTTTCTCTTTGAGACAATCAGATGGACATGGGACTCTAAATGAATGGAAAAAATAAATAAAATTTTTGGGGGGCATGTCAGATAGTTTGTTCAAGCATGCCCGTATATGATGTTAACATATATTTATACTTGATTTAAGAAACGGAGTAAAAAATGAAAGAGTGCTTACTCTGCAACACGCTCTTTAATTTCCATTGCAGTTAATGAACAGGATGACTTTTCTGTAATAAAAATACACATAACATAAGGACAAACACAACATTTTAACAGCCTATGATTTATGAGAAAATTGTTCCGTCACTTATTTTTACAGTGTAACTGTCATTATTTTTCAGTTACAAAATTTAGGGAACTTTAATTACGTTTTTTTTTAACAAACTTTATTAGCCATATTGGTTACCTTGTATGTGAAAATTAGTCTTAAACTGGAACACCCCCATTTCTAAACTCCCTTTGCTATCCCCTGTCCGTACAGTAGCTGTGTATTGGCATATCTGCATTCTCAGCTCGTTTTTCCCGACACTCTCTATCTCTAAATAGCTTTTTCTGGTGACGTACTTGATGCAAGAGACGGAGCATTGGGTAAACCTTTTTAGAGCACGGATTGAAGGAGCAGCTGTGTCATCCCCTGCTACTGCTTCTCTCTCATCTACACAGCTGAGAATGGTCAGTAGCAGGCTTGTTCCAATGCTCTATATCTCTATCATCGGGTAGGCCATCAGGTAAAGCTATTTTGAGATAACATGCATCAGGACCAGCGAGCCGAGAGTGTATCTATGCTTCTGACTTTACATAGCTACTGTGTGCAGAGCATAGCAACGGCAGTTAAGAAATGTGGTGAATTCATTATTTTAAGACTAATTCTCAAACACAAGGGGTGCAATGTGACTAATAAAGTATATGCATAAAAAATATTTAGAATCGTTTAAATGTTGTAAATAGAATAAAAAAAATGACAGTTACACTTTAATCTTGAATTCAAAAATTATAGTATGCAAAAGATAGTATTATATGTTCAGGTGTGTCCTGTCTTAAATAGCCTCTAAAACGGACACATCCCAAGATGTGTCGAATAAGATGGGAAACAAATATAAAAATAAAACAGTGGAGGTCCGAAGGACGTCTGTTGGCTTCTATCTTAAAGAGCCTACACTTTCAAAGTATACTTTTTTTTTTTACTGGATGCTACAAGCTTTTATGGAATTAATATCATGAGAAGTTTTATAACTTAGCCCTGTTCAAGAAAGTTTAATTGGGGAGAGTGACTTAAACATCAGTTTTAATGTGTTGTACAATATTTCAAAAATAGATTTGCTAAAAAAAATGCTAGTTCAAATCTCTCCATACTTTTGGTGTTGAAAGCAAACAAAGAAACAAAAGTACCATTAGTTTTCTTTTATCTTTATAGTTTTAGCAATTTGTTTTATGCCCCCTATTTACTATGCAAAATATTATTTTTCTATAATCTGGTGTATTGATAATCTTTCCTAAGTATGCCTTAGTATATGTTTGCATTATGTGACTTTTAAATATTTTTTCGAATCAACACATTGTTCTGAAATCGTAACTGTGCGTGTCCCTAAAGAAACAAACAAACATAAAAAGTATGCATAAATGATCACCTGCTGGTAACTTAAATGGTTCTGGAGTTGATTCCTCTGGTTCTTCTCTGGGTAATCTCACTCTAAATGACCAAGGAGCAGCACCATATGGTTTGGCAATGATTCCATTCCTGTTTGATTCCTTATAACTCAGTTGACCTTGGATTCTTTCCACTAAAATGCGTACATTTTCATCCCATGGCTTCAGTACTCCAGCGTGAATTGCGGCTTGGCACATTGAAGATTCCTAAAGGCAAATAGGAGGCCAGTAAATTATGACATTTTACTTTGACTTCTTATGGAAAATATGGCGAGTAGTTATTCCTTTTTGGCCAAAGCCAATGTTAATACATTTTCCTGTTTCAGTGGCAACTTACATAGCTGTAGGTATCTGTACCCCACACCATGTTTGGATGTTGGTTGCAGTTGGATGGGCAGATTATTCTAGAAAAAAAGGAGTGCAGAGTTGTAAAGAGAATGCAAAGAAGAGGAAGAATGCAACAAGTAACCTAAACAAGACAGAAACTTAGTGTTACTTCTCAAACTTACTCTGCAACTGGTTCAGCCAATTGTTTGGCAGTTGACAAGCACTGACTCTTAACTGTTTAGAAAAGAGGAGAAGACGATTGTTAATGTTTAGACCTATGGAGGAATAGCGATCTTGCGTGTTTTCATCTATTGATGTGAAGTAGGATTGTTGCTTACTAAGTGACTGATTTCAATAAGGAGTCCATTCTTATTGACCTCAGATTGATTGTTAAATTACATTTTACCAAGGAATCAAACTAGTTCCTCACTATTGTTTTGTACGACGGAAAGCAAAAACTTCATGCAGTCAAATATATAAGCATTCTAAAATGTTATTTCACTGCATAAACATAATGGGATAAGTTCCGAATCTAGGTGTTTGATGACCTATTGATCTTTCTACAAACTGAATTTCGGCCTCCTTTCCGCGTCTCTATGGGAATACCCGTGTTTTCAGGTAATCCAGGCATAGAAGCAATTGTTTTAGCTGCCATACAGATTTTAACATCTGTTTAGAATTAAATTTACCTGGTGGTTTCTTTGGTTTCTTTCCACCTGGTTTAGCGGTTTCTCCTTCTTTTGTGGGGTAGATAGTTCCTGTTTCTTTGGTTTCTTTGGTGGGATCCCAAGTTGATGGTTTCTTTATATAGTCAGAGGGTTGAGGAATTTCTTCAGGTTCCCAGAATGAGGGCTTATCTGAGGTTTCAGATGGAGCCTTGTCGATTGGTTTAGAGACCCTAAATGACTCTGCTGAAGGGCCATATTTATTGCTCCTCACTCCATTGTTTATGCTTTCTTCATAATTAGGGCTCCCTTGCACTTTCGCAAAGATCACTTTTCCACCTTCATTGCCTAGCACTCCAGCATGAAGACCTGCTCTGCAAATGGAGGAAGCCTATGGGACAAAGTTGAGATCAAGCTCTTATTTAGGGTCATATTGCATTGTTCAAATATTTTATTATTTTTAACCCTTTTTCATGGCCTACGGTTGTTTTAAATGGGTTTTTTTCAAACTTTTTTTTATTTTTTAAACAGGAAACATATAAAAACGTTTACTGCCCTTTAAGTTCTTTTATAGCCATATTTAACATTTCAGCTTACCGGTGCATAGACTTCAGTTCCATAAACAGCAGCTTTCTCTTTGAGACAATCAGATGGACATGGGACTCTAAATGAATGGAAAAAATAAATAAAATTTTTGGGGGGCATGTCAGATAGTTTGTTCAAGCATGCCCGTATATGATGTTAACATATATTTATACTTGATTTAAGAAACGGAGTAAAAAATGAAAGAGTGCTTACTCTGCAACACGCTCTTTAATTTCCATTGCAGTTAATGAACAGGATGACTTTTCTGTAATAAAAATACACATAACATAAGGACAAACACAACATTTTAACAGCCTATGATTTATGAGAAAATTGTTCCGTCACTTATTTTTACAGTGTAACTGTCATTATTTTTCAGTTACAAAATTTAGGGAACTTTAATTACGTTTTTTTTTAACAAACTTTATTAGCCATATTGGTTACCTTGTATGTGAAAATTAGTCTTAAACTGGAACACCCCCATTTCTAAACTCCCTTTGCTATCCCCTGTCCGTACAGTAGCTGTGTATTGGCATATCTGCATTCTCAGCTCGTTTTTCCCGACACTCTCTATCTCTAAATAGCTTTTTCTGGTGACGTACTTGATGCAAGAGACGGAGCATTGGGTAAACCTTTTTAGAGCACGGATTGAAGGAGCAGCTGTGTCATCCCCTGCTACTGCTTCTCTCTCATCTACACAGCTGAGAATGGTCAGTAGCAGGCTTGTTCCAATGCTCTATATCTCTATCATCGGGTAGGCCATCAGGTAAAGCTATTTTGAGATAACATGCATCAGGACCAGCGAGCCGAGAGTGTATCTATGCTTCTGACTTTACATAGCTACTGTGTGCAGAGCATAGCAACGGCAGTTAAGAAATGTGGGGAATTCATTATTTTAAGACTAATTCTCAAACACAAGGGGCCCAATGTGACTAATAAAGTATATGCATACAAAATATTTAGAATCGTTTAAATGTTGTAAATATAATAAAAAAAATTACAGTTACACTTTAATCTTGAATCCAAAAATTATAGTATGCAAAAGATAGTATTATATGTTCAGGTGTGTCCTGTCTTAAATAACCTCTAAAACGGACACATCCCAAGATGTGTCGAATAAGATGGGAAACAAATATAAAAATAAAACAGTGGAGGTCCGAAGGACGTCTCTTGGCTTCTATCTTAAAGAGCCTACACTTTCAAAGTATACTTTTTTTTTACTGGATGCTACAAGATTTTATGGAATTAATATCATGAGAAGTTTTATAACTTAGCCCTGTTCAAGAAAGTTTAATTGGGGAGAGCAACTTAAACATCAGTTTTAATGTGTTGTACAATATTTCAAAAATAGATTTGCTAAAAAAAATGCTAGTTCAAATCCCTCCATACTTTTGGTGTTGAAAGCAAACAAAGAAACAAGACAAAAGTACCATTAGTTTTCTTTTATCTTTATAGTTTTAGCAATTTGTTTTATGCCCCCTATTTACTATGCAAAATACATTTTTTTCTATAATCTGGTGTATTGATAATCTTTCCTAAGTATGCCCTTGTATATGTTTGCATTATGTGACTTTTAAATATTTTTTCGAATCAACACATTGTTCAGAAATCGTAACTGTGCGTGTCCCTAAAGAAACAAACAAACATAAAAAGTATGCATAAATGATCACCTGCTGGTAACTTAAATGGTTCTGGAGTTGATTCCTCTGGTTCTTCTCTGGGTAATCTCACTCTAAATGACCAAGGAGCAGCGCCATATGGTTTGGCAATGATTCCATTTCTGTTTGATTCCTTATAACTCAGTTGACCTTGGATTCTTTCCACTAAAATGCGTACATTTTCATCCCATGGCTTCAGTACTCCAGCGTGAATTGCGGCTTGGCACATTGAAGATTCCTAAAGGCAAAAAGGAGGCCAGTAAATTATGACATTTTACTTTGACTTCTCATGGAAAATATGGCGAGTAGTTATTCTTTTTTGGCCAAAGCCAATGTTACAGAAGAATACATTTTCCTGTTTCAGAGGCAACTTACATAGCTGTAGGTATCTGTACCCCACACCATGTTTGGATGTTGGTTGCAGTTGGATGGGCAGATTATTCTAGAAAAAAAAGAGTGCAGAATTGTAAATAGAATGCAAAGAGAAGGAAGAATGCAATAAGTAACCTAAACAAGACAGAATCTTATTGTTGCTTCTCAAACTTACTCTGCAACTGGTTCAGCCAATTGTTTGGCAGTTGTCATGCACTGACTCTTTACTGTTTAGAAAAAAGAATACAATTGTTATTTTAGATTTTTATAGTAATACAGAATCATTGGAGATTTTTATAAGACCACAATTTCACAAGCCATTCTTTATGGCATAATATGGGAATTGATAAAATGTTTAAATGTAGAAAAAAAGTATTTCTTTCCTACCCCAGTCCCTTAAAGGTTCAATTGCACTTTATTATATTTTCCTACTCATTTCCACATCTTCCTGCTTTAGAGATGATGTGTCCGAGAAGGACCTTCTCCCTAAACCGTTCACTGCCAAGCCTTTTCACTGTTATAGTTAGTTGATGGCTGAGCAGGGAGGTCCTGCTTTGTTATATTGTTTTGGATGCAGGAAGAAGAGTGGAGTTGTGAAAGAGTCCATGAGTAGCAGCAGGATCTGTGGTTGGACTGTGGTGGTAAGAATTACCTTTTTTTCTTTTAATAACAGTTTAGCAATAATTTAAAAACAAATTTAAATTCTGAAAGTCAAATTTGACTAAAATCCCACTGGCATTATTTTTGCCATATTTTATTTAAGAGGTGTCTAAATAAATTTCAGCTATTAATTATACCAATTTAATTGCGTCAAATAAAGAAATTGTATGAAGTTTTTTTTAACTTCTTGTGCCGCGCACTATTAACCCTTTAGACGCGGCGTTCAAAGTTGATCGGCGTGTATAAAGTAACAAAAATACACTCCTGGCAGCTCAGTCTGGCTGATCCGAACCATCGTGGTGAAATCGCGTTCCGATCAGCTAGGATGCAGTAGAAGTGTGCTTTACCTGCCTCCTGCACGTCTGATCGGCGATTGATTGCTCCAAGCCTGAAATCCAGGCTTGAGCAATCGACTGCCGATAACACTGATCCTTGCCATGTTAATGATCACGGCAATGATCTGTTAATGATCACGGCAATTATGTGATCAGTGTGTGCAGTGCTATAGCTACTAGATGGGTCTAGTAAAAAAAGTGATCAAAAAGTCGGATCAATATAAAAACGTTACCAATTAAAACGTCAGATCACGGTGCAAAAAATTTGCCCTAAAACCGCCCTGTAGTTGGAAAAATAAAAAAGTTATAGGGGTTAAAAGATTACATTTTTAAATGTATTCATTTTCGTGCATGTAGTTATAATTTTTTCCAGAAGTAAGACAAAATCAAACCTATATAAGTATGTTATTATTTTAATCGTATAGACCTACGGAATAAAGAAAAGGTGTTATTTTTACCCAAAAATTAGTAAACAGAAGCCCCCAAAATTCTAAAATGGCAGTTTTTTCTTCAATTTTGTTTCACAATGAATTTTTATTCCCATTTTGCCATGGATTTTTTTGTGAAATGACTAATGTCACTGCAAAGAAGAATTGGTGGTTCAAAAATAAGCCATAACATGGAATTTTAGGTGCAAAATTGAAAGGGTTATGATTTTTAAAAGGTAAGGTGGAAAAACTAAAGTGCAAAAACTGAAAAAACCTTCAGGTCCTTAAGGCGTTAACAAAAAATGTGATTAAGCCCCTCCTTCAAGAAATTAAATCACCCCTTTTTCTTTTTTTTTACCAAAAAGTCTAAAAATAAAAAAATAAATATATTTGGTATTGCTGCATGTTAAAATGTCTAAACTATTAAAATATAATGTTATTGATGCTGTACAGTGAACCGCATAAACAATTTTTTTTATCACATCCCAGAAATAACTAAATAAAGAGAAATTAAAGTAACATACACAAAAAAGGGATTCTGACTAAATCTACAGATCATGTTGATCTTATACAGCCCCGTCTACAGAAAAACAAAAAAGTTATAGTGGTCAGTAGGGATGAGTGAATCGAATCTGACAAATCTGAATTTGTTACGAATTTCGGGAAGAATGTGCTTTGCAATGAATGTGAATATCGCTGTGATTCGATCGCACAAAACACTTCATTAAACTCCATTTAGTGCGGTGCAGGCTCCAGGGCCTCTAAAATGGCGGCTCCACATGTCAGGACATGGGGCAAGGAACGCTGGGAAGGTGGGTAAGCGGGATGACCCTGATTCCCATGCAGCATGCAGCCTATCATCAGCCAGCCACCCCTGTGATGTCACAGCCCTATGTAATTGACAGCCATTTTGTGGGCCGTCACATCAGCATTCTATTGCAGAGAGAGAGGGACAGAGAGCAGTGTGTGTTGCACAGAAAAGCATTTTTACAGCAGCGATTCATCTCAAGCCCAAATCCAGCCTAGAAGCAGTGATAGGGAAGGGAGAGAGATTGAAAGAGAAAGTGCAATTTTGGGTGTAGTACACAGTAACGGTGTGCTGCAGCACTGGTGTGTACAACAACTGAAAAGCAAATAGTAGCCATCCAGTAAGGGAGAGCATAGCACTAAAAGCCATAATCACCTGCTGTTGGTGCCTAATACTGGTTGAGTAGCGGAGCTTATCGTCCTCTAAGTGTATCCTGTGCGTACATAGATGGTGTACAATTTTCTTCCTGTTAAAGTCTTAAGGGCCTAGTTAGTGTGAAAGGCCAGCCAAAAGCACACACCTGCTGCGGTTATAGACAAATACTCTTAAGCATAGTGGAGCGCATTGTACTCCCCTCATAAGTGCATACCACGTATGTTCATCTAAGTGGTAAACCATTTTGTTCCTGTTAAAGTCTTAAGGGCCTAGTTACTGTGAAAGACCAGCCAAAAGTACACACCTTCTGGTGTTGTAGACAAATACTGTTTTAAGCGTAGTGGAGTGCATCGTACTCTCCTGATAAGTGCATACCACGTACGGACATCTAAGTGGTGTACCATTTTGTTCCTGTTATAGTCCTAAGGGCCTATTTACTGTGAAAGGCCAGCCAAAAGTACACACCTGCTGCTGTTCTATACAAATACTGTTTTAAGCATAGTGGAGCGTATTGTACTCCCCTCATATACGCACTAAGTATGCCAGGCAGAGAAGTGCCAGGATGTGCACAGAGGAGTGGCATAAGCCTTAATTCATCAGGCGCAGGCAGATGTCGCAGCAGACTAGGTGTGAGTGGCAGCCTTAGCTCCTGCCGTCAATGACTGGTTATCTCGGTCATCCACTTCATCACAAGTGACATCTAACACCCCCAGTAGACAGTCAGTGGGTTACTCAGACACAACCATCAATTGGAATGGCCTGGGAGCAGTTCCTGTCCTCCAATTGCCTCTGTTCTATGCTGTTCCCTCCCCCATATAAGTATCCCATGCTGTGGGTTTAGCTCCACTTTTAATTTAGGACGATCTACTAGAGGACAGTCAGCAGCTACTGCCCAGCCAAGAAGTGGAGGAGACATCCCCTGCTTCCTTCATTAGGGGGGCAAGTTGTGATGAGGAGAGTGGCATGAAAGGTGGTGTTGGGAGCATTCAGGCCACTGAAGCACACACTGTTGAGGAACCTGAGGAGGACATCAGTGACGTGCAGACACAACTCAATGATGATGAAGCCGATCACACTTGGGATCTGGGTGCAAAGGGGGCTTCATCATCAGGAGAAGAGGGTGGCAGGTTGCCTGTGAGGCAGCAGTTGAGCCAGCAAGGTGGTAGCATGCTTTGGAGTCAGCATGGCGGCAGCAGTGGGAAGTCTGGAGCTAAACGATAGACCTCCTGCTTCGCGGTAGCCTACCTGCCCGGGAGGTAATGGAACAGGGGTCCCTGGAGTCGGCGACAGTAGCATTCAGTCATTCTGGACTGTTGGGGGGGAAATCAGCTACTCTGCGGTGTGACAGTTTTTCATCAAGTATCCAGAGGATGTTAAAGGGGTACTCCGGTGGAAAACTTTTGTTTTTGTTTTTTAATCAACTGGTGCCAGAAAGTTAAACAGATTTGTAAATTACTTCTATTAAAGAATTTTAATCTTTCCAGTACTTATTAGCTGCTGAATACTACAGAGGAAATTCTTATCTTTTTGGAACACAGTGCTGACATCACAAGCACAGTGCTCTCTGCTGACATCTCTGTCCATTTTAGGAACTGTCCAGAGCAGCATATGTTTTCTATGGGTATTTTCTCCTACTCTTGACAGTTCTTAAAATAGACAGAAATGTCAGAGAGCTCTGTGTTCCAAAAAGAAAAGAATTTCCGCTGTAGTATTCAGCAGCTAAAAAGTACTGGAAGAATTAGGATTTTTTTAATAGAAGTGATTTACAAATCTGTTTAACTTTCTGGCACCAGTTGATTTAAAAAAAAAAAAAAAAGTTTTTCACCGGAGTACCCCTTTAACATGGCCACATGCAATTTAAAAAAATATCTTTAATCTTTTCAATTGTGGGGCCCTTTGGTCTCCTCTTGCTGCTGCCACCTCCAGGCTTTGTAATTCTGACATATTTTGGTCCCTTCATGCTGGTGCCACCTCCAGGCTGTGTCATTATGCGGTGGTCTCCTCATGCTGCTGGCACATTACATACATTTTTTTATGTTAATCTATTTAAAATCCTCAATTTAAATTTTAAAATATATTTTTAATCTTTTTAATTGTGAGGCCCTATGGTCTCCTTATGCTGCTACCTCCAGGCTTGGTCATTCTGCCACTATATTGTCTCCTTATGCTCTTGCCACCTCTAGGCTGTGTCATTGTGCTGCCATGTGGTCTCCTCATGCTGCTGGCACATTACATAAAAATTTTAAATAATTTGAATTCATTTTATTAAATTAATTTTAATGTGTGTAGGACACGCCAGTGTCACACTCTTCTTTATATGGTTTGCTTTGGCAAACGGAGTCACACAGGGGAGGAACTGCTAAAAGTCATTCATTAAGAAATCGAATCATGGCTTTCTCCACGAAAACTGGAAATGGGAACCATGGTGACCATCAACGGGAAGAACATCTTGTCTGCGCTGCTTCAATGAAGCCTGAGTCATGCACCCTGCATGGCACACATATTCAATATGGTTGTCAAGCGGTTCCTGAAGTGTTCCCCCATCTTAACAATGGGAAGAAAACTTTGCATGCACTTCAGCCACTCGTACACCGCACAGCACATCCTCCTTGAGCTGTAGCATCAGAACGGCATCCCCCAACATAGTCTGACTATATGAACAGACAAAAGCCATCACCGATTTCTTGATGATCCAAGCGGATAGGGGGACTCCCCTGTGTAACTTCAATGTCAACCAATGGCAGCTCATACGTGACAGTCAACCAATGGCAGCTCATTTCTCAGGCCCTTTGAGGAAGCCACATTATTAGTCAGTCGCCAGGATTATGGGATGAACAACATCATTTAACTGCTTCATATCCTACAACACGTGTTGGAAATGATGGCTGGTCAGGGCACTGGAGACATGGCTCCTACATCTCACGGCCACAGAAGCCTTGTGGGGGCTGAACTGGAGGGGGAGGGGGGGGGGACAGTGGAGCAAAGGCAAGGTTTAGCAAAATGTTTTTTTTTTATAGTCATCTGACAGGAGAGGAGGAGCAGGAGTAGGCTGTGGAGATACAGGGTGATGAGGAAGACGAGACAGAGGACCCAGACACTCTGTGGCCATGTGGTCTTCTTATGCTGATTGCAAGTTAGTTAAAATGTTTTATGTTAATCTGTTTGAAATCTTCAATTTAAATTTAAAAAAATATCTTTAATCTTTTTGATTATGAGGCCCTATGATTATGAGGCCCTGGCTGTTGCCACCTCCAGGCTGGGTCGTTCTGCCACTATATGGTCTCCTCTTTCTGCCACCAATTCCAGGCTGAGTCATTCTGCCACATTATCGTCTCCTCATGCTGCTGCCACCTCCAGGCTGTGTCATTGTGCCACCATATGGTCTCCTCATGCACCTTAAATTAAACTTAAAATTTTAATCTATCTAAAATCTTCAATTTTATGACAAGAGAGGAGACTCACATTATGCTAAATTCTTTCCTTACTTAATTGATAGTAACAAATAAAGAGTTCACAAACGGCAAGAAAAAAGTTGAAGTAGTACATTAAGTCCAGTATTTAATTAGTAATGGTACAGTCCAGGTGAATATACGGACCCCTCAAGTAAAGCCCCTCCTCTTTCTTTGCTGCTAATGGTAAAGATAAGTACAGTATTTTTGTCTATATATATATATATATATGTAACACTCACATTTCAGAAGACAGGACCACTGGTGGGTGTGGATTCGCCGGACCTGTGTGGCAGATGACTCGAACCAGGGAGCGAAGTCTAAGGTGCTGCTGGTTTTCACTGGGATGGACTTGCTGAAGCGGGATGGACTTGCTGAGGCAGGCGGCACCCTGCTCGCTACCCCTGGCACGGGTCGACCACACAGATGGCTGAGGAGATGCGAGGCACAGAAGGGATAAGGCAGCTTATTGTCAGGATAGCAGAAGGTCGAGGCAGGTGGCACAGTAGAATAGTCAGGACATAGCAGGAGGTCAGTAGGCAGGCGGCAGAGGAGCAAGGTCAGGTCACAGACCAAAGGATCAGATCCACGGCAAGGCAACTCTCAGGAATGCTTTCTCTCAGGCACAAGGCAACAAAGATCCAGCAGGGAAGTGAGGAGGGTGGAGGAATTTATCAATGAGCCACAGGTGAATTAGAGTGCACTGGCTCTTTAACTCTTAAAGCTCTGGCGTGCACACGCCCTTGGGGATGGGGCCATGCGCGCCGGAGCAGAGATCAAGAGGCGGGGGCAGGAGAAGCACCAGGTGAGTGACGGACTAGGGCTCGCATGTGGGCGCGTCCAAGCCCCTCCGGCAGCAGCAGGTAACGGGACCATGCGCTCACGGCCAGTATGTGCGGCTGGAGCGCATAACGTAACAATACCCCCCCATTTTGTCTACCCCTCCTTTTACGAGTCAGAAAACTCCTGAGAAGGTCACGGTCCAGGATATTCTCCTCAGGCTCCCAAGATCTCTCCTCAGGACCGTAACCCTCCCAGTCAACCAAAAAAAAATTGTTTACCTCTCACTGTTTTTGTAGCAAGAATCTCTTTAACCTTGAAGATGTCAGAAGAGCCGGAGACAGGTGTGGGGACAAGATTCTTCTGAGAAAACCGGTTTATGACAAGAAGCTTGAGGAGAGAGACATGGAAGGAAGTGGGAATACGTAACGTAGCAGGTAGACTGATTTTGTAGGAGACAGGGTTGATTTTTTGTAGAATCTGAAAGTGACCAAGGTAGCGAGGACCGAGCTTGTAACAGGGGATCTTGAAGCGGATGTATTTGTAATAAAAGCCACACCATGTCACCACGAATGAAGGATGGAGGAGGTCATCTACTTTTATCCCTTGCGCCTTCATGCGTGAAGAAGCCTGGGAAAACGACTGTTTGGTCTGTTGCCAGATGGTAGAGAAGTCACGGACCAGCTCATCAACAGCAGGCACACCGGAGGAAACTGGAAGAGGAAGAGGAGAAGGGAGCTGGAGTCCGTAGACAACTAAAAAGGGAGACAACCTCGTGGACTCAGAATCCTTATGATTATATGAGAATTTAGCCCAAGGGAGAAGGTCGACCCCATTGTCTTGGCGAGCTGAAACAAAATGCCGAAGATAAGTCTCAAGAATTTGATTAACCACCTGACCATTGGACTGCAGGTGATAGGACGGGGACTAGTCCAGCTTGATGTCCAGAAGGTTACAAAGGGCTCTCCAGAACTTAGAAACAAACTGCACACCACGATCTGAAATGATATGCTGTGGAAGACCATGTAAACGAAAGACATGCAGCAAGAAGTACTTTGCCAGCTGTTTAGCAGAAGGAAGACCTGGTAGAGGAATGAAATGAGCCATCTTGGAAAACCAATCTACAATGACCCAAATGACAGTGTTATTATGAGATGGAGGCAGATCGGTGATAAAATCCATAGCGATATGGGACCAGGGAGTCTCTGGAATGGGTAAAGGCTGTAAGAGTCCGGCAGGTCTCTGTCGAGGGGTTTTGTCATGGACACAAGTTTCACAGGAACGAACAAAATCAGAAACATCACGTTCAAGATGGGGCCCCCAGTAGTGCCGGGAGATTAGAAGAAGAGTGTTGCGTATACCAGGATGTCCTGCTGTCAAGGAAGAATGACCCCATTTCAGTACCTTGCGTCTCAATCTGGCGGGCACAAAGTATTTTCCTGAAGAAACTTGCTGAATTTGGGCAGGAACGGCAGGAATCAAACGGTCAGGAGGAATAATATGCCTAGGCGTGGAGTCTAAACCAATGACGTCAGAGGACCTGGGGAGAGAATCTGCTCTGATGTTCTTGTAGTGAAGGTATAGAAGATTCTTATGGTAAGAGTAGATGCTGACCAGATGGGTAGAACCATCCCATAAATGTCGCCATTCCTCCAAAGCTACCTTGATAGCAAGGAGTTCACGATCTCCAATGGAGTAATTCCTCTCAGCAGGAAAGAATGTCTTGGAGAAGAATCCACAAGTTACAGTCTTGCCCATGGCGTTTTTCTGACTAAGAACGGCACCCACTCCACTAGATGAAGCATCAACCTCCAAAGCAAAGGGCCTCTCCGGATCAGGTCTTGTAAGCACGGGAGCAGAGGTAAATGCAGACTTTAAACGGGAGAAGGCCTCTTGAGCCTCTTGAGGCCAAGACTTAGGATTAAGAAGCCTTCTTAGCGAGAGCCACAATTGGAGCAACCAAGGATGAAAAATGTGGGATAAATTGACGATAATAGTTAGCGAATCCCAGATTGTTAGATTGACTTCGTCCTTCGGGCCTACGTGCTGTAGGCCCGAAGGACGAAGCCAATCTAACACTGCGGATAATTTATCTGAATCCCTCTGCAGGTCCAGATGAGAGACAATGTAGCCAAGAAACGCAAGACTAGACTTCTCAAACAGACATTTTCCAGTTTTGCGTAGAAATTATTCTTCCGTATTCGCTGAAGAACCAGATGACCATGAGTACGATGCTCCGCTAAGTTGGAAGAGAAGATCAGGATGTCATCTAGGTATACAACTACACAGGTATATAAAAGATCACGGAAGATATAATTGACAAACTCATCAAAAATGGCTGGAGCACTGCAGAGACCAAAAGGCATTACAAGATACTCAAACTGTCCGTCACGAGTATTGAAGGCCATTTTCCATTCATCTCCCTTTCGGATACGAATGAGGTTATACGCTCCACGTAAGTCCAACTTGGCACCACAAAGACGGTCAAAAAATTCAGAGATAAGCGGTAGTGGGTGGCGGTTCTTGACCTTGATTTTGTTAAGTCCCCCGTAGTCAATGCATGAACGGAGTTACCATCCTTCTTCCCTACAAAGAAGAAACCATCTCCCGCAGGAGAAGAGGACTTAACCCCTTAACGACGAAGGACGTATATTTACGTCCTCCGCCGACTCCCACGATATGCCGCGGTGATGATCGCGGTGATGCCCTGCATTAACCCTTCAGTCGCGGCAATCAAAGCTGGCCACCGCGTCTGAAGTGAAAGTATCCCAGCTGCTCAGTCGGGCTGTTCGGGACAGCCGTGGTGAAATCGCGGCGTCCCGAACAGCTTACAGGACACCGGGAGGGCCCTTACCTGCCTCCTCGGTGTCCGTTCGGCAAATGACTGCTCCGTGCCTGAGATCTAGGCAGGAACAGTCAAGCGCCGATAACACTGATCACAGGCGTGTTAATACACGCCAGTGATCTGTGTAGAAGATCAGTTTGTGCAGTGTTATAGGTCCCTATGGGAGCTATAACACTGCAAAAAAAAAAGTAAAAAAAAGTGTTAATAAAGATCATTTAACCCCTTCCCTAATAAAAGTTTGAATCACCCCCCTTTTCCCATAAAAAAATAAAACAGTGTGAATAAAAATAAACATATGTGGTATCGCTGCGTGCGTAAATGTCCGAACTATAAAAATATATTGTTAATTAAACCGCACAGTCAATGGCGTACACGTAAAAAAATGGCAAAGTCCAAAAAAGTGTAATTTTGGTCTCTTTTTATACCATTAAAAAATGTCCGATCAAAACAAAAATGGTACCAATAAAAACTTCAGATCACGGCGCAAAAAATGAGCCCTCATACCGCCCTGTACGTGGAAAAATAAAAAAGTTATAGGGTCAGAAGTTTACATTTTTAAACGCATAACTTTTCCTGCATGTAGTTATGATTTTTTCCAGAAGTACGACAAAATGAAACCTATATAAGTAGGGTACCATTTTAACCGTACTGACATACAGAATAATGATAAGGTGTCATTTTTACCGAAATATGCACTGCGTAGAAACGGAAGCCCCCAAAAGATACAAAATTGCATTTTTTCTTCGCTTTTGGCGCACAATGATTTTTCCCCTTTCGCCGTGGAATTTTGGCTAAAATGACTAATGCCGCTGCAAAGTAGAATTGGAGACGCAAAAAATAAGCCATAATATGGATTTTTGGGTGGAAAATTGAAAGGGTTGTGATTTTTAAAAGGTAAGGAGGAAAAAACGAAAATGCAAAAACTGAAAAATCTTGCGTCCTTTTTGGGGTATTCCAGCCCAAAACGTTTTTATATATATCAACTGGCTCCAGAAAGTTAAACAGATTTGTAAATTACTTCTATTAAAAAATCTTAATCCTTCCAATAGTTGTTGTTTTCTGTCTAACTGCTCTCTGATGACCCGGGACGTGACATCATCATTGAGCAGTTAGACAGAAAACTTCAGAAGCTAATAACTATTGGAAGGATTAAGATTTTTTAATAGAAGTAATTTACAAATCTTAGAGAATAAAAAAGATCACTAGCACTGGATGGGTCTGGTTTGATGTGTTATTGTACGGCTGCTTTACTATAAATGTGCTCCCCTATGGATGCACACTGTGTAGAAAGTAATATACTGAAAAATAATTGAATAGTAAGCGCTGTATTATACACACAAGTTACAAACTGACCTGTAGATAGGACGGTTGCTGATAAAAATCGGTGGTTGCGGTGTAAGTGTAATGATCCCACAGCACTGCTGTTACAGCGCGATCGCTGTGTATAGCAGTGAAGGAGGTACCGCTCTGCAGATACGTGGGCTCCCTGAAGTGGTGTTCCAGAGGTTGCAAGTGGTTCTTACTGAATTGACTCCCCGATGTAGCGGGTTACTTCTTTTAATGTTGTTTCCCAGAGTGTTACTTCATGAAGGGTCCGGTCTCTAGGAAGGAGCGTGGATTGCAGTGAGTGCGCGCCCTGGGTGGTGGAGCCTCTACCAACTTGCACGCACGCTACGAACAGGTTAAGGTTCCGACTGAGTGTGTTGTGAGTGACGTCACTATGGTATCCTCAGCAGTCCACAAGGCTATCGACTTACGTTTCGGAAGTCTCGGCTTCCTTCGTCTGGATAATTTGCAAATTTATTTTCTTTTTATTGAATTATTAATCCATTGATTTTATACATTTTTACTATTTTACGCTGTGCTTTTTGTCCCATGCAAGGGCCCTGCAGGGACACTAGATACCAGCGAACATCATCAACTTTAATAAAAATATTATATTATTTCAATTAATATCTGTATCTTCTTCTATTCTCTATATTTCACCAACTTTTTCTTACATATACCTTGAGGACTGGTACCTAGTTGATTCATCAACTAATTGATTTTTTTAATTTACAAATCTGTTTAACTTTCCGGACCCAGTTGATATATATAAAAAAAGGTTTTGCCTGGAATACCCCTTTAAGGGGTTAAGGATAAATCTCTTTTGGAGATTCGCCTTGATATACTATGCTATGGCTTTGGTCTCAGGAACCGATAAGGGGTATATCCTTCCACGAGGAGGAGTGGTTCCAGGCAGAAGATCAATAGGGCAGTCGTAAGGACGATGTGGAAGCAGAGACTCAGCCTGTTTCTTGCAGAATGCGTCAGAGAAATCTTGGTAAGGGGGTGGCAGGCCAGGTAAAGGAGGAGGACGAGAAACAACTTTAGACTGAACTGGTTGGCGGCAAAGATTTTGACAGGATTGTCCCCAGTGAATAATTTCTCCAGTTCTCCAATCCAGTTGTGGGGAATGGCATTGCACCCAAGGAAGGCCAAGATGAATCTCTGAAGTACAGTGTGGAAGAACATAGAATTCAATCTTTTCTTTATGCAATACTCCCAGGTTTCCTGAACAATCTACTCTTGGTGAAAAACAAAGACAGAGGTCACAGACCAGTCATCAACTTAAACATTTTAAGCCATTGCTCGTATTGTAGGATTACATTCTGCTTCCATTCAAACAATCTTCCCAGCACCTCTTCACTACAAGGCACTTCAAGGCTCAACATTTGAGAAATGGCTTCGATTATTCAGATGAGTTATCCCTTACTTTAGATACCAAAGAAGAACTTCTATGGTGGCTTCATCAAATTTAGGCTTGGAATGGCAAAGCCAACTTCAGTTCAGTTCTGGATAGGATCATAGAATCGAACGCCAGTCGTCTGGGTTGTGGTGCTCACTGCATTTCACTTTTCATAGGAGGAAAATAATCCAAAGAAGAATCCCTTCTTCATATCAACTGTTTAGAACTTTTGGCTAGTTCTTTTACCCTCAAGAGTTTCGCCAAAGACAAGTCACATTGTTGTGTTTTACTGCAGATGGACAACATTCCTGTGGTACAATACATCAATCGACTAATAGTACAATACATCAATCGACTAGTAGTAACAAAATATTGTTGGCACATTTGTCTGAATCAAAACATTATTTTGAAAGCAGAATACCTCCCAGGTTTGTCAAACTCCATAGTGGACTGGAACTCTTGTTTCCTAATGGACAACAGCGATTGGAGACTAGATCCTCTTGTTTTCAATCAACTCAATTCTCTCTGGGGTCCCCTTCATCTAGACTTGTTCACATCCTGTCTGAATCGCCAACTTCCACGATTCTTCAGTTGGTGTCCTGACCCAGGATCTCTCGGCACAGATGTATTACTTAAACTTTGGCCATCAGAGACCCTTTATGCATTTCCACCATTTGCGTTAATTCAAAGAATTCTCCTATTACCAAATTACAGAAATCGACGATTGTCCTGATAACCCCTCTTTGGCCGACCCGATCTTGGTTGCCTCAGATTCTGGGAATGTCTATAGATTTTCTTTGCATCATACCAATTCATCAATCCATCCTATTAGATTTGTCAGGGAATTCACATACTCTGATTTTGTCAGGCCTGCTATTTCTAATAGTTTGGTTCATCTCAGGTCATCAGAACCTGATTTTGATCTTTCACAATCAGCTAGAGATATCCTCTCGGACGCGTGGGCTCCAGGTACCAGATCAGTTTACGGATAAGCCTGGAAAATTTGGTCTAATTGGTGCATACAACGGGATTTTGGATCCCATACATGCATCTATAACTCAAGTCATCAATTTCCTTTCAGATTCTTTTGATGCGGGTAAAGCTATCATACTTTTAATGTATATCGTACAGCCATCTCTCTTTACCATGCACCTGTGCACGCTTTACCGTTAGGAAAACACACTTTAATGTGAAAGTTATTGAAAAGTATTAAATATAGAAGACCCTCTGCTCCTAGATATCAATCTACTTGGGATGTCACAGTAGTTTTAAAATGTATCAATTCATGGGGAGATAATGATTCCATACAATTAAAATTATTATTTTATAAACCCACAATGTTATCATGTTTGATTCCTTTTAAGAGTCTCAGACATTAGAGCTTTAGATATTTCTCACAGACTATTTTCCCTTCAAGGAGTTATATTTTTCCATAATTAAACAAAACTAAGACTAACCTTCGCACAGTTTTTTACCCAGCATTTTCTCCTCAGGAAAATTTATATGTTCATTGCTTGAAGTCTTCTGAACTCAAAGCGGAAACTCTTAGTAGTTGCTCCAATTTTCATACCAATTCTCATACCATACCAATGACTAATCTCCTTTTGCAGACCTCATTTACCGGTATCTTCTCCAACTTTATCTAGGTGGATCAGACAAGTCATGTCTCTAGTAGGTATCAATACTTCCGTTTTTGGGGCCCATTCAACTAGAAGTGCCATGTCCACTAAAGTAAGACAAGCAGGAGGCTTGTTGGCAGATATATTGAAAGCTGCTTATTGGTCATCAGAATCCACATTCAAAACTTCTTATTTTAGACCCACAAGTTTCTGTCTTTATTTTAACTTTAGATTTATGATTGTATATATTTTCATTAATGTATAAGCTTTAACCACTTAAGGATGCAGGGCGTACCCGTACGCCCCCGATCCCGAGTCCTTGAGGACTCAGAACATACAAGTATGCCCTGCATTTCTCTGGTCCCCGACGCTCGCCAGGTGGGGACTGGACCGGGATTCCTGCTGAAATCATTCAGCAGGCATCCTAGCACATCCCCGAGGGG